>NC_141276.1:13445000-14192500 GCF_054856545.1 Hippocampus guttulatus
AACATTTAATCTAATTAAAAATGCAACTGTCATAATTAACTCAAATTCACTAAAAATTAATCGTGATTACTCACGCATTTTTGATCGTTTCTGAATTTCCTTTTATATTTTTTTGTCCTATTTTTTTCCCCATTTCAATGCTCTCATCAACATGGAATCATGAATCAGTTTCTATGTGCAAAATGCAAATATTTACTGAAATAACAATTTCGATTTTCAATTTTACATGAACATTTTTCACTTGGAGCAGTTATTCACACATAATCTCTCACACAATATTACTGTCCATCAACAACAGTGAAAAAAATATTTTGTCACACAACAGCTGCTTTAACAGCTCTTTTTATGGAATCAAAACAGAGCAATATAACATTATAAAGTGCACATCTAAGGTAAACTCGAACTCAGCCTATAGTGGATTTAAGCCATGGTTGCATACTTCGTTTTTCTCAAGTTTGCTTTGAACACAGCAGTCAGGCTATGTTGATTCTGTTGGTCCTTCTTGCGCGGAAGTCTCTCTACGGTTTTGTGTCGACATCATTTCGGATGACTACACTTGGTTTGATGACAACACTGGAGACGTTTTATTTTCGCTAGGGCTACCACTGCAGCGCACCGTCACTGTCAGACGAACACAGAGAAGCTCCACCCGCTCTATTCATATGAACACGGAACACTGTAACCTTCCGCACAAATTAGTTCCAAACAAGTAACAATCGCGTCAGTGGCATACATCGTATACCTGTATGGTACAGGTAACTTTGGTCTTGTCAGTGGAGCAATCTGGCAACTTTTTAAAAGTAAACTTTCCATTCATAAACTCTTTAAGTATCCGTTTTCGGTGTCTCGTGCTGCCGTGGCTGGCAAAACAGACATGGGCGTGGACTTCTGCAGCGCGCTTGTTGTTTTGTTTCTGGTGTATTTATAGAGCAACGTAACATCCGCTTGTGACGTGTGCCGCGTTAATCTCGCGAGAAAAAATGTAATCCCGTTAAAATTCATTTAAATTAATGCCAATAAAAACGCGCTAAACTGACAGCTCTAATATATACAATATATATATATATATATATAATACTATTATTACACTTATAGCTTTGACATATGTATATATATATATATATATATATATATATATATACATGTATATACAGGTATATATTTTTTTTATTTGGTGTGTGTGCACGCGCGTGTGATGTCACTTTTGTGAAATGAGGTCAAGTAGGTTCCTGTGTTTAAATCTGCTCCGGCTCCGGGTGGGGCATTTGCATCTTATTCCTGTACTTGCATGGTTTTCTCCACATTCCAAAAACATGCATGTTACGTAAATTGAAGACAATTTGTCCATAGGTGTAAATGTGACTGTTAAGGTCGTTTGTCTAATACATTCTGTGCCCTTTGCTTGTAGCCTGCTTTTCTCCCAAAATAAGATGCGATGGCCTATTGAGGACAAGCATTCTAGAAAAGGGATGGATGGATTTCCTATACATTTGCGCAAAATGCACATTGATATATCTCATTTCATTTCATTACAGTTGATGGAGGATTCTTTTTTTTGTTGGGTGGTGGGTGGGCATAACCTATCATTCTGTATTAATCAGCCCTTTTTAAAACAATCACAGTTGGCCAGAGTTTTGCCAATCATATCCTTAACGTTCTCATGAAAATCAGGGTTTTCTCAGACACCTTTTGGGTTGTGCTCATTTATGTTCAGCGTGACGGCGGTAGCTCCTGTGTCACGCATTGGAGCACATTCAATCTAATTGAAAGAAACTGCGTGAGCTCATTTTTATGCTTTTGTCCCGCACAGCGGCATCCGGTTATGGCACGCAGAGCATTCGCCTGGGTAAAGATGCCATCAAAGACTTTGACTGCTGCTGTTTGTCCCTGCAACCCTGTCAGACTCCTGTGGTCACGTATGTTTCTCACCTCACACTACGCCAAAACATACGTTGGCTTTCAAAGGCATTCATACTCCTTGAAATTGTCCTCATTTTATCACATGCCAATCAACGTGTATGTACTTCATTGGGATTCTGTGTGATGCAACAAGACAAAGTGATGCATACTTAGCAGTGCAAGAAATAATCATGGTCAGGAATTATTCATGGTTTTCACATAAAAAAATGCAAATCTGAAAACAATGGGTTGCCAACATTTTAGCTCTCTTTACTGGTACATAAGATTACATGGTACATTTTCTTTACACTTCTCAATATTACACCACGTCAAAAAATTGGAAGAGTTCAAGGTCTATGGATTCAATTACTGTCACATATCCATTCATTCTGCAGACCCCGATTACGTTTCTTTTTCTGTACATATAATTGGAGGAGTCATTTTAATTTGGTTAATTGACAAAAATGAACATGGATGTAAAGATCACATTTCTTATGTTGTTTTCAGTCCAGATGGATTTTTGTATGAAAAGCAGGCTATCCTGGAGTACATTCTGCATCAGAAGACTGACATTGCCCGGAAAATGAAGGTACGTTCTTGACATTTGTTATTTTTGTATTTATGTCTCTTTATTTAATTTTGGTTCATTCATTTGACTTCTGCTCAGGCAGTGTGGGATTGATACTTATTCAGCGATGGCATGAATCTGAAAGTGAATGGTTGTCCCTAAATGTGTCCTGTGAATGATTAGCCACCATTTCATCCAAAGTCACCTGAGAAAGGTTCCAGCTCTTAAAAGGATAAACAGTGTTGAAAATGGATGAATGAATGAATGGCTTTTTGCATATTTTTCTTTCCCATCAAAATATAAATGATTCAAATGTTTTGTATTTGAAATTTACTGGACTTTCCTGCAGGCATATGAGAAGCAAAAACAAGCTCAGAGGAATGACAGTCAGCTTGAGTCCAAGTCAGCAGAAAGGGAGAAAGTGGAGAAGTTTAAAACCAGAGAGAACAGCATCGTATCCAAACCCATCAACCCTTTCATTTCCGGTGCGTGTGTCCAGATACTGCAGTGACTGTCGTATTTATTGTTGACAAATGCATGGACTTGTTCAACTGTGTTTTTCCTTCAAGGGCAAAGCAAAATAGGTGAGAAAATCAGGACAGACAGCAGCTCATCAGCATCCTCCTCCACTAATTCAGTGGCCTCCTCCAGCCAGAGTCTGCCCAGCTTCTGGGTTCCTTCGCTGACTCCTGAAGCAAAGCCCAACCTTCTCAAGAAACCGGTGAGCGGCTATTGGGGAGGAAAATTTGCTTCAGAGATTGTTTGTTTTCCAATGTATGGATTGGGCATATTGAAATTTATTTCATCATTTCATTTTCCGTCGTCAATCTGACTGTAAACCAAGTTCAATGTACTGCCTAATAAATACAACATTACACACATACACACACACACACACACACACCTTCTCTACTTTAAATGGGTGTCTACTAAAATGGGCAAACATTACTTTATTATTATTTTGAAGCATTACGTAGACGAGCTAGTGTTGTTGGAAGAATTGTACAACTGGTGTACTTGCGCCCTCTGCTGGTTTCTGCCAACTGTTGGAAACAAATACAATCTAGTAATTCCACAGTTCAACTGTGTCCGTCGTAGCGGCATGTTGAATTAATAAAATAAGATAGGATAACCTTTATTTGTCCCACACTGGGGAAATTTGCAGTCTACAGCAGCATACCTTCTTGCAGCGCGGGTGACTGTTACACCCGCGCTGCAAGAAGGAGAGATACCGACGCTCGATCCTACCGACTGCTGTCAGGCTGCTGAATAAAAATAGCAACAATAATATTAATAATAATTAAATGATGTGGGAAAACAACTGTAAATAGCACTGCGATTTATCCATTTTGTATTTATATTGCACTTAATTGAACGGTGTTTGTTTGTTTTTTTCTTCTTTCTTCTTTCTGCCTACATTCTTGCTGCTGGAGGCTGTAAATTTCCCCAGTGTGGGACAAATAAAGGATATCTTAATCAAAATTGGGGGGTGGGCGCTCATGGTTCGGTGTGAGTTCCGATATCGGCGAGAGCGTTTCTCCAGGGAGTCTGGCTTCTTCTTTCATTACAGAAACATAAGGGGTGTTCACACGGCACACATTTGCTCCGGCGCTGCACCGATGTATTTTGTTGCGATATATTTTACACCGCAGCAAATTGTGTGGAGCGTTCACACGTACAAAGCCGCTGAGCGTGTCAGCACGGGCACAGCGTCGGTGCAGCCCCACTTGCGTTCACACGGCAGTTTCTGCAGCGGAGCAAAACGACAGAAAACAAATGAGCTGTCGTGTTGGTTCTTTTTAAAACGTATACACAACTCAAGCGACTACTGGACAGGCACGTCCTTCTCCTTCTCGGTCTCCGTGCCTTCTGCTCGAGAGTGACCGCCCCCGAAAACGTAAATCAACGATGACTTCAATGACACTCAGAAAAGCAAACACGTAATGCGCCAAACAGAAAATCAAGAGAGGAAATCACAAAGTAAATTATATGGGGGGCGGGGGGTTGTGAACACACAACAAAGGAACAAACTACACAAACAACTCAGAGACGGTCCGGTCTCCTACAAAAGGAAAGATGTTACCAGCCAAGTCTTGTGTCGTTATTAAACAAACACATGGCGGAAGTCCGACAGAGCACGAAAGCAACGCATTCTCGCCGTACGTACTCTTCACAAGCATTTGCTCTGGAGCAAATTTAACCCAGTTGCGTTCACACGTGCAAATTTACATCGGTGCTGCTTCGCAAACGAGCATTTGCTCCGGAGCAAATTTTTAAACCACCTCCCTGAGGTGGATCAAATTTGGTCCAGTGTAAGCTTTTTTCCGGGGCTACGCCGGAGCTAATTTGCACGTGTGAACGCTCTACTGGGGCAGCCCCGGCGTAGCACCGGACCAAATCTTGCCGTGTGAACACCCCTATACACTTTTGGTTAATGACTCTAAGTTGCCAATAGATGTGAATGGTTGTTTACATGTCATGTGCTGATGACCTGTCCAAGGTGTACTCCGCCTCCATCCATCCATCCATCCATCTTCAACCGCTGTTGCCCCCGCGCCGGGTCGCGGGGGGCAACAGCTTTAGCAGGGAAGCCCAGACTTCCCTCTCCCTAGCTACTTCTTCCAGCTCTCCCCGGGGGATCCCGAGGCGTTCCCAGGCCAGCTGGGTGACATAGTCTCTCCAGCGTGTCCTGGGACTTCCTCTGGGTCTCCTCCCGGTGGGACATGCCCGGAACACCTCACCAGGGAGGCGCTCAGGAGGCATCCGAATCAGATGCCCAAGCCACCTCATCTGGCTCCTCTCAATGTCGAGGAGAAGCGGCTCGACTCTGAGCCCCTCCCGGATGACCGAGCTTCTCACCTTATCTCTAAGGGAGAGCCCGGACACCCTGCGGAGAAAACTCATTTCGGCCGCTTGTATCCGGGATCTCGTTCTTTCGGTCACGACCCATAGCTCGTGACCATAGATGAGGGTTGGAACGTAGATCGACCGGTAAATTGAGAGCTTCACCCTTTGGCTCAGCTCCTTCTTCACCACGACAGACCGATACAACGTCCGCATCACAGCAGACGCTGCACCGATCCGCCTGTCGATCTCCCGCTCCCTCCTGCCCCCACTCGTGAACAAGACCCCAAGATACTTGAACTCCTCCACTTGGGGCAAGATCTCCTCCCCGACCCGGAGGGGGCACTCCACCCTTTTCCGACTGAGGACCATGGTTTCAGATTTGGAGGTGCTGATTTTAACTGATTTTGATTCGTATATTTGATCACTTATTCTTTGACATTTTAGGGGAAGCCGAGCTTCCCTTGCAGTCCGAGAGCAATCGCCACTGGCTCTAAACACACATGTTTGAGGTCAATCAAGCAAAAAAAAAGAAACTTTTAAACATGATAACCGAGTTTGTCTATCAGCGCCCAAAACACACAGAAAACAACTAATCTCCCCTGCTTCACGGGTGTTCACACGACCCACTGTGCGACACAGTTCAAACTCCCAAACGACCATATTTTACTCTTAATATCAGCCGGGTTACAATGCTGATTGCAGATTCATCAGGTCTGAATAAGCACAGCTCAGCGATCGTCTCCCTTCACTTTGTGGTCCAAGTCTCACAAGATTTGCCACAATATTATCCAACGCTCCATTTAAAGTGACAGTGATCCATTGATGAAATGAGGCAGCATTCGCTACAACAGTTATAGTATTGTTCACCTGGTTACATATGCCAAAAGAAAACCTCCCGAAAGAGATTATCTTGAAAGCGTGGATGGTAGAAAGCCTAATGAAGGAATGATTGACTGAGCGTTACAGCAGGGACCGGTGTCAGCCATCCATCCATCCATCCCTCTGTCCCTCCCAGCGTTAACAGGCAAAGACAAGTTAAGGTTAAGTTATTAAATGTTGAAACCTATTTCTGTGTACCGTCTTTCTTTGCAAATATCTCATGTGGGCACCTGCGGCTTATAGACAGGTGCGGCTTGTGTGTGTAAAAAATGGGTTTTCCTTTAAAAAAGGTAGTGGGTGCGGCTTATAATCAGGTGGGCTCTATAGTCCGGAAATTATGGTAATACTCTTAAGAAGGCTCAAATTGTATTTCTTCATTAAAACGATGAGAACTCACGTGGGCCAGTCTGAGCCATGAAACCGCGTGGCTAAAAATATGTAGATATGAATTATATAAATGTTATCCTGTATTGACCACATTTCACTCATTGAGTTGCGGCACTTCATTGTTTGTTTGTTTTTTTTTTTTATTGTTTATTGAACATACAATAACAGATTGACAAAAGTGAAGGCAAACAAAAATTATAAAAGGAAAAAAAAAACAAAATCATCACCGTTATATGTTCAAAGGAGTAGGAAGAAGTAAATAACGTATCTAGTCCTACCCCTTGTTATATAGTAATATGAATTGATCTTTTTTCAATACAAAGAAGAAAAAGAAAAAAAATCTACATATCATCAAATTCTTTTACCCTTATGTGTACTGTAGTTATTTATTTATACACCTTTCGGTTTGTATATATAATTATTCATTCTCCTTTTTATATCAATGTTCTCATATTCATTATAAATACTGCATTTCTTTAATACATTTAATAAGTTGATCAATGTAATTCAGTTGTATTACTATATTTTCTAAGTATATCAAATTTATCTTCTTAACTCTGATTTATGTAGTTTTTTTGTACTAATCTTTTGAAAAAAGTTTTTTAACTCATCCAGCGATTTACTCATTTTCAGGCCCGTTTCAAACTTATTCCACAGATTGACACCTATTACTGATACACACCTTTGCTTGATGTTTGTTCTTGCTTTGGATTTTTTGTATTGATTAGTACCCCTTAGATTATAACGACTACAGTAATCCCTCGTTTATCGCGGTTAATGGGGACCAAAACCACCTGCGATAAACGAAAATCCGCGAAGTAGCGTCCAATTAACATAAACGGGGGGGAAAAGAAATTTAAGTCCGCAAAACGGTCCGCGAGAAGCTGCAAAACAACAGCGAGTCACATAGAGCAACATATACAGTCCTGTACTCCATGTATATGTAAAAAATATATATATATATATATACCTGTGTATATATATATATATATATATATATATTAATATGTTTGAAAAAATCCGCGATGCACTGAACCCGCGATAAACAAACCGCGGAGTAGCGAGGGATCACTGTATCTCTAATTTCAAAAAGCTTCTGGAAATTTTGGCAAAGATTATGTGCTTTATACATTAATTGGGCGATTTTGAAGTCAACCAGGTCATAGAATTTCATTGTGTTTGATAAATAGTGGATTTGTGGGTTCTATATATTTAGACCTATTGATTATTCTGATTGCTTTTTTTTGTAGTTTTAAGACAGGGAGTGTGTTTGTTTTACAGGCGCTCCCTCATATTTCCACACAGTAGGTCATATATGGGAGTAATAATGAGTAATATAATGTGTACAAATAACTCTTTTTCAACACATCCTTAGTTTTGTGGAGGATCCCGATAGTTTTGGATATTTTTCTTTTAACGTTATCTATGTGTGGCTTCCAGGATAGCTTGGTATCTATTACTAGTCCAAGTAACTTATTTTCATAAACTCGTTCTATTTCAATTGAATTTATCTTTATTTTAACTTGGTGTTTGATTGGTCTCGTGCCAAAAACCACTCACTTAGATTTTGTCAAATATAAAGATAGTTTATTTCTGTCGAACCAGTTTTTTATTTTGTTTAATTCATTTTCCACAGTTTTCAGGAGTTTCATATTTTCTCCAGAGCTGTAAAAGGTTGTATCATCGGCGAATAGGACGCATTTGAATTGTTTTGAGACACTACAGATATCATTTATATATAAGATGAATAGTTTTGGTCCAAGCACTGATCCCTGAGGAACTCCATGGGTAATCTTCAGTAAATTAGATTTTTTTGTTGTTGAACTGCACATACTGATATCTGTTTTCTAAATAACTTTCAATCCATTTATGTGCTATGCCTCTGATACCATATTTCTCCAATTTATTCAATAATATAGTATGATCTATTGTATCAAAAGCTTTTTTAGATCTAGAAAAATCCCAACAGTGAATTCTTTATCTATATTAGTGGCTATTGCTTCCACAAACTCCATTACTGCCATTGAGGTGGTCCGTTTTTCTCTGAAGCCATATTGATTTTCACTTAATAGCACGTGTTTATATATGAAGTTATCAAGTCTGCGAGAAAATAGTTTTTCTAATATTTTTGAGAATTGTGGTAGCAGTGATATTGGTCTATAATTTGTAAAGAATTGTCTTTCTCCACTTTTAAAAATTGGAATGACTTTAGCTGTTTTCATTTTTGATGGAAAAACACCGACTTTGAATGACAGGTTGCATATGTGTGTAAAAGGTCGCACTACAAATTCTATAATCTGTTTTACTATGTCATATCAATATTAAAACAGTCAGTTGACTTTTTACTTTTATATGTTTTTACAATATTTAATATTTCATTATGATTCACAGCAGTAAGAAACATTGTGGAAGAGTTTTTTTCTATGTATTTTTCTATTTCAAAAGAATTTATTGGATCAGGAATTTGTTTTGCTAAGTTACTGCCGATATTAACAAAATACTCATTAAATTCCTTTGCTATTTCTGCAGTTTCCTCAATAATGGTATTTTTATCTTTCATAAAGTACTCCGGATAATGTGCTTTTTTAGAGCTATTTCTAATTACATGATTTAATATTTTCCATATTTCTTGAGTGTTGCTTTTATTTTGCTCTAATAATGCATGAAAATGGTCTCTCTTACTGGTTCTTATAATATTTACTAATTTGTTTTTATAAGTCTTATATTTTGTTTCAGCTTCTTTGGTTCTGAATTTTAGAAACAATTTGTATAAATTGTTTTTCTTTTTACATGCATTTTCTATGCCTTTTGTTATCAATGGCTTACTTTGGTCTTTGTACTTTCTGGAGACCTTAATTACTGGGAAATGCTTATCATATAAGGAGGTTATGGTTGACTGAAATGTGTCAAACGCAGTATTTGGATCTTCATTGGAGTAGACCTCAGACCAATTTTGTTTGTCTAGGTCGAGCTTAAAAGCTGCGATGGAATGTTGGGTTCTGAGTTTTATTTCTGATATGTGGGTTATTGATTTAGTTTTTCTATCAAAGTAATTATGAAAGACTGCAAAGACCGGTAGATGGTCACTTATATCAGTTATGAGAAGTCCACTTTCCTTTTTATGATCAATCTTATTTATAAATATTAGAGCTGTCAAACGATTAAAATATTTAATCTAATTAAAAATGCAACTGTCATAATTAATTCAAATTCACTGAAAAATAATCGTGATTACTCACACATTTATTATCATTTCTGAATTCCCTTTTATATTTTTTTGTCCTATTTTTCCCCATTTTAATGCTCTCACCAACATGGAATCATGAATCAGTTTCTATGTGCAAAATGCAAATATTTACTGAAATAACAATTTCGATTTTCAATTTTACATGAACATTTTTCACTTGGAGCAGTTATTCACACATAATCTCTCACACAATATTACTGTCCATCAACAACAGTGAAAAAAATATTTTGTCACACAACAGCTGCTTTAACAGCTCTTTTTATGGAATCAAAACAGAGCAATATAACATTATAAAGTGTACATCTGAGGTAAACAAGAACTCAGCCTATAGTGGCTTTAAGCCATGGTTGCATACTTCGTTTTTCTCAAGTTTGCTTTGAACACAGCAGTCAGGCTATGTTGATTCTGTTGGTCCTTCTTGCGCGGAAGTCTCTACGGTTTTGTGTAGACATCATTTCGGACAAATGGCTGGCAAAACAGACATGGGCGTGGACTTCTGCAGCGCGCTCTTTGTTCTGTTTCTGGTGTATTTATAGAGCAACGTAACATCCGCTTGTGACGTGTGCCACGTTAATCTCGCGAGAAAAATTTAATCCCGTTAAAATTCATTTAAATTAATGCCAATAAAAACGCGCTAAACTGACAGCTCTAATAAATATATTATCTATTAATGGGGCCGTATCAACTGTTATTCTGCTGGGTTTCAGAATGACTCGGAAAAGACTGTTGCTATACATTGTATTTATGAAATCTGTTGTTTTTTTTGTGTCTATTAGGGTTTAATAAGTCAATGTTAAAGTCACCACATATTATTCGTGTTTTCTTGTCATTAGAACAACTCAGCATATCTGTCAATTATTATTACAGTGCTTACATTTTCTTTTTGACTATGTTTAATCTTTATTGGTGTTGTGTAATATATGTACTTTTAAATTGGTTATTTTCAACCCTCGTTTTCTCTCATTTGTGGTCTGCAGCGGAATCGTCTGTTTTTTTACTGTCTTTTTTTAATAGCGAGGGATACTGGGTTCTTTCAATTGCAGTTTAGAGAATCAAATATGGTTCCCTGCTCTAAAAAGATCACGACTGAAAATATTCCTCGTGCCAGCAAGATGCCTTTTTTGCTTGAACGAAACTTTGCAGCTATTTTATGACCTGTCTGCTTGTTGTGTGATGTCGACGGCATTTTAACATGTTTGTCTTCAGGTTGTATGTCATGATGACCTTTGTTTATTTTGCGTATTTGTATGCGGATGGAGACAAGTTGACCTCTGAATCCAAAGCTCATCTGTGGCTCTTGAAATCCAGCAGTGGGCTTAGAAATTGTGTAATTTTTTTAAAATAGTTTCCTCTCATTTCGTTTTTCCTAATGTCTTTTCAGAGTAAGACTGTGTTGTGTCCGATGTCAGGCCAACCAATTAAGATGAACGAGCTGATCACCGTGCGCTTCACCCCGGTAGACCCGAGTCTGGACCGAGTGGCCCTCATCAATCGCCAGGTTAGTCTAAAGGAGCATATTGTCACAATTTAAAACCCAACCAATTTAAAAGTGACTTCATCATATTATCAAGAATTAACAACATATATTACGTACCATATTCCATCCCGTCTTGCTGAAATTGGGCCATTAGCACAGTGAGCAACTAGACATTACAGTCTACTGTATGCTGTTGTAGCAATGGCAAGTTTAGATATTGTTACCATGCTGACGGGTGTGGAGCAAAAAAAAATGCGGTGTCGACAACTTCACAGATCTGTGCTGTAACTGTTGGGCAGGAGGACAGAACGGCTTACTCACAGACACACTGTCAGAAAATATGCATATCAAAACAGATTAAAGTACTTGCCTACTTGGTTACTTTCACACCTTGTGGTAGGACCTGACTAATTCATAGGCCAATATTAAAGCCCCTTTTAAAATCGGCAAAAATCAGATGACTGACCCGCTGTCCATTTTTTGCAGGGTTTATTTTATTTTTTGGTAACACAATGCAAAATAAGACAAAGAAAATGACATTCAAACATTTGCCCTCCTCAAAAATATTTGCGGATTTTTGCAAAACAATCAGCCAAATTTTGCCAATGTTTCTCTCTGTTGTAAAGTTAAATAAATACTAATTAATTGGCTGATTGAATTTTATTCTGACAAATATTGGAATCAGCATCAGCCTCAAAAATTACCTTGACTTTCAAGTGCACCCTCTGACAAGTTTTTCAAGTTACAAGCCATGACTTGGTCTTTTTTTTTCCCCTCCCTTTGATACACCACCGCCTGAGTGAAGTGAAATCGCTGAGGGAGTTACAGTCGCAGATGCACTTTCAGCCATTTGTTGAACTGGACAAAAAGTCAAACACACAATTACAAAATGAAAACACTACCAATGAGCATGGAAAAGACACCATTGACTACCATTAGACTACCATTGAACTAACTGTGTGGTAAACTGGAGTCCGAGCTCCTGGTACTACAGTGTATGTAACTTTTGGTTTCATTGCATTTAAAGAGGCGGGCCCGGTGGTTGACTGGTTAGCACGTCGGCTTCACAGTACAGCAGAGTTTGATTTTGGCTGCAACCTTCCTGTGTAGAATTTGCATGTTCTCCCTGTGCCTGCGTGGGTTTTCCCCGGGTACTCCGGTTTCCTCCCACATTCCAAAAAACATGCGTGGCAGGTTAATGGAACACTCTAAATTGTCCCTAGGTTTGTTTGCAAGCACGAATGGTTGTTCGTCTCTGTGTGCTGTGCGATTTGCTGGCAGTCATTCAGGCGCCAGCACACCGCATGACCCTTGTGAGGATAAAGTGGGTCAGAAAATGGATGGATGGATGTTTTTAATGAAACTAGTTTATTTCTTTGCGTCCTATTTTTTATTTTTATTTTTTTAACAAGGTTTGATATATTACAATCAGTGTTGTGCTCCTCGAGCCGGTCCTTGGCCTCGAGGACCGGCTCGAGGACCGAAGGTCGGTCCTTGGTCTCGGAGTCAAGTCCTCGGTCCTTGGCCTTGGAGTCGAGTCAAGTCCTTGTCCTTGGCCTTGGGTTGCCAGTTCTCGGACACAACACTGGCTCTAATCCCTCGTCCACGGGTATAAAGTGGGTCCAAGGACCGCAAAAATAAAGATAAGAAAAGATAAGAAAACCTTTATTAGTCTCGCAATGGAGAAATCATGACGAAATCAAACAAATTCCATCCAGGGAAACCCATTTTGATGGGTTTATCTGGCGCTTTAAGAGGGGCGGGTATAAAGAGCGGCATCACAGTTAGTTTCAATCACGGTTTGTTGCGTTCGCGATCGGCAGTTTAAATAGCGTGTAAAGCCTTTCTGTAACAGTGGTGTCTTTTATTTAGTTATTTTTGCACAGTCGTCACGTTTGTGCGGTGGCACTAGAATGTTTGTTTGAACCAAGTAATTTGCGTTACAGCTGGAGTCAATAATGTCGGCAGTTCACTTTCGGGTTTGGCCGTTGGGATTTGGAGTCCTTTTGATCGATTCCAGTTATGTTTGCTGAATGCTTTCTCATGTTTGGAATAATGAATATTGATAATGCATAGTTTAAAATCATGGTTGATTTAATAATTTATTATTATTATTGTGAAGTTGAAGGCATTAAATTAATTAATGTCAACTATACCAGCCATCTCGTTACCTCTGCGTCCCGCGTCCGAGACGCATAATTTTCCCATGGGACGTACAGTTCCAAATAATGTGCGTTTTTGGGACGCAAGGAAATTTCTCAGTCAAAATAAAACGACGACAAAAAACTACGGCAGGCCTGAGGATTTCACGGTAACTGTCGTTACCGGTAGCGTGTCGTTTCCGTGGCGTCATTTTGACGGGACCGAAAAATCGTTTAACCATAAAAGTCACCGCACACGAGTTGACTGTACGCGATCGAATCTCCTGTGTTGTCAACGCGATTTCACTGTGCCCGTATGTGTGTTTGTGGTGTGGTGTGTGAGTGAGTTTCTTCTAATTTACTTTCATTTTGTTTTGTTTTCAGTGTTGGGGGGGGGGGGGGGGGGGACAGATAACGTTATGTGCTAGTGATGGGATTCCGGCTCTTTTGGCTCGGCTCACTAAAAAGGAGGCTAGATAGATTTCGGCTCCCAATTGGCTCCTCAGTTTATTTGTTGCTTAAATTAATTTACGACCAAAAATAATGAAAAATTATGTGTAAAATGAATTACTAATGTAAAAAATATACAGAATATCAAATATTTTTTTATTTATATGGCTTTATTTATATTCTTCTGAACATACTCAACATGGAATACAACATGGAGTGCTACAAAAATAAATTACAAAGTACAAAAACAAAGACCCATCTCAAAACAAGGTCAACAAGAAGTTCCAATCTCTGTGTATATTTATAAGCTTTTAACTATTTACAGTAAAACGACATAAGTAAGCTTTGATTACCACACAACAAATCATAAATTAAAATTTGATATTGGATATTTAACCTTGTACAGTCTACACGCTGCCTTTGAACTATCAAATAAGTTGAAATGAGTCCAAATTTCATTTTCTCACCTTTCCGCTTTCCACCGTGTTGTTTTTTCTCTGTAGCGCTATCGAGCTCTCTCGTCTCCCTGTCTCTCCTGTTCGCATACCTGTCAACTTTTTGGAGCGCCAACCTGTATAAACTACCAAAAAAATCCTTATAAAGAGCAAAAAATCCTTATAACATACCAAAGCATTTTATATGTCAAAATAACGGCAGAAAAAAACACGAAATTTTCAATGATATTTATTTTAGATCTCCATTAATACAATGTCTGGTTAATGTCTAATCATCATTCTACTTAGTGGCATTACTGTGTTCAGAGTTGTATTCCTGCGTTACTTTTTTCACCAAAAAAACCCCGGAAATGTTCAGAATCCGTATGATTTGTGCGATACGGCCATATACGTAAGATTCACCACAAAATCCGTATGAACTATGGCTAAACCGTATGAGTTGACAGGTATGTGTTCGTGTGCTGCTCACAGTGTGCTGCTGTGAATGTCTCTAACTCTTCCTCCTTCTCTTCACTGCAGCGTGTGTGTGTGCGCGCGCGCACGTGTGTAACCCTCCCCTCCCTCTTCTACCACGGATCTTGACCAATCACGTGCGTCTTTAACCGAAAGGGGGGGAAAAACAGGAGGAAAAAAAGTCGGCTCCTATTTTGAGCGGCTCCCAATTAGGAGTTGCTATTTTAGCCCGCAAACTGTGGAATCTCGCGGATGAAAGTTTGAGATGGCGGCGAAAAAAACTCACAGAGGTCTACTAATTATGACATTTAAGAAATGGGAATGCCAGTCTAATTTTTCGTATGAATTGTCCGAAGGGCGTATCACTAAACTCACCTGTGACGTATGCACAGAACACGAGAGCGAGATACGACGCGAGGCACGATTACGAGGCAAATTGGTCATTAGATCTATAAGCTAATCGCTATGAAAAATATGATGAAACAGTCTTGGTTATTCTATAATTTACTGATTGTAGCATGGTAACTTTATGAAGAAAACATTCGTCACAAGGTGAAGCAATGCTAATGTTAACTGTTGGTAGAACTAATGATGACGTGGTTCGATTCTTTCGTCAAATTGATAGTAGATTGCACATGCATCGTCTTGGGAAGAGGACGTCAAGCCACATCAATACTTACCTGTATTAATCATTACCAGTCAATTAATCTTTGCAGTGTGAGATTGGAAAAAATAACAGCATACCACAAAAATCTGATTTTGTGGTATGCTGTATTCATGATGCCATATGAGTACAGTACAACATATTTTGATCCACTTATCTAGTTGAATAAACCTGGAGTACACCGCTGCTGATGTAAAGTTTATTTTTAATGCATAGTGAAGTCTGTATTCTGCTCATATTTAGTCATGCTGTATAACCTTCCCATGCCCACAGCATAGCTTGGCGTCCTTGTAACAATCATCTCCTAGAATTGGAATACTCTTGTATTATTCCTCCCTTCTTTGTTAGGTTTGATGGTTAAGGTGTTATTCCTATCTGTTAGTTGTGTTTGTTCAGACACTTGAAAGAAATAATGTAGAATGCTGTTGAAGGTAGTTCCTGCTCACTGTTTTTACAATCACCTTTAGTGCCCGTCGACCCCCACCACTTTTAGGGCCCCCCTCCACAGGACATGTTTAACATCAAAAGAGGAACTGTCATCTCAAGTATCTGTGTTCCTGCCATCACACCAAATGGTGGGGAGTGGTGGTCTGGTCTCACCTCACCGCTCCCAACTTCTTCCAGCCACACCGGGTCAGATGACATGTTACTTTCTTTGTTTCTGGGATTTGCATGAGAGGCGTACCTCCCCGCCTCTCATTATCATATTGTCTCTATATAATCTCATGAATGTGTTTGTTTTACGCTTCCTGATTGAAATCTGGACCCCTCAGGAGCCCCAATCGATTCGTAAACTGCAGAAAAAACCCGCCGAAGGAACTGTTCATCGACTCCAGCCTTTATTTGGATGACCAACATTCTCCTCGTCCGAAAGTCAACAAACACGCGGGGAAGAGGAGGCCGCTCTTCCCCCAACAATAGTTTTCAAACATTTACAATTGAAACATTATACTTTTGAGTCTCAGAATTCTTGATTATGAATATCGGTCAAAATAGAAAAATGGGTTCCCAGCATGAACGTTTACAGAACCCAAAATTAGTTACCGTGGTTTCCCATTGGGTAATCCGACGGAACCGAAAAACGGTTACCGTGAATTTCCGAAATCCTCAGGCCTGCTCCTGAATTATTTAAATTTTTGCAGCTATGTATATGTTGTTGTTTGTTTTATTATCATATGCAATTGAATAAGTAGACCCTTTCAGAATTCGAAATTTGGGACTCTCTCAATGCATAATGGGACTCATACTTTTCTGATCAGCGAGTCCCTGGGACTCACTGGCGGTAAACTGTAAAATTATCACTGCTATACACATTTACATTGTGATGCCTAAGGTAGATAATCATTAAATTGCATTTGTTTACTTTAGGTTACCTGCTACTGCTACTGCTACTTATCCTGCATCTGCTACTGCATCTGCTTATACTATCTGCTACTGCTTCTGATATCATTCTACTGTTTCTGCAACTACCATCTGCTTCAATAAATGATCAAAAACGGACAGAGAGAGTAATCCTTCCATGCCGACTGACAAACCCTATTCAGAGGGCAGTGAAAACGGAAATAACTGAACACATAAAATTACTAGAGCTGTCAGTTTAGCGCGTTTTTATTGGCATTAATTTAAATGAATTTTAACGGGATTCCATTTTTTCTCGCGAGATTAACGCGGCACACGTCACAAGCGGATGTTACGTTGCTCTATAAATACACCAGAAACAAAACAACAAGCGCGCTGCAGAAGTCCACGCCCATGTCTGTTTTGCCAGCCACTGCAGTACGAGACACCGAAAATGGATACTTAAAGAGTTTATGAATGGAAAGTTTACTTTTAAAAAGTTGCCAGAATGCTCCACTGACAAGACCAAAGTTATCTGTTATTCTCTCTCTCTCTGTATCATACAGGTATACGATGTATGCCACTGATGCGATTGTTACTTGTTTGGAACTATTTTGTGTGGAAGGTTACAGTGTTCTGTGTCCATATAAATAGAGCGGGTGGAGCTTCTCTGTGTTCGTCTGACAGTGACAGTGCGCTGCAGTGGTAGCGACCTAGCGGAGTCAAGTCCTTGGCCTTGGCCTCCGGTTGCCGGTCCTCGGACACAACACTGATTACAATACAGTGCAATTTTAATTGACTGTGCCTGAAAGCGGGGCCATATTTGAAGCAACGATAAATCAACCTACGACAATCGCCAACTGAGCCTTGGGTACCACAGCTGTGTTCTCACTGTTCATGCCTTCATGCAGTGTTCTATTAAGAACGCAATGATCACTGCAGTTTTTTTCTTCTTACAACAGATATAAATTGTTGCAGTTCCTACATCCATCCATTTTCCGTTCCGCTTTATCTTCACAAGGGTCGCTGGAGCCCATCCCAGCTGTCTTCGGGCAGTAGGCGGGGGACACCCTGAACCGGTTGCCAGCCAATCGCAGGGCACATACAGACGAACATCCATTCACGCTCACGATCACACCTAGGCAATTTAGAGCGTTCAATCAACCTACCATGCATGTTTTTGGAATGTGGGAGGTAACTGAGTACCTGGAGAAAACCCACACAGGCACGGGGAGAACATGCAACCTCCACACAAGAAGGCGAACCCATGACCTCTGCACTGTGAGGTCGACACGCTAACCACTCGTTCACCGGGTCGCCGGTTCCTACATTTATTTTTATTGTATTAAATAGCAATTCTTTCCCAACAGGACAGATACGTCTGTGCAGTCACCAAAGACATTCTGGGCAACAGCGTTCCCTGTGCCGTCCTACGACCTTCGTGAGTTGCTGAACCAGTGTGTCTTTCTACAGTTGCCAGCATGTTTGCATGGAAAGATTCCGCTCACTTCTCTCCATGCTATATTCAGGGGGTGCGTGGTGACACAGGAGTGCGTGGAGAGACTCATCAAGTTGGACATGATGGATCCTGTGAGTGGAGATAAGCTCTCTGACAATGACATCATACCACTGCAGAGGGTATGTGCGCGGTCAACAGAATGTACCGTCATTTCTCGAGAACACCACACACCCCTAAAATTACCCATCAGAACAATTTTTTCTTTGTCAACCATGTATTACACGCTTCCCCCGATTTGCTGGTATCCACGCTCGAAAATTAGTATCAGTAAAATTAGTAAAAGTATTATTTATATATGAAGTATAATTGGGTTTCGTTGTGTTAACCCCCCCCCCCCCCCCAAAAAAATTTTTTATCTTACCTTGCTAACCCGTTTTGGCTGTTACCACCCTGCCTTCATCAGAGCTCTCACTGCTTTCTGGTGTGAGACGAAATCCTCTCGCATTATCACACGTGATCTCAAATAATCAAGGAACAGCTGATTGTCCTGGATATGCGTCGATAACGACGGAGTGGCAAGAACATTGTGAAATGCCGATGTGGCAGAAAAGGAAAATACCATGCCATTTGGGTATCGCACTTTCATACAAAACATGACATGAAGTTTTTTTTAAATGTTTTTATTGATGATCGTTACCTTGTTCCTCGCCCAGACCTGCTTTGTGAAAAATCTGTTTTGCGAGACCCTCAGGATTCGTGGTGGACAGCGAAAATAATAACTATTCATCTATAACATAGCAGAAATACAATGTGCCTTGTGTTTATGTTAAATACCGAAATCGCACCCGTAACTGACACTGCGCCTTTCAATACGGTGCGCCGTCTGACCGTGAAAATACGGTACGCCTTTTTTCAAGCCCAGGGCACTGGTAAACGTCGATACAAATAGTCGTTTCTGCCTGTGCTTTAAAATTTTAGCGTCCCCCCCCCCCCCCCCTTTTTTTTTTTTAACAAATGAGGCAGTGTGAGTGGAGATCTGTAAATGAAAGACACTGACAGTGTTTAGTTTCCCTCTGCTAAGATGACCTTGAATTTGGTGTTTCTTTTGACAGGGAGGAACAGGCTTTGCAGGTGCAGGTGTCGAGCTTAAGGCCAAAGAAGCTCGTCCAGTGATGCAAGTGTGAAAGATGACTCTGGTCATTAGTATTATGGTCTCTAAAAAATGTTTTTGAAGATTGCAAACAGCCAAAACATGCTATTTGTTTTTTTGGTATCTGATATATTGACCGTATTTTTGTCTGTTATTCTATTCTTCAAAATCTACAGCATACTGTTCATACCATTTGAAGAGTGCTTTTATTTTCTTACTGAACCCGCATATTCGCCTGCTTATTGTTCAGTTGAATAAATGTGCTCTCCCAAACGTCTTGCCGATTGTATTTGGATTGAGAAATATTTCTCAAACGCACATCAAACATCGGTCATAATAATTGTGTGCGATTGATATTCACAGTTCGTCATGGCCGTCGTCTTTCATGGCTCCATAATCTGTGATGGTGCTGATCTTGATGAAGTCAAGTTTGTCGAGCATCTCAGACAGTGTCACAAGCCCATCCTGACATGCACAAAACAGGGAAGGTGGGAAAACAAAAAGCAACAGCAAAAAGGAAGAGATGTGTCTCAATCGACTAAGGATGGAAATCCTCTGAATAACATTCAGAGAGGCAAATAAGTCCTTAAGTATGTATGATGCCATTATTGTAGTGCAGGACTTTATTGCAGTTGTCTGCCCCTCATTTTTCTTGTGTGAAGATGATACATTGGAAAATGCTGAGTTGCTTCTAATTTTAACTGTACAGGGAGGCAAGGAGCAAAAATACCAGAATTTAGTTGCTTTCATCAGTACAGTGGTACATCTACTTATGAAATCAATTGGTTGAGGAAGACATTTCTTCACTAGAAAATTTTGTCAGTAGAGATGCGTTTTCCATGTAAATGCCCTAATTTGTTCCAAGCCCCCCCCCCAATTCAGACATTGTTTCCTAAAGCCTAAAAATGCATCAAAATATGTAACAAAATGTTACAAGGAGATGATTGCACAAGAAATGAGAGTTGTGCATCATGTAAAAAACAAAGAATTGAGTAAAGAATAAAACTGATGATCATTTAACTTTTAACTCATCGTTTGTTTTTTTTGCCGTCTACAGTTCATGTTGTCTTTCAGAAGTGGTTTTTGCCTGGGCTTTTGTAAAGAACTGATCCAAGGATGTTGGCTTTTGTAGCCTTTTAACAATCCTTTGAAAATGTCCACGGCAAACATCAGCATAGTGAGCGATCGCCCGACTGGAGAACACTTTTTCTGGGTGATTCACATTTACGTAAAACTATCAGGCTCGAGGTACGAATGACAAGGACGCTGCATAGACACATCTGGTAGAGGTCCCTCTTAGCTAAAGGGATGCCAGGAAGATGCTCGGTAATAGCCATTGGCAGAACAGCTATAAGTATGTTGCGTTCAGGAGCTCACATCATGAAATTTCTTTCGTAACGAGGCAATATTTTCCTGTTGAGACGTTTCGTAACTTGAAAATTTCGTATGAAAAGACGTTCGTAAGTAGAGGTACCACTGTACATTAAACTGCAATATGATGCATACTCAATGCAAAAAACAAAAACAAATAGAAAAGTCCATTTATTTGTCCAATCAACAGTAACACAGTTCTTTAATGGCAAACTTCTTTTAGTTAACTCTCGTAGCCAACATTAACGTGCCTCTGACCTACATTTGACAACATTGTTACAACTCAATCCAATACAACGGCAACAAATCTTTCATTTGAAATGTTTTAAAATCAATTTCCATACATGGGATGGTTGAAAATAAGTACCGTGCAGCACCGAAAATATTTCAAGTACAGCGCCGCGCATAAACGATGAAGCAGTCTGTCAGTGGAGTGTGTCTCACCGTGACGGTTTCTGATATTCAGAAATGTTGTGACTACATTCTAAGCACCAACTCAAAACACACAGTTTCAGGTTAATATCAGTGCACGTCGGACGATATCCACAGTTCCCCACCCCCAACACTTCCTCCATCTACATTATTTTGGACTGTGTTCGGCTGACTACAGTAATGCTTTGTTATGGGCGTAAGAAATCACCTGTAACCACATACACAGTATGTGACTGCAATGTGGAATCGTTTCTGCAAGAGTGATACTTGTCGTGTCACCGGCGGCCATCGCGCACAGACCCCATGTGAGCAAACCTCGTGAAATAATATGGACCCCGGACAAGCTCCGTTTGGAACGGCGACAGCTCATCAAAGTTCGTCGTGACTCCTTGTTAAATCTTCTCCGTAATTGGTGGCCTGGCTGCCCACGAACATGTTCCAGTTGGCAAGGATTTCCTGTTTGGTTATTTTCTCGTCCTGACGATTGATCGGCCACATTGCATCAGACATTCGTGTGATTGACATGGAAGGAGATGGAGGAGACGCATAAAGTCATGAAAAGAAAGAGGAAATTAAGACAGAGAGAAGACAGGCAATAAGTGTGAATTAAATTAAATGAATTATTGCTGTAATTATTCCATCGGTGATGAATCTACCTACAGTATCTATTGTATCATTCTTACCTATTTTATTGCATCCTGGTATCTATCCATGTAGATGTATCTCTATCATCCATTCATCCAGTAACCGTATCAACCTTTGACTGATATTTACTGTAGGTTTCTTCATGCATTTTACGGTCCATGTCAATCATCATGACATCAGACATCAGTTGCCAAGAACACAAGTGTGTATTTTGTCATGTCGTGGTGTATATGTGTGTTTGGATGCGACAGTGTTACCTTGTTGCTGTCTGTCTCGTGGATCAAGTGTTTGGCTTCATTGTCGGCGTGGTCGACTTCTCCGGGCAAAATCCACTGCGCCACCTCACCGAAATCCATGTACCCATCCTGTGTGACACGCGACTTGCCTCAGTATGAAGAAACGACCAGGCACTGGTCCAGTTTCAATCCTACTTCCATGATTCCTATACTAGTTGACTCAGGGGATTACCATACTGTTCCATTCTCTATTTTTCTGAAGGAAGGTTGTCTACTTCTGATAAACCTGTAGCTTATGTTGCAGTCATAACTCACATCTCTCACTGTTTACAAGCTTGTGGGTTTCGGTTGAGTGCATTTAATGAAGACCATTAGTGATGCATCTGTTGACTTGTGGGACAATAACACTCGTCAACAGCAAATTTTAAATCAGCGATGGTTTTACGAGTCTAAACTGATTTTTGACACCAATATCAAAAAATGTACAGTATATTTTTCTTTTCTCCGAGGATGATGTTTTTGATTTATCTTTTTAAGTTTGCCCCTATAAAAGCAGGCGCCAATACGGATTTTACCATGTGAAGTCATTTATAGCGTGACGTTAAAAAAAAAAAAAGATTACTAAATACATTAAATGTAGTTATGAAAACCTGATGTCCTCGAGAGAAACACACATTGCCATATTGGGAATTGGCGCAAAAAAACCTAGGAATTTACTTGCATCTCTGATTTTAAAAAATTATAATAAAAATGTGTTGAGCTGTGTAATCGGTCTGGACAAGTTTTATCCTTCAAAAGTAAAAGTAAGTAACTGGAATTGAATGCTTCTTTAGATGCCGTCTTAGAAATTTGCTTTTACAAAGATACATTTTGGTTTCTATTAAGATTAAGATATCCTTTATTTGTCCCGCAATGGGGAAATTACAATCTATTGGGAGCTGCACTGCACAATGTTGAATTTTTTTTCTTAATTCAAACCATAAAATAGATATAGATCAAGCTCTTATGATAAATTCAGTCCCATACCTTGTTGGCATCCCTGAAATCAGTAAAATGCTTCTTCTCAGTCTGGACCCACTCAGGCTCACTCTCCCCCTCCTCCGGGGTGTACATGTCACCTATAGACATTCAATTCGCAGCGCACGCACCCAAAATTACATTCAGCATCCGAATTGAGAGGGGTTCAAAAACGCAGGTCACTTACCAATGTATTCGTCTAAGCTGATCTTGCCGTCCCCATTTTTATCAATGTCCTCAATTGTTTCCTACAGACAATTTTTTTTTAACATTGAAAAATGTTTACTAATGTTGTGAGTTCAGACAGATTTTTCCCACCTCCCCATATGTGAACAGTTCAGACCAATACACGTGATGCAGAAAGACACTAGACAAATGTTAACACCTTTCCAGTCACTCTTGTTCTGAGCATACTGGAATCACTCTCGTGTAATGTAATTCACCAAAAATGTGACGCTTGACTATTGCAGGCCACGAATCACAACAACATACGAGAACAGATGTCAAATCTTCAATTGCACATCCACTTTTAAGCTACAAATCTGTACCTGTACAACCAAGTCTTTCATGTAATCAAACTCCTCGGGGTGTAGGAAGGCAGTGAACTCCTCGCGCGTGGCGATCCCGTCGCCGTCACGATCGGCGGTCTTGAAGCGTCTTTCATCTCGGGTTAGCATGGATTTGTAGGTGGCCTTGTCCTCCACGTCGTCAAACTCCTCATCTGAGAGGACAGACAGAGAAGTTAGACCGATACAGGTATTGAGAGAGGTGGACGTGAGTGAGTGACGTACCAAGATAGAATCCGTAGGTCGTGTTCTTGTACTCCCCCCATGCTATTTTGTCATCTTCATTCTGGTCATAATCCCTCCAGTGTTTGTTCACGTTCTCCTCAATGTACCTCCTCTGTCTGTGTTTGATCCAATAATGCAGCTCAGAGTGGTTGATGAAGCCGTCCTTGTCTGTGTCAATGCGGTCCACAATTTTCCTGGGGGAGGGAGGAACAAAGAGGGATCAGGTCGGAAATTAGTACTTGTACTTTACTTTTCCTGACCAGACCTTTTTCTAATTTCCATATGATCTTGGAAATCACGATTAACAACCCTTGTATTTCATGGAAAACTCTGCTCAGTGAATTCACCTATTCACATTTTTTGTAGGGTTTGTGGGGGTCTATTCTTTGTTATTCACCGAAAAAAAAAGACCTTTTGTTGTTGTTGTTCTGCAGCCAAAGCAAAAGTATTTGTAGTTCTTGTGGCTTCTTCGTTCCAAGAGTGCTTTGCTACCCTATTGTGGCACATATAGGCAATTGTAAACATTTTTAAGGGGACGTATCAATTAGCAATAGCAAAACACTGTTCAGTGTTTCCCTACATCTTGTACTGTATTTGCTACGAACGAATTTGCAGATTTCATTTTTTGCAACTAGCTTTCAGTTTTTGCTGAAAAACTCGCCCATTTTGTAATTCGGTCAAAGCACTGCTATAAAACTATTGCTTTATCCTCGTCTGACGCTTTATCAAACCTCTTGTTTAGGTAACAAGGAACATGACACAAAAAAGTCCAAATTTCTGTTGAGATACAACGCGTGACACCTTGTGTTAGGCCTAGTCAAGCATAACTTACGCCAGTCTGTCTTTACTCTCCTCCGGGGTCAGCTGGTCAAAGGTCTTCGCCTCCTCTTTGCCCAGGAAAGCCTCGTGGTCGTACTGAAAGTCGTGAGCGTCGTTGTGGGCGTGGTCGCTCAGGTCGGCATGGTGATGGACGCGTTTCTCCTGAGCGGGGACTGCCAAGGTGGCAGCAACCAGGAGGTAGACGGATGCGAGGGACTGCAGCAGCATTGTGATTAGCCGTCAGCAACTGAGGATGGAAATAGTAATATTATATATTTTCTGAGCAAACTAGCTATCTTAAGGGAATTTTACAGCAGGGGAATGTTTATGCAATTCAAAATTGACCATGATTACAGTAACTTTACAGCTATTGTTTCGATCTTATTTATTGCTGTTTGCAACCACATTTTTTTTTAATGCATCCCAAAACAAAGACCATAAAAAGCAAAAGGAACAAAATGAGATTTGCCGCTCAGTTGGTTACTTTGCATGGGTCGTTGGAAGAGAAGGGACACACCCAGTGCAATAGTAGGAAAGGCAGGACAGAAAACATGGAAAATGTCATCCAACTGAATCAGAATGTTAGTTTAGATATCATTGATAAGTCAACTGCATCAAATCAGACATGAGTTGAACGATCCCGATATATACTTTTGCGAGAGTCACCCATCCAAGGAAGAAATTCCACACTACCAGTTGACAATTTGCAGTAGAATTTGCAAATTAGAATATCGGAGGACCGTACCCTTGGTCAGTAATTAACTTTACTCAGCATTCCTGTGTCAGTGACAACAAGAAACGTGTTTTAATTAATCGTAAACTAACATAAACATAGTCTGTCATTTGAATTGCATGCTTTGGTTTCTAAAAAAGAAAAACAATGTTTCGAAAAACATTCGCATCCTTCTCTCTTATCCTCAGGACCATCGTATGACTCCCACCACTACAAACTTCGTCACTTCAGAGCGGTGCAAAAAAAAAAATAGACTACGCAAATGAGAGATTAAAAACAAGGCAGCGTTTGCCTATTTGAGTTTATCTCATGAAGCAAAATACCATTTTTCTGAATCACTTACCGCCTTCTTGCGAGCAACTTACGCCACCTCGATAATATTAAGCGCTTCAGAGAAAACTCTGTCCGCGTTGGCACTCTGTACCTTTTAAATAACGTTGTCAAGGAGGCGGGATTTGTTGTTTAAATAACCAATGAAACAGCCCAAAGGAAGATTCTTAACCAATCACACTAACGACAATGACCCTGCTCATTCTTATTGGGTGTGAAGCGCCACGTTGTCACGCAACGCGAACATCCTTGTGCTTGACATTTACTACTAGCTGGTTTCTACTGTTTTCTTTTTTTTTTTGAAGAATCTTTATTGAAAAAGTCAGGATACAATTCTCAGTAAACAGAGAACAAAACGAACATGTTATGAATACATGCACATATTACAAAGATTTAAACAAAAAAGAAGCCAGGGGATTTTTAAACAAAAAGTTCAAATAAGGAGCATATAGCCAGAGTCTTAACAGCTTTCTTGTTTTTGGAATCCATAATAGAACTCAGGTACTGCTTTGTTTCTGCTTCAAAGTTTAAGAAAAGACGTTTTGAATCACTCCATCTGGATTTGTGGATATGGAAATTAGCGAGAAAGCGTGTTTCTACTGTTATTCGAGTGTTACGCTTATTCTGACGTAGGCCGAGAAGGATCACACAAGAAAAGTGACGAAACACTGTAAAAGTACTTGAAATACGTGACCACGTGTCCATGGGCTATGCTCGACATACGAGAAGTTTTTTAACAGTTACCACAAAAATACATAAGTGATCAACTGAATGGAATACTCATATCAAGTGAAATATTATTCCAATGAACACAAAAAAGTTAAAAAAACAAAACAAGATATAAGTTAGCCAAAATGTCATTTATTTGTCACAGTACATTGACAGTGTATAGATTAGAGACAACAGTTATAGCCATCTAAAATAATTACATCAATAATCATCTAGATCAGATCATGAGTGCAAAATGCTTAAAGAAGCTTATCTGCATCCCTTTCCTCTTTATGATCCTGACTGAGGAGTGGAGCAGTATTATTACCATAATATTCCTCAGTGTTAACCAACCAAACGGCTTCTCCAGAGATTTCAACATACACTTAGTTAAGATAATTCATACAAGACAGATGGTATCTTACTGGATACACATTTCTGACACTTGTTCAAAAGATTGCATGAAAGATGGTCTGACATGTAGCAGTCTTTAAAACACATTTCCTGCATCTTTTGACATTACACCAACATTTATGTATGCCCGTACTATAAAGCTGTTAGACATTATGTGCTACATCTTTGTCAAAATCACGTTTTCATACACACCCACGAACAACTTTCTTAAGTTCAATAACTTTATTCCACTTGGTTTAAATTTGCACCGGTAGAATCTTTGAGCACAGAAAAAGTCCATGATTACAAAAGAGCATCATTATTCTTCAAGGTTTGTGTCAAAAAAACAAATACTTTGCAATTGGATTACATATCATTGACAAGTTTAGCCGTAGCTAGTAAACTACATGTGGGCTTTGTCTTTATTTACTTTATTCGCTAAACATGTTATTTCTGAAGTAAGCACTACAGACTGCTAGCTGTGAAATGCAGTCTGTTCCATTCATCGAAACAAATGTGAAAGGGTGTTCATGACTAGCCGCAATTGATGCTTGAGTATACAAAAGTAATACAGAAAAAAATATGTATATATACCAAATATCATGCAGGCACTAAATATCTTGAGACATTTTCCTGGTCAATTGAAGGTTGGCATTTATCTGGGCAACAACATTTCAAGCGGAGTCATTTCTATTAATACAGGTAGCAAGATAACAGGCAGAATGATGGCAAGGACATTTCAAGTGGGACACTGACATGCAGGCTGGTATTGTACTCACCACTAACACTGAACTCCTGCATCATGAATGACTATCTGCCATCTCAAACAAACATTCGCGCTAACTTTAGTGATTGGATGGCCTATCAGTGTATGAGTGCTAAAATGAATTGTATGTTGCTCTGAGCAGTGAGTTGGAGGTCGGAATATTAATTGGCATAATTTCCATGTCGTTAATGTTGTCTAAAATAACAGTCCGACACTTTTAAGATGGCTAGTCTTAAAAGGGATGGTGTTGCGCTGTTCTTGCCTGTTTCACAAGTCATTCAGAGCTCTGAGTGTGATAAAGGATGAAAAAAAACCCTCCACAAATTGTGGACAAAATTGATTGCACTGTTTGTTAGAAGTCAACACGGGCCTAACACTTCTTGTCAAGGTTGTGACAAGTAAAGGGCTTTTCAAACTGCACTCAGCAACGAACCCATTAATTGTGAATGAAAAATGTTCAATTCCAGAGCGATGCCGCGGCGACGTCAGGCGGCGCATCCAAGAGTAAACTGGTTGGCAGAGTGATTTCAGAGTGCTCATAGAACAGGGGTGGGCAAACTACGGCCTGCGGGCCAAATCCGGCCCATTGGTCTTTTTAATCCGGCCCGCCGAAGGTTGGTCCACAATTAAGGTTCGATGTGAATGATTGCATTCATTTCAATTGGACTTGTAATGACAGGCATTTCACCACCAGGTGGCGCATTGACTTGAAGTTGCAGAACACGGGGGGCGGGGCAATCTTTTCGACCACCTAGTACCTCTGTATCGCTCTACTTCTACTGGTCTGATCACAACCCATCTGCAGCGATGCACAGGCTAAAATAGGTCATCAACAACACTTTTGTCATTTAAAAAAAGTATATTAATACCGTACTTTCATGCTTTTGTTCTGTTGATGTTTGATATGGACTGTCAACAAATGCAGTTTTTTTTTAATGTACCATAGCTCGTGCTGACCTGGCCCTTCTGTCAAATTTTAAAAGTCGATGCGGCCCCCCAGCCAAAAGGTTTGCCCACCCCTGTCATAGAATAAGCCTCCCTGTTATTTTACCGATGCAAGCGCTTCCAAATATGGGTAAGCCTTTACCGTCCTTTTGCTGCCCCAAGTGCAGTGAGAAAAGGCCCTACATTATGGAGAGATTAGCCAGTGCTGACTTTTATCTCAAAATAAGTTGTTTTACTACATTTTCATGTGATGATATCAGATTCCACCACATTCATTGGAGTTATTGAGTGGAATACTGTGCACATACGACAGATGACGCATCAGGTTGTGTTTGTGAAAGTTGCTGTATGATATCTTAAAGAAAGTATACCTGGAGAAAAGCTCGTTTCAAGAGGAGTGATGCTGGTGAAGAATATGGTGATGGACTTTGCGTTCTTATTTCACCCACTCACCACTAGCATCTACCCAAATGTGACAGATTTTACTCTGCTTCATTATGGTGTCATTCCCACACATTTATAGAATTATGACAATGATTTGAAATACAAAATGAATTTACAGCTTGATGACATCACATGTACGGAGACATTGTTATCATTGTTGTGGCTTGGGTAAACTCAACTGACCTTGGCCCTGTCAAAGGTTTTTTGTGTGATTTGTGCATTTCTTGTCATGGACGGTAAGGAGGTTTCCTTCCCTCTATTCTGAATTCTGTCTCGGAATGTTGTTGTTTTGCCTGTCATTTGTTCATTTGATCTGGGCCAATATGTCATTGAAGAGGTTGAGAAACATGTGCACATGGTACTCCTTGAAGACCAGCGCTGGACGGAAACGGATTGACCGGTCCCCGCAGGCTCCCAAGAGGATACCTATTGACAAAATACAATGACGACATCCATGTTCACAGAGTTCCTGTCGTGTCAAAGTGCAGATCACATTTTGTTGAGACAAAACTCATCTATTTAAATTAACAACAAATAAATGTGTACATATACAGTCCCCTCCAAAAGCATTGGAATGTCAAGGTCAATTTCTTTTTTTTTGTTGTATACTGAAGAAATTTGTGGCTCCTGATCAAAAGACGAATGAGACAAAAGTTGAGAATTCCATCTTTTTTTCTTTTTTTTTTTTGTATTGACATCCAGATGTGTTCAACAATTCAGGACAGAGAACCGTTTGCTTGAACCCACCCACTTGACAAGTGAGCAAAAGTATTGGAACATGTGACTGATGGGTGTTTTTAGTTCCTCGGGTGTTACCTTTTAGATTGCTTAAACTTTCAATCGTGTTTGGTTTTGGAATTTGAATTCGCTTGTGAAAACTGCATTTGTTCTTAAGCAAACATGAATACCAGAGAACTGTCTATGGGAAGAAATCAATCAGATTTTTTTATTTCTTTTTTTTGGCACAATATTGGGCATAGCCAATACAAGAATTTGGAATGTTCTGACCACTCAATGGCAAAAGAATGGGGAATTGGAATTTGTAAAGGAGTACAGAGATGAGCCACAAAAGTTTTGAATAAAGTTTTGTGGACCAAAGAGACCAAGATTAAACTCTACAAAAGTGATGGAAAGGCCAAAGTATGGAGAAAGAAAGGATCTGCTTAATTGATCCCAGCCATTTCCACTGGACAAAGCCCTCCAACCCAGTCGTTCAACTGAATTTGGATTGACCTCGCAAGGCCCACAGATTGTGCTCGATGGCGATATAAACATGCAGCTGGCCCAAAAGAAAGATGAGATTCTCTTTTAGCTGAAAAAAAGTTTGCTTATATCTTTTTCCATGATTTAGCTATTAGCATTCGAAAACAGCAAAATTCCATCAGATTTCCAGTTTCAGAGGCGAAAAAATGGATAAAAAGACCTTTTTGTAAAAAACATGTATTTCAAGCATAATTTCAAGTATCACTACTTTTTTTTGGTTGCTTTTTTGAGAGCTCATATATCTAAAGAAGACTTTCCTTCCACAAAACAAACACCGCAAATAGGGCTTTGATCTTAAAAAATATTTATTTGCACTTGATTGAACTGCTAAAATGAACTATGAGCAGAAGTGAACCATTGGGTTTGTGCATGTGTGTTTCCCCCTCCACCCTGCTATTCTTGCATAATTTTTTGGGTTGTGATACAAAATGGAGCAATTGCCCTGATGCAAGGGCACACAATATCTATATACAGCACATTGGAGTTTCACTTTACTTGCCTTTGCGAAGGTAGACCCAGCACCTTCGCTGCACTAACCGTGCGCCACAGTGTTCTTGCACTTACAGCTTCTTTTGATGGCTGCTGCATCCTTTTCTTCCCCAAAAGCAATCCTCAAGGGTTAATTGTTTTGATTTCTCCATTGCTACTGGATCAAATGCACTCTCTACTAACTCCACAGGACTCCAAGCTACTCCACAACTCCTCCCATGCATCCCTCCCCCTCCAGTTCTGTCCTGGGCTGCTCCCTGAACACTCTGGAGGAGGTGGGCAACAGGAGGATGCTCGCTAACCTAAAAGCTATGGACAGTCCCTCCCACCCCTTCCAGCCCGCCATGACCACACTGAGTAGCTCCTTCAGCCAGAGACTGTAACACCCGCGCTGCAAGAAGGAGAGATACTGCCACTCTTTCTTACCGACTGCTGTCAGGCTGCTGAATAAACATACATGAAAACCTGTAACCATTGTAAATAGCACAGCCACCTTATGCTGTGTTTTCTATTTTACTGCTAATTTATTATATTTATTCTACAAATATACTGTATTGCTAATGCTATATTTTATATTGCACTTTTCTTGAACTGTGTACAGTTCTTTCTGAAATATTTATTTTGTGCAATGAAAGACTTTGTTGTTTTTCTTCCCCCCAATTTTGCCGCTGTAGACTGCAAAATTCCCCAGTGTGGAACAAATAAAGGTTATCTTAACTTATCTTATCTTACTTCTACTTCTTCTGCAGCATGATCGTGGCTTATCCCTTACACCTGCTGCCACCTGCTGGGCAGATTTTAAATGATTTACAAAGCAAACAAGCCTGATCCTGAGTCACAGGCTGCGTCAAACCCTTCTGGACACTATGACGCAAAAAAACGCAAAAGACATAAAAATACGTCATGGGTACGCAGCCATAGTGAGTTTTCAAGACATATTTATACGTCATGGGTAATAAAAGAGTTAAGATTCCAAAACATAAAAGCTCATTTGTATGGTGAAGTAATGTCATGCTTGTGCTTGCATGGCTGCTTCCGAAACTGGCTCAGTAGTCTTTATTGAGGATGTAACTCATGACAGGAGCAGTAGAATATAGTCTACAAAACCAATTTGTCGGGCAATTTACAGAAAAATCCATTCAAACTAATGGGGAGAAGCTTCATCATGCAAAACAGTGATCCCTCACTCTAACGCGGTTCACCTTCCGTGGCTTCGCTGTTTCACGGATTTTTTTTAGTGCAGTTTTTAAAATGTTTTTAAAAAGTGAATTGCGTGCTGCATCCGGATTGGCTAAGGCACTCACCAACGTGAACAGTCTCCGCACCTCGTCTTTGTACATACATACACCCACAATGTCGACGAAACATTCTGCAAAGGCACCTGAGGACGCGCTCAAGCAATAATATTTTACAGTACAGTATTTCCAAAAACTATTATAGTTATTTGTTGAAAACATTTGTTGTTTTTTTTTGTGCTTGGGCCTGAAAACAGGTTTTGGTCTTTGGTTTCATTGTATGCATAGTTCAGTATTGTATAATAACTAAAAAAATAAAGCTCACTACTTCACGGATTTCACCTATCACTGGTTCTTTTTGGAACGTAACCCCCGTGATAAATGAGGAATTACTGTATATGATAAAAATATGATCACCTAAAACACACTGTTGACACAAAAATGACCTTGTCAGGGGGGAAAAGTGGAAGGTCTTGGAGTGGCCAAGTCAATCAGTGAAACTTAACCCAATTGGGTATGTATTTTACCTCCTGAATAGGATACTGAAGGGGAAAAAGGACCAGCAACAAACAAGAACTGAAAGAGGCTGCTGCAAAGGCCTGGAAACGCATTTCAAATGAATAATGAAACAGTCTGTTGATGTCAATTCGTTGCAGGCTTGATGCAGTAATAGCGTAAGGGTTATGCCTCGAATAATAATAAATGTTATTCACTTTAAGTTGGTATCCGTTTAAATTAGAGCTGTCAAACGATTAAAATGTTTAATCTAATTAAAAATGCAATTGTCATAATTAACTCAAATTCGCAAAAAATTAATCGTGATTACTCACACATTTTTTATCGTTTCTGAATTTCCTTTTATATTTTTTGTCCTATTTTTCCCCATTTTAATGCTCTCATCAACATGGAATCATGAATCAGTTTTCTATGTGCAAAATGCAAATATTTACTGAAATAACAGTTTCGATTTTCAATTTTACATGAACATTTTTCACTTCGAGCAGTTATTCATACATAATCTCTCACACAATATTACTGTCTATCAACAACAGTGAAAAAAATATTTTGTCACACAACAGCTGCTTTAACAGCTCTTTTTATGGAATCAAAACAGAGCAATATAACATTATAAAGTGCACATCTAAGGTAAACTCGAACTCAGCCTATAGTGGATTTAAGCCATGGTTGCATACTTCGTTTTTCTCAAGTTTGCTTTGAACACAGCAGTCAGGCTATGTTGATTCTGTTGGTCCTTCTTGCGCGGAAGTCTCTCTACGGTTTTGTGTCGACATCATTTCGGATGACTACACTTGGTTCGATGACAACACTGGAGACGTTTTATTTTCGCTAGGGCTACCACTGCAGCGCACCGTCACTGTCAGACGAACACAGAGAAGCTCCACCCGCTCTATTTATATGGACACGGAACACTGTAACCTTCCACAAAATAGTTCCAAACAAGTAACAATCGCGTCAGTGGCATACATCGTATACCTGTATGATACAGGTAACTTTGGTCTTGTCAGTGGAGCAATCTGGCAACTTTTTAAAAGTAAACTTTCCATTCATAAACTCTTTAAGTATCCGTTTTTCGGTGTCTGGTGCTGCCGTGGCTGGCAAAACAGACATGGGCGTGGACTTCTGCAGCACGCTTGTTGTTTTGTTTCTGGTTAATTGATAGAGCAACGTAACATCCGCTTGTGACGTGTGCCGCGTTAATCTCGCGAGAAAAAATTTAATCCCGTTAAAATTCATTTAAATTAATGCCAATAAAAACGCGCTCAACTGACAGCTCTAGTTTAAATACATTTGCTCATTTAAAAAGTTAATGGCTTCAAACAAAAGGTGCTCTGTGCTGAGTCGTTTAATACATCGAGATTAAAATATATTACATTAAATTTAAATTTAAAATTAAATTACATTTTTACAATTTGAATTAATTAAAATTAAAATTAAATAAAATATTTAAAAATATATTAAAATACCATCAAACAAAAGCTGTCATTTTGAAATTCTGTCTCTTATTCATTTTTCAATCTGACACCCAAATATATTCAGTCTACACTAAGGACAATGAAATGGATCTTGCTGTTCCAATATTGTAACCACAGAAATCATGTGATTATTACAATTACAAATTTTAATGGTCTGACATCTTTGATGTACTAGATTTCAGTTTGATTCAAATCAACAGAATGTTTCAAAAGTAAGTTTTGGAAATAGTGTGCCAATTTTTATACCTAGCTTGAGACCCAAGTGTGGATGACAAATGTCAGTATACATTCTGAGTAAGGCACCATCTCCCTGCTGTGGCATAGAATGTGTGTGTCTGTGTGTCTGCGTGTGCAGGCGTGTGTGTCGCATGTGACCGCAGAGCAGTGAGAAGATAAGGTAGATGTCGACTTAGTTTGCATGGCCCTTTTGTTTCTATCATGATCAAGAATGAAGCAAATACAAGAGTCAAGAAAGAAAGAAATGAAAAGTGACACATGACATACCCTTGTTCCGGGCCTTCTGAAGGATGTTATTGCGTGTTGCATCATCACAGACATCAATGGCACAGAAAGTTCCTTGCCCTCGAGCTCGACTCAAGATGCCGGTGTACTGAGCCTGAGAAGAAGAGGCATCTAGGTCATACTCTAACCGAGCAAGAGCTAGTGAGCAGCATTGTTTATGTTCTGAACTGTGAATTGGAAAAATAAGTATAGTCCAGTATGGAGAACTGCAATTGACTGGCAACCAGTCCAGGGTGTAACCCGCCTACTGCCCGAAGACGGCTGGGATTGGCTCCAGCACGCCCGCGACCCTCATGAGGATAAGTGGCTCGGATAACGGACGGACGGAACGGACAGTATGGAGAAGTTCAAACATAAATTGTTAGAACACATTGTCTGTCCACTGTGTGGCCCCTCCCTCTGTTGTTTTTTGTTACCTTTCCCTTAATTCAGTCTCCCCAATCATCGCACCTGTCTCACGGCACACCTGCCAGTCTTCACCTCGTCAGCCACACCCATTGCCAGTTCGTTAGCTGTCTTCCCAGCCGTACTTGCTGCTTCTTAGCTGTTACGCTCAGCCTTCCTGTACACCTGCGTTTGATTTCTCTGACTGCCTTTGGTTCCTGCCTCCTTGACCTGTCGCTTTTCTTCCCAATAAACCAGTACTGAGTTCATTGTGTCTGACTGTGGGTCCTGTGCTAATCTTAAAATAAACCTAACACAAATATAGAATATACAAATATATTGTATAACACACTTTGGGATCCTATACTTGGCCAGTGCAGGCAATATAAATAAGATTACAAATGCTTGAAATAATGAATAAAAAGCTTGTGTAAATAAACAACTACAACACTTCAGGCAAGCTACACAAAGTCATTTGACATTCAATAACACACAGAAATCAACACACAAACACATTACCTGTAACTCATTCAGGCCGTTCATCAAGGCTTTTCCTGAACGGTTCACCTCCACCAAGAGGTTTTCTCTGCGAATCACGCTGAGGACCTCAGAAAGCAACAAGTTCTTTGTAGGGTCTCCCATCCATGTGTTAAAGATGCGGTAGGGCTGACAACAGGCAAGCAACGTGTAAAAGAACACAATGTGACACAGCTATGACAGTGAGGGGGATTCAAAGACTGCAGAAATAAATACATATATTTTGATTAGAGCTGTCAGTTTAGCGCATTTTTATTGGCATTAATTTAAATGAATTTTAACGGGATAAAAAATTTTCTCGCGAGATGAACGCGGCACACGTCACAGCGGATGTTACGTTGCTCTATAAATAAACCAGAAACAAAACAACAAGCGCGCTGCACAGGTCCACGCACGCGTGAGACACCGAAAATGGATACTTAAAGAGTTTATGAATGGAAAGTTTACTTTTAAAAAGTTGCCAGATTGTTCCACTGACAAGACCAAAGTTACCTGTATGTTTTGCAGTCGTAAACTGAGCTATCATCATAGCACGTCGAGTCTAAAATACCACCTAATGGCCAAGCACACAGCTGACGTGAGTACTCCGCCCCCTCGTCTCAGTCAGACAGCTATGGATCATTTCAAAGCGAAGAAAATGGATGACATGACGAAGAACAAATTTGCTGAAGCCATAGCTAAATGTATGGCTACTGCATGCAAGCCTGTCAACATTGTCCACAGCTCGACTCAAGCTGAAATCATTCACATTGCATCTAATGACTCCACTACGGATTGCCAGCGAGAGCCTCCATTACAAGCTGTGTACAGAGATTGTACGTAGTGGAGAAGGCTAAGGTACACCAAGCGGGAGAATGCGAATGCGATGTATGCCACTGACGCGATTGTTACCGTATTTTCACGACTATAAGGCGCCATTAAAAGTCTTAATTTTCTCCAAAATGGAAAGGACGCCTTATAATGCGGAGCGTCTAGTGTATGCGCCGAGTTCCAAAGCCTGACTGAGAGCACCTCTGGCCGACACACGCTGTTTATATAGAGAAAGGCGGAGTGAGTGACGACAGGCATGCGGAAGTCCGCCAATGAGTGAAGGGTGGGCGTGTAAGAGGACGCTAAAGGCACGTCCCGAGCAGGTACCAGTCGCCAATGAGGTGAAGGGTGGGCATGTAAGAGGACGCTAAGGCACGCCCCTAGCAGGTACCAGTCGCCAATGAGTGAAGGGTGGGCGTGTAAGAGGACGCTAAAGGCACGCCCCGAGCCGGTACCTGTCGCCAGTGAGTGAAGGGTGAGCGTGTAGGAGGTGAAGAGAAAAACGTGAGTACATTGTAAAATGGCTAAATAAAGTACAACCGAACTCAGTTTTGCTTCCGTTGCCTTTTTAAAAACGTGTTTTTAGCGTCCGTGCATGCATGCCGTATGTTTAAGCTGGCGTATGTTTTACCATGCCTGGCTGCGCCCAATAATACAGTGCGTTTTGTGTATGTGTCAAATACATAAATAGCACCCCTTACTGAGACTGCGCCCAACAACACGGTGCGCCGAATGGTCGTGAAAATACGGTACTTGTTTGGAACTATTTTGTGTGGAAGGTTACAGTGTTCCGTGTCCATATAAATATAACGGGTGGAGCTTCTCTGTGTTCGTCTGACAGTGACGGTGCGCTGAGGCACGTCGAGAGTTCAGCGGTGCAGTGGTAGCGACTTAGCGGACACACTGAAAATAAAATGTCTCCAGTGTTGTCATCGAACCAAGTGTAGTCATCCGAAATGATGTCGACACAAAACCATAGAGAAACTTCGCGCAATTAGGACCACCAGAATCAACATAGCCTGACTGCTGTGTTCAAGGCAAACTTGAGAAAAACGAAGTATGCAACCATGGCTTAAATCCACTATAGGCTGAGTACTAGTTTACCTTAGATGTGCACTTTATAATGTTATATTGCTCTGTTTTGATTCCATAAAAAGAGCTGTTAAAGCAGCTGTTGTGTGACAAAATATTTTTTTCACTGTTGTTGATAGACAGTAATATTGTGTGAGAGATTATGTATGAATAACTGCTCCAAGTGAAAAATGTTCATGTAAAATTGAAAATCGAAATTGTTATTTCAGTAAATATTTGCATTTTGCACATAGAAAACTGATTCATGATTCCATGTTGATGAGAGCATTAAAATGGGGAAAAATAGGACAAAAAATATAAAAGGAAATTCAGAAACGATAAAAAATGCGCGAGTAATCACGATTAATATTTAGTGAATTTGAGTTAATTATGACAGTTGCATTTTTAATTAGATTAAATATTTTAATCGTTTGACACTTTTAATTTTGATTTATTAGGATTAGATAAAGGCTTTGGTCTTTATTTGAGTAAATCTGGAAAATGGCAAACCTGATCAGCCTGAAATGCATCCTTGTAGTAGAAGCCACCAGTCAGAAGCTTCTTGCTGAAGGAGACAATGTCAGCGGGGTCGTCCATGCCCCAGTGCTCGTGGGCCCAGAACTTTCCTGTGCACCCTCCTCCGGTTTGTACCTCATCCACATGGAACGCACAGCCATGCTGCATGGAGAAAACAGACCAATGGATTGATACATGATACTTGAGAAAACACTGCAAAGTAAAACAACCTGACCATTACAATCTCAATTCAGTTGGCTCTTCAATTTCATAAAAAGGACACTACAGTGATGGAGAATTCATTATCCCTTCACACACGCCACATTTAATATCTCTTCTTTACTTTCTTTTCCGCATAAAAACACAAATCTCAAATAAACAAATCAAACAAATCTCTTCGAGTTAGATTGCTTGTTAGCTAGAATGATGCAGTATAAAATGGGAAAGACACTTGGACCATGTCGAACTTCAAAAATGACTCATTACAATACAGTATAAGCCTGCACGGGATTTGTAACACTTGACTATCCCAGAATGAAACACTGGTTGTACCCATAAAATAGAAGCTACAATAGTGGCTGCAGTTGCGGCATGCATCCACTAGATAGAAAAAACACACACAAAAAAACCTTATAAAGAGTGAGGGTAACTCTACACTCTAACCAGTCACTAATTCATTATGTAAAAATGAAATGGTCTACGTTTGTCATGTAGTGTGATGGTAAATGACCAAAAAGGCAGAGAGGCATGAGAAGCAAGATGCACTGAACAAAATTATATTAACATGAACACTTACAGGGGCACACTGGAAAAACTAAATTAATAACACAAAAACGTCCTGAAAAATCAGACAACTCAAAATATGAAACAAACAAAAACACGTGACAGTTGCACAATTTGACCGTAAGTCGTCGGCTATTAGTTCTTTTGCCAGAAAAGAGCTAATGACATGCTGATCAACAGGTGCGACATTGGACAAACGGAGCAGATCCCTGACAATTTTGAATGTCGTTGGACACCAGAATCCATTACAGATTGATACTGTGGCATGTGACCCACTTGTTGCAGGCACTTGTAAAAGACCCAATTGCTGTTACTGTTGCCGTTACTGTTACCTTGCTGGCAATTTTGCGGAGGCTCCTGAAGAATTCCGCAGAGGCGTGATTATCTCCTCCCTCAGCTTGAATGGGTTCGATTACAATCCCGGCAACAGGCTTACCCTTCTGCCTCCACTTTCCGATCAGGTCCTCTACCTGAAGACACATTCAAGATGCAAGATGGACAGCTTTATAAATGTGTACAAAAACATCCATCCATTTTCTTCCGCTTGTCTGGCGAAGGGTCACAGGGACATCAGTTTAAGCAGGGAAGAAGAGACTTCCCTCTCCAAAGTCACTTCATCCAGCTTTTGCGGCGGAATCCAGAGGTGTTCCCAGACCAGCTGAGAGACACAGTCTCTCCAGCGCATCCTGGGTTGTCCCGGGGCCTAGGGGCGCATCCAGGAGGCATCCTAAAGAGACGCTGAGTCACCTCTTCCGGCTCTCGCAAAATGAAGGAGCAGCGGCTCTACTTAGAGCCCCTTCTGGATGGTTGAGCTTCTCACAGTATCTCTAAGGGTGAAACCCAAAGAACATGCACCAAGCTTCCCCTTGCCTGTGTTGTGTTCTCCGGGTACTCCAGTTTCCTCCCACATTCCAAAAACATGCATGGCAGGTTAATGGAGTACTTTAAAACTTTGCTGCTGTGAATTGGGAATTTCTCCATTGAGAGACTAATAAAGGATTTCTTATCTCTCTTCTTAAATTGTCCCTAGGTGTGAGGGGGGTGCGGATGGTTGTTCGTCTCTGTGTACCCTGCGATTGGCTGACAACCAGTTCAGGTTGTCCCTCGCCTACTGCCGGAAGACAGCTGGGATAGGCTCCAGTACGCCCCGCAACACTTATTAGACTCATTTTCTGATAAGCGGATCAGAAAATGGATGGATGGATAATATAATATGTAATAGAATAATTTATTTATGAAATATATTACTACATTTCATATTATATTATTTTTAAAATATTACTAAATATTTAGAAATATTTATGAATTAAGGGTTTAGGTGATTTTTTTTCTGAAACGTTATAGCTAGAAATTACAACGCATGGTAAAATCCATATGAAGCAAGTTTTTACAGGTCAAACTTAAAAAACAAAAAAATGAAAATATCTCAAAAACCTGATGTACAAGGAAAAAAGTAACGACATTTTTGAAATCAGCATCAAAAATACATTAGCCATCTCTGATTAAAACGTTGTCGACCAGTGTACTCGGCCTGGCTGCGAATCGGTCTATCTCTATTGTACACAATTTAGTAGCCAAGCATGAGCCATTGAAATTTACAGTCAGTCAAAACATGCGGGCTGTTCTTATTATCATTCCGTTTACATCTAGGTCAGGGGTGGGCAAACGTTTTGGCTCGGGGGCCGCATTGACTTTTAAAATTTGACAGAAGGGCCAGGTCAGCACGAGCTATGGTACATTAAAAAAAATAAACTGCATTTGTTGACAGTCCATATCAAACATCAACAGAACAAAAGCATGAAAGTACGGTATTAATATACTTTTTTAAAATGACGACAGTGTTGTTGATGACCTATTTTAGCCTGTGCATTTCTGCAGATGGGTTGTGATCAGACCAGTAGAAGTAGAGCGATACAGAGGTCCTAGGTGGTCGAAAAGATCCCGCCCCCCCCCCCTCCCTGTGTTCTGCAACTTCAAGTCAATGCACCACCTGGCGGTGAAATGCCTGTCATTACAAGTCCAATTGAAATGAATGCAATCATTCACATCAAACCTTAATTGTGGACCGACCTTCGGCGGGCCGGATTAAAAGGACCAACGGGCCGGATTCGGCCCGCGGGCCGTAGTTTGCCCACCTCTGATCTCGGTTGTCCTCATAAGAACACATGTGGAGAGCTGACCTGCTCCAAACAGCGAGCCTCCTCCTGTGCATTCTCTCTGCTGTACTCCTCCAATGGATACTGCAGTTTGGGGAATGGGGCGATAGGCCAATCAAAAGCGGGCACATCCAACTTATGTATTGCTTTGGAGTGTGTCGTCGCCAAGCACCCTGGGAAAGACAAAGTTAAAAACCGTGTAGTAAAAATAAAAACGGCAATATATTTAGAATTGAACGCCTTGGTGTGATGACTTAAGGCTGGGTCACTCATGGCTCGGATAGTTAAAAAGTAGTCGTTCAATCAATTTTGATTTGAGGAGATAGGCCAAGGGTGTCAAACTCATTTCACATTGTGGGCCACATATGGCCTCGGTAGATGTCAAGTGGACCGGACCATTAAAATGATACTATACTCTGCTATCAATAACCAAAATAATGTCTTTCATTTGTTTTGGTCTAAAGAAGCACAAGAACATTCGGAAAATGTTGAAATTTAATAAACAGATCTTTTACAAAACATTTCATGAAGCTCTTTAGATTTTTTTTCAGACAAATGTGCAATTTACTTTGTTCATTCACATATATGCATTGCAACTGATCCCACTGATTGCACAAAGGCACACAACTTTAACAAGTAATTGCTATTGAAAAATATAGTCATGCACCTTGAAGATAAAACGAGATTTATAAAGAAAGGTATTTTTCAAACATTTACACATGTGCATATAAAATCTAAATGTAATCTCCGCCTACACCTTACATACAAACTAAGGAGAGTGCTATTAAATGTGTAAAGAATAAAGTATTCACATGTCCTTGATAGCGTCTGCAGTGTTGGGTCTGTCTCAGTGACAGACTGAGGCTGCCGTTGTCTTCTTCTCTGATCAAAACAGTGTGTCCCCCGAGCGGATACTCCCCGAAATGCACCTTATTAAAAATATTCATTCCGTGTCTTTTATGCATTTTTTCACTTTTAAATTATTCTGTGGGCCTGATTGAACCTCCTTGCGGGCCTTATGTTTGACACCACTGAGATAGGCAGACAAAACATGACATTGAAATTCACAGTAGTTGAAGCACTGTGTAGATTAAAGTTACTCACTTTGCCCACGACACTTACCCAGAGTTCTACCATGGAAACCCCCCATGAAAGATAAAATACTCAAGTCTGGACAACCTGGGCCCTGAGAAAAACGGAAAATCAAAGGATGAAAAATATAACGGATCAAAGATTTGTTCACCAGACCCAGAACAATACAGAATATAAACAAAAATCTACTGGGAAGTGTTTTCTTCACCTGGTTTATCATGGAGGTACGGAGCTCTTCATCGGATGGTGAGGTGTGGCCACGCTCTTTATTCTGCACCAAGAACCAAACACATTTGAAATCCAGTCGCATGAACATTTGATTCAATATGACATATAACATTTTACTTGAAGTTGTACTCTCCAGAACAGTGATTAAAGATTCACGTTTGCATAAAGCAAACGACCAATAACCTTGAATTTTGATACGGCCTCCAGTCAGGAGTAGCGAATGCTTGTCCTTAATCTATTAGTTAAGAAACGTAATGCCTGGATAGAAGGTGGATTTCCCATGATGGCCCCTTCACCCCCGAAACATCCTCTCTGTCATTTATACTGTCTGCTTGAGCCAACAAAGCGTTTACATGTATCAAGATTATCAGTTAGCGCAGTTAGCAAACCAGCATCATAGTCATAATCATAATCAACAGAACAAAACATGACAATTTTCAATACATATTTTTTGCCGGAGGGAATTCACTCACCCTGTACCAAATAAACATGGCCTTGTAAGCATTCTCATTGGAGCATGAGCCACAGGCCATTGTCTGCACACGAGTCATTCCACTTGGAGCCACCTGAACAAGGGGAAGAGAAGAGAACTAGATACTTAACTAGATAAGACAAAACATTGCACATTATATTGTACTCGTATGATACATATTTTATAGAGGAGGTCAATTACAGTATCGATACTCGATTGAATGTAGTAGAGCATGTTTATTTACAAATAACTCACAGAAAGAAGACTTTCTGTGATTTTGTCCGGAAAATTCTCAGGTGGCAAGATTCCAAGGGCGGGTCGGTTCACAACTGTACTCTGAAACAGGACAGGGAATCAGTGATGTGATGTTGATTCAACAACATCATTAGATATATACATATACATAGTAGAGCAACAAATGCATTATTGCATCCAACAAGATTGAGAAACGGACCTACCAGATTGTTCGGGTTGGACATTAGTTTGAGGAGAGCAGGGTGATTGTATCCTGAAAGAGGCCAGAAAGAGGGCTGGGTTTGGATAAAGTTGACACCCAATGCATCCAGGGTGCAGGTACACAAAACTAATAAAACACCCAAATTCTCAGAATATTTGACTAATACTTAAGACTATACAAAGAAAGGACTTTTGGAAATGTTGGCCAACCGAAATGTATAAACAATGAAACGTATGTACATGTCCAGCACTCCATGGTTAATTGGGGCTCCATTTGCCTGAATTAGTGCAGCAATCCGACGAGACATGGTCGTCGATCAATGCCCGGTGTTATGAGAGCGCAGGTTGCTCTGATAGTGGCCTTCAGCTCTTCTGCATTGCTGGGTCTCACACATTGCGTTGTCTTCTTCACAATATCCCAGAGATTTTCTAAGTCAGGCGAGTTTGCTGGCCAGTCAAGAACAGAAATACCATGGTCCTTACACTAGGTACTGATAGCTAGTCCTGTTGGAAAGTGAAATCTGCATCTCTAAAAAACTGGTCAGCAGCAGGAAGCATGAAGTGCTCTAAAATTTTCTGGTAGACGGCCGCGTCGACCTTGGCCATCAGGAAACACAAAGGCAGCAGATGACATCACACCCCAAACCATGACTGACTGTGGAAATTTGACACTGGACCTCAAGCAGCGTGGATTCTGTGACTCCCCTCGCTTCCTCCAGACTAAGGGACCCTGGTTCTCGAAGGAAATGCTAAATTTGCTTTCATCAGAGAACATGACTTTGGACCACTCAGCAGCAGTCCAGTCATTTTTGTCTTTCGCCCAGGCTTCTGACGCTGTTTGTTGTTCAAGAGTGGCTTGGCACAAGGAATGCAATGGCTAAAACCCATTTCTCGCATAGAATTTTCACAATATGCTAATTTTCAGATTTTTCCTATGTGAATTTGGGGTTTTTATTATCTTTCAGATATAATCATCTAAATTACCGTATTAGGTACACCTTCAATGAATGGCCAATTTTAAATTTGTTTTCATATGTAGGGCGCACCACATTAGAAGGTGCATAGAATAGAAGCTACAATAGTGGCTGCAGTTGCGGCATGCATCCACTAGATAGAGCCACTGTGAAGGGAATCAATACAATACATTACAATACAGCTTTATTTATAGAGAGCTTTCGCAACAGCTGCAGCTCTAACAAAGCGTTTGATAGAATATTGAAAACACAACGCCCAAGAAATCAGAATATTGATCATATGGAAGGCGCACTGAGAGAATTGAATGCTTTTAGGTGGCACCTTATGGTGTGGAAAATACTGTAAAATGAATTGATACTTGAAATGTATGAAGAAACTAATGCCATGCCAAGTATTCATAACAAGCGAGAGGCCAGAGCTGAGCTGAACTGCCTGAGGGAGGATCGCCACCCCCGTTCCAGAATGTAAAGTCCATGCTCGTAAATTAAGCCACTGAGACAGAGACCAACCAGCCGAACGCCAGCGAGCGTGAGGGAGCCGGCAACCCCACTTGCCACGTTAGAAACACCCAGCAGCAAGCCCACTGGACACGTCACAAACTAGCATACAACTGGCTAGCAACGAGACCCGACAAAATGCCACCCAAACAGAAGCAAGACACAAAGCAGGATGAGGATTTCCTGACCCTCACTCAAGTAAACGAATTACTCCAGCAACAAAAAGAGCTTTTTACGGCGCTCTTGCAACAACAACAGGAAAACTTCAAAGGATTTGTCAAGATGATAATAGACTCAACAAACTCACGACTTGACACTTTTACCAGGGAAGTCCAAGAAATAAAAACCAGCATCAACTTTACCCAAAAAGAGGTAGACGACATTAAAAAAAATCTAATCTGTCAAACTGGCCATTCCAAAGACATGCAAACAGAATTCTACAAAATATGTGACGGCATGCTTGTATTAACAGACAAGATGGACTACTTGGAAGGACAGTCAAGAAGAAACAACTTGGTAATTGATGGAATTGAGGAAAAACCGGGAGAAACGTGGACTGAAACAGAGGAAAAAGTTCAAAAAATCCTCAAGGAGAAGCTGCTGATACAGGGGCAAATTGAGGTGGAGAGAGCTCACCGCACAGGAAGACAAGAACCTGGAAGACCTCGTCCGAGGCCAGTTGTGGTGAAATTTCTCAAATACAAGGACAGATCAAGGATCCTACAAAAAGCAAAATACTTAAAAGGCTCCAACATCTACATCAACGAAGACTTTACAGATGCCGTACGACAAAAAAGAAAAGAGCTCCTCCCAAAATTAAAAGCTGCACGTGACAGAGGGGAAACTGCCTACGTAAGACATGACAAACTTATCGTCCACCCCCGCACCAGTACTCCAACACAACAGGCTCGAGTTCAACACCATCAAGCAGCATACTGAGAATTATTCACCACCCGAAGATAAAAACTCTGACCCTACTGAAGCAGGAAATTCGCATACCAAAAACATGGACTTCGAACCCTTTGATGACCCTTCCAACCCTTTGATGACTTCCAACCCTACTGACCACAAGACATTTGACCCTGAGAACAACTTGGACCCGGACAATAACTTTTTCAAGACCGACCGACCGCGAGGGAGCCAGCGACGACCGACCGTGAGGGGGCCAGTGATGACCGCGAGGAAGCCAGCGACGACTGCAGGGAAGCCAGCGACCGCGAGGAAGCCGGGAGACAACCAGCCAGCGACCACCGCGAGGGAGCCAGAGACGACCGAGAGGAAACCAGCGACGACAGCAGGGGAGCCAGTGACCGCGAGGGAGCCGGGAGACAGCGAGCCTGAGGGAGCCGGGAGACAACCAGCCAGCGCGCGTGAGAGAGCCAGGAGGCAGCCAGCCAGCGAGCGTGAGGGAGTCGGCGACGACCGCAAGGGAGCCAGCGACCACGAGGGACCCAGGAGACGTCCAGCCAGCAACCGCGAGGGAGCCAGTGATGACGGCGAGAGAGCGAGCGACGACAGCGAGAGAACCAACGACGACCGCGAGGGAGCCAGCGACGACCGCGTGGGAGCGGGAAATTCACATCCCAAAAACATGGACTTCCAACCCTTTGAAGATATTGACTATAAGCCATTCGATCCTGAGAACAATTTGGACCCAGACAACAACTTCTTCCAGAACAAACAAAGGGTAACAAACTCTGACTATTACCTGGATGAACAATTCAACACTAATATAAAATTGGAAAATGCACTTTCAGTAATACACTTAAACAGTAGAAGTCTCTATAAAAACTTCACAAAAATCAAAGAATACCTGACTAAATTCAATAAATTCAAAATAATTGCCATATCAGAAACTTGGCTTGATGAAGATAAAACAACTGAAATGGAAATAGAAGGTTATGAAATGTTTGCAACTAATAGGGAAAACAAAAAAGGAGGGGGGGTTGCAATATATGTAGACAAAGCACTTAAATGCAGTAAAATCGAGAGATTGACAAACACAATAGAAAACCTAATGGAATGTCTAACCATTTTAAATACATAATAAAAAGGCATCAAATATAAGTTGCATCTATAGGACACCAGGATCATGTATTGACACATTCAATAAAAAACTAACAGATATGCTCAGTTACAACAACGATAAGAAAACACGAATAATATGTGGTGACTTTAACATTGACTTATTAAACCCAAATGGACACAAAAAAACAACCGACTTCATAAATACTATGTACAGCAACAGCTTTTTCCCAGTAATCCTGAAACCTAGCAGAATAACAGTTGACACGGCCACATTAATAGATAACATATTTATAAATAAGATTGACCATAAAATGGAAAGTGGACTTCTCATTAATGACATAAGTGACCACCTACCTGTTTTTGCAGTTTTTCATAATTATTTTGATAGAAAAGCTAAATCAACAACTCGCATAACAGAAATAAGACTAAGAACCCAACGCTCCACCGACGCCTTTAAGCAAGACCTAGAAAAACAAAACTGGACCGAGGTCTATTCAAACGAAGACCCAAATACAGCGTTTGAAGTATTTCAGTCTACCATAATCTCCTTATATGATAAACATTTTCCATTAACTAAAGTCTCCAAAAAGTATAAAGACCCAAGTAAGCCATGGATAACGAAAGGCATAGAAAACGCATGTAAAAAGAAAAACAATTTATATAAATTGTTTTTAAAATTGAGAACTGAAGAAGCAGAAAAAAAATATAAGACCTATAAAAATAAACTAGTAAATATTATAAGAACCAGTAAAAGAGATCATTATCATGCACTATTAGAGCAGAATAAAAGTAACACACAAGAAATATGGAAGATACTTAACCAAGTAATCAGAAATAGTCCTAAAAAAATGGATTATCCAGAGTATTTTATCAAAGGCAAAAATACTATTTTGGAAAAAACTGCAGAAATAGCAACTGAATTTAATGAGTATTTTGTCAACATCGGCAGTAACCTAGCAAAACAAATTCCTGATCCAACAAACTTGTTTGAAATAGATAGATATGTAGAAAGAAACTCCTCCACGATGTTCCTTACTGCTGTAAAACAAGAAGATGTATCAAATATTATAAAAACTTTTAAAAATAAAAAGTCAACTGATTGCTTTAATATTGACATGACAATAATAAAGCAGATTATAGAATATGTAGTGCGACCTTTCACGCACATATGCAACCTGTCATTCAAAGCTGGTATCTTTCCATCAAAAATGAAAATTGCTAAAGTTATTCCAATCTATAAAAGTGGAGAAAGACATCGGTTTACAAATTATAGACCAATATCACTACTACCACAATTTTCAAAAATATTAGAAAAACTATTTTCTCGCAGACTTGATAGCTTTATACAAAAGCATGCGCTGTTAAGTGAGAATCAATATGGCTTCAGGGAAAAACGGACCACCTCAATGGCAGTTATGGAGTTTGTGGAAGCAATAGCCACTAATATAGACAACAAAGAATTTACTGTTGGGGTTTTCCTAGATCTAAAAAAAGCTTTTGACACAATAGATCACAGTATATTATTGAAAAAACTAGAAAGATATGGCATTAGAGGTGTAGCTTATAAATGGATAAAAAGTTATTTAGAAAACAGATATCAGTACGTGCAACTCAACAATAAAAAAACGAATCAACTAAAAATCACTCACGGAGTTCCTCAGGGGTCAGTGCTTGGTCCAAAACTATTCATCTTATATATAAATGATATCTGCAAGGTCTCAAAACAATTTAAATGTGTCCTATTTGCTGATGATACAACTTTCTACTGTTCTGGAATAAATCTGAAACAGCTCCTGACAACCGTAGAAAACGAATTAAACAAATTAAAAAACTGGTTCGACAGAAATAAATTGTCACTTAACCTGAAAAAATCGAAGTTAATTGTTTTTGGCACAAGACCAATCAAACACCAAGCTAGAATTATGGTAAACTCAATTGAGATAGAAAGAGCGTATGAAACCAAGTTTCTCGGATTAGTAATAGACTCAAAACTATGTTGGAAGCCACATATCGATAACGTAAAAAGAAAAATAGCCAAAACCGTAGGGATCCTCTACAAAACCAAGGAAGTGCTAAATAAGAGATCTTTGTACACATTGTACACTTCATTATTATTACCATATATGACCTACTGTGTGGAAATATGGGGAAATGCCTGCAAAACAAACACACTCCCTATTCTCAACCTACAAAAAAAAGCAATTCGAATTATTAATAGATCAAAATATACGGAACCCACAAATCCACTATTTATCAAATTAAATACGATGAAATTTTATGACCTGGTTGACTTTAAAATCGCCCAATTAATGTACAAAGCACACAATAACCTGCTCTGCCAAAACATTCAGAAGTTTTTCGAAATTCGAGAAAGCAGCTATGATTTAAGAGGTACCAACTTATTCAAAAAACTCAAAACAAGAACAAACATCAAGCAAAGAAGTGTATCTATCAAAGGTGTTAATCTGTGGAATAATCTCGAAACGGACCTGAAAATGAGTAAATCGCTTGCTGAGTTAAAAAACAAATTCAAAAAAATAGTACAAACAACCTACATCAATCAGAGTTAAAATGATAAATTCAAAACATTAAATATAATGATAAATCAGAACTAAGTTGATAAATAGAGAAAGGTATATAAATATCCATTATGAATTTAAGAGAAAATTGACACAAGAGTGTCAGGGTGTGGAAGTATATAATCCCGATACAAACCAAAAGTTGTAAAAATATCACGGTTAAGGGTAAAGTATGAGCCTTAATGGAGACTTCTTTCTTCTTACTTTTCTGATTGATATAAAAATGATTTATTAGATACAATCACATAACGGGGTAGGACTAGATAAGTTTTTTACTTCTTCCTACTCCCTTGAACATAACTGTGTTGAATGAAGATTGATTTCTTTCTTCCATCCATCCATTTTCCGAACCGCTTGATCCTCACTAGGGTCGCGGGGGGTGCTGGAGCCTATCCCAGCCGTCTTCGGGCAGTAGGCGGGGGACACCCTGAATCAGTCGCCAGCCAATCGCAGGGCACACGGAGACGAACAACCATCCACGCCCACACTCACACCTAGGGACAATTTAGAGCGTCCAATCAGCCTGACATGCATGTTTTTGGAATGTGGGAGGAAACCGGAGCACCCGGAGAAAACCCACGCAGGCCCGGGGAGAACATGCAAACACCACACAGGGAGGCCGGAGCTGGAATCGAACCCGGTACCTCTGCACTGTGAAGCCGACGTGCTAACCACTGGACTACCGGGCCGCCGATTTCTTTCTTTTTACTTTTTTTATCTACCTTATTTTCTGTCAAATTATTACTGTATATATGTTTTATGTTCAATAAACAAACAAACAAACAAACAAGACACTGGACCAAAGCAGCACTCCGTTCATCATGCACACAAGGTAGGAGGGCATAATATTTCCAATGGAATCTCACTTGTAAGACTTATTTTATATTCCTGACTGGAAAAGATATGGCTTCATTCTTTCAGGATTAACGCTATACCTGGTGATGAATTCCAGTCAGCGTTTGTGCATAAATTGCTGATGGTGTAGTGGTACACCCGCCTGACTTGTTTGCGGGCAGGGTGGGATCGGTTCCCACTCAGTGACGGTGTGGATGCGGGCGTGAATGGTCATTTGTCTCTATATGTTCCTTGCGACTGGCTGGCGACCAGTTCAGGGGATAGTCTGCCTTCTGCCTGAAGTCAGCTGCTATAGGCTCAAGCACCTTCCACAAACCTGTTCAGAATAAGCAACGGATGGCTGGATGACAGTTCGTACACCATCAAACAATGATATAGTTTCAAAAAGCAATCAAATAACTCAAGCTGCGGTTCTGATCTATTCCAATTACACAATACAGCTTGGAATGTTTCTTTTTTATGTAAAGTGATCCGCTGCCTTACATAAATTGAAGTTGTCTCCCACTTCTAACCAGCAGAGCGCAGTGAAGTACAACAATGACATTCACATTCATGTTTTCATTCTTCGTTTGCGTCTCAGAGCTGATTATTTTTAGACAACAAAATGAACATGCGCACATTGGAGGATCCCACAAGACTTCAGACATGACTTAATTTTGTTCATGTAATGTCTGAGGGAGAAGGAAGTAGTGGAATATGAGACTGGCGTGTATGTTTAAGATAAAAAAAAATCTGATGTATATATATATATATATATATATATTAATAAGCCTGTTAATGATTTAAATATGGACCATTAAAACAAGTCCCCCACCCCTACCCCCAAAGACACACACATCCAAACATGGCCTACTGTAATGTACCTGCTTTTTTTTTTTTTGTCTCTCTTTTGTAAGATTAGAAGTGCCATTGCTATTCATGTGGCGAGCTTGTGGCTCACAAAGACCACCGTGAACGTTTTATTCATTTGAGAAAACAGTGGGCAAGGCATTTCAATCAACTGATTGTGTGTAGAGATCACCCATTCATGGTCTGCGTGGCGTACAGTATCTCAAGGAAGACTGAGATGAAAGTACACGCAGTTATTTTTTTCCAGAGAGTCGATTAGATCTAGATGCATATTGAGCAGGTTGGTCCTGGTTGTATAACTTGTGAAACGCAATAGACACAGCAGTTAGCCTTTCAGCTACTGAATTAATGAATGTGTAAGTCCCTGGCAAGAACAAAACCCCCTTTTTGGAAGTTGCCTGAAGCCTGGATCCTCACACTAAGGCTTAAAAAATAACGATGATCATGGAGAATATATTGCAAGAGTAACCAGAGTAAGTTTCGTTTCAATTTCACCAAGAAAACCAAGAAAACAATGTTTTCATAAAGGAGACTGATGTTAGTTATGTAAGCAATATATAACATAAAATAATTGTTTTACGTGGAATGTCAGTGTTGCAACCAACAAACCATCCATCCATTTTCCGAACCGCTTGATCCTCACTAGGGCCGCGGGGGGTGCTGGAGCCTATCCCAGCCGTCTTCGGACACCCTGAATCAGTTGCCAGCCAATCGCAGGGCACACAGAGACGAACAACCATCCACGCTCACACTCACACCTAGGGACAATTTAGAGCATCCAATCAGCCTGCCATGCATGTTTTTGGAATGTGGGAGGAAACCGGAGCACCCGGAAAAAACCCACGCAGGCCCGGGGAGAACATGCAAACTCCACACAGGGAGGCCGAAGCTGGAATCGAACCCGGTACCTCTGCACTGTGAAGCCGACGTGCTAACCACTGGACTACCGGGCCGCCCACCAACAAACCATTCAAGGTTAATCTTCACAAGTCCACAAATTTATGGGGGCATTTATGTGGGGCTGATCAGAGGCACATTAAATGTTGGCTCTCATTCAACGCAAGTTTGAATGTGATTGCTTAATTGTGGACATGGCCACAACTCAGTAATACGAGGGTCAATAAAACAAGCTGGCATCTTCCAGGAGTGTAGCCTGGTTTTAATGCCCCCACCCCATCACAAGGCTGACCAATGCAGCAACAGTATTATTATCTAATCCATACATAAATGTGATAAAAAGATTTACAATCGACCAACAAACCGTGTTGAAAGCCTTTTCAAATAGGAATTATTGTTAATATGTCACTGAGACCGGTGGACTGTGGTCTACAACTCACCCGCGAGCGTTTACGTATCTTTAAACTGTGTTGTTACGAACCAATAGGAATGGAGGAGATCTGAGTGTAGATGTCCAGCATCCGGTTGCCGTCCACATCCACCAGGTAATTTCCCCTGCTCTCTTCGTAGTTACAGAAGAAGTTGACGGCGGCAACATTCTGGGAAGACACATGTTATCTATTTCAAAACAAACATACAACATTGATGCCAGCTTCATTCCTCGGTTGAGGACAAACACAGTACAAAAACAAACCGGAACATTTTAGAGAGAGAGAAAGGTGGACTTCACTAACACCAGATGGCAGTTAGCTTGTGCATATGTCTTATTAGTCTCCTCTCACTTCCCATGAATGAGTTAATATTTAGGTTCATTTTGTTATCGTGGTCGATTACTATTTAGCCCCTGGGCCTTGTGGTCACATTCAAATGCCAAGCAGAGTGCTCCCATGTGTGCTCTCTCTCCTTCACAGTGCCAGGAGTTTAGTTTACCTGGCAACACAAGCTAGCTGAAATATGATTGGTTAAAAAACTCTACCATAATAAATAAGTTATTTATCGACCACTCGACTAAGTGGAAATAATCTGACGTAAAGAATACAGAGAATCATTTTGTTGACATATTTATGAAAATAAAATAAATTAAATTTATGTTATTCTCAGAAAAGTAAATTTATTAAATTTATTAAATTTACTTTTCTGAGAATGTTTAGGCCAGCAGAGAAGGCCTTGCTGGCCCTGACGGAACGCCACTGCATTTAATGTTTACTATCAAGAAATGTCAAGAATGTAAGGACTTAGATTTGAGTCAAATTTTTCTAAGTTTAATTTATTGCTATATGTACACAGTAAATTTTGTGGAGTGCATTTTACTCTGAAAAGACTATATTGGGTCTTGTGAGGATAAAGCGGATCGGAAAATGAATGGATGGATAAACAGCAGTAAAAACGTGAAAACAAAAATACAATTTTGGTATTTTGTAAGAAACATGAAGTTGAAGTAAATTATTTGCTTTAACAGGGGCACATAAAATGGACCCAGGGCTCTGACTTTGACATCAGTGCTTTCAAACTACGAAATCTATTGGATCTATTGGTCATAGTTTTATTTATTATTTATTTATTGTTGCTTGGATATTGAATACAGTTGTGTTAGCCACACAACTGTATTCGATGAGGTCTACAAAAATCCATGGATCTAAACTCAATTACGGCAATATTGGCAGTGAAAGGGAACGTGGTCACGGTGTTTAAACGCGTCTTCTCAAGAGGCTAATAAGGTGACCCAGTCAATTACTGTACTGTTAAATCCACCCTGTAATGTCAATATGTCACATGTAAATGAGACTGCTTCACGTCCAAAACATTTAGCAAATAAAACTTATAAAATGATACACAGATCACATGTGCAACAGCACTGCAAAAGGAAAAGAGGACAAAGTGTCACGGTCTAACTACAGGAACAGCATTTGCGCCACAGGCTGTATTTAACTAGTTCACTGGGCAGATACAATTGAAGATCCCATTTCGCCCCAGACACACATATACACACACATGAAGCGGCTATAAAAACCGACACACCCCTCTTCAAATGTCACGTTTTAGTGAAATATAAAAAAAGAGGCAGAGATAAATGATGGAAAATGTTTTCCACCATCAATGTGACCTGAAAAAAAAACACATTTGAAAAAAAAGGGATAACTTAGAATGATGCCGAACAAATATTTGACAACCGATTTAAAAAAACTAAGATAAACTGGTTGGATAACTGTGAACATCCTGTTATTACTGGGGATGGAGCTGTGCTCACCATTAAACCATCACATTCAAAATTATGTTAATGAGAGCTTTGACAGCGTCCTTGTTCAAAGGTATTAGTCAGGAGAAGAATACAATAGAATTTCCAAGGAATTCAATATATCTTTCATTTTTTTTCATGAAATAAATGAATGAATGAATGAATAAATAGATCTTGGCAGTCTTCACCACGTGGAGAAAGTAAGGCAAAAGATCGGCAGTGCCAAGAACTGGATGTGTTTCCAAAATTAATGAAAACAAGAGAAGATAACAGGTCAGGGAGGCTGCCGAGAAAGCTGTGCGCAAACTGCAAGCATGAATTTCCAAATTCAAAGAAGTTTTAAGTAACCACGGATTTCCCGTAGATATTCAACTGACGATGATGACATCCGCTTCCATGAGGGTAAGATAGGGCTAAACCTTGAAGGACAATGTTATTTTTCAAAACCAGAAAATTGTTTTGTTAGCAGGAGATTATGTGGAAAGAGCCCATACCAGTCAGTGTTAGTACAAAACTTTCAGACTCCTGTTCAAGTCACAAGATAGAATACATATATATATATATATATATATATATATTAGAGCTGTCAGTTTAGCGCGTTTTTATTGGCATTAATTTAAATGAATTTTAACAGGATTAAATTTTTTCTCGCGAGATGAACGCGGCACACATCACAGCGGATGTTACGTTTCTCTATAAATAAACCAGAAACAAAACAACAAGCGCGCTGCACAGGTCCACGCACGTTTGTTTTGCCAACCACAGCAGCGCGAGACACCGAAAACGGATACTTAAAGAGTTTATGAATGGAAAGTTTACTTTTAAAAAGTTGCCAGATTCTTCCACTGACAAGATCAAAGTTACCTGTATGTTTTGCAGTAGTAAACTGAGCTATCATCATAGCATGTCGAGTCTGAAATACCACTTAATGGCCAAGCACACAGCTGATGTGAGTACTCCGCCCCCTCATCTAAGACAGACAGCTGTGGATCATTTCAAAGCGAAGAAAATGGATAACACGACGAAGAACAAATTTGCTGAAGCCATAGCTAAATGTATGGCTACTGCATGCAAGCCTGTCAACATTGTCCACAGCCAGACTCAAACTGAAATCAATCGCATTGCATCGAACGACTCCACTATGGATTGCCAGCGAGAGCCTCCATTACAAGCTGTGTACAGAGATTGTACGTAGCGGAGAAGGCTAAGGTACACCAAGCGGGAGAAGACACTGTTTCGGGAGAGAAATAAGAGACTAGGTTGATGAACCTCTGGTGAATACAGAGCAGGCATTACGTTGAGTTCGATGTATGCCGCTGATGCGATTGGAATTATTTTGTGTGGAAGGTTACAGTGTTCTGTGTCCATATAAATAAAGCGGGTGGAGCTTCTCTGTGTTCGTCTGACAGCGACTGTGCGCTGATGCACGTTGAGAGTTTAGCGGTGCAGTGGTAGCGACCACACTGAAAATAAAACGTCTCCAGTGTTGTCATCGAACCAAGTGTAGTCATCCGAAATGATGTCTACACAAAACCATAGAGAGACTTGCGCGCAAGAAGGACCAACAGAATCAACATAGCCTGACTGCTGTGTTCAAAGCAAACTTGAGAAAAACGAAGTATGTAACCATGGCTTAAATCCACTTTCGGCTGAGTACTAGTTTACCTTAGATGTGCACTTTATAATGTTATATTGCTCTGTTTTGATTCCATAACAAGTGCTGTTAAAGCAGCTGTTGTGTGACAAAATATTTTTTCACTGTTGTTGTTGGACAGTAATATTGTGTGAGGGATTGTGTGAATAACTGAACTGCTCCAAGTGAAAAATGTTCATGTAAAATTGAAAATCGAAATGGTTACTTCAGGAAATATTTGCATTTTATACATAGAAAACTGATTCATGATTCCATGTTGATGAGAGCATTAAAATGGGCAAAAATAGGACAAAAAAACATAAAAGGAAATTCAGAAACGATAAAAAATGTGTGGGTAATCACGATTAATTTTTTCATTCATTTGAGTTAATTATGACAGTTGCATTTTTAATTAGATTAAATATTTTAATCGTTTGACAGCTCTAATATATATTAAAAAAAAAATTCCTCGTCTCACCCCCCCTCGGGTGGTGTCCGTCCCTCATTCAGCTCGGGTCCTCTACCAGAGGCCAGGAAGCTTGAGGGTTCTGCGCAGTATCCTTGCTGTTCCCAGCACTGCACATTTCTGGACTGAGATGTTCGATGTTGTTCCCGGGATCTGTTGCAACCACTCATCTAGTTTGGGGGTCACTGCCCCGAGTACTCCGACCACCACAGGCACGACTGTCACCTTTACCTTCCAGGCTCTCTCCAGGTCCTCTCTGAGCCCTTGGTATTTCTCGAGTTTCTCGTGTTCCTTCTTTCTGATATACTGTATATATGAGGAATTTATTACATTATATATTATAATAACATGCTTGGCAAGAAAATTTATTTGTTCGGTAATCACCGGGAAGTGACGTCATTTACAGAATGCCAAGTCACCAGTCAGATATTGTAATGCATTGTTGATTGTTCCGTTAACTGCTCTTCACCATTGTTATAGAGTTATTCGGCGAAATGCCTCAGCGCTGTGTGGCGAAGTACTGTTCACATTCAGGCAAACAGCTGTTTGAGTGGCCAAAAGAAAAGAAAAGTAATGGACCAGAAAATTGGATCGATATGGTTTCGTTCTAATGAAATTCAATGAGCGCTCTTTGTTCAAAGCACTTTGAAGACCTCTGCTTTCTCAAGGGTTTGCAAGAAGGTCGGTGTGGTAATCAATCAATAACTGGCTGTTGTTTACGATAATATGCGATTCAAAATATGATATGTGTACATCAGACATGTCCAGCTCCGGGCCTGGAGGGCCACTGTCCTGCCCGTTTTCCAGCTCTCCCGCCTGCAACACACCTGATTCAGATGATCAGCTCATCAGCCAGCTCTGAAGCAGCATTAGAACGATCCTGATGATTTGAATCAGGTGTGTTGCTCCTTGGAGAGCTGGAAAACAGGCAGGACAGCGGCCCTTGAGGACCGACTAAGGACACCCCTGGTGTACATGGATGGAATCCTGAACAAAAACAATCAGACGACGATGAATGGAATCCTCTATAATGGGGTTAAACCAGCGATAGGCAAACTACGGCCCGCGGGCCGAATCCGGCCCGTTGGTCTTTTTAATCCGGCCCGCCAAAGGTCGGTCTACAATTAAGGTTCAATGTGAATGATTGCATTCATTTCAATTGGACTTGTAATGACAGGCATTTCACCGCCAGGTGGCGCATTGACTTGAAGTTGCAGAACACAGGGAGGGGGGGGGCGGGGTCTTTTCGACCACCTAGGACCTCTGTATCGCTCTACTTCTACTGGCCTGATCACAACCCATCTGCAGCGATGCACAGGCTAAAATACGTCATCAACAACACTGTCGTCATTTTAAAAAAGTATATTAATACAGTACGTTCATGCTTTTGTTCTGTTGATGTTTGATATGGACTGTCAACAAATGCAGTTTTTTTTTTTTTAACGTACCATAGCTCGTGCTGACCTGGCCCTTCTGTCAAATTTTAAAAGTCAATGCGGCCCCCCAGCCAAAAAGTTTGCCCACCCCTGGGTTAAACCAACAATGCTGCCAATATAATGCGCAGACTTGTCTGAGACACAACAGACCTACCTGAGCAATGACAATGTAGAACACCAACTCACTATGACGTGTGCTCTCAGTGCTTGCGGGAATACATGAACCAAGTAGGTAATCTCATTGTACGCAATTTAAAGCATGGCACAGTATCAAATTGAAAACAATAATGCTAGGCTAATAACCGCAGCCCATATAGCTTACTGTTCTTCCAATCTTGAATGGTTTTGTCTCCACTCCATTTCCAGCCGTTCGGGCACAACATGTTCTACATTCTGACCATCTGGCTCATACATGTATGGTCCAACATACATGTATATCTTGCCAACAACGTCCTCTTCCTCCAACTCTTCAAACACCTGGATCCCCTCATCTAAGTTTGAAACGTTGCTTTCTGAATCGATTTCTGACTGGGTTTGTACATTTTCCATATCGAGCCCTGCTATTGTTGTCCTTGAAATGACATCACATATGTTTTTCGCTCGCCAGGATCTCACTTTGTGAAAACGATTACTTTGTGAAATTTACAATGTAGATATTATTTTTTTTCATTGATCCATCCATCCATTTTCTGATCCGCTTTATCCTCACAAGGGTCACGGGGCATGCTGGAGCCTATCCCAGCTGTCTTCGGACAGTAGGCGGGGGACACCCTGAACCGGTTGCCAGCCCATCGCAGATTATTTTTTCTTGCTTTCATTAATGTATTTTGTTTAATTACTTGTGACATAAAACATATTTCATTTGGGATTTTCTTAACTTTAAAGAGTGCAAGAAGCGCAGGGACAGTTGGCATAATGAAACAAGTTTGCAACTATGAGACATATTTTCAAAATTGTGTACATAACTTGAAAAGTTCGTAAAAAGGTTTATTCGAAACTTGAAGTTCCACTGGATTTATCCTGGTGTCTCTTCTTTATTATTATTTTTTTATGTCACAAAAATCTCAAATTTGTAAAGGAGTGTGTAGACCAGGGGTCACAAACCTTGAAAGTGAGAGCTATTTCGGGGACTGATTAATGCAAAGGGCGAGCAGTTTCATCCACACTTCTGAAAAAACAAATTTGCTCAAATGAATTTGAATTATACCTGTATGTTAAACATTTATTATATTCATGTAGGTTAAAGCATTGATCGTTGTTCGTGAGTTCTCGCAGTAATTTTTCACAATGATTTGACACGGTGGGAAAGAGTTGCATATCAATATGCAACACTTTATTTCTATGAACCTTTGCAAAAATTTTCAAATGATCACCTCAGCAGTGAGCTATTTTTTAGAACAGGACATGAACAGACAACTTGTCTTTACTGATGGGCACTAGGATGTGTTTAACTCCTTAATGGCAGGAATTTTCATGGTGTTGCTGCTTGAATGAAAAACTGTACCTTGCGGACCACAACGCATGTGCATGCATGCACACACATTAGCACAAACACACACCTCAATTTACCTGAATTTCTCCCAGCTGTTTTGTCAGTTCCTAAAGATGGAAATAAAAGAGAGTGATGATCATATTATTATATATTACACATACACTATGTATTATATTCCCATCTAGCCACTGGTTTCTGCAAATTTAGGTATGCAAGTTTATGTGCGCATGCCTTACCCGGGATCTTGGCCCAGGAACTTCAGTTTTCATGGAAGGTCCATCATAGTCAAAGTCCACCTGGGCCTTTGGTGCCGCTTTGCTTGCATATCGGCATCCTGAAAACAGATAGAACAACTTCAAAAACGGATAATATCTGACATTTTAAAGCGATTTTAAAGGATTTATAGAAATTTATAGATTTATAGGGAAAAAAAGCATGCCGGTTAGATGAAAGTTGACCCTCACTCTCTTTTAGCATACCAGAATGTTCTTATTATTGGTTGAAAAAGTTGACAAGAATATTTTTAACAAGTTGAAAATAACAGTTTGGCTAACTGGTCAAACTTTGATATTCAGCAGGGCTGTCAAATGTTACACATTTTCCTTTTTTGTGATGGAAATCACTGAGCACCACCTCATTCTTGCCAGATTGTTCTGGATATTTAAAAATATCCAGCATTTAAGTTCCAGTGTCAACAGAGCACCATTCCCTCATCATCACTTCCGTTGCAGCGAATAAGCACCACTTCTGGCTAATATCGTCACGAAACGAGGACAAAGAAGCCATGCTAATTGCTAAGCTATCATAACAGACCTGTAGATGCAAAAAAAACAACAACGAAAGACCGGTAAGTGCTTGGGTGATACAGTACACTTGTCAAATGGGTCTGGCTGGAATCACGTTATAGTGGAGAGTTAACCAACGTTGAACAGCAAAATAACAGGCAAGTTAATAAGTCTCTGGAGAGAAAATAATCTCAAATAATGTTACACAGCAACATGAGACACGAAATGAATTACTATGTCACCACATAAGGTAACTATGAGGTTAAAAGTATTATAATTATATAATGTACTGTATATTTATATGATGTAATTACCTACTGTAATCTTTATTTGTACCACAAGGTGGAAATTGGCCATGTTTCACGAGCAAAAGTGGATAAAGAAAATGAAACACTGCATGTAAGAGAAGATATTTGTATAAGAAGTCCATTACACTAATTCAACATACAAAATATTTTGTGTGTTTAATCTAATGTAATCTAATTTAATCTAATCTAATCCATCAACAATGTGAGTGCTGAGTTTTAATGTTTACTTTTAAGGTCTTATAAGATAAGATAAGATAAGAAAACCTTTATTAGTCTCACAATATTAAATTACATTATGAATGTAATTTAATACTCTGGCTTTCTTTCCTCCAGTTGAAAACAGAAGAAGTAAAGGCGAATTCATCCATAGATGCATATGTTTTTGAAAAAGGCACTGTGAAATCTCATACAGTTGGATTCAAGACTCATTTGGAGGAAAGGCACTTTCAACTTTTTTACCAACTAAAAACCGCATACAGTGCCAGCTTGTTGCAGCATTATGGAGTATCTGTCGATGACTGATTGATGATGTCGCTCAATTTTTAAATCAGGTCATGATGCATTATATGCGGGATGTCAAACTAATTGTAGTTCAGAGGTGACACGCAGCCTAATTTGATGTCAGTTGGCCTGGGCAGTAAAAAAAAAAAAAAACACAGTCAGTGTTTTCCCCTTCCTTTTCATACAAAGAAATGCAAACGCAAAATAAAAAAAACTTGAACAAAATATCCATCCATCCATCCATTTTCCACCGCTTATCCAGGGTCGGGTCATGGGGGCAGCTGCTTTAGGAGGGAAGCCCAGACTTCCCTCTCCCCAGCCACTTCTTCGAGCTCTTCCTGGCGGATCCCGAGGCGTTCCCAGGCCAGCTGGGTGACATAGTCTCTCCAGCGTGTCCTGGGTCGTCCCCGAGGTCTCCTGCCAGTGGGACATGCCCGGAACACCTCACCAGGGAGGTGCCCAGGAGGCATCCTAATTAGATGCCCGAGCCACCTCATCTGGCTCCTCTCGATGTGGAGGAGAAGCGGCTCGACTCTGAGCCCCTCCCGGATGACCGAGCTTCTCACCTTTTGAACAAAATATCCTATTGTAAAACATAAAGACCAACCTTAGATGTTTTAAGAATAATGTAAAACCTGCTTCAGTTTATCATCTACAGTCCATTCAATCAGATGAAGCGCTGCAGAAAGATGCCTTCAGTAAAGTCAATGTGGAAATCTCCATTATGGTGCCTCTGAAGAGGTGGTCCACCTCAGATCTTGTCCAAACAGTGACTTCGACTTCAGTCATTGTCACCGAGGCCCTTCCCCAAGCAGAGGGCTTTTTTTTTGACAAAAATGAATCATTGTTCGAACAGAAGCTAGCGTGTGGCAGTAGCAGTTTAAGAAAGGTAATATTCATTTTATTAATTTAAAAAATATGCCGCCACAATGTTCATTTTTGCAATTTCAAATTCACCCCTGCTTTACTGCATATCAGTTATTGCAGTTGGATTTTCACATTATTATTCAGAACAACCGGTGTGAAAAATATTGTAAAAAATATTGGTGAAATAGTTAATCAACGGATGCCTCATCTTCGAGAATGTTTACCTAACTGAAAACACCGGGTGGTTTTGCTTCAGCATAGTACTTAGCAACATTGTCTTGTAAATGAGGTTTCTTCATTCATCAAATTAAGTTGATGTATGATGCAGAAACTGTTTCGGAGTTTTCCTATTCACATACAGTCCATGGTCCAAAATTAAAATTAACTCTTTCAAAAGGTAAATATATTTCGGAACAACAAACATTTTCTCCTACACATTGTTGATCTTTTGCAGCCCTCCATTCTACATAGGTGAGTCAAACTCATTGCATAACCTCTTCAACCACTTTCATTGTGTCCACGCCGAGGCTCGTCAAAAATCCAATTTATCTGATTCTGAGAGCACTTACTGAAATATTTGGACAGTCAAAAATCTCAAAATTTGTCAAATATTAGCGTACATCGTCATCATCATTGTTATTAAGTTCCAATAATTATCAGTAGGAAACATTTCCTTGAAATGTTTCATGATTATTTCTTCATTACTTGGGCTAAAAATAAAAAAATAAAAATCATGATTCTTTCCTGACAAAGGGTTCAAATGTGATTTAAATGCCATCGGTATTTGTAATTTTGGTCTTATTTTGTGTCACAGAGTAGACATGTGCGGCTCCGGGCCTGGACGGCCTCTGTCCTGCCTGTATTCCATCTCTCCCACCTGCAAAAGACCTGATGATTTGAATCGGATGTTTCAAATTATCTCGTGTGTTGCAGCTGGGAGAGACGGAAAACTGTCAGGACAGCGGCCCTTGAGGATTGAGTTTGAACAGCCCTGGAGGAGAGGCTAAAATTCTTGACCTAAAAACCTTCCATCAATGTTGTTAGCTGAATATAGTTCATGACGTTGATCAATATAAGACAGGTATATTTTCGATGAAATATTAATTTCATAGAGAGTAGGACTTCTGTGACAACATGACATTTAATTTTTGGTTTGTGTCATTTTACCTGAAGCAGTGAGGCGTAGGTTTGTGTTGAGGGTCAGCGCAAGACGACGACTGATCACAGAGTATGCCATGACAGGAGTCAGACAAAATCTGAGAGAGGCAGCGGCTGCCTTTATCTTATCTTCTCCACCCAGGTCACCTGATGGTGGGAGAAGATGGGAGAGGGAGGGAAGGGCATGAACATATATGGATTCAATTTGGCAAGCGGTAAACCTGCCCGGTCCAACAATATCTAAATTCAATCACTTGACCAATGTTGACATTCCATGCTTGACGTGTGAAAACAGGAACTCTGGTTAACGACACGTGATATGCTTCTATGCCACTGGAAAAACAAACAAAAAAAAAAGTCATTTTTTTCAAGTTGCGCTGAGGAATAATGACAGTGTGAGGAAAAAGTGAGGTCAATCAGACCCCATTTCAAACAGTCTTTGAGAATATCATATCCTGTATGCCTGCCGTGGAATGTATTTATATTATTTCCCCGTTTGTCTTTGTACGATGAACTTTGTCGTGCATTTTTGAAGTCTACAAAGCCTGCTTTCTCTCATGTGGGTTTGACTCGATTTGTGTTTTATTTGTAAACTGTGAACAATGTGCAGTATGGATTAGACAAGGGTGTGCGGAGCTCCAAGTGTCAACTGCACTGTGACACCGAGATGAACAAGGAAAAGCTGGTTTATATTCTAAAATCGAAATAAAACAAAGATGAGAAAATGAGTGTGTGTGTGTGTGTTGTTTCTTATCTCTGGGATCCTTATGTAATACTGGCCAGAAAATAGGGGAAAACTCCAGCTTTCTGCTTTCACACGGTGGACACCCCGATTATCGCACACATCACACAGCCGGTTACTTGGCAACACCTCGTGAACTGGATGAAACTGGTTTAGAGAGTGTTACACAAGACTGCATCTTCGTATGCTTCGGAAGAGCAATGTTTTGGATGTGTGGCGCGGGAAAAAAAATAAGAGCTGTAGGACGAGGGAATAATATCATAAACATTCTTTAGTACCTTTTAAAGCTAAAGATACAAGCTGATCACTAAAACAATACAATCGCGCACTAAAGATGAAAAGGAGAAGAAAGCAATTTGATCCAATAAAATCTGAAATGGAAGCGAGCCAAAAAGGTTGCTTGCTGTTGCGATTTAAATTGAGTTACTGAGTTGAGTATTGTTTTGTGTTTTTTGTTATTGTAAAGTGTCCTTGGGTGTCTTGAAAGGCGCTTATAAATAAAATGTATTATTATTATTTTATCATTATGATATGTGGGAGTCACGCTAGTGCCAAAATCATAATTTGAGTGACGGCACACAACAAGTTGGAACTGGATTAAGCCAGAGTTATAAAATCGAGGATGAGACGACTTCACTGATTAAATATTGGAGCTGGGAGTGCGAAGTCAAAGTGCATTTTCATTCTAATGTTTGAGGTGTTTTTGAAGTGAAAGCCTTCTGTTTTTCTGTACATAAAATTGCACTTCAGACTTTGAACTTGAGCAAACATACTGTATATTTTTCGGAGCTTTCTATCCCGAAACGTCCATTGTCCACGCTTTTGCGCTGAACATAGAACACAATTTCTCATGCACAAAGGGAATCTGTTGGAGAGCAAATAAATCACATGGCTTGGTGCTAACGACATAGTAATTAATAGAGATGTAATGATAAGGGCAATATCGCCATATTAAAATATCAATATCGTTGTCATCATATAAAAAGCACTACATCTGTTAAATAGGCGACTTTATTTTTAATTTCTGCAGTTTCAGCATCCTCTGGTGGTTGGTTTATTAGTGTAGTTTAATTTGAATTAGGCACGTTTTGGCCATCTACGTTTAAGACCCACGATAATCGCCAGATGAAGACAAACGTAACACGTTTGACTTTCTCCAAACATTGACTCGATTCACAATGCGGGCATGTATATATAATGTTTACTGTTGAAAATATTGCTGGAATATCATTTCCTCTTGAGATATGAACTGTGATCAGTTGGAAGCACAAAAGGAGAAGCAGTTTGCGATTGCAAGACTGAGTTTAATGGTACTTCAAACCACAGGAAAAAAGGATTAATCAATGTTTAGAACTTTGTGGTGTGTAAATTATTGACATACTTGATGTTGTTGACATCAAACTATAGTTGCACTTTTAGGTTGGTTCAGGTCAATCTATACACTAAGACATGGCTCTCTCCCTAACTCTTTTTACACCCCCACATTTTGCAATGTACAAATTGCGCTGTACATTGTATAGGTGTGACAAAGAAAGTACCTTCACCTTTGTAAAAGAAATCAGTACTCTATAAAATGATTGACTGAGTACAAATTCCCACGACAATCCTACAGCTGCCATGTTTATTTTGCTTGCTCCAGTTATTCAGCAGTGTTAAGTGAGATAACCTGCCAATGGCAAACTGCACCAACACACATTACTCGCCCAAATGGATGACAAATTTGTATTTCGTCAACATTCAGAACTGGGTGTAGACATTATAATAAAAAAATATTGTTTTAAAAGTGAGCAATCGTTTAATGAAAAAAATAAAGACCCAAATGTAAATATATCAGGTCGCAATAGACCACACTATGGACTCAGGATTTTACATACAGTACAGTAGCATATTACTCTTTTGGCCTGGGCCAATCAAATCAGCGGGCAGTCCTGTGACCTGAAAGTGCATTGACAAGTGGACTGTTGTGTAATCCTGGCTGCAGTGTGGCGTTACCAAACAGCAGAGCTGGTAGACTGCTCCCTCTTCATGGTTTTGCAAAGATGTCACAGTACTGTATACAATATATATACATACCCGCGACCCTAGTGAGGATCAAGCGGTTCGGAAAATGGATGGATGGATATATACATACACACACACACACACACACACACACGCGCGCACACACACACACACACACACACACACACACACACACAAAAAAAAATATATATATATATATAGATCTTTTGGCCTGGAACACAAAATGTCCACTTTTAAATGATGTCCTGCAGAACAGATCAAATTATGTCCAGAAGTCACAGAGTGGGATAATGCTTAAGATTAAGGGTTTGATTCAATAAGAATGGATGTTGAGTTACAGCAACGTAAAAAGTGGAATTTAATCATACTAATACTATGTAGTGATAGTGTACAGTACTCTGGTGCAGGTGCACGATTCTATTCAAACATGGATCCAAAGGTTTACTGCAATCATAACCAGGTCATATAAAGTGTGTGATGATTAATGCCTTTATAACTTGTTTTCAAGAGTTTCCATTTTTTGGGTAACTATTCCGAAGTGGTCCTCATTAAAATCTGGTTCCAACTGGATCTGACTGGCTCACACATGAGCTGTTATGAATGAGTAGAGAATATCGGTCAGTTGCCAAGGTTCTTCCAATAGGTTACCGTTATCCTGCAGGCTGCTCATCATCTGCTGTACTTCTGACATGGACGTTGCAGTCACCTCCTCAACCTCGACTCGGAGGCGTGACGCACACGGCGGGCTGCTGCAGCACCGCGTCGCCGCAGAAGCCAACGGCGCATGCACGGTTCAAACACTCACCGCTGATCGGACGACTGGATCGGGGGGTTGAGCGTCTGCTGCAGAGGGCTCGACTGCAGCGCGCAGTCTCGTCAGCGGCCGCGCTGGTCGCTTCGGGAAGAAGGAGCTTCTTGTTTCTCGTCTTTGTGGTTACCTCCTGGTGGTCGGGCTGACAAACTTGTGCGTCTCCGGTGCCAGCTCGTCTGGAGAAAATAGTTCCGTTCGATTACGCCGTTTCAAATGCGGTTTGATGATTGCGTTCTATGGTGCCGAGATACGTTTTCCCCCATGCAGAGTTGTCCCCCCCCACCCCAGTCGACCCGCGTATGATTGGCTGCTTTCCCACTTTCCATTTTACATCCGTATGGCCCTCTAGTGGTCAGCACATTCTCAAGCAACTTTTCAGCGATTTCGACTGTAAATGACAGGAGACTTTTGGGGGTGCTCGAGTAATTTTAAATGGGCCATTCCTGGCTATTGGCAACTTCAGTGATCTAACCTTTGTAGAACAAAAATGGAAGAAAAAAATACAGTTTTTATAATAACGTCGGGTAAACATACCTGTCAACTTTTCGGAGCGCCAACCTGTATAAACTACCAAAAAAATCCTTATAAAGAGCAAAAAATCCTTATAACATACCAAAGCATTTTATATGTCAAAATAACGGCAGAAAACCCCCCACTAAATTTTCAATGAGATTTATTGTAGATCTCCATAATACAATGTCTGGTTAATGTCTAATCATCATTCTACTTAGTGGCATTACTGTGTTCAGAGTTGTATTCCTGCGTTACTTTTTTCACCAACTCCAAAAGCAAACAGAACTACCCGTTAGGGGGGAAAAAAAATAACGGAGATATTTTGAATCCGTATGATTTGTGCGATACCGCCATATACATAAGATTCACCACAAAATCCGTATGAACTATGGCTAAACCGTATGAGTTGACAGGTATGGGTAAATGACATGTTTAACCTTCAGAAACTTAGAGCTTAAACATCCATCCATCCATTTTCAACACCACTTGTCCTGGCCAGGAACGCGGGAGGAGTGGAGGTGGCACATAGAGACAACCATTTACGCCCATATCCACACTGTCACTAAGTGGGAACCGACCCCACGCTGGCCGTACACAAAGGGTAGCACTACACTATCAGCGACTAGCATTTAAATAATTTAATTTTTAAATAATAAAGAAAGAGAATTGCAAAGTAAAATTTTCGTGCAGGGTTGAGGACGGTCGCAACATTGTACCTTATTCATCCAAAAGGGTTAATAATAGTAAATTTGTTTAAAAAAAAAGAATGCAGTTAATCGACTGTCTGTGTCCTATGTGTTGTGTTGTGTTATTTTGACTTCAAAATGGCGCCGCGTGAGTGGCTGCCTTTCCAGCAGCTCCTGTATTTTCTTGTTCTACTTCTTCCTTTCATAACTTTGTGTCACTATGCGGGGTGGACCCCAAAAAGCAGGCAGGAGGGAGGAGCAGGGTGAACTTGACGAACTATATTTAATAAAACAGAGAAAACTGAATCCAAAACAAACAAAGTGCTAACAACCAAAACGAATCCAAAGTAGCAAAACAAAACCATGACTGTGGTAAAAAACTAACAGGAACAGAACCATGACAGTTGCAAGCAAACAGCAACACAACACACATGACAGTAGCAAGAGCAACAACGACCCGACACTGAATGTTCGGGCTGGGAGTCCTTTTAAACAACTAATTACCAAATGACCAACAGGTGTGCAGCTGCCGGGGGAGCCCTACAGTGCCACCTGTTGGTCCCTAAACCGAATCATGACACTTTGCTGCTGTGAATCGGGAATTTCTCCATTGCGAGACTAATAAAGGTTTTCTTATCTTATCTTAATCTTCATTCAGATCTGCAAATGAAATGAAAACTTGCAACTAATTCAAAAAATCTGGTATGTTATTTTATTTGATCTACTTATTTTGAGGTATTAACAGGGTGGAATCAACAACAGTGAAACAGCGAGTTTCAACAGTGTGTTTATTAACTCATTCAGTACCAGCCAATTCTGGACCAAGTCTGAAAAGACGTTTAAAAACGTCTTTGGGAGTGAATGAGTTAAACATCATTCAGCACTGTTTGTTAAGCAAAAATTCTTAACAAATCAATAAGAGGGACACCACTATGGGTGGGATTTACGAAACCTATATAAAAGTGTTAATAAACAGTGTGAACATTAAAACCACTGTGTTCTCTGGTTTAAAAAAAATGCAGCAAGCATCAGCCAGCATGGATTCTTTGCTGGTACAGTATAGGATGGCTATGCTGGTCTGATGCTGTTGTTACTGGAAGTGATGGTCAACCAACATGGGATGTTGGTAGACCAGCATGGGAATGCCAGTGGACCAGCATGAGATGTTGGTGAACCAGCATGATGCAGAGGTGTCACGTAATGAAGTAAAAATAATTTATCTTACTTAGGTAGCTTCTTGTTGCTTTCAAATTTAGGAGACGTGTGCACATTTTCAGCATGGCGTCTTTGATACATTGGTGAAAAGGACACTTTGATAACTGCTTCAAACAACAAAGTGTATGTAGGTAAACTGGTTAAGATTGCACGACTGTCTGTGTTGTGTTGTCTTATTTTGTGTTAACTGTTCTTTTGATGGCGACGCGGGCACCCGCAGCGGCTCCTCTTGTTGTCTTGTCTGGTTGAGAGGGAGGAAATTTCATCTGTGCTGTATGTTGCCAATCAAGTTTTACGTGACTTGACTTAAGTAGACATTCTGTGCATGTATACCTGATATTTTTACACCAATATATGTACTTTTGAATCCTTACACAGAAAAAAAGCCTCAGAACTATTTCATTCTGGATTGTGTTCGTTCCAGTTCCTCATTGTTCAGAAACCACCACTCTGGATAAATCGCAGTATGATAGATTGAGTGATTTTGATTGTGGTTGGATGAGAATTTTAAAGATATACCATTCCGGCATTCTATTACAGGGGTGCCCAAGTCCAGTCCTTGACAGCCCCGATGGACCCTGTTTTAGATGTCGTCCTCCTCCAACACATCTGATTCAAATGATCAGGATCGTTTTCAGGCTTCTGCAAAGATTGCTGATGAGCTTATCATTTAAATCAGATGTGTTGGAGGAGGGAGACATAAAATACAACTGGATAGGAGCTCTCGAGGACTGGACTTTTTAGTTTGTACATGATGCATTGCACCCGCACGTGACAACATGGCCCACTCAAACTAGTGCAAACGTATCGCTTTGCCGCAAGAATGTGCCATGTCCCAATCGAGTAAACCAGCAGCGAGGACGTTCAAGGTCAGAAAAAACAGCCGACCATCCCATATCCCTGGTCATATTTGGTGTTTTTGAAAAAGACCTCATTCTGAATGCGCTGCAAACTTTGCGAACTGAACCAAAGTGCCACCGGCGAATGGATTTCACTAATTCATTCTCAAACTTGAAAAAGCATACTGAGGTAAGCTTAACGGTCAGGTGTAAAGTAACCTCGGCCAACCATCTTTTGAGTAAGACTAAAAGTATTTCGATCATACTTTAGTTTTTTCAAATGCAACCCTCCCAAGTTCATACTTTGACCCAAAGCAACGTGCTTAAGAACGAAAATTGGAACGATACAGTTTCATTCTCGCAAAGCGAATGAATTTCACACTGGTGTCAGCGAGCATTCTTTGTTACAAGCACTTAGAAGACCTCTGTTTTGAGTTTCACACCTGTGCAAGTCAAGTCAACTGTATTTATAGAGCACTTTCAAACAGCCATCGCTGCAGTGCTGTACATGGAGAAATTTAACATGCACAATAAACAGGCTAATAAACATAGCCTATACTGTATAGCTTACCGTTCTTCCAATCTCAATGGGTTTCGTCTTTACTCCATGTCCGGGCGTTGAGGATGCCCTCATTGAAGTTTGAAACTTTGCTTTTCGAATAGATTTCTGACTGGGTTTGTACACCTTCCAGAGTGAGCCCCATTATTGTCTTGAAGTGAAGTCACACTTCCGGATTTGGTGCTCGTCAGGATCTCACTTTGGTAAAATGATTACTTTGTCAAATTTAAGAAATATAATTTATTTTTTCATGCTCTTTAGTGTTGGGGAGGCGATAGGACTGATTCGTTTAAGGAGATAACTATAGACTAGATGGTGTGCCGGTCAGAGCACAGGTAGGAAGAGACAGGAATTCCAGGGGGTGTTTCAATATTCTTTACTGGGGGGGGGGGGGGGGTGTTAAAATGAATACGGAGAAATACAAACAATAGGGTGATGTTGGTTGAGGAGGGACGCTTAGGAGGGCTGAAGAGGGAAGATGAAGGATGAAGAGGGATTGTCAGGTTGGTCAAATTTGAGACTCAGGAATAAAACACAAGGAGGAGACAGGAGACTCAATTCTGGTAACAGGAGGGAACGAGGAGAAGTGTTCGGTTTCAGTTCTCCGCACGTCATCCTAACGATCTCCCCCTTCACCTCCTTATTTATTGGGAAAGCTACTACATAGGTGTGTCCAACCTAAAGGGTGGGGGCTGTTGAACACACACTGAACTTGTTTGACTATGTGTGTGTATGTGAGTGTAAATTACGTACATGTGTGCAATTGTTACAAAAACATCACGTTGCAGCTGGTGTTGATGGCTCCATTCACTGTCCAACCTTGCTCACTGTTTATCTTAACACTTATCTCTTCCCAACCACGTCCTCGGAAAGGTGGTTGCGTCCCTAAACTTCCACACAGTGCACCAAGCATTCTTGATTATAAAAGTGAGTATGTAATGGGTAAAATGTGAGTACATAATAAAGAATTGATCTTTATTAAAAGCAGAAGCGTTCTTCATTGCAGGCATAGTCAATTAATGATTGCAAGCATAAGCGTTCTTCTTTGCAAGCATAATCAACGAATCAATCAATCTAATAAGCGAATGTATGATGACTAAAAATAATCAATCCATCAGGGATCGAGTCGAGGTTTCGGTGATTAAATAGGGCGGTCGACGGATGAAGAGGAATCGAGTCGACAAATGTGAGAAAAGGAAACTTCAATGTTATAACATGACATCATATTCCTGGACGCAACCAAGGAATAACAAATTAAATGCAGGGTATTGGCACCATCTCGCGGCCACATGAATTAACTACACTTCCATTAATGAAATGAAGGCCGACACACATTTGTAAAACAAAATACACACGGTCGTCTTCAGAACGGGAAGGAGCTACAGACATCGCAGCATTAACACAACTTAACCTATAATTACAAACGATGCCTCTGTGTTAACTGGTAATCGCCGCGAAACGCGGCGGCCCGATGCTAACGTGGCTAACACTCACGAACGCGGCGGCCCGATGCTAGCATGCTAATGTGGCGAAGAAACTCGCGAATGCGGCGGCCCGAGGCTAGCGTGCTAATGCGGCTAGCACTCGCGAACGTGGCGGCCCGATGCTAGCGTGCTAATGCGGCTAGCACACTCGCGAACACCATCCATCCATCCATTTTCCGAACCGCTTGATCCTCACTAGGGTCGCGGGGGGTGCTGGAGCCCATCCCAGCCGTCTTCGGACACCCTGAATCAGTTGCCAGCCAATCGCAGGGCACACAGAGACGAACAACCATCCACGCCCACACTCACACCTAGGGACAATTTAGAGCGTCCAATCAGCCTGACATGCATGTTTTTGGAATGTGGGAGGAAACCGGAGCAGTGCAGATGTACCGGGTTCTATTCCAGCTCCGGCCTTCCTGTGCGGAGTTTTCATGTTCTCCCCATGCCTGCGTGGGTTTTCTCTGGGTACTCCGGTTTCCGCCCACATTCCTAAAAAATGCGTGGCAGGTCAATGGAACAAGAAATTGTCCCCAGGTGTGATTGTGAACATGAATGGTTGTTCGTCTCTGTGTGCCATGCGATTGGCTGTCAACCAGTTCAGGGTGTCCCCCGCCTGCTGCCCGAAGACAGCTGGGATAGGCTCCAGGATGCCTGTGACCCGTGTGAAGATAAGCGTATTAGAATATGGATGGCTGGATGGATGTTTAATTACTTGTGACATAAAAATATTTCATTTGGATTTTGTAAAATTACTTCACAGTTGACATTTAAAGTTTATGATCAAGAAATGTCAAGAATGTAAGGACTTAGATTTCAGTCAAACTTTGTAAGTTTAATTTATTGCTATATGTACACAATATATGTACACAATACATTTTGTGGAGTGCATTTTACTCGAAAAAGACTAGATTGGATCCGGTGTCTAAGAGGAGAAATCGCCTTGGAGCAAAGACAGTCCAAACACTTTTGTTTCTCAATATAAGTTCATAAACTACAGTAGTCACTTTTTTGTATTTTATTTCATATAACAGTGAACAAAAATGTTCTACATATGTTAAAAATTGTAACTCTGAATTGTACCTCAAATTTGCTATATTTTCCATACCAACTCAGTTAAGCATTTACACAAACAAGGAATTTCATTACCTGCAATGTATTACTAATGAAGGGGTCGCTATTGGGTGACCAACACAGTATCAATACAGTGCCGACACAGTTTGTAGTGTGTCAATAATACACTCCTTGAGGTATCATCGTCCCATCACTAGTTTACACATCACAGCTAGCTGCAGAGCAGTTCAGAGATTGTAAACTGAGACATGTCTCAGCACACTCTCCTCACAAGAAAGACAACTGTGCTTGCCTCTTAGTCTCTCTGATGCCTTCAGGGTCTTGATTAAATCCTAGACCTGACAAACACCAAAGTTTGAAAAGGAATCAATTTCCCAAAATGTCTTGCCCCACATTTCATTCTTTGACTAAAAAGAACAGAATGTTTAATTCACAGATGGTAAAATTCTTTATTTTCTCCGTGCTGCCCAATTAATACCCTGTCAAAAACAATTCAGTTTCACAGTTTCTGAAGACCACAGATAGTGTTCATGTAATCTTTAATCTAAAGTAAATTAAAATATATTTTGCATGCATTATTTCGTGTTCATTCTGTAAAGAAAACCTCAATCTTTTGTAAAAGCCTTTTAAAATCAGTCGTCTTTATCGTCCAAATATGTGAAAACACACAATGAATTTGTCTTCAGACACAATGCACCAAAAACATGAAAAATAATGAGCAAGTGTGTTGTGATGGGGTTTCCAACTCAAACACAGCGACGAGCAGCTGCCTTTCCAATGCGAGCATCTCAGTATGCCGTCACAGGAAAAGTACGATGTATGGGAGAGCCAACAAAAGACGGTGATAACAGGATTGTGTGTGCGATGTATAATTATGGATGTGTACGTCTGTACCAAATGTCATCAGCTGGTGCGCCAAAACATATCGTCTCGTTGCCATGGAGACAGCCTTGGCTGGTCGAATCGGGGAAACACGAAGCACAGGAGAATGAGGGAGAAAGGGATAAGCGTCCGGCAGCATCACATCAATGAGAAAGTCCAGGTAAGGATTGTTTTGAGAACACACCAACAATAATTTTGGTCAGCTAGTCTTTACTGAGACTCCCGGGGTGTATCAATTCAGCGGATTCACAATCAATACTTCAAGAGAGCTCGCCAAAATCTTCGCATTTTTTCACACCTTGAGCAATGTTTCAAGAGTCGCAATTGACTTAACTTGTTGCCTGAGTCCGAATGTTGATTGCTCGTACCACACCGTCCAAAAAGACCGGTAGCTTGTTCACTTCCAATAGAGATGCTCCGGTCTTCTGAAATTTGTGATAAATTGGGAAATTGCGGGACACCTGTTGTCATCATTCCAATATCGTAGATGTCGTCAACGTCTTCAATGGACAGAATAGAGAGGCACACCATCTTCGATTTCTTCAAGGAATCCAGGGTGAACGCAACAGCAAATGTACCTTGGGGACAGGAATGTTCCCTTCTTCCAGTTCTCCTCATCAAGAAAATGTCAACCAGCTGACCAATTTCATGAAGAAACAAGAGGAAAGCTGGAGGTAATTGATACCAGTTAGAATATATGTACCGTATTTTCCACACAAAAAGACGCACTGGATTATGAGGCGCACCTTCAATGAATGGCTATTTTGTAATTTTTTTCATACATTAGACGCCTCGCACTAAAAGGCGCAATCTACAATGCGTCCACGAGATGGTGCTACGCTCCTTCCATTCAACTCGAGAGGCGTCCGTTCAACTTGAGAGCCGTTCATGACCACCTCTGAAAAATGTAAATTAACTATTACTGTACTTAAATGAAACTACGAAAATTGAAAATAATGCATCAAAACAGAAAATCACAAAATAAATTCTATATCCCCCCTACAGAATTTATTTTGTGAATTCCTCGCTTGATTTCATAAGAGTTTCTTCGTGGTTTCATAAGAGTAAGAATTAATTTACGTTTTTCGTAGGCGGCCTTGAACGCTTCTCGAGTGGAACGGAAGAAAGCAGAGACGGACAAACGGACAAAGACGTACCTGGACTTGCTGAGACTGTGAAAACCATTAATAAAGTCTACGTTTAAAAAAATAATAAAACCACAACCACAGCTCTCATGTTTTCAACAAACTCAGGTGTGTCTTTGTCCGTCTCCTTCCCTTCTTTTCTTCCGGTCAACTTGAGAGGCGTTCATGACCGCCTCCGAAAAACCCATCGGCATTTCCTTTATCGTAGCTCCAAGAGTACAATCAGATAAGATAAAATAAGAAAACCTTTAACTCATTTACACCCTTTGACGTATAAATACGTCAATTTGCGCATAGCCGTTCCCTCCCCATGACGTATTAATACGTCAATCACGTGTTTTCATGGGGGAGGGTGCAAGAGAGTCCGATGCAACTTCTCACCACAGGATTAGGCTTGACGGCAATGTTAAATAGCCAAAAAATGGCCATCGGGTGGCAGTGGTGCAAAAATCAACCAGGATCACGCAGCAGAAGTAGTAGAAAGGGCGTACAGTGAAGGAGGGGCGTATGTGGATAGTGGATTGGAACATTAGCTACTAGCAACGATGGAGAAAAGGAAATAACTAACTAAAAATGATTTATTTTTCGGTATAAAAGCGTCCTCGAAACAAAACAACAAAGGAGATGGTGTTTGTGTGGAAGAGAAAATGACGCTTTGGTCACTAATCGAAAGCGGCACCCGTCAAACGAACGTCGGCCTGCACAAACATGGCGTGCTACATGCAGCCCGCATAGCTCACGACGAGTTTCGAGTTCATCTGATGAAGATGAACTTACTCCACGTCAGCGATCATCGCTTGGCAGAGCATTTTGTGCCTCCCGATGCCCCACATCGCCCACAAATCGTCTCCCCGGCGACTTCCAGCGATGACGGCAAAGAGGCTGCATTGCTTCGCATGGCCGACGCCGGGCACACGTCAGCGATTCGTTGGAATCGTCTCGTAAAGACGACGGCGAAAACGATGAATTGGAGAGCGATTTGGATCCCGATGTCGGACGAATATGTGCCTTCGGACATAACGGAAAGCAGCTGAGAGTACTCGCCAGAGCCGCTGGAACGAGGAGGTAACTGCTGACTAGCTTGCAAGTTCCCATTCAAAACTTCATCACTTCTTTTGCCTCCTCAGTCACTTTTATGCACCGCTACATTCCCCGCTATACTATGAAGTTGCCAGTAACACTAATCATTTATGTACGGTTGATGCGTCTCGTAGATGTGGATGAAAATATGCGCTGACTTGCATGTCGCCATAGGTTTTCAAAAAACAAACAAACAAAAAAAACAGGACACATTTGGTCCGCTCAGCTCTGCTAAAACCACTTGTGTTAAATTCATATTCCATTTCATTTCAAATTGGATGCTGAACAACGTGGAATGAATGGTGTAAATAGCAGTGTGCGAGCATGTATGTATGTGTGTGTGTGAGAGAGATGCTGAAATGTAAGTGGAAAGCAACAATAAAAAAAATAGAAAAATAAAAGTGTGGTAATTGTACATACTTCTATAAATTACAGATTGTCCAACCAGAAGCCAAAAGATGACGACTCCTCGCTTTGGTGGTGGAAAGAAAGGTAAATAAAATTATTGTACCTCACTCTGCAGCAAGATATATTTGCAACTTTTTATGTTTCTATAATTTATAGGCCGTGCATCTGGACGTGGTGGGATGAATCGATGTGGTGACAAACTGGATGGAAGCCAAAAACCATCTCCACAGCTGCACTTTGGTTCATAGTTCAATAGTTTTGTTGTGTGCAATTAATTATTTTGCGACAAAAACATTATTTGTAATGTTCTTTTCTAGGAGGAACACATTATTGAGGTATTTGAGCTGCCACAAAAGCAAAAAATAGTGTAAAACTTGAAATGATGCTTGAAATGCATGCTTTTACAAAAAGCTCATTTTCTCTGGATTTCTGCAGAAAATCGGCATTTTCCATCAAACTTAGCAGTTTTCTAATGCTGATTGCCAACGAACGGAGAAAGCTAGAAACCACCTTTTTTTCTGCTGAAAGAAGAGAGTCTCACCTTTCTTTTGACAGGTTGCATGTATATATAGCCATAGAACAGAAAATTCTGTGGGCCTTGCAAATCAGTCAAAATTCAGTAAAATGTGAGGGATTGAGGGGGTTGCTCCAGTGAAAAGGGGTGGTATTCAATGAGTTAATAGTCTCACAATGGAGAAATTCCCACTTCACAGCAGCAAAGTTATGAGAGGAAGAAATAGAAGAACAAAATTAATAGGAGCTGCTGGAAAGGCAGCCACTCTCGCTGCACCATCTTGAAGTCAAAATAACACAACAAGATGTCAGTCGCAGTTATATATTCCTTTGTTGTGTATTCATAAATGATGAAATCACAATATAAATTCTGTAGGGGGGAAATAGAATTAATTTTGTTATATCCTCACTTGCTTTTCAGTTTTGATGTATTATTTTCAATTTTTGTAGTTTCATTGACGTAATCGTTAGTTTACGTATTTCAGAGGCGGCCTTGAACGCCTCTCGAGTCGAACGGAAGAAGGCATGGAGACAGACAAAGTATTTGTTGAGACTGTTTTAAAAAATTAACACCACAGCTCTCCTTTTTTCGGAGCTGCAACACATACTGTACTTATTTAATAAAGCAGCAACACAATTCACTGAACCAAAAGCAAGTTATAACGTTGGAAGCATGTCTCCAGGAAGGAGCCATCTTGGAGTCGACGTATTACCGTAATGACCATACAAAAGACGCACCGGATTTTAAGGCGCTCGGTGAGCTTTTAAGAAAATTGAAGACTTTTTGGTGCGCCCAATAATGCGGAAAATGCGGTATATAGATGATCCCATATTTACTCTTATTAAATTCACAAAATATTTGCTCAGGAGTGTGACCTTGCAAAAACATCATTTACGATGGGATACGTTTACTATGCGTGGTTTGTTGGTTTGGGAGAAACCAGTAGGTTCCTGTTCACAGCCTTAAAGTTAACACCCTCAAATGGTGTTCACGACCTTTCGTGAAGATAACATTACCCCAGGAAGTCCCATCTGTGGTACGTCAACAGCTGCGATCATGGGGCACCGACCCCCGGCGTGACCCCTCTAATCACCTCAGGAATGCATTGGGTGTTATGATTGAATGCCCCACTTGGATAATTCATTGTTGTTCTGAACACTCCCCACACCCCTTTAGAAGATCGTGTGTCAGGGACATCTTTCATAAACTCAACTCAGCTGTGTATATAGAGCACTTTAAAACGACCACTGCTGTATACAAAGTGCTGTACATGGAGCAAATGTCATTTATGCAACAATAGACAATAAAACAATAAATTAATAACAAAGACAGTAGAAAGCACAAAAAGAGTAAATCTAAAATCAAGTGAGTCATGATGAGTCAAAAGCCAAAGAATACAAATGAGTTTTGAGACGAGTTTTGAAGATGGGCAGCGAGGGGACTTGCCGAATGTTCAGTGGGAGGCCATTCCAAAGAGAGGGACCAGCAACGGAAAAGGCTCGATCCCCTCTGAGCCTCCGCTTAGGTCTTGGTACCTCTGATGATGTCTGGTCCGCAATCATGTGGCACTGGGCAGGTGCGTAGGGGCGGATGAGCTCACAGAGGTAAGGTGAAGCGAGACCATTTAAAGATTTAAAAAAATAATAGAATCTTAAAAAGAATTCTAAAATGTAAAGGGAGCCAGTGAAGGGATGCCAGGGTAGGAGTTATGTGCTCCCTCTGACAAGTACCAGTAAAGAGGCGAGCAGCGGCATTCTGGACCAACTGGAGACTTCATGGAGGATTGGCTGACTCCAAAGTAAAGTGCATTTCAGAAATCCAGCCGGGATAAAAGAAAGGAGACAGGCATGTTTTTTTAGAGCTGTCCAGGGACGGTAACGGTTTACACATCCTGGCTAGCTGCAGAGCGGTTTCGAGATTGTGAACTGAGAGGTCTCAGCGCACACTCCTCGCAAGAAAGACAACTCTGCTTGCCTCTTTGTCTCTCTGATGTTTTTTTAAAGATGGTTTTCAGGGTCTGATTAAATCCTAGACCTGACAAACACCCAAGTCTGAAAAGGAATCCATTTCCCAAAATGTCTTGCCCCACATTTCATTCTTTGACTAAAAAGAACAGAACATGTTTAATTCACAAATCGTAAAATTCTGTATTTACTCCATGCTGCCCAATTAATACCCTGTCAGAAACAATTCTGTTTCAATTTCTGAAGACCCCAGATAGTGTTTGTGGTAATATCACTAAAGCTTGTAAATATAAGTGTGCTTGTACAATCGTCTAGTAAAATTAATTCTGTTCTAAAATGAATAGTTTGAAAGTACTATTGCTGTCATTAGAGTGGATCTAAAAAGTATACACATAACCCGTTTCAAATGCTCGGTGGATGGAGAATAGAAATAATTTCCACCATTAATAAGCCAGCATTTCAGAGAGGGGAAGTAAAAATAAACAACGGAGCCAGTATTGCAGAGGTGTGTGCAGACTGTTCTATAACTGAAGATTTGGCTGTTTTTCAAATTAATGAATCACATTCAAACTTGTGTTACATGGGAATAAACACACACACACACCTGCTACTCATTAACATGAGTTTGAATGTGTTTGGTTAATTCTGAACAGTTACACCCCCAATTTGAAGCGGATTCGCCCTTGCTTAACAGTTTTTACTTTCCCTGTCTAAAATATTCAATTTTGTTAATCTATCCACCCACACATCAAATGGTTTCTATCATTTTTTTCAAGTTTCAATTTACATGGGAGCCTTGAATTACGAGTTCCGTTGCGACGACACAATTTGTACTTCAGAAAGCACACATATTTCTCTCAGTAGCCGATGCAAACTCGCAGTAGAAACGTCATAATTACAATAGGGGTTTTCACACGGCACACATTTGCTTCGGTGCTGCACCGATGTATTTTATTGCGATATATCTTACACCGGAGCAAATTTTGTGGAGCGTTCACACGTACAAAGCCGCTGACTAAAGAGAAGCGTGTTAACCCCAGTGCAGCCCCACTTGCGTTCACACGGCAGTTTCTGCAGCGGTGCAAAACGATAGAAAACAAAGAGCTGTCATGTTGGTTCTTTTTAAAACATACACAACTCAAGCACGTGCTTCTCCATCTCGGTCTCTGTGCCTTCTGCTCGAGAGGTGTTCAATAACCGCCCCCAAAAACATAAATCAATGATGACTTCAATGACACTCAGAAAAGCAAATAGAAAATCAAGAGAGGAAATCACAAAATAAATTCTATGGGGGTGTTGTGAACACACAACAGAGGAACAAAGTACACAAACCGTCTCCTACAAAAGGAAAGATGACGGAAGTACAACAGAGCACAAAAGCAACGCATTCTAGCCGTATGTAATCAACTCTTCTCATGTGTAGCGAGGCTACTCCCCCCGCAAACGAGCATTTGCTCCGGAGCAAATTTTTAAACCACCTCCTTGAGCAGGGTTAAATTTGCTCCGGTTTAAGCGGTTTTCAGGTGCGACACCGGAATAACTTTGCACGTGTGAACGCTCTCCCGGGGCAGCCGCTGCACCGCAGCAAATGTTGCCGTGTGAACACCCCTAATAACTACAGTATATGTTGAAGAACACTTCTAATCCATAAATATAAAACAATAAAAAAAATCCTTTCTTTTACTCCAATGCTTGACTTGCACACTTGAATGTGAGCAAAATTGGTTCAGAACTACAAACCCTTAAACTACACCCGTATTATCATTATTGTAATCGCTTTTCAGAGACACATACCCAACAGGAAACTGAAACGTGAAGATTTGAGAAGTTCTTGGCAGGGAATAGGTTGGTGGATGGTGATGAAGACAGCATGTCAAGATGTAGCCTGCTCAGAATTGGACTGGGCTTGGTCAAACGGAACTCTCTTGGCAGTCACCTTCCATAGCTCCTGAAATTGCAACATAATGATGATAGGAATCCATTCAACAAAATTGGAAATGGGCTGGGTCAAGTCAAAGAGATTGTATTAGAACGCAGCAAGAGCAGTCAGAAAACTATTCGGGCCCTATCTAGCACAAAGCGCAGTCTAACTGCATTGTTTGGCATTTTCTTTCATTTGGTAATTTGCTAGAATTTGTGCAGGTGGAGTTGGGCATAACAGGGCCTTTGCACGCCATTGTGGGATGGCCGTTTACCCGGCCAATCTTCGCGGGACCCATCCTTTGCCAAGATCAGGGCAGTCAAAATGCAGACTCGAGTACGCACTGCCCGATATTATGCGGAAAACCCCCCAAAAACAGAACTACCCAACTTTTATTTTTTTATGATGGCGCCCCCTGAGTGGCTGCCTCTCCAGCAGCACATATCCCTGTTTGAGTTTCTTTTCGTCCTTTTACTTTATTTATTTCTTCTTCCCATTTTGTTTTGCGTGGTTTTGTACCCCAAACCTATGGGGGGAGAGGGGCAGCTTCATTTCTGCTCATCTCCTTTGTTTGCTTTTATCTTTTTACGTATTCTGTGAACGGGGATCCCGATAGCGCACGCAACCCCATTGTTTACAGTAAGGACCAGCTGTTAGCATGGCGGGCTAACAGCGGGCTACTGGCCGGTGACAAACCGGATATCCCACGCGAGTTGAAGAGGAGGAGACGAGGGTGTCGAGCCGGGAAGGAGCGCCGCGCAAGGAGGAGAAGATACAGACATGTCCTCCCGTCCGTCATCATGGGGAATGTAAGATCGCTCCCTAACAAGATGGATGAGCTGGCGGCGCTAACGCAACATCAAAGGGAGTACCGCGAGGCTAGCCTAATGCTACTCACAGAGTCGTGACTAACAGCGATCACTCTGGACACACATGCCGAGTTAGAAGGCTTCCAACTCATACGTGCGGACAGGAATGAAGGGAGTGGAAAGAGAAAAGGTGGGGGACTGGCTGTTTTTGTGAACAACAAATGGTGCAATCCGGGGCATATCACGATCAAAGACAAACTCTGCAGCCGGTACATTGAGCTGCTAGCCATTAGCCTCAGGCCCCATTATCTCCCGAGGGAATTCTCACACGTCATAGCTGTGACAGTGTACGTCCCCCCCATCGGCTAATGGCGATGCAGTGTGTGATGCCCTGATGACTGTCGTGAACAGGCTGCAAGCACAGTCTCCCAACGCCCTTCTGATCATCTGGGGACTTCAACCATGTCTCTCTGTCATCCTCCCTTTCAACCTTCACGCAATATGTAACCCGTGCCACTAGAGACAAAAGAAATTTGGACTTGTTTTATGCCAATACCAAGGAGGCATATAAACCCCTCCCCCCTCTTGGAAGAGCAGACCACAACTTGGTATTTCTCGAGCCTGTGTACAAACCCCTGGTGCACAGGCAGCCAACTGTGACCCGAATGGTCAGGAAATGGTCCACGGAAGCTGAAGATGCTCTGCGGGACTGCTTCGACACAACCAGGTGGGAACTCTTCAGCGAGGTTCATGGGGAGGACATTGATGCACTCACTGACACCATCACGGACGACATAAACCTCTGTGAGGAGAACACCGTACCCACCAGAACGGTGCGGTGTTTTTCCAACAACAAACCATGGATTAATCCCGACATAAAGGCCCTCCTGAAGGAGAAAAAGAGCTTTTATGTAGAGAAACAGAGAGGAGCTGAAGGCCGTGCAGATTCGGCTGAGTAGAAAGATCAGAGAGGGGAAGAAGACATACAGGATGAAATTGGAGGACCAGTTACAGGCCAGCAATGTCACTGGTGTCTGGAGGGGCCTGAAAACCATCTCAGGCCACGACAGCCCAAAGACATTGACTGAGAAGGACAAGGACTGGGCAGATGAACTGAACCGTTTTTTCAACCGTTTCGACCAGTCGTCTGTCCCTTCCCCCAACCACCAACTGCACCCACTCTCACTGAGGACTTCTTCTCCTCCCCTCCTCTTTCGACCAGCTCTCAACAACCCACTTCCTGCCTGTCCGTCACAACAGAGCAGGTGAGGAACCAACTGAGAAAGATGAATGTAAGGAAGGCAGCAGGTCCAGACAAGATCAGTTCCCGGCTCCTCAGGACCTGCTCTGACCAGCTGTGTGACATTGTCCAGCACATGTTCAACCTGAGCCTGAAGCTGGGCAGAGCTCCACAGCTGTGGAAAACTGCGTGCCTGGTCCCAGTGCCCAAGACCCCCCACCCTAAGCAGCTGAACAGCTACAGACCGGTGGCGCTGACGTCTCACCTGATGAAGACGCTGGAGAAACTCGTCCTCGCCCACCTTCGACCGCTGGTGAGCTCGGCACTGGACCCGCTGCAGTTTGCCTATCAGCCTGGCATCGGCGTGGAAGACGCCATTATCTACCTCGGGGGTGGGCAAACTTTTTGGCTCGGGGGCCACATTGATTTCTAAATTTGACAGATGGGCCGGGTCAGCACAAGATACGGTTCATATAAAAAACTGCATATGTTGACAGTCCATACCAAACATCAACAGAACAAAAGCATTAAAGTATTACTTTTTTTTTTTTTTTTTTTTAAATGAGAACAGTGAAACAACTGTGGTATATGTCCTGTATGAACGTCCAAGTATGTTAACAACATACATGTGTGACAACACAAGCAACAAAGTGCAATAATATATTGCCCCAAAACTGCAGCACACAGTACAGGTAGGTGACAAAATATAACAAAGTCAGGACTATTTGAACAAAATGACATGAGTAAAAGACCTGGTGGTTTCTTTCCACTCACTCACTGTCTCGAACTTGACCTCTCCTCGATCACCACACAAGACAGCGTTGCTAAGCTGATGTCGTGCAATGAATTTTTGATGCCAGCCACGGGACGCTTCGAAGTCTTCGATGCCCATAGTTACTGTTATGGAATTGGCTTTCTCTCTTAATAGTGGTCCAGTTTGTGGAAGGTTTTTAGCACGATAACAGTCAAGCCATACCAGGAAACGTGTATTTACTCGACTGTCCGTCGAGCCGCAAGCAATTCACTCTGAGCATGGAAACAGCCAGAATCGGACTGAGCAAGAATCGATTCCTCGTTTTTCAGTCTTTTTCACTTTCCGACTCCAAACGTCTCCTGAATGTTTCGTACTTTGTAACCTGCTTCGTTTAATCAGATACACTTCACTTTCTCTTCCGCGGCCATTACTGTTCCTCTTCGTTTGGATGCCATGATCTACAGGACATAAAAATATTCGCAATTCCAGTAAAACTCACTGCAATAAAGAGTCTCTTGCATGTCGCTGTTTTGGATCCAGTGATAGAAATAGCGGCGCTGACAGCCGGACACGCTTATTCCGTCGTATCGAGCGGGAGTTGCTTGAGTTGGCGCTACTGCGGGCTTCCGTGCCGTCTCCACCTCCCTCCCTGTGCTCTGCAACTTCAAGTAACTGCGCCACCTGGCGTTGAAATGCCTGTCATTACAAGTCCAAATTAAATGAATGCAATCATTTACATCGAACCTTAACTGTGTACCAACCTTCGGCGGGCCAGATTAGAAAGACCAACGAGCCGGATCCGGCCCGCGGGCCGTAGTTTGCCCACCCCTGATCTACCTCCTCCACTCAGTGCTGTCACACTTGGAGAAGGCTGGGAGCACTGTGAGAATCATGTTCTTTGATTTCTCCAGTGCCTTCAACACCATCCAGCCCAACTTACTGGGAGGCAAACTGCAGAACGCCGGAGTGGACCACCATCTCACAGCATGGATCATAGACTACCTCACAAACCGGCCGCAGTATGTGAGGTTGCAGAGCTGTGAGTCGGACAGGCTTCTCTGCAGCACTGGAGCGCCGCAGGGGACTGTTCTGGCTCCTTTCCTGTTCATCGTCTACACCTCGGACTTCAGACACGCCACTCCAAACTGCCACCTGCAGAAGTTCTCCGATGACTCTGCGATTGTTGGCCTCATTACAGAGGGGGACGATCGGGAGTACAAGGGACTGACGAAGGACTTTGTGGACTGGTGCCAGCAGAATCTCCTCCAGATCAACCCTAGGAAAACTAAGGAGTTGGTTGTGGATTTCTGCAGGAAACAGTCCTCACCAGCACCGATGAACATCCAGGGTATGGACATAGAGAGGGTGACCTCCTACAAGTACCTAGGTGTTCTTCTGAACAACAAACTGGACTGGTCTACGAACACGGACACCCTGATTAGGAAAGGACAGAGCCGACTCTTCCTACTCAGGAAACAGGTCTATTGGGGTTCAGGGGTCACTCCTTAAGACTTTCTATAACTTGGTGGTGGCCTTGGCCATCCATTATGGCATTGTCTGCTGGTCAGGCAGCATCTCGGCCCAGGACAGTAAGAGACTGGAGTGACTGGTCAGGAAGGCCAGTTCTGTCCTGGGCTGCTCCCTCGACACTCTGGAGGAGGTGGGCAACAGGAGGATGCTAACTGAGCTAAAAGCTATGATGGACAGTCCCTCCCACCCCCTCCAGCCCGCCCTGACAGCACGAGGTAGCTCCTTCAGCCAGAGACTGTTACACCCGTGCTGCAAGAAGGAGAGATACCACCGCTCGTTCCTACCGACTGCTGTCAGGCTGCTGAATAAAAAAATAAAAAAAATAAAATAATAATAATTAAATGATGTGAAAAACAATTGTAAATAGCACTGCGACTTATCCATTTTGTATTTATATTGCACTTAATTGAACGGTGTTGGTTTTTTTCTTCTTTCTTCTTTCTACCCACAATCTTGCTGCTGTAGACTGTAAATTTCCCCAGTGTGGGACAAATAAAGGATATCTTATCTTAAAACTCCGCCACCAGCTCACCAAATTGCAATACAGTGGTACCTCGACTTACAAACGTCTCTTCATACGAAATTTTCAAGTTACAAAACGCCTCAACAGGAAAATAGTGTCTCTTGTTACGCAAGAAATTTCAAGATACGAAATACAGTATGATCTGCTACTCGCAGGTCAGAGTTTCCTGAACGCAACATACTTATAGCCGCTCTACCATTAGCTATTACCGAACCTCTTCCTGACATCCCATTGGCTAAGAGGGACTTAGACCAAATGTGTCTATGTGTGTAGATAGATAAATAGATAGATATGTGTCCATGCAACGTCCTCGTCATTCGCCCCTCGAGCCATGAGGCTTTCTGACGTAAATGTGAATCACCCAGAAAAAGTGTTCACCAATCGGGCAATCGCTCATTATGCTGATATTTGCCTTGGACATTTTCGAAGGATTGTTAAAAGCCGACAAAAGCAAACGTCCTTGGATCAGATCTTTGCAAAACACCACTTCTGAGAGAGAACATGGACTAAAGAGGGCAAAAAAACAGTCAAGAGTTAAATGACCATCATTTTTATTCTTTACTCTATTCTTTGTATTTACAACTCTCATTTATTATACAATAATCTTATTTTAACGTATTTGTTACACGTGTAGATGCATTTTTATGCTTCAGGAAACATTTATGTCTGAATTTTGGGGGAGCTTGGAACGAATTAGGGCAGGGGTGGCCAACCAGTCAGAGACGAAGAGCCAATTTTTTTACTGAGTTACTGCAAAGAGCCACAAGATACCCTTCCTCGAGCACACGCGTGCACACACACACACACACGCACACACACACACTTTTTTGGCCAAAGATCGACTTTTGAAGCGACCAACTTCTCACGAACGACCCGATCGCGCACACACAATCGCGCGTGCTCACATGCACTCACACGGGTGCCCACCAGTGCACTCCCGCAAATATGCACGCACACCACGATGAGCAACAGTCGGAACGGGCCGAAAATGAATGAAAGCTGAAGATACAAACAAACAAATCTTTTTTCCCCCACCCATTTCCTCCTCCCACCCCTTGCGGTCGACTTGGGACCAGTTCGCTGGCTCCCGGTCGATTCTGATCGACGTATTGGGCACCCCTGCCTTAAAATCAGAGGAAATTTGCTGACTAGCTTAGTGCCGTTGTTTGCGCTTGAGCGTTGATGCAGTCATCTGATTGGTTGCCCTCTATGTCAATCAAGTAAAGGGATTGATGATAGGCTGACTAGCTTAGCGCTTAGCACCGTTGTTTGCGCATGAGCGGTGATGCAGTCATCTTATTGGTTGCCCTTTATGTCAATCAAGTAACAGGATTGATGATAGGCTGACGGTGTACGTTCTGTGAAGTGAGCGCCTTGTTTGAATGGCATCGCCACTGCTGAGGCGTCTTCGACGCTTATCGTGTGAGAGCCCGAGAGCCGCATTGAACCAGTCAAAGAGATGCATGCGGCTCACGAGCCGCGGGTTGGCCACCCCTGAATTAAGGCATTTACATGGAAAACGCGTCTCTACTTACAACATTTTCAAGTTAAGAAATTTCTTCCAGAACCAATTAATCTTGTAAGGAGAGGTACCACTGTATAACCGCAATTGAAGGGACAACTGACGTTGGTATCTGTAATACATTTTCATACATGGAATGCGGACAAACCCCTTATCCCTGCAGAATACCCCTTTAACGTGCACATTAATCTGACTATTGATCAACCTGCACCTGACTGGGGGAATGGGGCGGGCGTGTTGGTCTGGTGCTGTAAATGTCCTCACATCCCCACTGCACAATCGTGACGGGTGTGCTTTAAAAACATTTTTTGAGATGACAATTAGAATCAGTTCAATTGGTTTCTACAATGACTCAGAGGGATTGTGCTACATTGGTGACATACAATAGTTATGAATGAAATACAAGACGTACATCTCGGATCGCCAATTTGTCTGCAAAATAGACCACCTTTTAGTCTACTTTTTTTCACCAAATTGCGAGACACACTGTGGGGCGGAGCAAGAATGCACAGTGAGGCATAGCACATCTACCAAATTCACAAACACACTGAACCAGACCATTGCCCCAGTACAAAAATGACGATGTGCCCGTTTTAATGTTGAGCGCAGACTACTTTCTGTCACTAAATTATCAGATGTACCATCGGCGAAGTTGCTTCATGCGCCGGCCTACCCAGATGAAAGCAACAAGGCTGTGTCAGCCGTGCTAACTCGCTCACTGTGATGGAAATAGAGAATATCCCCAAATTTGAACTATTATGTTTGCAAGATTTTGTCATTTTCTAGGTCTTATATTGAACTATTCGATTTAACTAGCACAATAGTGGTAAATTACTTATAAGGTAGAAGCCAAGTGTGTTTCTTACCAGATGATCAATGCGTTCGTACTGAAGAAACTGTGGGAATGTACAAGGGAGCTGTTCTACTGTGTAGCTGCGCTGTCCATCCTCCAGGTCCTCAAGCTGGGACAGGCAGTGTTGAAAATGATTGTAGGCGTCACAGGATACATCCATTTGTCGCAGGGTGAAGTTGAACCTTAAGAACACCAGATTACCACTTAGTCACTCTGCTTTCCATAGATTCTTATAAAATAACAACCCATGTTAACCCTTTCAGGGGCAGTGGTTACTAGAGTGGACAGCTTATCATGTGATCAGGTTTGGAAGGCTGCAAGAAAAAAATGTTGTCAAGCTTCAGACTGAAATGATTGTGACTGAATTATCAGCAATGAATGAGGACCAGACATGGGCCCATCCTGTTTCAGTTCTGGTTTTTATGCACCAAATGTGATCAAGTGTCCAGAATAGTCAAACCTCGGTTTTTGACCATAATCCATTCCAGAAGGCTGTTCGAAAACCGAATTGTTGGAAAACCGACACCATGTTTCCCATTAGAATCAATGTAAAAAAAATTTAATCCATTCCAAGTCTAGAAAGCAACTTTTTTAAAAACATTTTTTCAACTATTTTACACCATAAACTGTATACACGTGTAATAAGAGAGCAGGTAACAACAAACTACAAACATTTTGTATGTTTTATTTTGACCAATGTTAATAAAAACATTGACATTGTAACATAAAAATTGAACATCTCTGAATGTCTGTCTCTCTCTCTCATCGTGACAATTGTAGATTGCATTCTTTTACACCTTGAATTTATAAACCCGAAAGTAATGGCTATCACTATGGACGCTCTGTCTGCAATCGTACACTACGTTACGAGGTAACATCCCTCCATTCATTTTCTGAACCGCTTTATCCACACAAGTCCAGTCTCGTCCATATTAAACGTTTGCTGGGGAAGACATTCCTGGGCCTTGATGAGATTTTCAAACTCAACTTTAAACGTTTCGGCAGGTTCCTTGTCTGAGCTGGCTGCCTCCCCATGACTAATCACTTCTTTTCCTCAACTTTTTGAACCATCTTCTGCTTGCTTTAAAATCAAACTTTTCAGCAGCAATGCTAGGATCCTTTTTTTAAATCAAATCTCCATACAATTGTCTTGTTTTGCCACAAATCGTATCTTGGCTAAGACTGTCCCCCCCACTCGCCGTTTCTCATTTATGAAAATAAGCAAACGTTTCTCCACTTGCTCAAATATTTATGGCCTTTGTTCACTAAACGCACAAGATCCTTTAGCCACAACACTGACTTTATGATGGTCTTTCTTTTTTAGGATGCTGCTGATTTCGGCATGCCGAACTCCTGAGCCAAAACAGACACATGCACACCTGATTCATATTTCACTATCAAATCTTTCTTAAATTCAATAGGTTTGCGCACTATTTTTCTCTTTTTTCAGCAGCTTTACTACTTCCACTTGCTTTCTTTGGTGCCATGCAGAAATAACAGTCCAATTTGCGTGGATCTCAACAAACACGTCTGCTTTTTTAAAAACCTTTATTGAACACGTCTCATCACAATGCACGTCCAATGGATGCTCTTTTTAAAAAAATCTTTGAACACGTCTGCTCACAATGGACGCTCTTTTTTTAATCTTTGAACACGTCTGCTCACAATGGACGCTCTTTCTTTTTAAAAAAAATTCTTTATTGAACACGTCTGCTCACAACGGAGGCGTCACTTCTTCATCAACCCGAGGAAGCGTCACTTCCTCATGTAAGGGAGTCGAGAGAAGTCAAGTGGCGCATTCAAGGGCGCTCAGTTTGGTCGAGAACCGAATTTTGGTCGTAATCTGAGGCATAAAAAACTCGAAATTTTTGGTCGAAAACCGATTTGGTCGAGAACAGAGACGTTCGAAAACCGAGGTTTGACTGTATTTACCAGAGTGATGTGTGAACCTTTAAATCACAGGTGTCAAAATCAAGGCCTGGGGGCCAGATCCAGCCCGCCACATCATTTTATGTGGTCCGCTAAGGCAAATCAAGTTTGTCAACTTCCATGATCGTTACTAAAATCTGAACCAAAATGCCAAATTGTCATTTGTATTGAGGTTTTGCAATAGTTTTAAGGCGTTCACACTCACTTGAACTAATATATACAGTATAAATATATATGTATATATATATATATATATATATATATATATATATACACACACATCATCCATCCATCTTCTACCGCTTATCTGGGGCCGGGTCGCGGGGGCAACGGCTTTAGCAGGGAAGCCCAGACTTCCCTGCTAAAGCTGTTGCCCCCTAGCTACTTCTTCCAGCTCTCCCCGGGGGATCCCGAGGCGTTCCCAGGCAAGCTGGGTGACGTAGTCTCTCCAGCGTGTCCTGGGTCTTCCTCGGGGTCTCCTCCCGGTGGGACATGCCCGGAACACCTCATCATGGAGGTGTTCAGGAGGCATCCGAATCAGATGCCCAAGCCACCTCATCTGGCTCCTCTCAATGTGGAGGAGAAGCGGCTCGACTGTGAGCCTCTCCCGGATGACTGAGCTTCTCACCTTATCTCTAAAGGAGAGCCTGGACACCCCGAGAAAAATGATTTCAGCCGCTTGTATCCGGGATCTCGTTCTTTCGGTCACGACCCATAGCTCGTGACCATAGATGAGGGTTGGAACGTAGATCGACCGGTAAATTGAGAGCTTCGCCCTTTGGCTCAGCTCCTTCTTTACCACGACAGACCGATACAACGTCCGCATCACAGCAGACTCTGCACCGATCGCCTGTCGATCTCTCGCTCCCTTCTGCCCTCACTCGTGAACAAGACCCCAAGATACTTAAACTCCTCCACTTGGGGCAAGATCTGTTCCCGGACCCAGAGGGGGCACTCCACCCTTTTCCGACTGAGGACCATTGTTTCAGATTTGGAGGTGCTGATTTACATCCCAACCGCTTCACACTCGGCTGCGAAACGTTCCAGTGAGAGTTGGAGAGCCCTGCTTGAAGGAGCCAACAGTACCACATCATCTGCAAAAAGCAGAGATGAAATTCTGAGGCCACCAAAACGGACCCCCTCAATGCTTCGGCTGCGCCTAGAAATTCTGTCCATAAAGGTGATGAACAGAATCGGTGACAAAGGGCAGCCTTGGCGGAGTCCTACCTTCACTGGAAACGATTCCGACTTACTGCCGGCAATGCGAAGCGAACTCTGACATTGGTGGTATAGTGACCGAACAGCCCGTATCAGGGGGTACCCCATACCCACGAAGCACCCCCCACAGAACTCCCCGAGGGACACGGTCAAACGCCTTCTCCAAGTGCACAAAACACATGTAGACTGGTTGGGCGAATTCCCACATACCCTCGAGGACCCTGCTAAGGGCGTAGAGCTGGTCCACTGTTCCACGGCCGGGACGAAAACCACACTGCTCCTCCTCAATCTGAGGATCGACTTCCTGACGGACCCTCCTCTCCAGCACCCCTGAATAGACCTTACCAGGGAGGCTGAGGAGTGTCATCCCTCTGCAGTTGGAACATACCCTCCGGTCCCCCTTTTTAAAAAGAGGGACTACCACCCCGGTCTGCCAATCCAGAGGCACTCTCCCTGTTGACCACGCAATGTTGCAGAGGCGTGTCAACCAGGACAGCCCCACAACATCCAGAGCCTTGAGTAACTCCGGGTGGATCTCATCCACCCGTGGGGCCTTGCCACAGAGGAGCTTTTTAACCACATCGGTGACTTCAACCACAGAGATAGGAGAGCCCACCTCAGGGTCCTCAGATTCTGCTTCCTCCAAGGAAGGCGTGTTGGTGGAGTTGAGGAGGTCTTCGAAGTACTCTGCCCACCGGTTCACAACGTCCCGAGTCGAAGTCAGCAGCGCCCCATTCCCACTGTACACAGTGTTAGTGGTGCACTGCTTCCCCCTCCTGAGACGTCGGATGGTGGACCAGAATTTCCTCGAGGCCGTCCGGAAGTCGGCTTCCATGGCCTCACCGAACTCTTCCCACGGCCGGGTTTTTGCCTCGGTGACCACCGAAGCTGCGTTCCAGGCTTCCAGGCCATAAATGCTCGATAGGACTCCTTCTTCAGCTTGACGGCATCCCTTACTGCTGGTGTCCACCAGCGAGTAAGCGGGTTGCCGCCACGACAGGCACCAACCACCTTACGTCCACAACTCAGATTGGCCGCCTCAACAATAGAGGCACGGAACATGGTCCATTCGGACTCAATGTCCCCCGCATCCCTGGGGACATGGGAAAAGCTCTGCTGGAGGTGGGAGTTGAAACTCTTTCTGACAGGGGATTCCGCCAGACGCTCCCAACAAACCCTCACAATACGTTTGGGTCTGCCAGGATGGACCGGCATCTTCCCCCACCATCGGAGCCTACTCACCACCAGGTGGTGATCAGTTGACAGCTCCGCCCCTCTCTTCACCCGAGTATCCAAAACATGCGGCCACAAATCCGATGATACAACCACAAAGTCGATCATCGAACTGCGGCCTAGGGTGTCCTGTTGCCAAGTACACATATGGACACCCTTATGTTTGAAGAAGGTGTTCGTTATGGGCAATCCGTGACGAGCACAGAAGTCCAATAACAAAACACCATGAGAGTTCTGATCGGGGGGGCCGTTCCTCCCAATCACGCCCTTCCAGGTCTCACTGTCATTGCCCACGTGAGCATTGAAGTCCCCCAGCAGAACAAGGGAGTCCCCAGCAGGAGTACTCTCCAGCACACCCTCCAAGGACTCCAAAAAGGGTGGGTATGCTGAGCTGCTGTTTGGTGCATATGCTCCTTCCCTGCCAGAGAAATGACATTCCATGTCCCAAGAGCTAGCTTCTGCAGCCGAGGATCGGACCGCCAGGGTCCCCGCCTTTGGCTGCCGCCCAGCTCACATTGCACCTGACCCCTCCCATGGGTGGTGAGACCATGAGAAGGGGGACCCACGTTGCCTCTTCGGGCTGAGCCCGGCCGGGCCCCATGGGTGTAGGCCCGGCCAACAGGCGCTCGCCAACGTGCCTCACCTCCAGGCCTGGCTCCAGAGGGGGGCCCCGGTGACCCGCGTCCGGGCAAGGGAAACTGAGTGCCATTGATTTTATTGATCTGTACACTTTTACAGCATTGGAAAACGTGAGCCATGCTTCGTCTGGTCCCTCACCTAGGACCTGTTTGCCATGGGTGACCCTGCCAGGGGCATAAAGCCCCAGACAACTGAGCTCCTAGGATCATTGGGAAACACAAACCCCTCCACCACGGTAAGGTGACGGCTCACGGAGGGGTGTGTGTGTGTGTATATATATATATGTGTATATATATATATATATATATATATACAGTATATAGTTGACTGATTTGATGATTAAACCTTTATTCTCTTTTCCTGTTGTAACGGACCTCCAAGGACAAAAATGAGTCTGACACCCCAGCTTTAAATGATCAGAAATGATTTGATGTGTGTGCCATGTTCTCAAAAACGATGAGTTGAATGCTGCTGCAAGTGGAGTCAAATGATGGAATGCTCAGTGATTTTGGACTGTATTAAGTAAAAGGATGGGTTGGTGCTGTCCATACCTTTTTTCAATGGAAATAAAGATGTTGCAGGCATGAGCAAAGTTACTGCACAGTCGGTAGAGGGTTCGAAAGAAGCCATCTGTCAGCTCATCATCATAGCAAACTGGTGACACAAAATAAATATGCCGTGTTTTTCATCAGTACCAGTGGCTGGTATTATTCAAAACTGAAATATACAGGATCAAGGGGAAATGTTGACAAAATTTTCATATTTTTTGTATTACTAGGTATAGAAAGAGTTATGAGATGGAAAAAAATTGTCATGTAATTTCAAAACAACAACTTCACCTTGAATTGAAGACGGACCGTTCATGTTTTTCTCGACTTCATTTCTAATTTAATTAAATGTGAAAATACAAATATATGCACACATGAATGCCGGTCTGCTGTAAAAGATGGCAGGTCGGATCAAATTGCATGATCAAAAGATACTAAAACAAAAATTCATCTGACAAATTAATGTGAAATTTCTGTGGTAATTATTTTTGGAAGTAATAATTCAACAGCTAAACTTATCTACAAGTATATCGTATTTTCTGCATTTTCAGGCATTTCGGAGTATAAGGCGCAACTTCAATGAATGGCCTATTTTAAAAAGTGTTTTCATATATAGGGTGCACCGCATTATATGGCGCATAGAATAGAAGCCACGATTGTGGCTAAGGTCGCGTTATGCATCCACTAGATCAGGGGTCGGTAACCCAGAATGTTGAAAGAGACCAAAAAAAAACAAACAAAAAAATCTGTCTGGAGCCGCAAAATAAATAATAAATAAAGGCCTTATAACGAAGGAAACACATGCTGTATGTATCTATGTGAGCTATATTAGCCTACTATCAAAATGAGTAATTTGGTTACAAATACAATAATGAGCCTTCATTAACTTCATCAACCCTATAAATACAGTTGACTTGACTTGATGATGAAATGTTTTTTTTCCCCTGCACTGCATCCTGTAGAGCAGGGGTGCGCAACCTTTTTTGACCCAAGATCTACTTTTCGATCAACCAACCTACCGCAATCGACCCGTTACCGCACGCAATTACCAATGCATGCCTGCCTCCCTTCATAGAGACCTGACGCGGAGGCATGGGACGCACTTTTGCAGCGTGTTCACTATCGTAACTCACGTGTGCCGTTTTAAAATGCATCTCTCGGGCCTCCACATTCTCATTCTTTGCCAGTACCCTCGGTGAATTGAACATGAAACGCTGTTTTTTGTTTGTTTTTTTTTGCAACAGCCACCTGCCTGGCATCCCGCTCTGCTCAGAGAAACATCTGTCGCAGGCTACGACACAAATCTTCGTTGACAGAAACATTGAAATTGAATATTTATTCTACACATTTTTACAGCATTGGAAAACGTGAAGAATGTGTCATGTTTTTCTTCAAACAGAAACCATATTAAAACAAAAATATATATATTTCCTCCCCCCATCTTTTTCCATTTTCGAACATTTTTGAAAATGGAAAAAGAGAGACACTAGGGCAGCGCTAAAGAGCTGCATGTGGCTCCCGTGGGTTGCCAACCCCCGCACGAGATGGAGCTATGTTAAAGGGATTACAATACGATGCAGCTTTATTGATATAGAGCTTTCAACTGCTGCAGCTGTGACAAAGCACTTTACAGAACATTTAAAATACTCCGTCCAAGAAATCAGAATATTGATCCATATATAAGGCGCATCAGAGAAAATTTAATGCATTTATGTGTGCCTTATCGTGAGGAAAATATGGTAATTTTTCCATACAACTTAATCCCTTGGTAATCGATTGCAATGTGTGCTTTGAATTATTAGCTGGCAAAGACAGAGAACAAAACAGGAACTGCAAATTTGGGAATGATAACAAAAAATCCAACTAGCAGTCACTTCGTTAAAATTGTTATTGACCAACCATCAGCAGCAAGAATGACGCTGGCATTGTCGTGTATATCAGCAATCTCCTCCTCTGTCCAGCTAAACTCCACATCAGGATCTACATGTGAGAAAAATGGACAAATAATATTTGAATAAGAAACATATAACTGCGGGCGGCCCGGTAGTCCAGTGGTTAGCACGTCGGCTTCACAGTGCAGAGGTACCGGGTTCGATTCCAGCTCCGGCCTCCCTGTGTGGAGTTTGCATGTTCTCCCCGGGCCTGCGTGGGTTTTCTCCGGGTGCTCCGGTTTCCTCCCACATTCCAAAAACATGCATGTCAGGCTGATTGGACGCTCTAAATTGTCCCTAGGTGTGAGTGTGGGCGTGGATGGTTGTTCGTCTCTGTGTGCCCTGCGATTGGCTGGCAACTGATTCAGGGTGTCCCCCGCCTACTGCCCGGAGCTGGCTGGGATGGGCTCCAGCGCCCCCCGCGACCCTAGTGAGGATCAAGCGGTTCGGAAAATGGATGGATGGATGGACATATAACTGCAGTCTACAAAAGGGCACGCTGCAACATAGTTTTCTAAGACCACTTTTTTATTACCGGTAAGGATAAGCATTAGGATAAACTTCCCCGAGGGGCCATTTGTCATGAACAGTATGGGAAACGGCTGCAATTAAAACATGTAACTCATCCACAACACAATCATTAGTATAGACAGCTCACAAAAAGAACAGACTCAGCGTCACGTTCGCAAATTGTGACACGAATCAGGGTTACCTTTTATCTTGTGCCATTTTAAAACCTTCCAGTGCATTGGGATTACTACGGTGGAGAGGATTTTCAGAGCCATTTTCCTTTCAATGCAATGGTTTCTATGGTAGAATTGCGGAATTCTGTGTCTATGCAGCATCCTCGTCATTCGCCCCTTGGGCCCTGAGGCATTCCAATAGTTTTACGTAAATGTGAATCACCCAGAAAAAGTGTTCACCAGTCCGGCAATCACTCTCTATGCTGATGTTTGCCTTGGACATTTTCGAAGGATTGTTAAAAGCCGACAAAAGCAAACGCCCTAGGAGCGGTTCTTCTCAGCATAATTGCACCCCTAAAGTTGTACTACAATTACCGCTACTGTTCACTTAAAAAAGGGTGCTACAATTAGCTGCACCAACTGCACAACCATCACAGTATTGTTAAGTATCACATCACTGATCACTTTATTTCTGTTCGATGACATCGCACAGCTGTCATTGGGTGGTTGCACTGCACAATGTTTCCCTTATTACGCAATGTCTTTTGATACTTAAATGTCATGTCTTTGCAATAAAATTATTTAATAAATTAATTACCTGTACAAAGGTCAGAACGGAGCCAATCCAACAGTCTTACTTTCACGTCACCACCTGATGGTCAGATATAAAGAAACAGACGAATTGAACAATACATCTTTGATTTTTTTAAAGATGGCATGTATGAAGAAAGGACAAACATAATAGAAAATGTATGGATGTCATGATTTGTGTTGAGATTGTTCTGCATATATTGGCAATGAAAAAAAAAGTCTCACTTGTCTATCAAGCAGCCTCCAGAATAACATTGAAAAATACAAGACAGGTTTCACAAACATCAAAACTGTAAGGGAGCTACGGATACAAAGTATGCTTCATTTTCACCTCCAAAATACCGGTAGTCAATACGTGGTGCCCATGATCATAGAAAGCTAATTTGAGCAATTGTAACTAATTTGCGCTGATTTTGGCATCAGGGATAATTAAGCTTTCAGGGTCTTCAAAGCAATTGTTCAAAGCAATTTATTTCAGGACTTGCCTGGATCTGTCAGTGCTAAAAACTGACTCACATTTCCTGCACAAGTGTAGCAACCAGGGTAACCCAGACTTCACCAAGGAAGAGAAAGACATATATAATAACAATATATCAAGACACATATTGCGTATGATAGGTACAATGTCAAGTACAGATTGTAAATGGTTCTCATTAGTCTTAAAATGAATCAGAAATGTGTTTTGATGTTGCAACATTTGTTCTCACCATGTGCATACAAAAGAGAAACACGGTGTTATATTGCAAGCAACTACGTTCAATTGAAAACAGTTTTTGATTTTGTCTAAAGATCACGAGGTTTCATTCATTACATGAGTATCCATAGCCTTCCAAAGTTCATCTGTCGTTTATAGATGCTGACAAAGCTGACAAAGTCCACAAGATTTACTGCATGGAAACAGATATAGACCTACACCCATAGTGACCACAGTATTTCATTTCAGAGTTTAGCCCACCATAGGTAATTTGAGATTTTGCAAATTCCTCACCGGCACGCTCAATCATGTGTTCATTTAAAGTTATATTCCTCTGGCACATGCCTAGAAGGTCCTCTCCGACATCTGAAACACAACATTTGATGGTTATACCTATACTAAACAAGAAAAAGACATATCAAAGACATAAAACACGTATTTTCCGCATTATAAGGCGCGCCTCAAAGCATTCAATTTTCTCAAAAGCTGACAGTGCCCCTATAATTCGATGCGCCTTATATATGATGTTAACATTCTCTTTATACAGGGTGACCCAAAAAAAAAAAACGGGCCCCAACTCTAATTAGGCCCCGTTTCTTAGTGTTTTGTCCGAATGAAATGAAACTTTGGCCATAACTAGTTTATTATATTCAAAACATCACATCAAAACACTAGGGTCTTTGGCCTTTTTTTCTCCGTTCTACAGCATATGTTCTAGATGGCCTCCATTTAGCTCCATGCATTTTTTGAGGCGCAGCACGAAGTTGTCCATGACGTTCTTACAGACTGAATTGGTAATCGCTCTCATCTCCTCCCTGATGGCTTTCTTGAGTTCCGTGATGGTTCTGGGTTTCCCTGCGTAGACTCTGTCCTTAACTCATTGAATACCACCCCTTTTCACTGGAGCAACCCCCTCAATCCCTCACATTTTACTGAATTTTGACTGATTTGCAAGGCCCACAGAATTTTCTGTTCTATGACTATATATACATGCAACCTGTCAAAAGAAAGGTGAGACTCTCTTCTTTCAGCAGAAAAAAAAGTTTGTTTCTAGCTTTCTCCGTTCGTTGGCAATCAGCATTAGAAAACTGCTAAGTTTTATGGAAAATGCCGATTTTCTGCAGAAATCCAGAGAAAATGAGCTTTTTGTAAAAGCATGCATTTCAAGCATCATTTCAAGTTTTACACAATTTTTTGCTTTTGTGGCAGCTCAAATACCTCAATAATGTGTTCCTCCTACAAAAGAACTTTACAAATAATGTTTTTATCGCAAAATAATTTATTTGCACACAACAAAACTATTGAACTATGAACAAAAGTGCAGCTGTGGAGAAGATGGTTTTTGGCTTCCATCCAGTTTGTCACCACATCGATTCATCCCACCACGTCCAGATGCACGGCCTATAAATTATAGAAACATAAAAAGTTGCAAATATATCTTGCTGCAGAGTGATGTACAATAATTTTATTTACCTTTCTTTCCACCACCAAAGCGAGGAGTCGTCATCTTTTGGCTTCTGGTTGGACAATCTGTAATTTATAGAAGTATGTACAATTACCACACTTTTATTTTTCTATTTTTTTATTGTTGCTTTCCACTTACATTTCAACATCTCTCACACACACACACACATACATGCTTGCACACTGCTATTTACACCATTCATTCCACGTTGCTCAACATCCAATTTGAAATAAAATGGAATATGAATTTAACACTAGTGGTTTTAGCAGAGCTGAGCGTACCAAATGTGTCCTGGTTTTTTTTTGAAAACCTATGCCGACATGCAAGTCAGCGCATATTTTCATCCACATCTACGAGACGCATCAACCGTACATAAATGATGAGTGTTACTGGCAACTTCATAGTATAGCGGGGAATGTAGCGGTGCATAAAAGTGACTGATGAGGCATAAGAAGTGATGAAGTTTTGAATGGGAACTTGCAAGCTAGTCAGCAGTTACCTCCTCGTTCCAGCGGCTCTGGCGAGGACTCTCAGCTGCTTTCCGTTATGTCCGAAGGCACATATTCGTCCGACATCGGGATCCAAATCGCTGGCCGAGATTTCTGGTTCTTGCTGGAACCAGAAATCTCGGCCAGAGGCATCATTGGACCAATCTTCATCGAAGAATCTGGCGCAGCAGTGACAGTCACCAAGGAGCGGTATGTGGAGGTCCTCAAAACCTTCAAGAATGAGCTCCAGACCATCTACCCGTCGCTCATGAGCAAGTTCTGGTTCCAGCAAGACGGAGCAAGTTCTCACACCTCAAACCTGTCCCGAGATTGGCTGAAAGAGAACTTCGGAGGCCGAGTGATCAGTCTCAAGACTGATTTTGAGTGGGCACCCCATAGCCCGGACCTAAGCCCCCCAGATTTTTTTCTTTGGGGCTATCTTAAGGACAGAGTCTACGCAGGGAAACTGATAGAGAAATCTATGAAGAAAATTGTATCATGTTTAAAGTTTTGGTTAATTTGGGCATGTCTGGACATACTCAGCGCAGAGGTGTCGGCCGTTTGGGCGGAGGGCCTTTTTTGAGTATAGTATTTTCACGACTATAAGGCGCCATTAAAAGTCTTAAATTTTCTCCAAAATGGACAGGAAGCCTTATGATGCGGAGCGTCTTGTGTATGCGCTGAGTTCCAAAACCTGACTGACAGCCGACACGCTGTTTATATAGAGAAAAGGCGGAAGTGACTGTGGACAGGCATGCGGCAAAGAAGTCGGCCAATCAGTGAAGGGTGGGCGTGTATATATACATATATGGAGAGAGAGAGAAAAGGCAGACGTGAGTGAGGACAGGCATGCGGCGAAGAAGTCCGCCAATGAGTGAAGGGTGGGCGTGTAAGTGGACGCTAAAGGGACGCCCCTAGCAGGTACCAACACCTGTATAGAGTGTGGCTATGTGCATTATTGCAAAACAACTTCGGTTTTGGTTTCTAAGAACCCCCGAAAATAAATTCTACAAAGAGACACGCCTACGAAGCTCAGTTCAAACTTCAAGCCATCGGTTATGCTTCTGGCATGCGTGCCCATCTCACAGCAGTGGTGAAAAACCAAGTCAAGCAAATCAGAATCAGAATCATCTTTATTGGCCAAGTATGTAGAACACACAAGGAATTTGTCTCCGGTATAACACGCTGCATTAGTATCATCGTAAACAACAAATCATTGAACCATTTTAGAGTGACCAGTAGCAGTATTTGTAGTACAAGAAGAGTGACTACGTCAGTGACTGTTTAATGAGTTAATGGCTAGAGGGAAGAAGCTGTTTAAGTGTCTACTGGATTTGGTGCGCATGGATCTGTAGCGTCTGCCTGAGGGGAGTAGCTGGAAAAGGTGGTGGGCAGGGTGCGGGGGATCCAGGAGGATTTTCCGTGCCCTTGTCTTGATTCTTGCAGTGTGCAAGTCCTCAAGAGTGGGTAGGGCGGTGCCAACGATTTTTTCCGCCGTCCTAACTGTCCGTTGAAGTCGGATTTTGTCCTTTTTTGTGGCGGCCCCAAACCAAACCGTGATGGAAGAACACAGGATTGATTCGATGACTGCCGTGTAGAACTGTCATAGCACCTCCTGTGGCAGGCCATGCTTCCTCAGCAGCCTCAGGAAATACATCCTCTGCCGGGCCCTTTTCAGGATGGAGATGGTGTTGACTTCCCACTTCATGTCCTGGGATACTGTGATTCCCAGGAACTTGAAGGTCTCGACGGTTGACACAGGGCAGTTGGATAGTGTGAGGGGCAACTGTGGAGAAGAATGTTTCCTGAAGTCCACGATCATCTCTACAGTCTTGAGCGTGTTCAGCCCGAGGTTGTGTCGGCTGCACCAGAGCTCCAGCTGCTCCACTTGTTGGCGGTACGCAGACTCGTCGCCGTCTTTGATGAGACCGATGACCGTGGTGTCGTCTGCGAACTTTATGAGTTTGACAGCTGGATTTGGAAATGAACTCTGAGCTTGCCGTTATTCCCGGAGGCTTGACTAAAGAACTCCAACCGCTGGACATCGGCATCCACCGGGCGTTCAAAGTAAAGTTGTGACCGGGCGTTCAAAGTAAAGTTGCGAGCGGCATGGGAACAATGGATGATCGATGGCAAACACTTGGCAAACAACGATGGCAAAACTTTACAAAGAGTGAGAGGCAGCGCCGGGCGAGTTACGCCACAATTTGCGAATGGATTGTGTCTGCTTGGACGAACGTGTCTGCTTGCACTGTTGTTCGAGTTTTTGGCAAAGCCGGCATCATTTCTGTGGAGCCACATGGCAATGAGAGTGACTCTGACAACGAGAGGGAACACGGCGTTTTTGATGGATTACCGGTACTTGCACAATTGTTCAATTCTGATACAGAAGATGAGGACTTTGATGGATTTCTGGGTGATGATTGATCGAAAAACGTGAGTACATTGTACGACGGCTAAATAAAATACAACGGAACTCAGTTTTGCTTCCGTTGCCTTTTTAAAAACGTGTTTTTAGCTTGTATCCGTATGTCTTGGCATGCTACCGTATGCTTCAAGCTAACGTGTTTTTAGCGTGCGCGCATGCATGCCGTATGTTTAAGCTGGCGTATGTTTTACCACTGTAAAACTGCGCCCAATAATACAGTGTGTTTTGTCTATGTGTCAAATACAGAAATAGCACCCGTTAATGAGACTGCGCCCAACAATACGGTGCGCCGAATGGTCGTGAAAATACGGTAATCACGTCAAAGCAAGGGGGGCGAAGGCTAGATTCAATCACAGAGTGGGAATAAACAAATTGGGAACAAAGAGTTGTTGAATACCAAAAGACAGTTTGGGAACAGCTGTCGCGCCCAGGTGGACATTTGTCATCAGCAAAGTCTGTGACTTGTGTATTCGGGTAGATCAGATCACTACCGAGGGGCCGGACCAGGGGGCGCGGTATGCAAATCTCTGGGGCAGTGTCTTTCTTGTATTTTGCAATAAAAGTTCGAACCGGCGGAGAGGGAGCCGAGTGTGTATCATCGGAGCAACTAAACCGTCGTTCGCTCTCAGAGATCCGCTCCCGCCGATATTGAAGACAATTTTCCTGTGTGCCGAGTCATTTCTTTAACTTTGTCCGAGAAAATCTCTGACAGAAACTTGGCGTTGTCGGCAGGATGATGTGCTTGTTCGATCGGATTTGAGCTTGCTTATTCGACTCTCCGATTTCCTCCGGTGGACGATCCGTGGCTGATAACGCGTTTTCCGTGGAAACTTCTTCCCTGAAGGAGCCAGCCCCGCAACGGACACCGTGAGGAGCGAGCAAGCGCCATCATCCAACGGACCTGGGTTCAGCTCGGCATCGGGACGATTGTCGGAAAAAATAAGGTCAGTTAGCGTGGTGGAGAAACCGTTGCGTAGTCGGTTCTCTCCATTGAGTGACGGAATTTGACGAGTTAATGCCGAAAAGGAGTAGGCTAGCTCGAGTACCGTTTTGTGGTTAGCGGTACGGAGGAAGTTCAATTCCCGTTGACACAGAGCCCAAGCGCATCTGTGAGAGCATCAGCTCATTTAGATATCGCTTCTCGCGAAGCGTAAACGGTAAGGAAGCTTTGCCTTCCCGCAGAGGCTGACCACCTCGGCATATGTTTTTGTCTAACGTTGTATGTGTATATTGTTTTGTGTTCGTGCGTAAGTGTGATTGGGGATCACTCTATAGTGGTAACGTATCCCATATAAACCTCAGCGCGGGTACGTACAGTTTCAGTTCGAAATAATAGTCATTGTTTGCTTCGGCGCGGGTACGTTTCATTTCGGATAACAACCCAGAACTAGATCGCGACTTTCGGTAAAATACCCGTAACACGTCTGGTGGTTGCTAAGCAACAACATGGCTATGCGGAAGTTCTCTGGCTGCTGGCGATGGGCGCTTCCACCTTGGCTCACATGAAAAGACTATCTGATCAGAAAGAGATGCATAGGCACAATGACCTGCCAGGATGTTCTGCTCCACAGACTTGCCAGGCCCAAATTGGAGACTGGTCTTCTTCAAGGTGCTGAAAAAAAGACTTTTCTGGGACAGTGAACGCTGGAATGGCCCCTTTCAAGTGATTGCAGCAACAAAAACTGCGGTCAAGGGCGAAGGACGCAACGGCTGGATCCACCAGTCGCAGTGCAAGCTCCTTTGGTTCAAGGTTGAGGGGCCTAGCGACGCCAGTCCCAGGAAGGGAAATCAGCACCCAAACACCAGTGCGCTGACCTTGCGTGCCGCCGAAAGACCACAGGAAGGAAGTCACGCGTTGCCTGTGCATCATCAGCATCATCATCAACATCATCGACCTAGGTGCGGTCACCGTGGGCACACAGGCCCACGAATGGAGTGACTTGCCTCATGGGATTCGACGCTGGGAGGCAGGAGGCGACAAACTGACAGGACGATGATTGGTTTACTAGAACCTTATGTAAGCCTGTATGACGACTTCACAGAAAGGCATTGCAGATGTGAAAGTTTGATGTTCTGGGTTGGCTTACTCTGTTTGATGTTTAGATTAGATTTCGATTTTCATTTAATGAATAGCCATTGCCCGGGAAGGGTTTTCTGTCCTGATTTTGTCACCCCCCCAATGACAGTTTTTCTTCCCACCCGTGCAATTGCATATCAATGTCACCTGGACGTTTGACAAAACTTTAATTATGATAAAGAGGTGAGAATGATAAAGAAATCTATGAAGAAAATTGTATCATGTTTAAAGTTTCGGTTAATTTGGGCATGTCTGGACATACTCAGCGCAGAGGTGTCAGCCGTTTGGGCGGAGGGCCTTTTCTTGAGTAATCACGTCAAAGCAAGGGGGACGAAGGCTAGATTCAATCACAGAGTGGGAATAAACAAATTGGGAACAAAGAGTTGTTGAATACCAAAAGACAGTTTGGGAACAGCTGTCGCGCCCAGGTGGACATTTGTCATCAGCAAAGTCTGTGACTTGTGTATTCGGGTAGATCAGATCACTATCGAGGGGCCGGACCGGGCGGGCGGTATGCAAATCTCTGGGGCAGTGTCTTGCTTGTATTTTGCAATAAAAGTTCGAACCGGCGGAGAGGGAGCCGAGTGTGTATCATCGGAGCAACTAAACCGTTGTTCGCTCTCAGAGATCCGCTCCCGCCGATATTGAAGACAATTTTCCTGTGTGCCGAGTCATTTCTTTAACTTTGTCCGAGAAAATCTCTGACAGAAACCCAGAACCATCACGGAACTCAAGAAAGCCATCAGGAATGAGATGAGAGCCATTACCAATTCAGTCTGTAAGAACGTCATGGACAACTTCGTGTTGCGCCTCAAGAAATGCACGGAGCTAAATGGAGGCCATCTAGAACATATGCCGTAGAACGGAGAAAAAAAGGCCAAAGACCCTAGTGTTTTGATGTGATGTTTTGAATATAATAAACTAGTTATGGCCAAAGTTTCATTTCATTCGGACAAAACACTAAGAAACGGGGCCTAGAGTTAGGGCCCGTTTTTTTGGGTCACCCTGTATTCCCGATTGAGTTGTTAATAAAACGATGAATTAGCATAAGCATAGCTTCATGGCCTGATACCTGTGCAGTACACTCGTTTGGCTAGAGTAGCCATGACGATGCTGGTTAAACCGGAACCAGCTCCTAGTTCCACAACTGTTGCCCCTTTGAACATGAGTGGCTTTGAGAGGATGAAGTCAGCCAAGACTAACGCTCCTCTCCAAACCTGGCGGGAGGAGAAAAAAAAAGGTGCTTTGATGCATTTTTCATTCCAACCGGTCCGGCCATTAAGCCATCATGAATTTGTCTTCATGACTGCAAAAATGTGATTGCTTTTCCATGACAATTCTTTGAGGCTAGGCAGTTACAATGGAACCTTTCCTCAGAACGTCTTCCAACCTGGTTTTAAATCACAGGCCGAGGAGGATCATCAGAATCAGAATCAGAATCATCTTTATTGGCCAAGTATGTAGAACACAAGGAATTTGTCTCCGGTATAACACGCTGCATTAGTATCATCGTAAACAAGGACATGACAAATAGGTATGGAAGGACATTTCGTAATGTAGTGCGGTGGCACCACCCAGTGACAACTGTGAGACAATGTGCAAAGTATCAAGCAGAGCTAAAGTGATCAGTGGTAGAATACAATACTATGACAGTTTGTACAGTTGGTGCAGAAAATCATTTAACCATTTTAGAGTGACCAGTAGCAGTATTTGTTGTACAAGAAGAGTGACTATGTCAGTGACTGTTTAGGGAGTTAATGGCGAGAGGGAAGAAGCTGTTTAAGTGTCTGCTGGATTTGGTGCGCATGGATCTGTAGTGCCTGCCTGAGGGGAGTAGCTGGAAAAGGTGGTGGGCAGGGTGCGGGGGATCTAGGAGGATTTTCCGTGCACTTGTCTTGATTCTTGCAGTGTGCAAGTCCTCAAGAGTGGGTAGGGCGGTGCCAATGATTTTTTCCGCCGTCCTAACTGTCTGTTGAAGTCGGATTTTGTCCTTTTTTGTGGCGGCCCCAAACCAAACCGTGATGGAAGAACACAGGATTGATTCGATGACTGCCGTGTAGAACTGACGTAGCACCTCCTATGGCAGGCCATGCTTCCTCAGCAGCCTCAGGAAGTACATACTCTGCTGGGCCCTTTTCAGGATGGAGATGGTGTTGACTTCCCACTTCATGTCCTGGGATACTGTGATTCCCAGGAACTTGAAGGTCTCGATGTTTGACACAGGGCAGTTGGATAGTGTGAGGGGCAACTGTGGAGAAGGATGTTTCCTGAAGTCCACGATCATCTCTACAGTCTTGAGCGTGTTCAGCCCGAGGTTGTGTCGGCTGCACCAGAGCTCCAGCTGCTCCACTTGTTGTCGGTACGCAGACTCGTCGCCGTCTTTGATGAGACCGATGACCGTGGTGTCGTCTGCGAACTTTATGAGTTTGACAGCTGGACTTGTTGAGGTGCAATCGTTTGTGTAGAGGGAGAAGAGCAGTGGAGAGAGGACACATCCCTGTGGGGCTCCAGTGCTAGATCATGATAATGATGTCAATATTGTCTGATTGGCAAGGAAGTTGACTGCACACTCCCATTTTCTGGTTTATAATGTGGAGCGTCGAGTGTATGCGCCGAGTTCCAAAAAGGCGACAGGCATGCGGAAGTCCGCCAATGACTGAAGGGTGGGCGTGTACGAGGACGCTAAAGGCACGTCCCTAGCAGGTACCAGTCGCCAATGAGTGAAGGGTGGGCGTGTAAGAGGACGCTAAAGGCACATCCCTAGCAGGTACCAGTCGCCAATGAGTGAAGGGTGGGCGTGTAAGAGGACACTAAAGGCACGCCCCTAGCAGGTACCAGTAGCCAATGAGTGAAGGGTGAGTGTGTAAGAGGACGCTAAAGGCACGCCCTAACATGCCGTATGTTTAAGATGGCGTCTGTTTTACCATGCCTGGCTGCGCCCAATAATACAGTGCGTTTTGTGTATGTGTCAAATACAGAAATAGCACCCGTTACTGAGACTGCGCCCAACAATACGGTGCGCCGAATGGTCGTGAAAATACGGTAATTATATTTACAATATCAAATGCAACTGGGGATGAAATACTGAAGCTTGTGGTAAAAATGTTCACGAGTGGTGCATATGTCACCGGATAAATTTAAGTGTAAGAGAAAGAGCATCGTCTTTCAACATATACAAAGTTTCTTTTTTAGGGCTGCCGCACAGTGAGCGATGACATTCAAGGAACACACAGGCTGCTACATAAAGATGTTGTGGTGTACAATAAAGACAAAAATGGGTATTTCTTGAAACACGGATGGTACGCATACTGTCATGGATCTGTTTGTGATCAACGGGTGGCACTGCAGGACCCCGCCTGTAGCTGCACACCTTTTGGTCATTGTTTCATTAGTTGCCACTTTAAAAGACTTGATGCCCGACCACTCAGTGTCGGGTCATTGTTGCTGTGTGCACATGTCATGTTTTGTTTTTTGTCTTAGTTTTTTTGCTACTTTGATTTCTTGTGATTTTGCTGGACTTTATTTGAGTGAGTTTTTGAGTTAGTTTCTCCAATAAATTCCTGTTTGCATTTTTGTGAAATACATTTTGGTCAGCCCACCTGCAGCAGGTGACCTGCTCCTCCCTGCCTCCCTGCTTTTTGGGGTCCTCCAACTACCACCTCGCAAAACATGACACATACTTCTTCACTTGAATGGACGGAGCAGGCCAGGTGCGATCGGCTTGTGAAAATTCTTACCAAGGGAAGGGAAGGGAAGGGAAGCCACAAGCCAACCCTTCCTTCAATGTGTTGCAGTTGAGCCACGTGCAATTCCAAACGTTTTTTTCCCTCTACTCCAACAGTATTAAAAAACACTGCATCAACCTACAAATGTATTTTTTTTTTTATTCCAAGTGATTTTCATGAAAAGGCTTATTTTGTGGGAATGAAAGAAAAGTGAAGAGGAGGAGGCTTTGAGTGCTAAAAGAATAGAACAGACTCTCGTTATCAACACATATATTTCTGGTATGCAATCTGAAAGTCTGCCATCTTAACTCAATGATTTTTCAGACATTTTAGATATTTAGTGTATTCTTATTTGAATTGAAAAATGATCATTATCTTCCCCCAACCCCCAAGCGCTCTTGAGTGGTTTCGGTCCTATTTAGCTGATAGAACCTTTTGTGTCAGCCTTGGCTGCTCTAAGTCACGTACTGCTCCTCTGTGATGTGGTGTTCCACAGGGCTCAATTCTGGGGCCTCTGCTATTCCAGCAGCTCCTATATTTTGTTGTTCTACTTCTTCCTTTCATAACTTTGCTGCTGTGAATTGGGAATTTCTCCATTGCGAGACTAATAAAGGTTTTTCTTATCTTAAATGTTCATCATAATAATCGTAACTGAGTATTTGAACGGTGTATTGTTTGTTTTTTTCTTCTTTCTACCTGCATTCTTGCTGCTGGAGGCTGTAAATTTCCCCAATGTGGGACAAATAAAGGATATCTTAATTAATCTTAATTCTCACTGTATCTGCTCCCATTGGGTTCCATCTTAAGGAAACATGGTATTTCCTTCCACTGCTATACAGATGACTGTCAGATCTATGTCCCACTGAACAAAAAAATTTCATTTCTCATTAAGGCCACTTTTATCCTGCCCGGAAGAAATCAAAACCTGGATGGCACAAAATTTCTTGAATTTCAATGAAAAGAAGACAGAGGTGATACTGTTTGGTCCCAGTGGCCCTTGTACATCCCATCCTGTAGACTTGGGCCCTCTGTCTCCTTATCTTAAATCAACAGTCTCAAACTTGGGTCTTAAACTGGACAGTGATTTTAAACTTGACCGGCAATTTGGTGCCGTTGTTAAATCCAGCTTCTTTCATCTTAGACAGCTGGCCAAAGTAAAACCTCTCCTCTCTCAAGAACACTTTGAAACAGTAATTCATGCCTTCGTCACATCCCGGATCGATGACTGCAATGTCCCTTACTTTGGAGTCAGCCAGTCCTACATTAAGCGCTTCCAGCTGCTCCAGAATGCCGCTGCTCGCCTCTTGACTGGTACTCATAAGAGAGAGCACATAACTCCTACTCTGGCATCCCTTCACTGGCTCCCTATACATTTTAGAGTTATTTTCAAGATCCTATTATTTGTTTTCAAATCTCAAGATGTCCTCGCGCCACCTTACCTCTCTGAGCTCATCCGCCCCTACACACCTGCCCAGCGCCTCAGGTCTGCGGACCAAACATTATTACAAGTACCAAGAACTAAACTGAGGCTCAGAGGGGATCGAGCCTTTTCCGTTGCTGGTCCCTCTCTCTGGAATGACCTCCCACTGGACATTCACAATCCTCCTCGCTGCCCATCTGTAAAACCCACCTGAAAACTCACTTGTATTCTTTGGCGTTTAACTCAGCATGACCCAAGTTATGATCTTAGTTATACTGTTTGGTGCTCTCTACCGTCTTTGATACTGATTTATTGTTTTGCTTTACTGTTGTGTATGTTAGTTGCTCCATGTACAGCACTTTGTGTGCAGCGATGGCTGTTTGAAAGTGCTCTCTAAATACATTTGAGTTGAGTTGAGTTCCCATTTTGCATGCTGCCCTCTATTGGAGATTAACAGTAAATGGAGGAGAGGGAGAGTATAAAACCAGAAGGCTTAGATAATGTCATATAAACCTTTGCTTTTGCCTTTGAAACCACAAACCACTCATAAAAACCAGATAGTGGCCTGGAGTTATCACAAATCTACAAAATGAATGAGTCAAATTTTACTAACCTGTTTGCCAACATCTTCCAAGGGTGTTGACATAGTATGTTCTGCAAACATACATTCAAAAAAAGAAAAATATATTTTAATGTCCCCCAATTAAATGTTTAGCCTGCCTATTTTATCACAATTTTAATGAAAACACTAGACAATCTGTCTCAGTATGGGCTTCATACTGTATGTGTGCATAATTATACAGTTCAAGCAAACCGTGATGTTCTGTTAAAATAGTAGGTGTTTCTAGCAAGAACTTAATAAAACATGGTAACCCTATTTCTATCAAGAAGTACATGAATCAAACAATTAATCAAATGGGGCAATTTAAGTTTAGCTAAACTGTGCAGCTGATGCCTTACTTACTTCTAAACATTGAATTATTAGTAGGAGTAGTAGTCGTCATATGTTATGCAGTATATCAAGGAGGCTTAAGTGGACCAAGAGCCCTTAAAATAAGCAAACCTGGAGTGAGCCAATATTATTAAAATACAATATCATCACTTTCACATTTTCTTTTCAAATGTCAATTGCATCAACATTCTAAACATTGACAAATAATGACAAAGCCCCCCCAACAATAACGACACCAGATACAACAGCACCAAAACGGGTTGCTACTTACCGATCCGAATGTCATCATCAAAGCAATCATCTGCTCCATCGTCTGTATTTTCTTCGTCTTGTAGTGTGGCATTCTGTGATTGTTTGAGAATGACGGGGCAGACGACTTCCCTGCTGCGCTCCTCTGTGGGATTATTCCTTGGTCTTAAGAAAAGCAAAACAGGACTGTAAATATCCAAGATCACATTTTACCTGGCCGAATGAATGGCACAAACTAACAAAAGTATTGTCAAACATGAACAACGGTATGTAAATGAAGGGCAAAGACCAAACCATATATTTTGGAAGAACAGGGAACAGGGACACTACCGATGTACGACGTCGAGATCTCCGTCCTCATCCAAAGCTGGTTCTTCGTTTCTGTCACTACCCTCCTTGTCATCTTTTGCTTGTAGAAGATGTGTTTCGCTGTCACTGTTTTCCCTTGTGGCCTCATCGTTCTTCTCCTGCTTTTCCGCATTGGACAAAAACTTGAATTTGGAGATGAAAACTGGATGAACAAATAAAAAAAGAAATATTAAAAAAGACAATACTGTATACATGCAGTATTAGAATGATGTAGGTTCCGAATTATAAATGTATTTTTTTTACCATTACCATGGATTTAATCAATCTGGTGGGCATGTAAGAGGACACAAAAGGCACGTCCCTAGCAGGTAGCAGTCGCCAATGAGTGAAGGGTGGGCGCGTAAGAGGACGCTAAAGGCACGCCCCTAGCAGGTACCAGTCGCCAATGAGTGATGGGTGGGCGTGTAAGAGGACACTAAAGGCACGCCCCTAGCAGGTACCAGTCGCGTGAGTACATTGTAAAATGGCGAAATGAAGTACAACCGAACTCAGTTTTGCTTCCGTTGCCTTTTTAAAAACGTGTTTTGAGCGTGCGTGCATGCATGCCGTATGTTTAAGCTGGCGTATGTTTTACCATGCCGAGCTGCGCCCAATAATACAGTGCGTTTTGTGTATGTGTCAAATACAGAAAAAGCACCCCTTACTGAGACTGCGCCCAACAATACGGTGCGCCGAATGGTTGTGAAAATACGGTATATAAAAAATTCCTCGTCCCACCCTGCGGGTGGCGTCTGTCCCACATTCAGCTCAGGTCCTCTGCCAGAGGCCAGGAAGCTTGAGGGTTCTGCGCAGTATCCTTGCTGTTCCCAGCACTGTGCTTTTCTAGACTGAGATTTCCGATGTTGTTCCCGGGATCTGTTGCAACCACTCATCTAGTTTGGGGGTCACTGCCCCTAGTGCTCCGATCACCACAGGCACTACTGTCACCTTTACGTTCCAGGCTCTCTCCAGCTGCTCTCTGAGCCCTTGGTATTTCTCCAGTTTCTTGTGTTGCTTCTTTTTGATGTTTCAAAAATCATAGATTAGGAGCAGAGAAAGCTGTTGTAGTGGATGTAGCGATCCCAAGTGATGGAAACACTTGGGATCGCTACATCATCATCGTTGACATGATGGTGATGGCGAACCAACCAGATATCGTGATCATAGATAAAGGGCAGAGGAAAGCCGTTGTAGTAGATGTAGCGGGCCCAAGTGATGGAAACATCAGAAAGAAGGAACACGAGAAACTCGAGAAATACCAAGGGCTCAGAGAGGAGCTGGAGAGAGCCTGGAAGGTAAAGGTGACAGTCGTGCCTGTGGTGGTCGGAGCACTCGGGGCAGTGACCCCCGAACTAGATGAGTGGTTGCAACAGATACCGGGAACAACATCGGACATCTCAGTTCAGAAAAGCGCAGTGCTGGGAACAGCAAGGATACTGCGCAGAACCCTCAAGCTTCCTGGCCTCTGGTAGAGGACCCGAGCTGAATGGAGGACGGACACCACCCGAGGGGTGAGACGAGGAATTTTATTTTATATATATAGTGATTTCATGCGAATTTTCTGATGTGAAATGGCTGCCTTGGCTCAGTAAAAGTTGGGAAACGCTGCTTGACTGGGTTGAGAGCCACTCAACAATATTCAATTTTAGATTATCCTAGTTTAGTGTGATCACAACGGTCAACAGACATTTTGCTGTTCTCATATGTTTAATGGTCTTGATCGACTCGCTCAATTTTGTGATGATTTAGGACGATGCAGGAGGTGTTGGAGCTAGAAACAAAAATACACTCAGTCACTCAAATATATTAATAACCATGTCACAGTGTCAAATATCAGGCCGATGCTTACGGAAAGTACACATAAAAAGCAACAAGATCAACTGTCAAGAATTGAATTTGACTCCCTGTAATTTCATTGCATTGCATTCAAAAAGTAAATATATTTGCCTTCAACATACCTGGCTGTCCCACATTGTTCAGGCGTGTCATTAGGTGGCGGGCATTGGGCAGGCACATGTGGACATCTGATAGCACGCTATCATGTTGAAAGATGATCTGGTTCATGGCTTTTCGATCATGGTCCGAGAACAGTAGAACCTCTGAGTCATCTGCTTTCAAATGTCTGAGGAATTGTGAGAGTAAAAATTGATAGTCAGTTACAATACTACTTACACTACCAGTTAAACATTTACGTTTCCAATCAAGTATTATTCAACAGTTAGTTGGCCCAGGTATTTCCAGAGAAAAAGTGCTGTAATTCCGCGGATAAAAAGATTGATTCTGCTGATAGCAAATCCTAATTCCACTGCTTGAAAGTTAATTTTCCACGGGCAAAAAAATGACCTAAAATTACCAGTTATAAAGCAAATTAATGTCATTGTGAAGTAAGAATTCTTTTCAAAATGCATCAGATTTATATGCCGCTTATCTGTACAACTGGACACTCCAAGCGATTACAATGGACATATTATTCATTCGGGCGGCCCGATGGTCCAGTGGTTAGCACGTTGACCTCACAGTGCTGATGTTCAATTCCAGCTCCGACCTCGCTGTGTGGAGTTTGCATGTTCTCCCCGGGCCTGCGTGGGTTTTCTCCGTGTACTCCGGTTTCCTCCCACATTCCAAAAACATGCATGGCAGGATGATCAACACTCTAAATTGTCCCTCGGCGTGAGTGTGAGCGCGATTGGTTGTCGATGTGTGCCCTGCGATTGGCTGGCAACCATAGTTCAGGGTGTAGCCCGCCTACCGCCCGAAGACAGCTGGTGTAGGCTGAAGCACGTCCCGCGACCCTTGTGAGGATACAGCGGATCGGGAAAATGGATGGATGGTTGAATATTGTAACTGACAATTTATTATGTGCGGCAATTACATGACATCATAGTTAGCATCGTTTGTCCACGTCATCGTTACTCGATGTCTCCGTTATGTGATGTCGCTTTCTGGGCATCTCCATGAAATGAAGAGAAAGAAAAGCATTGCCTCATTTTCTCATAATTCAACCACTTCTTGCATCGCTCCTCTGTCAACATAAGATTTTTAAAAAATGAGCCCCCTACAGGTTGATTCATATTTACCTTCGTAAACACTGTCCGTTTTTTGCGTGTGTCACTCAACATCGTGCTTTGTGTGCTATGTATGTAAATGTAAAGGAATGTAAATGTTGTCTCTGATAATACTTGCTTGCGGTAGTCACAAAAGGCACGATTCAAGATGGGATCGGCAGTGTTACGCGAATATATGGAGCAAAGTAAGTGCTGTCTGTCGGGTATCAAACGCCCCCCCTCACCCCATGCATTTCATGTGCCCTCGCCTGAAAGCCGTGCTCCGGTGACGGGTATACCTCTGCGATTACTCTCTCCCATGGCGTCAAGCACAGACACTTTTTTTTCGGGGGTCTGTCGGGGGTACTGGGACGCAGGCGTTTTCAAAGCACGAGGACGGGCGCAGACGGAGGACGATTATTTTATGAAGGGTACCCCGGTCGCGGACAGAGAGCGGACCGTTAAAACAAGGCTAAGTACCCATTTCTGTTTTTTTAAACACTGTCCATTTAAAGTTAATTATACACATTGTCATCTCAAAATCCATATTCAAGAGATTAAGAAGTAACAAAATAGAAGTATGTGATGTCTTGTGTGAGTAAAAAAATGGCTCTTTAGCATTTATAAATAAATTAAAGCGTTGCACTTCTTTTTCAAAAACATTCTGAGCTTTGAGTGTTGCTATTTTTTCTAAACATCTCAAACTTTGCACCTGATGAGAACGGCCCCGTCTTGAGACGCGACAATCTCGCGCCTCAACAACAAAACTGGATGTCGTCATTAAATGTGCGGACGACAAAGTTTTCTCGAATACGTTTTGTCATACCAAAAAATACAAACAAGCATAATACAATTTTTAAAACGTGAACATTACCTACCTCTGAGCAGTGACTGGCAGGCGAGACACCTTTTCATGACGGTCCACAGCATGATGTACCATCGTAACTTGTCCGGACTAAACAAAACACTCCTTCGTTTACTGGCCGTCATGAAAGTGAAGCCACCAGCAGCCATCTTACGTTGCCACTTGCGCAGCCCGCCTTATATGAATACGTTGTTATTTTCTGTCTCTACGTCCAAAAAAATCGTTCGTGTATAGCATAGGGTGGTACCAATATGTCTGGGAGAACCACTACGTGAATATTTAAGAATGTAATTAAAACTTTGGAATTCTATTACCCAAGTTATATCTTTGAGTGCTACGCAAAGATTCGCCTGCATCAGGTCAGAATTATCAACAATGAAATAGAAAAAAGGCCCATCGCGGGAAGAAAATCGCTGCTAAATGTCAAACTAACCTGAGTCACATGTCATGACACAGTGATAAAATACTCTTCATCGTTGATGCAAACAGTCAAGTTGGTTATTTGCAGGCTCAAAAGTCACTGATTACTGTACTGTATTTACAGCGAAAAATACAGTTGTCAGTAACAGTGGCAACGTAAGACGGCTGCCCTTTGGCTTCAGCCACAAGGGCGCTTATAGATAGTCCATTCATATATTCGTCCGTGCAATCGAAGCATACAGTAAAACCTCCAAAAAATAAATAAACATACACAATATTGCTTAAATCTGTCATTAATCAAAATCAGAATTAAATGCATAAATGTGTCATTAATACCAAATCTTCAAAATGTCAATTCATATCATGTAGACACATGAAATGTATCTACATGATATACACAAGAAATATGGCTATTTTACCATTTTATTATTTCATGGTCCTGTGTTGCAATATCATCCGACACAAGATTAAAAAAAAAAAAAAGAAAAACACTATACCAGTCCAATAATATTTGGTCTATGAATGACAATATTAGAATTACTCCAATGTTTTAAATGTCACAATTTGTTAATTATTGTAGTCGTACTTTAATGCAACTATGTTGGAAGCCACATATCGATAACGTAAAAAGAAAAATAGCCAAAACCGTAGGGATCCTCTACAAAACCAAGGAAGTGCTAAATAAGAGATCTTTGTACACATTGTACACTTCATTATTATTACCATGTATGACCTACTGTGTGGAAATATGGGGAAATGCCTGCAAAACAAACACACTCCCTATTCTCAACCTACAAAAAAAAGCAATTCGAATTATTAATAGATCAAAATATACGGAACCCACAAATCCACTATTTATCAAATTAAATACGATGAAATTTTATGACCTGGTTGACTTTAAAATCGCCCAATTAATGTACAAAGCACACAATAACCTGCTCTGCCAAAACATTCAGAAGTTTTTCGAAATTCGAGAAAGCAGCTATGATTTAAGAGGTACCAACTTATTCAAAAAACTCAAAACAAGAACAAACATCAAGCAAAGAAGTGTATCTATCAAAGGTGTTAATCTGTGGAATAATCTCGAAACGGACCTGAAAATGAGTAAATCGCTTGCTGAGTTAAAAAACAAATTCAAAAAAATAGTACAAACAACCTACATCAATCAGAGTTAAAATGATAAATTCAAAACATTAAATATAATGATAAATCAGAACTAAGTTGATAAATAGAGAAAGGTATATAAATATCCATTATGAATTTAAGAGAAAATTGACACAAGAGTGTCAGGGTGTGGAAGTATATAATCCCGATACAAACCAAAAGTTGTAAAAATATCACGGTTAAGGGTAAAGTATGAGCCTTAATGGAGACTTCTTTCTTCTTACTTTTTTCTTTTCTGATTGATATAAAAATGATTTATTAGATACAATCACATAACGGGGTAGGACTAGATAAGTTTTTTACTTCTTCCTACTCCCTTGAACATAATAACTGTGTTGAATGAAGATTGATTTCTTTCTTTTTACTTTTTTTATCTACCTTATTTTCTGTCAAATTATTACTGTATATATGTTTTATGTTCAATAAACAAACAAACAACAACAAACAATACAGTCGAGCTCATGTAAATTATTTATGGGTACCATACTTACCCATACCTTAGTGAAGTTCTGCTATTCATGAACTACAATTATAAAGATTTGCTTCAGGAAGTCTGTCATGTCAATTAAAAGTGTTAAGATATTCTGGTAAATGCAGAATTCTGTGTAAAAGCATCGGCAGTTCGATCTCATGTATGACCGGTCAGTGTTGTACTGTATTTACACTGTACTGTATGACTGTTTGATTGTTTTGCTTTAAAGACTCATGTATATATTTATTTATATCAGCCACATAGTGTCCATTTTTATTTTTCATGAAGACACCATATTAAAATAATGTTAGTGTATAATAGAAAGTTGAAATACAAAATATTAATCAAAATCTATCCATTCATTTTTCTATCGTGCTTGTGCTCATTTGGGTTGCAGATAACTAGATCTTATCCCAGTTGACTGGGTGAAAATATATCCACGCTGCACTGGTCACCAGTCAATTTCATGTGTTACTATAAACCACCTGTGCCACAGTTCTGCCTTAATTGAAATCCATCCATCTTCTGTACTATGGAGAGAAATGAGGGAATTTAAAAATGTTACAAAAAGTTAATGTAATTTCGAAATCAAAGTACCGGTACTGATGGCTGTGATGTGTGTGTTGTCACGCTTTTCCGTTGGGTAGAAACTGTGGTGCGGAACAAACGTCTGCTGTACAAAGAAAATGTAGGTTTATGACCAAGATTTTACACTGTGCTTTGAAAAGTGACAAATATTTAATAGTAAATCAACAGTGTTAACATGTAAATCATTAATATACTGGTAAATACACCGGCAGTCAAATGGCAACCATGTAAATGCTGAGTATTAACACAAAAGGAAGGAGTTTGGTACAGAGGTTCAGGATACAGTGCAGAGCGGCTGACTGGGTAATGGGCGGGTTATATGATAAGAAAGCAACAGAAAAGATTTCGTAGTTCCAATGCACTTGATATTTGTTTTTTTTGCATGAAGACTCCTTTCACAACAACTTGTAATTAAAGCATATCAGACTCCTCAAAATAATCACCTCTAACAATATATTTTTACCTTCATATTGCCATCAAGACCAATCATATTGCCATCAAGACCAATCCAAATATTTGATCATTTTAGCTAATATTTCTTTATTGCATGAATATTTTGAGATATAAAAAATGTAGATTACAAACTGATTTAAAAGAAGTAGGTGAATTTAGTGGAAGTGAGCTATTAAGTCTTGGTAGTGTTCTGATATTCATGCACTCCGGTTGACATGCTTTCGAATAGTGTATAGAATTCACAAATGTTATCACACGGGTGGTTACTCCATTTACAGTCACCATGAGTCACAATGCAAAATGACCTTAAAGTTAATTCAACAAAATGTCTCAAACAAAAGATTGAGAACTACAGAGTAGTATTTTTCCACTTCAAGTTGTTCAGCTTTAGCACGTTATATGTTCTTTGCTTTCGGTTTTGTTTCATCTAAAACAAATTTTGCCTTAAGTCCTGTTTTAGTTATTTGCAACGATAGAAGAAAAAAACAGAACCGTTTGGGGAATATTTAGATCGATCCACTTAAAACCTTTTCAAAACTTCAATATGCTGTATTGACCTTTTTGAGAACTCATGATGGTAATATTAAGACACACATGGACGAACCTGATAGTTTCGAAGTATATGAATATCATCATAGGCTCATGTCAAACAGCTCCATTGTTCAACAGACAATTAAAAGCGGAGAAAGCTTTTGTTTTTTCAGATTGAAAAGTGAAATACTGTAATACCTAAGTCAAAATAACAGCATTGAACAGCAAATACAGAACCGGTATGACAGGGATTACTAATAACATGCATTTTGCAGTTGAGTAAAAGAACAATAAATAAAACAGGTCTGGCTGTATTTCTAACTAATTACGGTGGCCACAAGCATTTGGTGTTACATCCAACACAGCGGTGAGAAGATGCACAGTGAAAATGATGCACAGTGAGCTGATGAAGGATCACACGGATTGTAGCCATCACATCATTTCAAAATAAAGCTGACACAAAACAAAAATTATGCTCACTTGTCATCAGATAGAAATGAGAGTTACGGTATGAGGACGTTTACTCTGCTAATACCAGTTGATATAATTGTGAATGTCTGTAAACCACTGAATGACTGTGATCATGCCCTCATAATGAGACTCAAAGACATTGAAAATCATCTAGTTAATGCTCAAAGAAGTGGGCCGCAGGGTTTTTAAACACATACTGTAATTGTTGTCATGTTGCACAATTCAAGACATAAATTATTAAAAGGCTTAAAAACAGACATCTGAATGCGATGTGAAGTCATGAAATCCTTAATTATGGCTGGGGTGCTTCATTTAATTCATGGCAAGACTACAATTGCTCATCACTACCCTTTGATGACTGCAAGGTGACACTACAAAGCAGGGGTGTCAAACCCATTTTTGTCGCGGGCTACGTTATAGTTACCGGTTCCCTTGGAGGGCCCTTATGACTGTGAAACCATATTAAGAAGTCAAGAATAATGGTTTATTCAACTATAGTTTAAATTACTGTAATGAGGTTTTTGGTAACAAGAAAACTTACAACAGCTCTCTTATATATTACATATGAGAATTAGAAATGTTGGTACAAATTTTAGGAAGCATCGTAGAAGTCAACATGTTTGATTTGCTTTTGCGGCCACATGTGGCGGGCCAGATCTGGCCCCCGGTCCTTGAGTTTGACACCTGTGCTGTAAAATGTAGGTCGCTTGCTATGCTGCTCATAAGCACCCAGTGCAGCCTCTGATTAGTTGTCTGACTACATGCAAGGAAGGCAAAGGAACAGCAATGCTTGTGGTAGCCCATACATCGCAAAAATCCAACTTGAGGTTGTAATATGCATTCACACATTTCAACTACATTATATACTTCCATCCATCCATCCATTTTCCACCGCTTATCCGGTGTCCGGGCTCTCCCTTAGAGATAAGGTGAGAAGCTCGGTCATCCGGGAGGGGCTCAGAGTAGAGCCGCTTCTCCTCCACATTTATATACTTGCTCCACCAAATTCAAATTGAAAGGCTTGTGACACATATAAATCTTGGGTCTGACATTGCCGACCAAGACAAGTTACAGGAGCATTCTCTTAAGGTTCTAGTTAGACCTGATGCCATGAGAAGCTAACTACTGTTTACTATATAAACAATGTCAATTTGAAAAGGAAAGCCCCCCCCCCCCCAAAAAAACAGAAATTGGACAAAATACTCATTAGAACATGGATAACTAGAATATATGTTTTTCAAAGACATAATGTACCTTGCCCCTAGTATCACAAACCATTTACTCCGTCAGACAATTTCAACAGTCAGAATGTCATCAAATTATGTCACCACCCAATATTTTTTTCACGGCCCTGTCTCTTACGGACAAAACTGTTGGCTTCAACATTTTAATGCGAACTTCAAGCATGTAAAACATATGCAGAGCCAAATGCTTCAATAGAAACAGTATGCCATTTAGCGTGGTCCATGTGAAAGGTCGGCATGCCATGAACTGTAAGTCAACGGAGAGGATAGCTGAGGGATTCAGCAGAAACCATTAGAAAAATAAAATGTGTGTCTTTCTACTTACACAACTTTATTCCAAAAAGCATCTTTGAATACAGTGGTACCTCTACTTATGAAAATAATTGGTTCTGGAAGCCATTTCTTAACCAGAACATTTTGTAAGTTGAGATGCATTTTCCATGCAAATGCCCTAATTCGTTCCAAGCCCCCCCAAAATTCAGACATAACTGTTTCGTAAAGCATAAAAATGCATCAAAATATGTAACAAATACATGTTACAATTAGATTATTGCACAGTAAATGAGTTGTGCATAATGTATAAAACAAAGAATAAAGAATAAAAATTTTGGTCATTTAACTTTTGACTGCGTCGTCATTGTTTTTTGCCCTCATTAGTCCATGTTCTCTCTCAGAAGTGGTGTTTTGTAAAGAACTGATACAAGGACGTTTGCTTTTGTCGGCTTTTAACAATCCTTTAAAAGTGTCCAAGGCAAATATCAGCATAGTGAGTGATCGCCTGACTGGTGAACAATTTTTCTGGGTGATTCACATTGACGTCGGAACACCTCATGGCCCTAGGAGCGAATGACAAGGACGCTGCATAGACACATATCTATCTATCTATCGATCTAAACACATAGACACATACGGTAGAGCAGAGGTCCCCAACCGCCGGTCCGCGGACCGGTACCGGTAGGTTTTATTTTGAAAAATTTCCCGATTCTCCGTTACATCCGTCTGTGTCACTCTTGTCGCACGTCAAGCCACGCATCTCCGTCACGTGACCGATTACTTCAAAACAAAACGCAGGAGCTTGTAAAATGAGTTAAAAAACTGCTAGAGATCGCAAATGACGGCGGCCTTATAAGTATGTTCGAGACAACAACTCTGCCGGTGTTCTGGATTAAAGTTATGGTTGAATACTCTGAGATCGCCACAATAGCACTGTTGCTATTTCCAACACCCTACCTGTGTGAAGCGGGGTTTTTCTGCAGCAACGGCGACTAAAACAAAATTACGAAGTAGACTGGACATAAACCACATACTTCAGGTGTCATTTTCTCCTATTACACCGAGATGGGACCGCCTGGTTGCACAAAATCAAACTCGGGGCTCGCACTGATTTAGTATTGTGGTGAATGGTCATTTTCATGCACTTTGAATTTGCGTTGTATCGGATTTTGATTAAACATTACCATAGCGATCAGATTAGTCGCTCCTCATGTTTATTATCTTTCGAAAACACCACGGTTTGCATGCAGCTCATACCATACATATTTATTATAAATATTCATACCATATATATTTATTTATCCGCCGCACTTTAAATGGCAGTCCCTGAAAATATTGTCTGACATAAACCGGTCCGTGGGGCAAAAAAGGTTGGGGACCCCTGCGGTAGAGGTCCTTCTTAGCCACTGGGATGCCAGGATGATGCTCGGTAATAGCCAATAGCAGAGCAGCTATAAGTATGTTGCGTTCAGGAAACTCGGAGCTGCGACTAGCAGGCCATACTGAAGTTTGTATTGAAGTTATCACTTATGTATTTTATATGTTTAGCTTAAAACTTTGTATCATAGACAGGTCGACTTTGACACTAGTCTCTGTCCTGAACATCTGCTGAAGTACTTAAAACAAAGAATGTAGTGTGAAGTTTAGATCCTATTTTCACTTGGTTAATTAACAGCCCCCCGAGGGTTTTCTTGCCTCCACCACCTCGTAAAAGTCTCTGAAGGCTGTCAAGTCCCTGAAGGCTGTCAAGTGCCTTCGAAGAGGAACCCTAATCTCAAGATTTGTGGACCAGCAGATGTGGTCTGTACTTTGTCAAAATGCCAAGATCGAACTTTGCTTGACTTTCTTTGTCTCTGATTTTTACATAAGGGGAAGGACTGCCCGCCCCTAATTAATATAATTAACATACTATGCCTATATGTACGTGTGACTGTAGTTGCTCGGGGCTTCCTGATGAAATCTGAGACTCACAGGAGCCCGAATCGATTCGTGTTGTTTCACACTTGTGCCCTGAACGTTCAGTAAAACATCTTGCAAGAACTTCTCCATTTCCAGCCTCTCATTTTCGCACATCAACTCAGCCCGAATCAAACGAACACGCGCAGGACCTGGGGAAGTGGAGAACGGTGAAGGGATCCCGCCGTGTCCACAACAACACGCTTCCCCCTGCTTGATCTCCTCCAACAGTATCTTGAAATTTCTTTTGTAATAAGAGGCAATATTTTCCTGTTGAGATGTTTCGTAACTTGAAAATTTCGTATGAAGAGACGTTCATAAGGAGAGGTACCACTGTACTTGCCTCTTACAGGGTGGGTTTTAAACTGATCTACAACAGGGGTTTTAAAGTGTGTGGTTAATTGGCTGTATTTAAGGCCTGGGGTGTCAATACACATTTGAATTTATGACCTTTACCTTAAAAATAGCAGAAGGTACTTTCATATCGTTTCATATCTTTATGTCACCTCTTGAAACTGACTGCCCTGATTATACCTGTAAACACAACCATAATACCAGTAAATACAAAATATGTCACATTAAAAAAAAAAAAATATATATATATATATATATATATATATATATATATGTATATATACAGTATATGTATATATATATATATATATATATATATATTGTCTCCCATAAAAATGTTCATGAAACATTCCAATAAGCTGATCACTGTAATGACCAACAACAAAAATCGGACACATCCCCCATCCTGCTTCATGTAGTAAAAATGCTCTCTTGTACCAGCCCTCAGCATCATTCCAGAGGTTTGAGGCTGACCGAGGCATCAGAGGTGGCTGTCTGATTCACATTTGTCAGCAGTTCCATTTTCTAGCGGCCACGTAGAAAGTCCTCTTTCAATGAAGTTGATGTTGCTCTCGTTCAACCGTCGTACACGGTATGTTTCATAGTGGATGTTGTGTGTCACGTCTTTCAGGTCCTGCAGGTGAGACCTTCCAAGGAAGAGTAAAAATAAAAGATGGTCAGAGTGACGGAATATTGTTTGACTTCACCTCCTCAAATATTTAAGTGAAACTATTGTCAACTGGGCAGCCTGGTGATACAGTGGTTAGCACGTCGACCTCACAGCGCAGAGGTCATGGGTTCGATCTCGGCTCCAGCCTCCCAGGGAGGAGTTTGCATGTGTTCCGGGCCTGCGTGGGTTTTCTCCGGGTACTCCGGTTTCCTCCCACATTCCAAAAAAACATGCATGGCAGACTGATTGAACACTCTAAATTGTCCGTTGTTGTGAACGTGAGCGCGGATGGTTGTTTGTCTCTGTATGCCCTGTGATTGGCTAGCAACCGGTTCAGAGTGTCCCCCGCCTACTGCCCGAAGACAGCTGGGATAGGCTCCAGCACCCCCCTTGTGAGGATAAAGCGGATTGGAAAATGGATGGATGGATATTGTCATCTGATGTCACTGGTCAACATCAAATTTTAATCAGTGTTGGCTTTATGTGTTCCTATCCATTTTTTACGCTGAATGAAAAATTGATGAATTTTTTTCCCGAGAACATCATGTTTTTGACAAATACAGGTATATGTATTTTTAAGTTTGACCTGTAAAAGCTTGCGTAATACAGATTTTACAATGCAATGTATAGCTATGATATTTCAGAAAAAAAATCCACGTGGCACTGAACCTAACCTTTAATTCGTAAGTATTACTAAATATATTACTATATTGCATATGATATTAAAAATAATAATCATAATAATGACAAAGTATGATGATGATGATGATTATTATTAAAACCCAATGCACTATAGAAAGAAGGGCAGATTTGCAAAAAAAATTATCTCATAAATTTTCTTGCACCTGTGATTTAAAACAAATTTGTGTGAAGTGTAATCATCATACTATTCCAAACAGACTATCTCCAACACTTCCCGATAACCACAAAACAGAATTTCCTGAAGCTTCTTCACATGATGACTAGACTTCACATTGATCTGATTGACTGGATTGAAATCGGTCGATATTTAGCATTTTTATCACTGATGCACAATCTATCAATGACGTCATTGATCGGATCCACGAAATAAGTCATTACAACAAACACAACCTCGTTCACTCCAGCGTGGTTCTATATTGGCATCATATGAACCCAAAAGCGAATCTATTGTCAGCCTTGTCAGGTGTCAAGTGGTCGGAAAGTCTGCGCTGGGAGGCGGAAGTTCCGCCTCTGCGCCCTATCCAATCACAAAGTAGAGCATTCATATATTTTATTTTATTTTTGACCGTTAAAAAAAAAACAAAAAAACAATTTCCTTTATGATCAAAAAATACCGTATTGGCCCGAATATAAGACGGCCCTGATTATAAGACGACTCCCTCTTTTACAAGACTCAAGTTTGAGAAAAGACTTTTTGATTAATTTTTATACAGAAAATAATTACAGTACATCTGAAACAAATGATTATAACAATATATGTGAGAGAAAAAGCATGTTATTTTGCCTCATTCAAATCTAAAGTGCAATCACATTCGTAAATGAATGGCTTCTGGTTTTTGAAATGTAAATTACATCAGAACTTCATCTCAGCTGCCGGTTAACCTGGCCGATCTTCGACCCACTTTTCTCCAGATTGTAATTACGTTTCTCCATTTTCTGTTATCTCTTCTATTATTTTCTTCTCTTTTCCTTCTTAGCACTATTTTTTATTTTTCTTCTTCGTGCTACCGCTATTTTTATTTTTATTCTTCGTGGCAGGGGTTCACTTTGGCCTGGGGAGTCAAGTTCAGCATTCGCTTCATTGATATCTGGCGCTAACTAGCGTCGTGAATGGGTATAATGTCTAGACCCCGAATATAAGACGACCCCCACTTTTTCAGTCTTATTTCAATGCAAAAAACACCGTCTTATATTCGGGCCAATACGGTAACTACATACAGAATGTGTGTTATTCAACATCTCTGTAATTCAAAATAGCTTTCATCACTCTGCATAATTAACGTGAATTTACGGCCACGTTCATCCAATCACAGATGCAACCAGCAGCCAGGCGTTTTGTTTCAACTAACCAGGAAATATAGTAGGTCCGTTGTGGACAGGCGCACTAAACCTTTGCCAAACAATGATACGAAATATACTACGACCATGCCAAACGTGAGTTGAGCTATTCTCGATTACATATACAGTAAAGTAAAAGCGAAAGCCAAGGCCACCTGAATGACTGGCGATGTTCATGAATTTTTTTCATGAAGGTTAGAGAAGGAGATGTTGTAAGCAAGTGACAAGGATGCACTATCTCAAAAAATTGAATACAAATCGAAGGGGCCTTATTGTTCTGTTAGGAGTGATGAGGCTATTCTGTGAGACATCTGTGAGGAATCGATTTTCCTGATTTTTCAAAAAGCAAAGCTGAAGATACTACTTTCATCCACTAGATGACAGCGTGTAGCCAATTTGTTGTGGTGAGTCAGCAGACTTAAGCATTCAGCAGAGTCGCGCTACGTCATCTGAATGAGTCAATCAGTACCTTAGCCACCTTCGGCTCTTTCTGAAATAAATGTCAGAAAGACTAACTGCCTTTCATCTGGCTGCTATGATTGAAGTACAGTACATGATTCAACTGATGTATTTTTTATGGTTTATATTGTTAAAATGAATTTTTAAAAAATGTTATAAGAAAACAATGTACTATTTCAGAAAAATACCAATAACCTTGATATTGAATTGCAAATCGCAGTATCATCAATCATTGTGATATAAATCTAATTGTCACACAAGTATTGTGATTTGAATTGAATCGGGAGGTAAGTGAATCGTCCCACCTTCAATGGCTACCCCTTGCAAAATCATTATTTTTAGGGATGCGTAAAGGAATTCCTGTAATCCCCATTTATGAGCAGATTAGTTCCCTGACATTGCAGTGAAAGAGAGAATAGACAGGTTCTTATGTAACTGATAATCCCTAGTGATCTGTGCTCACCTCAAGTTCTTAACAACACCACAGATCAATTGAGATGAGGTAATTAAGGCTGTACTCGCACCTGAAAAGTCATTCAGTTATTTGACAAAAAGCAAACATCATTTTTTTTCGTTTGGTGCGGTTTGTGTTCACACTGTACTTTTTGCAAGTGAACTATAGTTCACGTCGACACATGATGGTGCTCCCATTGGACAGAAATGACGAGAGCGGTTTAAAGTGGATCCATCAGCGGGTGTGACTACACCCCAAGACTCTGACACTTGCACGAGAGTCTCATGGCTTCAAACATTAAATTCAAATTAAAACAATAAAAACATTTGGTAGCTTCGAGCTTTAAACGCTTCCAGTACTGCACCTACATGCACAAGAGTTTCTAAACCAGCCACTAGAGGTCACAAACCAGTGTATTTCAAGTGCCCACCCCAAGCCCGGTAAAGAATAATTTGGGAAGAGTTTCTCTTAACTCCAATTCGAAAATCTTATAAAATATTTTATAATTTTTTTGGTCCTCAAAAACTCACATGCCATCTCATTTGTGAAACAAAAAATAAAAAATAAAGAAATGCCATATTCGGAGAAGACAAGCTCACCTGATAAGGAGATCTCGCAGATTGGCAAACTCACAGTGTGTCACGTTTTCAACTGTAAAAAGAGCGACATAAATAATCATTTATTTAATCAAAAATGAAACAAAGTGATCAGAATATACAGTACAGCATCAGAATATCATCTCAATTGACTTTTAGTTGCTTTGTATAGGAATAGTTGGTTCTTTGGGATGCGTGCCTACCCACCAAATATGAAATTACACAAGAGAGTAAATCTTCGGTGAGCCACCTGTGTCCGAAAATGCGACTGTGAGCAAGCAGCTCTAAAATTTTGCTGAAGAGTGGGCCTAATATAGCATAATGATCACCGCACAGTGACTTTATCCACTCTTGACTCGGCAGCTAATATGTGAACACTTTCAAGTCACGGCTGGACTACACCGTCTAAAATTGTATGTTAAAGCCTTAAGGTTGGCAGTTGACACTGAGTGCGCTTTGATGCACAAATTAGCATTAGCTAACAGATTTAGTGGCACATACATTTACTTTTTTTGAAGTAGTCGATGTGAGTAGAGGAAGTGACTTGGGCGGCTGGTATTTGTGCCAATTGCATTGCTCTCCACACAAATGAAATTAATTAATTTAACGCGCTACAGTCACATTGACGTACTCTGCGGCATTAACCCTTTCATGCACCCTGTAACCTGATAACATGATAAGCTGTCCACTTCAGTAACCGCTGTCCTTGAAATGGTTAATGCACCATTGGCGTCGAGAAAGGTGTTCACAAAATTCATGGATAGGTTCTACCATCCCTGGGCTGCAAACTTAAATGCCTGTGGCCGAGAAGTTAATACAATTACATTACACGTGCTATCCAAGACAAAATGTCAGAATTGATCCATCCATTTTCCAATCCGCTTTATCCTCACAAGGGTCGCGGGGGTGCTAGAGCCTATCCCAGCCACCTTCGGGCAGTAGGCGGGGTACACCCTGAACCAGTTGCCAGCCAATCGCAGGGCATACACAGACGGACAACCAGCCATGCTCACAATCACACCTATGGACAATTTGGAGTGTACAATCAGCCTGCCATGCATGTTTTTGGAATGTGGGAGGAAACCGAAGTACCCGGAGAAAACCCACGCAGGCATGTGGAGAACATGCAAACTCCACACAGGAAGGCCGGAGCCGGGATCAAACCCACAACCTCTGCACTGTGAGGTCAACGCGCTAACCACTGTATCACCAGGCTGCCCAGTTGACAAACCACTGGGCCACCCTGTCAGTATTTATGCAACCTCTAAACAGGAGTGTCAGAAGACTATTCACACACATTGCTCAACGGACACCATGAAGTTGTGGCTACAGTGAAACTCCTCTAGAACGAAACCTACATGGGCGAAAATACCCACTAATGTGAAAAAATCTTCATGCATTAACACCATTCCCATTCTACTGCCCCCCATATGGTGAGGGAAAAAAAACCCTGTCGCGTTATACGAAATCCTTTTCTCTGCTCCAGCCTCGCGAAGACATTCACTACAACGAAGTCTAATCCAACAGCGACCTCTACTGCTTCGTTCGGAATCGGCAACAGCAACCACCACACTGGTTTACATAGTGAACAATGTTTATTTCGGTCACAGCTGCGAGTTTCCTGAACGCAACATACTCATAGGTGCCCTGCCATTACCGAGCATCATCCTGGCCTCCGATTGACCAAGAGGGACCTCACTGTCTATGTGTGTAGATACTGAAGCTAGATCCGTAGAAGATAGAGTGGAATGCATCCGATTAGCTGCTCAGAGTAAATTGCTTATGGCTCGACGGACATTCAAATAAACGAACGTTTCCTCGTATTACAAGTAAAGCATTTTCCTTGAAAATGCTTTACAAGTAAATGATAACAAGATAGCATGATAACAACCTTATTATCATGCTAAAAACCTTACGCTAACTGGAGCGCTAATGAGAGCAAAGCGCTCCATTTAGCGTAAGGTTTTTAGCCTTCAAGAGCTAACTATTGCCATCGAGGACTACGAAGCGTCTACATCAGCTGAGCAACGCCGTCTTGGGTGGTGATCGAGGGTCGGTCGAGTTCGTGAGATGGTGGAAAGAAAAGCCACCGGGTCCAGGAAGTATTTGTTATTGTTAGATTCAGACGAGCATGGACGTTGCATTGCTAAAATGGCTACAAAACGGACTTTGGATGTCAAGCAGCTAAGACAAGAAGAGCTCTGATGCTGGAAGAGAGGGTAAAACTGATCAAAATGAAAGACGGAGCAAGCAAAATAAAAGACATTATCCAAGAAATTGATGTAAGTGAAAGTGAATGCTGATCGTATATTTCGCAATTTCTTTCCCTTTTTTCTTTCTACACGGACAATATGAAGTTTCAAATAAGTGTGTACTCATACTTATGCACAATTGGAATAAAAATAGAGTACACATACGTTTGTGTGTGCGTGTACACATACGTTTGTTTGTGTATGTGTGTGTGTGTGTGTGTGTGTTTGTGTGTGCTTACATCTGAGATCAAATTTGCTACAGTGAAAAAACCCCTGTTGTGAAAGATGTCTTGCTGCAAACATGATTTCGTTGTAGAGGAGTTTCACTGTACTTAATTTATTGTCAACTAGTTCAGTTGGAGGGCGGCCCGGTAGTCCAGTGGTTAGCACGTCGGCTTCACAGTGCAGAGGTACCGGGTTCAATTCCAGCTCCGGCCTCCCTGTGTGGAGTTTGCATGTTCTCCCCGGGCCTGCGTGGGTTTTCTCCGGGTGCTCCGGTTTCCTCCCACATTCCAAAAACATGCATGGCAGGCTGATTGGACGCTCTAAATTGTCCCTAGGTGTGAGTGTGGGCGTGAATGGTTGTTCGTCTCTGTGTGCCCTGCGATTGGCTGGCAACTGATTCAGGGTGTCCCCGCCTACTGCCCGAAGACGGCTGGGATAGGCTCCAGCACCCCCCGCGACCCTAGTGAGGATCAAGCGGTTCGGAAAATGGATGGATGGATAGTTCAGTTGGGCAATAGGCTTGATTGCCTTTCTGAATGTCTTTCTGACTTGCTGTAGCTTTCTTGATACAAAGCAATATATGTTTAATTGTAAAACAACATTGTTAAAATTGTTGAAATATAGATACCACACCTCTCTTAGTATATTCTGTCATCTAGAATCAAGCTAAAAATCCCCCCCCAAAACAAAAAACAAAAACAAAACAAAACAAAAAAAACTTTTGATTGGAATTTTAGCCATTGTGGAAAAACAAATGCTCATCCCTAAAATAGGAAGATCAAGTTTTAGCAAGGGGTGTGAATTATGATGTTCCCCAAAATACCCTGCTTTTGATAACTGAGACTAAATTGTTGTTTATAAGCAAAACTGTAGGACCCATTGATAATAACATACCTTCAATACATCACTCCATTGACGATAAAGGCTACATTGCTGTTTTGTTTTTTGACTGTTTGTGTCAAGATGTGACATTGCTTCTGAACTAATATGAGTATTGTTATGCAATGAAAAGGTTCTTTAGAAAATCATGAGTTTCCCTTTCCATTGAATTATACATAAAATGTGTTTGTCGGCTCGTGTCAGGAATGATGTGGTGGTACAATTTTTCCTCTCCTCACCTTCAATAATTCCCCACTTGGTTTTACGGCCCAACACCTTATTTCCGTTCACCTGGTGTTCCTTGTCAGTCCCCACCACCGCAAAGGGAATACTTTCCTGGATACAAAAATACAGATACATCTCACTCACCCTCATTTGAGAACAAGTAATAGTCATATCATGATGCCGAGATGATTTTCAGGACGCTGATTCAAGTCATGTTTTGGGGCTCTGGTTAATTTATTCATTGTATTATATTGTTGAAAGCATTGAAGTCTCAATAAATACAGTCAACATGTCTATTGGGGCGGGGTTGACTAAACCCAATTTACATTTACAGTTTACCATTTCAGATGGCAATATGAGCTCAAACACTCAAAATGTGTTTCATTTAATGATGAACGAAAAGGAAGGTCATTTCTTTTGAATGGGTGGTTTAAAAACTTTAACAGCAGGTGATGTTTTTCCTGATCTGAACCCTTGGAAGAGTCACTGTACAAAGAATGCACTGCCAATACATTTCCTGCTTTCTTGTGGCCAAGGAAGAACAGGGGACTAGGTTCCTACCCTGATCCTGTCATTGAGGAAGCGCTCCTCTGGATCCTCATCGTACTCTTTCTGGGGATAGACACGAATCCCGTGGCCTGCCAAGTCTTGCCTTATCTGTTAATGAGTCAAAGGTAAAACACAGGTCAACTTGAGGATCGAATAGATGGATGTGTACTTCAAGGAGTATTGGCATATGCGTCCTCACCCTCTCCTTGAACCCCTGTCGTTCCTCAATGGTAAGTGTGTCTGCTTTGGCAATCACAGGCACAATGCTTACTATCTTTCCCAACCTCTTCATGAACTCCACATCGATGGGACGTAACCTTGACACACAGTACATCGCTGGTCAATTTAGAAAAAGACGAGCATAAAAAGCCAAGAGAAACTTGGACATTTATTGTTGGATCTATGCATTACTGATTAGGTAAACCAAGTATTTTGGGACTATACAAGTTTCATCAAAATAAAATAGTTGGTCATAATAGTTTGGGATTTTTCATTACAGTTTTATTTTGTGCCTTACAACTGGACAAAAAAATCAGATTTTCATTTAAAAAAAAGGGCGATCTTGCACTTTTTCAAATAATGTCAAATTACAAAAAATAAATAAATGAATAATAACTTGTTCATGTCGAGAAAAAATAATGAGACATTTGGAATCCACATCTGAAATGGCCCTAGAAAATGTTGCTGGCAACTTTGTTTATATTTACGTAAATGTATATTTAGATGCAGACCAGTGTAATGTTTTCTACACTTATTGAAATGAACTCACAGTTTGAGTATACTTCAAGAATTTGGGGAGTTTGTTCCACATGTGAGGCACATAATAACTAAATGCTGCTTCACTTTGTTTGGTTCTTGTTGTGGGAACATATGATCGACCTGTCCCAGATGACCTAAGGGGCTCTGGATGCTTTATAGGGTACGGAAATATCTTGCATGTATTTTGTTGCTACACCACTTAAAGACTGATAGACTAAGTGCCAGTTTTTAAAACCTATTCTTTGACTCACAGGTAGACAGTGTAGTGATTTGAGGACAGGTGTCATGTGGTCCAGTTGCCTAGTGTTTGTAAGGACCCTGGTGGAACCTTTTTCTATCAGTGCCAAGTTGTCTGATTGACTTTTTTATGATGACCTGTTGAGACATCATTACAGTAATCTAGCCTACTGAAAATAAAAACATGGACACGTCTTGACAAAACAAAAAAAAACCCAACAAAAAAAAACTGTTTTTAGGTAAGAGGCAGATCGAGTAATACAGTAATCCTTCGCCACTTCGCACTTCGTGTTCTGTGGCTTCAGTGCTTCACATGGTTTTCCAAAATATTGTATTTATATGAAAAAATAAATAAAAGTTAATCTAAAAATGAAAAAAATACAGCCATATCAGCAGCAATATTGTGGAAATATTCACTATTTCATGTTGATGCGCGAGAAGGAAGGTTTCCCTGCCGAACGACTCAGAAGCTTCGTACATACCTGGACTGTACTGTACATGCCACGGGCACTCATTCAAAGCGCATGAATGGTTCCCGGCACGACATCGACCAATGAAAGCACAAGTGGATTTATTCTGCGGGGCCTGATTGGCTGTGCATTATCACAGCCTCACCCATCACCTTCCCTTGATTCTTGTCACGCTGTTGACTGTCTCGCATACTGTATCTTAGTGTTGTGTTCACGATAACATTTTATGTTTCAGCGCTAGCTTTTTTTGATTAGTTAAGATGCGCTCCAACCCCTTGTTGCCGCAGAATCAATGCGTCCCGGGTGTGTAGGAGCATACTTGTCCTTCCACAAAGATGGCACCAACATCAGGGACATGGACACATCAACGGCGGTTTCAGGGGGCTGATTCACAGGCTTGACCGGGTCGGGGAATCTTAATTTGAAGGTTTCCCGACCCGGTCAGCTGTTTTTTAGATACATCATAAGGAAGCAGTGACAGCTCAGATGAAGGCTGAAGTGACAGCCAAAACTGTCAGCTCGGTAGAAGGTTTTATCTTCGGAAAAAAAAGACCATGGTCTGATTAAATATGAAACCGGAGACCTATTTCAACTAATAAGAAGCCAAAATAAACGTCATAGTGCTAACCATCACCATGTTTTTCTCCAATTTAAAAACCTCCAAGCAAAAGAGTCTCAGAGTGAACCTAAAGCCTGTACCAGTCAAGTGAGAAGGCATGATGAATATTAATTACTGTATAAGGTTTTACAATTAAAGATTTAAGTAAATATGTGTACTGTTGTAGACTTTATCTCAAATATGTTTTGGAATATTTACATTGTAAAGTATAAATACTGCTTACATATTTTAAACATGCTGGTACCCACATACACGAAAATTCCTGGGGGTCGGGGGCAAATCGCAAAAAATGAGGGATTACTGTAGTATTTAAGTGGTTGTTAAAATTCAGGTCGAAGTAAATGATTACAGCAAAAATTCTGGCTTGATTTGTAACTTTCAATGCCATAGAGTTAAGGTGAGTGCTGATCTTAGCCCTTTCATTTATGGGGCCAAAAAACCCACTTCTGTCTTTTAAGTAAAGTAAGAAACTCTATCTATACGATAGATAGAGTGTCCTTATGTGACTATAGAATCTATAGTCATGTAAGGACAAATGTAAAGTTGTGTCGTATCTGCATAAGTGATATTGTGATGCTCCATAATTTGAGCAGGGGGGTGGCATCCATCCATCCATTTTCCAATCCGCTTTATCCTCACAAGGGTCGCAGGGGGTGCTGGAGCCTCTCCCAGCTGTCTTCGGGCAGTAGGCGGGGGACACCCTGAACCAGTAGCCAGCCAATCGCAGGTCACACAGAAATGAACAGCCATTCGCGCTCGCACTCACACCGAGGGACAATTTGGAGTGTTCAATCAGCCTGCCATGCATGTTTTTGGAATGTGGAGGGAAACCGGAGGACCCAGAGAAAACCCACGCAGGCTCGGGGAGAACATGCAAACTCCACACAGGAAGGCCGGAGCTGGAATTGAACCGGGTACCTCTGCACTGTGAAGTTGACGTGCTAACCACTCGACTACCGGCCTTGGTCAGCAAACAATGCTATGATATATTTTAATTAGAGCTGTCAAATGATTAAAATATTTAATCTAATTAAAAATGCAACTGTCATAATTAACTCAAATTCACTAAAAATTAATCGTGATTGCGCACGCATTTTTCATCATTTCTGAATTTCCTTTCATATTTTTTTGTCCTATTTTTCCCCCATTTTAATGTTCTCATCAACATGGAATCATGAATCAGTTTTCTATGTGCAAAATGCAAATATTTACTGAAATAACAATTTCAAGTTGCAATTTTACATGAACATTTTTCACTTTGAGCAGTTATTCACACAATCTCTCACACAATATTACTGTCCATCAACAACAGTGAAAAAAATATTTTGTGGATTTAAGCCATGGTTGCATACTTCGTTTTTCTCAAGTTTGCTTTGAACACAGCAGTCAGGCTATGTTGATTCTGTTGGTCCTTCTTGCGCGGAAGTCTCTCTACGGTTTTGTGTCGACATCATTTTGGATGACTACACTTGGTTCGATGACAACACTGGAGACATTTTATTTTCAGTGTTCGCTAGGTCACTACCACTGCACGGCTGAACTCTCGACGTGCCTCAGCGCACCGTCACTGTCAGACGAACACAGAGAAGCTCCACCCGCTTTATTTATATGGACACGGAACACTGTAACCTTCCACACAAAATAGTTCCAAACAAGTAACAATCACGTCAGTGGCATACATCGAACTCAACAGAATGCCTGCTCTTTATTCACCAGTGGCTCATCAACCTAGTTGCTTATTTCTCTCCCGAAACAGTGTCTTCTCCGCTGCGTACAATCTCTGTACACAGCTTGTAATGGGGGCTCTCGTTGGCAATCCGTAGTGGAGTCGTTAGATGCAATGCGAATGATTTCAGCTTGAGTCGAGCTGTGGACAATGTTGACAGGCTTGCATACAGTAGCCATACATTTAGCTATGGCTTCAGCAAATTTGTTCTTCGTCGTGTCATCCATTTTCTTCGCTTTGAAATGATCCATAGCTGTCTGTCTGAGACGAGGGGGCGGAGTACTCACGTCAGCTGTGTGCTTGGCCATTAAGTGGTATTTCAGACTCGACGTGCTGTGATGATAGCTCAGTTTACGACTGCAAAATTTACAGGTAACTTTGGTCTTGTCAGTGGAACAATCTGGCAACTTTTTAAAAGTAAACTATCCATTCATAAACTCTTTAAATATCCGTCTTTGGTGTCTCGCGCGTGCGTGGACCTGTGCAGCGCGCTTGTTGTTTTGTTTCTGGTTTATTTATAGAGCAACGTAACAGCCGCTGTGACGTGTGCCGCGTTAATATCGCGAGAAAAAATTTAATCCTGTTAAAATTCATTTAAATTAATGCCAATAAAAACGCGCTAAACTGACAGCTCTAATTTTAATGTGTTGTTTTGCCCCTTTTACGGACATTTCTACACAGTAGACTGTTGTACTATATTATAGTTGGTGAGTGAGGGAAACAAGAACAGGTTGGAGGTTTTTTTTTGTGATCTGACAGAAGCCTCTTCTCAGTGGAAGGCACTATCTCCTAACATTATTCATCATCTTTGAGCTCAGATAATGTGACAAGTAGGTTTTTGGTCCTCACCCTCAAAAGCCCGATTGCTTTGATTGGGAGAGTGAAATAAAGTGGCAGCACAAATTATTTATTATTTAACATCATTACAGAAGGCATGAGAGGCTCAGGTGATTAGATTGTACTGGTAAGAAAATCACATAAAGCTGATATTGTTCTCTCATTTCTGCTCTCCAGGAAGTTCCTTTGACTATTTAGCGTTTTTTTAAAGCTCTCACTTGCATGTTTGTAGCAGTTAATGTATGCAATTAATGTGCACGTTAACTCTGCAATATTGACAGACGTCCTTCCAAATCACACCCAATCATTCAAATTTAACTTTGGTGGAACTTTGTTGTACATCTTAAGCATTAATGTGCAACAGAACACAATTCTATACAAGGAGTATGTTGTGCCGCATATCACACCCTCATAGGTAAGTAGCATTTCTCATTTTTCAGGGCCAAAAATTGTAAAGGATTCAAAAAAACATTCAAGTCACATTTTCTGGAAGTACTTTGTGGTTATACTTCATTACAGTGTACAAAAACTACAATGTTATCAGGCCTTTTTATGTTTATTATTATTTTTTTTTGTTGCATGAGTTGTGTTGAGTGAAGAGTTTTTACCTGTGTCCTGTTGCAGCCAGGAAGTAAATGCAGCAATGGACTCTAGTATCAGGTATTCTTCTCTTACGGTTGACATGCAGCTCTTCTCGCAGATATTTCTCATATTGCTCATTGATGTACTTGACGATGGGCTCCCAACTTGAGGAGAGAGAGAGTCGGGAAGAAATATAATTGAAACACAGAATTCATTGAAAGGGGAAGTCAACTCAAAAATGTTCTTTCCAAGAATATATGCCCCACTAGTCTAAACACAGCATTCTAATTAATATTACATTTTAAGGAGCAAAATCCACCCATTTTTATCCATTTCAGAGTGCTGCCGTTTTGCTACTGGCTGTCGACTGAAAATGACATCACAGTGCCCAAGGGCTCAGGTAACAACCGTCACGGCTCAGCTGTTTTCTGGTTTCGGCCAGCTAACTTTCATGAGCTGAGAGCCCTTCGACCAGGGCTGCCCAAACCTTTTTGACCGAAGATCTACTTTTCGATCAACCAACCTCACGCGATCGTCCAGATTGCCATTCTTAGCGAGTGCCATCTGTGAATTGTACAGGAAACGCACTTTGCCTGATAATAATAATAAAGGCTACATCGCAAGAGCTCTGATCGCAAGTTGCAATTGCAGACTGCTGAGCACAAACAACTTCCGGTGACGCAGGGTCACGCACCACCGTACATTAAAGGTGACCTGCTTTATTTTATTTTGTTTTTTATAATATTCATTTTCCAAACCGCTTTATCCTTACGAGGGTCGCGGGGGGTGCTGGAGCCTATCCCAGCTGTCTTTGGGCAGTATAATATTTTGTTTTTTAAATATTTTATGTGAAAGTGAGACTGCTTGGATGATTAGGGTGCAGTGTGCATTAACACAAAAAGTATATTACTAACATGCACAGAGACACACATCGACTTGGGACCAGTCCGCAAGCTACTGGTTGATCGCGATCGATGTAATGGGCACCCCTGTCTTAGGCATTGTGGTGTCGTTTAACAGCAAGTGGCATTATGGCCTCCTCTCCTGAGAGGGATACGATTGGGTGGATTTTTCTACTTAGTTCATATTCCAAAAACACAATATTAATCAGAATACTGTGTTTTCTTAAAAGGAAAAAAAATGCACAAAATGTCTCAACTTGACATGATCTGTCTGATGTGTCATTAAATACAAGTATTTTAGTAAATGAAACCAAATCTTATTTGTAAATACACTCTCTCTATGAAGTGTGTTTGTGTGTGTTCTTTGTGGTCTTAGCTTATGTGCTGCCTACCAGTTCTCATTGTTGATCTGGTCTCCAAACCCTGGAGTGTCAATCACTGTCAGCTTCATCTTCACTCCCTTCTCTTCAATCACTAGAGAGGAATGCAAAATACAGGGACTTTATAATACAACTCATGAATGCATGGTCACTTATGATGAAGAAAAAAAAACTTTTGTTTGTACACCATTGCATCCAAGACTCACCTTTTTTTTCTTTTTAAGATATCCTTTATTTGTCCCGCAATGGGGAAAATACAATTTTTGAGTCAGTGTCACGTGTGCTCACATGTGTGGCCACTTATCTATGTTGGACCGATGTTGGGCAGAGGAGCAAAGGCTATCATTTAAGTCCATTGACAATGTTGAGTAAGCACTGAGGAATCTCCTTTCAGCGGAAGCAGGGGAGCAAACATCTGGTACCCGAATCACTCAGATTTTCACTAACCTGCAATAAAGCACCACATGCACTGTCTCGACTAGTCTGTAAGTCAAAAGCACAGTACAGAAAGTGGCTTCACAGGTCGTAACACCTCCAATAAGAGAGCAACAACTAAACTGTGTTTGCCTGTGATTGACTGTCATCACAGGGACAAGTGAGCAGCCATGAAGCAGGAGCAAATGACATCAATAGATCCACAGAATTGGCATGAGGTGATCTAATGATCTGTCATTTCCCATCCATCTCCACACACTCTGAAGTAAACTACGTTTCTAATGGACTCCACAGTTGCTGGAGGGACACGATTGCACAACAGTGCAACTGTTGTTTCACTTCCGAAAAAAATCTTCCGGATTTATCGGTGCTGGCCTCAAACTGCAATGAATTTTGGGAACGGTTATATTGTGTAATTCTAGATATGAAACTTGAGGGAAGTTTCCACCACCATAATTTACACAGTCAAGAGCAGCAAGCTGGAGGTGGTTAATTTCTAAGTGTCTCTGATTTTGTGCCTGAAGCTGTATAGAATCTCATTAATTGGGAATGGACAACAATAAAAAGTGATACATCATTTTCAAACATGTTTACTGGGATACTGACTGCAAGCAGCATTGGCAGGGATTGCTACAGGATAACATGTGAAAGATCGAAGAGCCAGTTGTGAGTTGTTGAGTTGAGTGGAACATTGTTGTTCACAAAATTTTAATGCTTTGAGCTTCTCCTCACAAGGGTCGCGGGGGGTCTGGAGCCTATCCGAGCTATCTTTGGGCAGTAGACGGGGGACACCCTGAACCGGTTGCCAGCCAATCGCAAGGGGCACAGAGACGAACAACCATACGTGCTCACACTCACACCATGGGACAATTTAGACTCTAAATTGTGTGGGCAAACTACGGCCCGCGGGCCGGATCCGGCACATTGGTCTTTTTAATCCAGCCCGCCAAAGATTGGTGCACAATTAAGGTTTGATTGCATTCATTTCGTTTGGACTTGTAATGACAGGTATTTCAACACCAGGTGGCGCAGTTACTTCAAGTTGCAGAGCACAGGGAGGGAGGGGAAGACGAAGAAAGAGGGAGAGAGTAATGAATATGGAAGAGAAAGTGTTATGTATCTGATTAAACGAAGCGGGTAACAAAGTACGAAACATTCAGGAGACGCCTGGAGTCGGAAAGACTCAAATCTACGAGACTTTGAAAAACAAGGAAGCGATTCTTACTCAGTCCGATTCTGGCAATTTACATGCTCAGAATGAATTGCTTGTGGCTCGAGTAAATGAACATTTCCTAGAATGGTTTGATTGTTATCATGTTAAAAACTTTCCGCAAACTGGACCGCTAATAAGAGTCGGAGAGCAGTCAAATGTGTAGAGCGTGAACAACAGGGGGCTCAGTATACATCCTTGAGGAGAACCAGTGCTGAATGTGATGGTGGAGGAGAATGTTACATTATTACTGGCATACAAACACATTGTGCTAGCTTCTTTATTTTCTATTTCTATTTCTAACTTTTGGCCCGGCCCTCCACAATATTTTCTGCTTCTCATTTGGCCCCCCCGGGAAAATAATTGCCCACCCCTGATTTAGAGTGTTCAATCAGCCTGCCATGCATGTTTTTGGAATGTGGGAGGAAACTGGAGTACCCAGAGAAAACCCACACAGGCCCAGGGAGAACATGCAAACTCCACACAGGAAGGCCGGAGCCAGGATCGAACCCACAATCTCTGATTAAAAATCAGTTTTGCAGAAATGTCATTGATTATCCATTTGTGTGAGACATGGAGTATCTCTTGGTCTGGTCACCTGCAGGACACAAATATATTGTAGACAAAAAAATATATATACAGTAATCCCTCGTTTATCGCGGTTAATGGGGACCAAAACCACCCGCGATAAACGAAAATCCGCGAAGTAGCGACCAATTATCATATACATTTTTTTTTTAAATTTCCCCACTTGGGCCTTTGCGCTTGAGCAGAGCGCACTAACACACACACACACACACACACACACACACACACACACACACACACACACACACACACACACAGACACACACACACACACACACACACACACACACACACACACACCAGCCAGCCAGCGATCCCACAGGGGTGCAGCAGACGTGTTTATGATTAGTCAATTAAGGATAGAAGAGACCTGCTTTCGTTCTTATAAACCTCCTCTCTCTCTCTCTCTCAGCCACACACACACACACCCACGCACACACTAGCAGCATTGTAAACAACACTTAGACACTGATTAAAGATTAAAGACTTTTTGCTGACTTAAAAAAAAACGTTTTTCTTTTTTATGAATATGTTTGAAAAAATCCGCGATGCACCGAAGCCGCGGTAAACAAACCTCGAAATAGCGAGGGATCACTGTATTGACACTTAAATTCAAATGTGTGAGCAATTTAGAGTCTACATAAGATACGTGTTTTTGGAATGTGGCAGCACGGCGGAAGACTGGTTAGCATGTCTGCCTGACACTGCATAGATCCGGAGTTTGATTACGGACTCCTGCCTTCCTATGTGGAGTTTACACGTTCTCCCTGTGCCTGAGTGGGTTTTCTCTGGATATCCCAGTTTCCTCTGACATTCCAAAAACAGATGGATGGACAGGCAAAGTCAAATACTCCATGAAAACTCATGTAAGCATACAGAGAACATGCAACCTCCACAAAGGAAGGTCAAGATTCAAACCCAGGATCTAACGATTGTGCGGAAGCTGTGCGAAATGTCATCATCGCTTTTACCACATCCACAAGTTGAAAGGATCTGATGATTTCAATTTTGAGTCAGGTCCGGTGGTGGCAAGCTTCACTTCCTCACCCTCTTCTTTCAAAAAACTGCTCTGAGGATTTTCATCAAGTGCAAAATAAGTGATGACTTTGTTACAAAAATGTGACCGACAGATTATTCCATCCCCTCACTAAAGCTTTTAAGCGCACAAAGGAAAAATAACGGGTGTCATGTGAAGTATCTCTGCACGCCTCAGTTCCATGACCATATCTAGGCTTTTTCATTGCGTCGATGACCTCATCAGACTACTGTTATGGTTACATTTCTGCAAGGCTGAAGCTTTCCTGACAAGTTCGCTCCTGTTCTCTATACTGTATTTCAATGTTTGTACCGGCTTGAAGAGCCATGCGCTGGAGAAAAAGTTTACAGGTGATGTCCCAAAGACTTTAATTCCACATCCGTAGATAAATAGGTATATGTTTTTTAATACGGCGATACAGTATATGTGTGTGTATGTCTGTGTGTAGGTGTGCGGACTTACTGTGGCTCACTGACTGCAGCTTGACCGTTTGGGAGATTTTCTCCTCATAGTTTGGTGTGCAGGACTTCCTGCTGACTTTAGACTTGAAGAGGGTATTGACCATTGTCGATTTCCCCAAACCACTTTGACCTGCAGAAACAAATCAGATTACGGGTGGGGTTTTTTTCTTTTCTGAATTTCAAGACTTTTGCCTGCTACCTATATTTTAATTAAACAAACACAATCACGAAAAGTCTGATTTTGTGTGTGCCACACATCATAAATTCCTTGTTTTGTTTTTAACATTTCTAATTTCCATTTTAGTGTCATTTTTAAAATAATAACAACATATGGGTGCATCTCAGGCTTATTAATTACATCCCTGCTAACTCACCGATGCTTTGACCCTACCCAGAAGTTGTTCTAAGGCTGACAAATTATCGAGGACCTCTTCTTGTCTTAATTGCACACTAACGAGTAAGGATCGAGGAGCTTTAGCAGAGGCGCTATAATTGAAGAAAAACTGATGTTTCCTTTGCTGAAGCCGATTAATTCCATGACAGTAACATATTATCTCAAGATGGCCGTAGGCCAGTTGGATAATTAACTGAACAGGAGTTCACAAATGTAATAATTTGTCATTAGTTATTTTATTATTATTTTTTAACTTTAAATCCACATTTTGTCCAGTCTCTGTTTTATTTGAGCTTTATTTAATTATGAAATGACTATTAATTACACTTGTTTGTAGTCACATATCCGATGAAAGCCTGTAATGGATTGTCATGTTCTCAAATGCATTCAGCAACATAAAGAAAATTTAAAAAGCAGTAGACCTTCAGGTGAAAATAAGGCCCAACGGACGGTGAAGTGCTGATGGTAAGATGAAGACCTTCTTATCTACCAGAGGAGTTCAGCGTGTTCTCATTCTGGCTTGTCACATCACACCACGGGTTAACAAGACTACAGGTAGTAGTAGGTAGGTAGATACATCAATATCAATACTGTATACTGTATATCGCGATAGACACATGCACGATCAATACCAATATAAAATGTAATAAAATAAAATAAATCTGGAAGAAAATCCCGACCCTGGCTCTCTCTGTGCTATAGGCAGGTGCTCTAGTATGTTGTTAGATTTGTGCCATCATTACAAGCACGTTGGAGAGAATTTTGAGGATAAAAGCGTATTTTGAGTCCAGTGGAGTCACTGATTACCCGTCTGCCGAGAGTGAGGACACGAAGAAGAAGCAGCTGAAGCAACGAAGAATGCTCATTAAATTATGATAAGTTATTAAATTATAACATGTCATATGGCAATGACGAGCCTGCTACAAGGTGAATGTAGAACGAAGACGGACGGCTGGTCAACTGTCATGCATGCACTCCAAGAGGGTGTTAGTTCGCTGCGATATCACGTTGTATGAACAACGAATGAAGGTTAATGTAACAGTATCAACGATGGGGAGTAGCGTCTTCCGCAAATCAGCATTTATGGCGGCACGTCTTGAGCCAGGAGCACGGGTGAAAAAAAATGTGTATGACACTGCATTTCAAAGGACACAAAAACATTATACATTCCTTGAAAATGTGTTTGACTACCAGGTATTGAATGGTATTTTTCCTCTGAGTAGTTGTGTTTTATTGTAGTTTATCTATAACATACTGTGATCCCTCACCACTTTGCGTTTCAAATTCTGCGGCTTCTGTGGTTTTTTTCCCGGTGCGACATCAACCAATGCGAACATGAGCGGATCTATACCGTGAGCTGATTGGCTGCACACATGGCAGCCTCACTCAGCATTTCCCTTGTCTTGCTTATTATATCTTAGTGTTGTGTTCGCGATAACTTTTTTTGTTTAAACAAGAACTTTTTTTATTAATAAAGCTGCATTCCAAACCCCTTTGCCGCTGCTGAAGTAATCCGTCCTGGGTATGTGGGACCGTGTAAGCCTGCTCGTCGAAGATGGCACCATCAACAGAGACAAACTGCTTCAACGAAGCTAGTGCCCTACCACGGAGGTGGGGACTTGGTTCGCAGCCTTGGTCGGGTCGGGGAGCCTGATTTTGAAGGTTTCCAACCTGGTCAGCTGTTTTTTAGATACGTCACGAGGAAGCAGTGACATCTTAGGCTGAAGTGACAGGGCAAACTGTCAGCTCGGTAACCAAGGTTTTTTTTAATCTTGATTTGATTTGATGTGACTTTTTATTTGGTCTCCCATAGGAGAAACTTGTCTTGGAGGACAGGCCCCTCATGCCGCTACATACATTGAGCAATACATACCGTATATACCATACACAACAGACATCTTCACTGTCTTCACTATAAAAAGACCATTGTCTGATAAAAAAAGAAACCTTAGGTTTTACAATTAAAAATTTAAGTCAATACATGACCTCTTGTCATTTTTGTCTCAAATATGTAAGTAAAAATACTGTTTAAATATTTTAAACATGCTGGTACCAATGATGTTTCTTGCTTGCAATAATATCAGTGATCAGACAGACATACGACATGGTGGACAGCGGCTCTTCCCATCCAGTTGTCAACTGCCTGTAGTCTTAGAATGCTTTTTCTGCTTGGCTCCTGACGAAGGCGGACACTTTTTTGCTCTGCTCCTGTCCTCACCCCCACTCCCCTTGCTCGCCACTCAGTCTAGTGCTGTCCTTGTCTAGACTATCCTAGCCTCCTGCCGTATTTTCATCCTAAAACAAACCATGGAATTGGTTGGCTGGTCTCTCAATGCCATCGACAAAATTTTCTCGACGAGAAGAGCAGGCAGTGGGGAGCCTACTTGCCCCTCGGGACATTTGCTGCCGGGTACACTCTAGATCCCTGGAGGAAGTGGAGAATGGTGTGCCTGTCAATACTGTCCGTTAAGGATGTGGAAGACATCTACATTATCGGCCTTCTGATAGCAGGTATGCTGCTGTTTGGTGTTAGCCGTTTCCTGATCTATCGAAAAATTCAACTGACGGGAGCAGCTTTATTGGAAGTGAAGAAGCTGCCGGTCTTTTTGGATGGCACAGCGCGGATGTCCAACACTCAGACTCAAGCGGTGACTGAGCTCAACCGCAGAATGGATGCAGTTTGGAGCGTCATTGCAAGATGGAGAACAACTTGGAGAAATTGGGATCTGCGCTCAGGAAAAGAAATCGCAGATTTGGCTGATCGGCGCCATTGAAGAGACACAGACCACGGACTCAAGGCTGTCTGGAATTGTAGGCAGTCGTTCCCAAAACATCTGCTATCTCGACCTTTCCCCTGGATGAACGCACGCATGGAAGCTAGTGCCCTACCATCACCCCCTCCTTCTCGGCCATAGACTGATAAGCCAGGACTGTCTCCATGAGCAGACCTTGACGAAGCAGCTGCGGCCTGACACGCACACACAACCAGACAAACACACGTCAAGTCAAGTCAAGTCAAGTCAAGTCAAGTCAACAGTATTTATAGAGCACTTTCAAACAGCCATCGCTGCATACAAAGTGCTGTACATGGAGCAATGCACGTGCATACACACCCTTGTCATGTCATCATCGCCTTCATTGTTCCTGGTTTTTCCCCGCGATGTGAACTGATCTGCTGAGCGCTGGAATGGACTGGCAGCTCGCCGGTCGGGCCGTGTCGCCCCCCATCCATCCGCCCCCTCATTACATGTTATGTCTTGTGACTTGTTGTAACTGTCATATGCTTTTGACGTGCTGGGTCTTTTTTTTCCTAGACTTAAATTATCCTCAAATGGTTTTTTCCCCTCTCCTTCCCTCGTGTTTTACTTTCTCAACTAAGATCTTGGGGCACTGTACATACGGCGAGTACCGACAGGCCCTTTGCACTGTATCCCATGTTCGTCATTGTTTTTCATGTTTCTTGTGCAGAGCGTGCCTGTTAAGTCCAAATTACCTCATGGGGATAAATAAAGTTTTCTGAATCTGAATCTAAATCTGAATGAAGACCTTGACCAACAGAGGATGCTAACATACTGTGGAACAGCCGTGAAATCCCGGTTCACATTGAACACAAAAATTCCTTGGGGAGGGGTCAAATCCTCCTTTGCGGTTTCACTTTTTTTTTAGGGGGGACGGGCGTTACCAATTAACCGCAAAAACGAGGGATTACTGTATGTCATACTTTTTTAAAATTCTGATTAATTCAAAAACAAAATAAATAAATAAGAACTGTATCAATGAACTGATCTGAATTGCTTATGTTGCGATGCACTTTTTCACCATATCGCTCACAGTCCTAACATCAGTGAATAACTTTTCACCACTCTAACCACTGACTGAACCGTCCTGTGTAGCCAGTATTTTGAGACAAAAAAATCGGACTTTTTTGCCACATAATAGAAAATCGCAAATATAATCTTTTTTTGTTGTTGTTGTCAAGAGCGAGCGACAGGTTTCAATAAAATTAATGACTAAATAATTTGCAAATGCCGAACCACAAATTTGCGGGGGTCCTAATCATAATAACAATCAAACATGTAATCAAGCACAGATTTGACACGTACCAACCACCATGATGTTGAACTCAAAGCCAGCTTTCATGGTCTTGTATCTCATCTGGTCCAACACTGCCTCAATGCCCACATAGCCAAACAGGTCACTGCCACGGATGAAACTCATCTGGAAGTCTGGGACAGATCGGCACATTTCCACCTTCACCTCTGACTCCACCTCTTTCTTCATCTCTCCCTCCTCCATTCCTTTCTCCTGTTCTTTCTCCTGCACCTCTGCATGGACGTCCACACCATTTGCTTGAGTTTCTTTGTTAGAATTCTCTGTAACCGTGCTTGCTAGTATTGCTTCACTCTTCTCCTCTGGGACTTGCTCTTCACCCATGATGCCATTCTCCTTCTGCTCTCTCTCCTCCATCAGGGAAGGTGCTTCTACGTTCAGATCTCCAGCACTTTCTGTGAAACAAATACACAGATATAGATTGGAGGTTAGTTGTATAAGAGTTTGGAATAATTGTGTTCATGAATTGCTATTTTTCACATCTATTTTCTTTTAAAATATGACCTAAAGTTTGAAATGTAACATTTTCCCTTAGATTCAGTTTAAATTCTCTCAACAAATATCATGCAATTTAACACGTCAGTGTTATTAACGCCCGCTTTAACACCACTCACCAAACATCGGAGGCAATTCAAGGATCAGAGGTTTAGGGATGCTCAGATCCCAGCTCAGCAAGATAAACTTCACTGATTTATTACTGCATTTATGAAAGAAAAATCATAACACTTTTGGGGCAAAGTATATGACGAAATCACCAATCCATTTTCCGATCCGCTTTATCCTCACAAGGGTCACGGGGCATGCTGGAGCATATCTCAGCTGTCTTCGGGCAGTAGGCGGGGGACACCCTGAACCGGTTGTCAGCCAATCACAGGCCAAACACAGACGAACAACTATCCACGCTCACACTCACACGTAGGGACAATTTAGAATGTTCAATTAGCCTGCCTTCCATGTTTTTGGAATGTGGAAGGAAATCAGAGTACCCGGAGAAAACCCACGCACGGGAAGAACATGCAAACTCCACACAGGAAGGCCGGAGCCGGGATTGAACCCAAGACCTCTGCACTGTGAGGTTGATGCGCTAACCACTCGACACCGTGCCGCCCATAATCAAATCAGCTAAAGATTATTTAAATGTTAAGCCACGATGAAAGAGGAAAGTCTCATATTTATAAAACAAACATATTGTAAGACTTCGAATTTCTCGAGGAACTTTTTTTTTGTACAGCAGCACTTCAATGTAAATATTAACAATGTTTTTTTTTTCTTCCTGGATTTTGCTTGGCTCTCGACGAAGGCGGACGCTTTTGCTTTCTGCTCCTGTCCCCTCACCCCCATCCCACCCTTCCCTGCTCGCCACTCAGTCCATGTGCTCTCTTTGTCTGACTTTTCCTAGCCTCTTGTCGTATTTTCATCCTAAAAACAAACATGGAATTGGTTGGCTGGTCTCTCGATGCCATCGACAAAATTTTCTCGATGAGAAGAGCAGGCAGTGGGGAGCCTACTTGCCCCTCTGGGACTTTTGCTGCTGGGTACACCCTAGATCAGGGGTGGGCAAACTTTTTGGCTCGGGGGCTGCATTGACTTTTAAAATTTGACAGAAGGGCCAGGTCAGCACGAGCTATGGTACATTAAAAAAAAAACTGCATTTGTTGACAGTCCATATCAAACATCAACAGAACAAAAGCATGAAAGTACGGTATTAATATACTTTTTTTAAATGACAAAAGTGTTGTTGATGACCTATTTTAGCCTGTGCATCGCTGCAGATGGGTTGTGATCAGACCAGTAGAAGTAGAGCGATACAGAGGTACTAGGTGGTCGAAAAGATTGCCCCGCCCCCCCATGTTCTGCAACTTCAAGGCCGGATTCGGCCCGTGGGCCGTAGTTTGCCCACCACTGCCCTAGATCCTTGGAGGAAGCGGAGAATGGTGTGCCTGTCAACACTGTCCGTTGAGGATGTGGATGACATCTACATCATCTGACTTCCGATAACAGGTATGGTGCTGTTTGGTGTTAGCAGTTTCCTGATCTATCACAAAATTCAACCGACGGGAGTAGCCCTATTGGAAGTGAAGAGGCTGCCGGTCTAAGGATGGCATAGTGCGGATCTCCAACACTCAGACTCAGACTGTGCTCAACCACAAACTGTTGCGGTTTTGGAGCGTCTCTGCAAGATAGTCAAGAACTTGGAGAAACTGGAATCCGTGCTCAAATATTGACAGAAATCACGGATTTGGCTGATCGACGCCACTAAAGAGACATAAGCCACGGACTCAAGGCTGTCTTAAATTCTTGGGCAGCCTGCTACCAAAACAACATCCGCTATCTCGACCTTCCCCTGATGAAAATATGCACGGAAGCTAGTCCCCCACCATCACCCCCTCCCTCATACATTCCCCTGATTCACCGTCTTCATTGTTTATGTCTTGTGACCTGTTGTAACTGTCATATGCTTGTGCAGGAGTTTTTTGCCTAACTCAAATTATCCTCAAATTGAGGGTAGTTCGAGTGTGTGTTTTTTTTCTCCCCCTCTCCCTCCCTTGTGGTTTCTTTCTGACTTCCGGGTTGAGTGAACGCTGGCGCGTTTTGGCTGCCGCTCCTCAACCCGTATTGTTTTGTGTTTTTTGTTATTGTAAAGTGTCCTTGGGTGTCTTGAAAGGCGCTTATAAATAAAATGTATTATTATTATTATTATTATTATTATTAAACCAGCTCCTACAGTGAGTACTAACCCTTCCAGTGTTAACCCTTTCATGCACCCTGTAACCTGATAACATGGTAAGTTGTCCACTGTAGTAATGGCCGTCCCTGGAAGGGCTAAAAACAACAAAACTGGACCTTCGACATACTTTTAGGATCTTAACATGTGATGCAGTGCACAACATGAAAAACAAGCCCATCTGTTTGCTCCTCCCTCCGTCTGTGTCCTAACAGGAGTTATGGTCTTCATGAGCATCCAGTTAGTGTCTGAAACTTGTAGCAGTACCTTAGCTTTAATGTTAACACATTCACATGATACAACAGCTCGCTTATTTCATTCCAATTTAAACAGAAGACGGTTTGTCTGTCTCTGACCACTTGAAACATTTCCTGACTCGAAAAAAAAACCCATCAGTCAACGCCAACTTAACACAGTAATAATGCCCTACAATTAATCGAACAAAACACATTTGAGGCAAGGAGGGGTGGATGCTGTATTTTTGTTGTTTAAACATTACTATTAAACATGAATGATTTCATTTGTATAGAATTTCTAGAATTTTAGGGATGCAAAATTGAGAAAGAGCTTGCCAGTGTTCACCATGACAAGCAAACTCAATGTGGCACAGACACTTCCCGGTTTACCTGACCAGTGAAGTATCACAAGTCTTTGTGTACAGTCTGGGTCTGTAGTCTGGTCTGTGTTGTAAGAGGATTGACAGTTGAGTGCACATGCGTGTCCGCTCACAAATGCATGACTGAGGCATGTATGTGAGAATGACTTTCAGCAGATACAAGAAGTCCACACACCCGTGCTGAAAGGCCAGGTAAAATATGAGCTTTTGAATATGATTGGTTTATTCTGCACTCAGCCATATCCCCGGTTATAAGAGAGTGTGCACAATTGTGCAACGACATCTCATTTCTTTATTTCTCCTTCTCCCCATTTTTTTCTCTCTGTGAAATTGTACAGGTTATAGGTCTTATTAATGAATGAAAACGTTTTTAAATGATTTATCTTGATAATACATTTTCATAAACATTTTTTGTTTTGAACTGGGACGCTTCGACTTTTTATATCCACTGTATATGTGAAATTAATCACTTCCAGGGATTGAAAATCAACAGCCTGCGGTAATAGCTCCATCTCACCTTCTTTATTTCCTCTTTGTTTCGTTGTACTTTATTGTGTTTCCACCCACTGCTTGCAGGCAGCCAACAGGACTGCAACTGTTTGGTCTCAAGGCAGAGGAGGTGATGCAGGAGTGTTTCTATATCACAGATTGATTGTCCGTATTTAAAGAAGTACATTTTGGCAAAAAGATTATCCTTATTATTTTGTTCACGTTCAATAATTCTGTCCATAAAGAGAGCTCCATTAAGAAAGTTGCGCGCGCACACACACACACACACAAACTGAGGCTACCCCGAAGTGTTAAGTTGCATCATTTAATCAGCTAAAAATATCCAACTGTAAACCCATTAGGACACAGGTAATCCTGATGAGTAGTGACAGAGTACAAGTGAAACACATTTAAGTCTGGTTTTCCTTTAAATACTGCAATAAGCTTTCATATTATTGTAATAAAAGTTAAATATACACATATTTAGCACAATGTGATGTTTTCCAAAGACCAACATTTAAAAGATGTATTGAGGACAATTTATTTAGTGATCACTTGATTCAGAATCCGAATAATCATTGTTATCTTATTAAAATAACTATTTTTTTCTTGCTATCTGGAACAAACGCCGAGTTCAATTATGTTGATATATTTGGGATAAATTTCCACAGAGGTTTGTTTTTATTCATTTTTACGTGAAGCACATGGCAACTCTAGATTTGACATCAGTTTAAACGGTATATATTATTTCAGTGGTAGTTACATGCAGCATTTTCTTTTCCTCCGAGGAGGAGGATAATGAGGAGACTCAGGCATGTAGAAGACAAAGTCAATAATATATGTGCACTTAAACCCACTCAGACAGAGTGTGTAATGACTAGTAATGTCTGTGAAATGCAAACAGTGTGTCAGATTGCCAGAGAGAAACGGACACAAACTTATTGACTAAGGACAGAAAAAAAACGAAGGCAAACACGTATTGTAGGGGAGGAACTGACACAAACTCATTTAGAACACAACAAAGAGGACCTGCAATTTACACAAACTGACTTCTTCCTTTTTGTGTCCTGGTTTTGCACAGCAAGAGAAGCAAAAGTAGTAGGGTTTTTTTTCCTCACACTGATCAGTGGTTCTCGAACAATAGACACACAAATGAAATGAGAAAAATATACATGTATTCTGTAATCGCTGACAACCATGATCCCGCACGTTTTTTAAGTGCGCAACTGTTCACACACCCACGACTGTTTTGATCATGCTTTGAGATGAAGGACTAGCTGAAGAAATGGTGTAACACTTAGCTACTCTTTTTTCTGAAACAAATATAGTATGGGCCAAGATACTGCAGTGTGAGGTTGGGGAAGCTCAAGCTGAATCACATCGCAACACGGTGTCTGTTTTGAACAGTGGGAGAAGTACCACACACAAACATTCCGAATGTGAAAATGAGACATTGAAAGGCCAGGAACGTCAAAGATTCAATCTACTAGTTGCTACATAGCAACAGTGCTCACCACTCAGCCTCGACATCTGTCAAAGGTTGTTAAAAATGATTCCCTTTCACACAACCTTGTCGAAACGACACGAAACAATGTAATTTTCAAGCCGCCTTGTCAGAAAATGAGGTACGTGTTCATCAACTGCTTATTTTCCCCTTTTAGGTCGTACACAGTTGCAGGAAAAATAGGTGGACTCTTTGGAATTACCTGTATTTTCACATAAAAAGGTCATGTATAATGTGATCTTGATCCAAATCAGAATAAACAAACCCAGTTCTGTTGGAGCAAATTCCACAAATTCACACAACTTGTGTGGGCGTGCCAGTGAAATTCTGTCGGAACCAGAAGTCCGTCACTGTCAGGTGTCATTATTTTGGCCGAACCCAGTCCGTCAATCCGTCATTGTTATTTTTAATAGGCCTCCATCACTAAATTACATTTCGTCATCGCTATTTTAAGAATGTTAATAAAAAGCTGCTTATGAGAATATCATTTATTCATTTAGAAACATTTTAGACCACACAAAAAATATAGAAATTCCACGTCCTGCTTCTCCTTCCCAAAAATGCTGCAGTCTGCGCTTTTTCGGGTAAGTGTTTCAAAGTAACCGACAACTGTCGGTCCGCCAGAAAAGGGGAGTTGATCAGTGACGAACTGGCAAGTTTTCCATCGATGCTGTCGGACAAGTGTAAATGCCCAACTCTGGCTGTGTATCAGGAAGGGTCGCTTTTACAAACAAATCCAATCTGATCATATTGATTGGATTCGAGCTCAGGCGATTCCTGGCTCTGATTAGCTCTCTAATTAGCACATGGGTTCACATACTTTGTCCTCAGCTAATTGGTACATCAGTCTTGGTAAGTAAGCGTCGATTCACTTGTCCCTTTGAGCCAGAACTCATCAAAAGCAGGACATCACCGCCTGCACATGCATACAGCTGTTTTAGCATTCCGATGATTAGATGCGACAACGTCAGCATGACAATGCCAAATGCTTTCCTCACAAACAGATGCGAGTCTCAGGTCTTAAACGTCAGCCTCTCTTCAGATGCTTGTGATACTCCCTAACAGCAAATTTGAGTTCTCAACAGTCCCTCTTTGCACTGATACTTCATAGGGCAGCAAGCAGGGAAAACTCAGGCCAAAAATAAATAAATAAATAAAGATTCCCGAGAGAGACTGACTTCATTTTAAGTGTTCATGCTTTGACAAATAGCAGACTTGGCTCCTGAGGAGAGGCGACGGCCGTGCTGAAACTTTTGGGCAGTGAAGGGAGGTTGTCTTTGTGAAACAAATAACATTAGAAGAGAAAACGGTGTGAAGACACAGTTAGAGACTGGCTTTCATTGCACCGCAAAGTATCTCAAAACCTTCGAAGTTTTGTCCCCAGTAATGTGTTAACATGGCTGTCCTTTATCTGCATAGGCTTGTGAAAATGAGAGCATGATTGTGAAAAATCATTTGGGCGGATTTTAACCTGACCTACTCCAGACAATGAGACTGTGAAAGAATGCAGATTTATGAATTGTTGGCAAACATGGATGGAAAACCTTTTGCCCTTTATGCTTTGCCCCTCGTTAAAACGCCAAATATTTTATAAACTTGCAGAGGCACTTTTCAAATTCAAGATGTACTGTACTGAGATGAAAAAGGTAGTCAATATTTATGTTGTTGTTGACATCCTCCTGTATTATATATAGTTAGTGATAGCAGATCCAGTGATTGTCTTTCATCATTGTCCTGTGGCTGGATGCAAGACATGCCACCCCGTCAAACTAAACGTGTCTTGAGCCTTTTATTGACACTAAACTACACATTGCTAAACATCCATCCATCCATTCTCTCAACAGCTTATCCATACCGGGGTCACGGGGTAGGCGCAAACATGTTCATCCGTACTATTATTTGACAAGATAAATTGAGAATACAACTCTGGTGTTCTCATACTGTATGACAGAATTTGTTTTGTGACCAGTAAATCAATGTTTATGTCCCAAGTGTTAATTAATAGAAATTGGGTCGTAGTCTGAAAGTCCGCCGTAAGATGACAAATATGTAACAGAAAGATCTGCAATTGCACAGAAAAAAAAGGTGTATACCTAAACATTTTCGATGACGCACAACGGATGACACACTGGGTGCAAAACCCATGAACGCAACACATTTCCCCCTGGGGCACTGACGTCTGACGCTCAGCCTGAATTTATGAATTAAGACCCAAACGTATTGTGAGGGTTTGTTGGGAGCGTCTGGCGGAATCCCCTGTCAGAAAGAGTTTCAACTCCCACCTCCGGCAGAGCTTTTCCCATGTCCCCGGGGATGCGGGGGACATTGAGTCCGAATGGACCATGTTCCGTGCCTCTATTGTTGAGACGGCCAATCTGAGTTGTGGACGTAAGGTGGTTGGTGCCTGTCGTGGCGGCAACCCCCGTACTCGCTGGTGGACACCAGCAGTAAGGGATGCCGTCAAGCTGAAAAAGGAGTCCTATCGAGCCTTTATGGCCTGTGGGACCCCAGAGGCAGCTGATGGGTATCGACTGGCCAAGTGGAACGCAGCTTCGGTGGTCACCGAGGCAAAAACCCGGGCATGGGAAGAGTTCGGTGAGGCCATGGAAGCCGACTTCCGGACGGCTTCGAGGAAATTCTGGTCCACCATCCGACGTCTCAGGAGGGGGAAGCAGTGCATCACTAACACTGTGTACAGTGGGGATGGGGCGCTGCTGACTTCGACTCGGGACGTTGTGAACCGGTGGGCAGAGTACTTCGAAGACCTCCTCAACTCCACCAACCAAGGAAGCAGAGTCTGAGGACCCTGAGGTGGGCTGTCCTATCTCTGTGGTTGAAGTCACCGATGTGGTTAAAAAGCTCCTCGGTGGCAAGGCCCCGGGGGTGGATGAGATCCTCCTGGAGTTACTCAAGGCTCTGGATGTTGTGGGGCTGTCCTGGTTGACATGCCTCTGCAACATCGCGTGGTCAACGGGGAGAGTGCCTCTGGATTGGCAGACCGGGGTGGTAGTCCCTCTTTTTAAAAAGGGGGACCGGAGGGTGTGTTCCAACTACAGAGGGATCACACTCCTCAGCCTCCCTGGTAAGGTATATTCACGGGTGCTGGAGAGGAGGGTCCATCAGGAAGTCAAGCCTCAGATTGAGGAGGAGCAGTGTGGTTTTCGTCCTGGCCATGGAGCAGTGGACTAGCTCTACACCCTTAGCAGGTTCCTCGAGGGTATGTGGGAATTCGCCCACCCAGTCTACACGTGTTTTGTGGATTTGGAGAAGGCGTTTGACCGTGTCCCTCAGGGAGTTCTGTGGGGGGTGCTTCGTGGGTATGGGGTACCGAACCCCCTGATACGGGCTGTTCGGTCAGTATACCACCGATGTCAGAGTTTGGTTCGCATTGCCGGCAGTAAGTCGGAATCGTTTCCAGTGAGCGTAGGACTCTGCCAAGGCTGCCCTTTGTCGCCGATTCTGTTCATAACCTTTATGGACAGAATTTCTAGGCGCAGCCAAAGCATTGAGGGGGTCCGTTTTGGTGGCCTCAGAATTTCATCTCTGCTTTTTGCAGATGATGTGGTACTGTTGGCTCCTTCAAGCAGGGCTCTCCAACTCTCACTGGAGTGTTTCGCAGCCGAGTGTGAAGCGGTTGGGATGAAAATCAGCACCTCCAAATCTGAAACAATGGTCCTCAGTTGGAAAAGGGTTGAGTGCCCCCTGCGGGTCGGGGAGGGGATATTGCCCCAAGTGGAGGAGTTTAAGTATCTTGGGGTCTTGTTCACGAGTGAGGGCAGAAGGGAGCGAGAGATCGACAGGCGGATCGGTGCATCTGCTGTGATGGGGACTTTGTATCGGTCTGTCGTGGTAAAGAAGGAGCTGAGCCAAAGGGCGAAGCTCTCAATTTTCCGGTCGATCTATGTTCCAACCCTCATCTATGGTCACGAGCTATCGGTCGGGACCGAAAGAATGAGATCCCGGATACAAGCGACCGAAATGAGCTTTCTCCTCAGGGTGTCCGGGCTCTCCCTTAGAGATAAAGTGAGAAGCTCGGTCATTCGGGAGGGGCTCAGAGTCGAGCCGCTTCTCCTCCACATCGAGAGGAGCCAGATGAGGTGGCTTGGTCATCTGATTCGGATGCCTCCTGAACGCCTCCCTGGTGAGGTGTTCCGGGCATGTCCCACCGGGAGGAGACCCCGAGGGCGACCCAGGACACGCTGGAGAGACTACGTCACCCAGCTGGCCTGGGAACGCCTCGGGATCCCCCGGGAAGAGCTAGAAGAAGTGGCTGGGGAGAGGGAAGTCTTCCCTGCTAAAGCTGTTGCCACCGCGACCCGACCTTGGATAAGCGGTAGAAGATGGATGGATGGATGGATGGATGGATTCAATGAAGAAATAAAACTGAATAAGAGCATATTTGTAGTTTTGCACACCTGTCCATGAACCTTAAAAACCCGAATACTGCCAATATTCATGTTCTAAAGGGGTTGTTGACCATATGCAAATGTGGTCACTTAAAACTGAGCAAAGACAAGGCACTAACAACTCCTTATAGCTCCCTGGGCACCTACATGCCGCCCATTTCATCGAGTTCAGTACAATATAATACATATACTAATGTATTGATACATGCCGTATTAGTTGCTATGATGGCTTGAAAGAAGAAGTCAAATTTTATGTAATGCGGCTCAAATTGCAATGATTTGTTGTTTCCCTTTATTTGCAACGTCATTGTGACCTAATTGGATTTGGGGCCCATTTTCATTTTTTTTTCCAGAAAGAAGTATTATTTTGGAATTCTGAGTATGAATGGTTGTTCGTCAACGTGTGCCCTATGATTGGCTGGCAACCAGTTAAGACAGCCGGGATAGGCTCCAGCATGCCCGCGACCCTCGTCAGGGTCAGCGGATTAGAAAATGAATGGATGGATATTATTTTGGACAATAAGTAATCTATTGGAGAGTAAACATTAAAAGTAGGATTCATGCTTTGAGACAAAATAATACTGATATAACTTATCTAGATAGGGTTAGGCATATTTTCTTTTTAATGACCTCAAAGGCAAATTACATATACAGGATCTCCTTAAAATGGTAATTTTATTCATGATACACAATTTATACACAGAATATTTGACAGTGCCATCTTAAACCAATAAGCAAGGCTTAAGGTTGAATTTATCACAGATTCTTGCGTGCCACAATAAACTTACTTGAAGGACTGTTTGATTCAAGAGTTTCAAAGAGGTTGCTCAACAGCCCTCTTCCCTCCTTCCCCATTCTGAGCGCCAAAATGGACCAGTCCTGTCAGCTTTCATTGTTGGCCCAGGAGACTGAGCGTACCCCATTGATACCCATGGATGTCAAGAACAAAAAGAAAATTCCTACCTTCGACCATTCAAAATTCCGACTTGTGCGATGCTCTGGCAGCCTCTGCAGGGAACGGTTCAGAAGAATTCGCTTTTGGTTATGGTGTATTTGAACGTTCCTTTCTCAAAGTTTGTCCAACACAACAACAACAGTGATGTCCTGCACGCTTGCCTTTGTATCGTTCCCACTCTGATTGCCTCACGCTCTCTCTGTTTCTCCCTGATGTGAGGAGTAGTGTGAGGAGCCGGCCAAAGAGAGGGAAGGAGAGGGGGGTTTTGGTGGCTAAAAGCAGCACCGGGATCCATTCACATGTAAATTGGCCAAGAAGCTTCCACTAATCCCCATGTGGAGAAGAACACCTCCCCTGTGCGTTGTCCTCCCCCTCTTTTCTGTCAGAATCATTTACCCTGTCGTGGCTGACCTGTCTGTCAATGTGAACAGAGAAAATACTGCCACCAGACTGACGCTCATGTGGCTCCATTACAGACATAGTAGCTGAATGTAACTTTCATTCTGAAAAGAAACTCACTCTTGTTCTCCTCACTTTTTGCTTCAGTTAAGAGACAGAAAATGGATGGATTGATGGATTTATGCACTTTTTACCCAAACCCCATCCCACAAACATACTTTTTTCAGCCCCCACACCCACAGTTGTTTTCAATGGGGAACGTGCAATGCGCGTCATCATCAGCGTCTTCATCCACATATCTGCCATTTTGGAGGCGACTGAACGACAACGTAGAACTCAAGACATGCGCTGTCAAGACGTTCCCTCTGATTTATTGTAATATTTCATAAAATTGAAATGTGGTGAACCATTGCTGTTTTAGGCGGTGCAGCAACGCCTCGCTCCTATAATCGCAAAGGGAAACACCAGACTAAGCTTTTATAGGTTTCCTGCTCGGTTGAAGACAGAGGGAAGCCTTGCTTCAGAGATCACAATGCAATGTCGGATGGTTTTGGTTTTCAGGACTAATATGAAAAAAAATCACCTTCGACAACACACGACTTCTTTCTTGACAATTGCACCATGCTGTTTCTGTATCAATGAAAAATAAATACAGTACATGCGGTGCTTCAAAATATCCTTCCCAATATATACACCAGGTGTTGCAGCTTTAGCGTTGCAACAACTTGGTATGAGTGCATGGGTCAATCGGCAGGTGTGAGAGTGTGAGCTGCCGACTGCAATTTGTTTGCGATTGCCTTGTTCGGTTGAGTTCTGAGGCATCACCTTTGAAGCGCATCTTGGATTTCATTTTGGGTGCCCTCTTCATCTGTCATTGACGTTAAGAGGGTGTACAGTTTGTCTTGAATTGCTTTTATGTATTAATAAGAGCGCTTTTCATCTGTTTTACACTTGCATGGCCATTAGCAATTTTAAATTCCAGTCAATTAGTAAATGTCAATTCAAGTTTTCATGTTTGCCATTAACCCTCAATCAGATCACATGAAAAAAAAATCCCAAGGCAATATTTGGACACCAAAGTCATGACAGATCAATCAGTATCCTGGAATACACTACATTGCTTCTTGTTCACATTACTAGCTGACTTTACTGCTCAAAACAAACCATTCCAGTCACTCATGGTAACAGGTATCATCACCACAAGGGGTGAATGGTAAATTGCACTTGCAATGTAATCACGATTTGAAGAAGCGTGATTTTGTAATCTTAGAGGATGTGGTTTAAATGCTCATTACTTTATTGACAGTAGAGGGGAGGCGGAGGTGTGAGGGGGGGGGGGATTCCCAGAATGCTAAGCTAATGCCGCAGTGCTAGCTTTCAGCCACTCTAGCTTTCAGCTGATCTTTTTCACCTCGCATGGTTAAAACTTCCTGCTTGTGGAATAATAAAACTCTGTTTCAAACCAAAAGTCAGTTCGATAAGATGTTTAATGATGAGATGCCATCTTTAAGTAGGCATGATCATGCCTTTCCTTCCGGTGGGGGTGTGTGATGTTACTAACTGGAGAGCGAGTAGGCTTTATTTTTATCCATGTATATTATATTTATTGATCCATTTATATAAGAGTAAGTGATTTAAGAAGTGCAGTACATGTTTCATGAAATGAAGTAAGGTGTAGGAAGTGGAAGTGCCACCGGATTATTGTTTATTGATTGATTTTAGAAATTGAGTGATTGCGAAGTGCAATCCATGTTTACATTCTAGATCATGTTTCATGAAAGAAAGTGATATGCCGAAAGTGCCAAAGCCGTTGATTTGTTTACATGATTGTTGTAATCTGCACTTGAGTTTGCACCTTTACAGAATAGTATGTACAGTATTTAGGCCAAACAAAAAAGATAGTGTGTTTCCGGTAACATGAAATTTCAGCATAGGGTCGGTAGGTCGGACAAAGTTTTTTTAAAATCTTTTTATTTTTCCCCATCAAAAATTTAAACAAAATAACCATAAAACATAAAACAAGAAGACATAGAACCCGCCGCTCTGCGGCCGGCGCCGCCGCCACCTATTTAGTTTTCTCCCCGCTCCGGACTCGGGGGCCGGGGCACGCTGCCGCCTCCGCCGCCGTCCTCCTAAACCCTCGGTTTTTACTCGGCCCGTGGTGTTCATCAAATAGTTCGCTGAATTTTTTCGATACATCAATGGATACTATTTTCTTAACATTACGGTGCAAGCATGCGACTGTAACACAGAAAACGCGGTTTAAACTGTCGTCGGAGATCACGGCCGCCGCCATGTTTCAATGTTGTTGACATACGACAGGGCAAACGACGCATGCGCTCAACGTGAATATTGCGAGTTTGCATCGATGTAAACCCTCAACACAAAAATGTAGAGGGTTTGAAAAAAATGCCGACCCTAAAGTTTTTTTTCGACGTAGAAATTCTCGGTCGGTCGGGTTACCGGAAACACACTACTTTTTTTCTACGCCTTACGTTTACAATACACCTGTGTGGCCGATGTTAAACTGTCGTGGTGAACGCTGACCAAGCTGCCCGTCAAAATATTTAGTAAATTCATACCTGTAATTGAAGTAGATATACGGTCTTTCATATTAATGAATGCTTCATTTGCCTTTACCTCTGTATTCTACAATGCCCGTAAGGTCAATATTGTTTGTTGTTGGAGATTAATTTTTGAAAAAAAACATTAGAAAAAGGACCTGAAAAACAAATCCCCCAAATAAATTGCAAATTAAATTGCAATATTAAGGGGTGGGGGGAGAACTAGATTATTTTCCATCTTCATTCAGCCACTAAGGGATAGCATGCACAATAATGTTGTACATTTGATTGGCTAATAACATATTGTGTCTAAAGTGAGAAGATTACATACAGTACATGGAGAAGTCATGGCAGCTGTCAAAGCCGGATTTCAATTACGAATGTAATATCGTCAGTATTTAACTCCAATAATATGAAGACACTTTCCTTCCAAGTCGCCAGCTGACACAGTAACCTCACTTCACTCTGTAATGGGTGTGTCTGTTGAGGCTCTAGATCCATGACATTCTGTTGTAAACTTTCCTCGAGGCTGATGTCTGGAAGCCCTCACACCACAATGCAAACATAAGTCACTGGATGCAATAATTTAAAGTCTGTATACCAGTGACTGTGCTTCATAAAATAAGGTAAATGCGCAGCATATGATAAAAGGAAATGTAGGAATGCTGAGCCATCATCCACTCTCAAAGTGAAGCAGTTTTTCATGAGAATGGTCTTTTTCTTTTTTTGGCGAACTCCTAAACTGTCCTTTCCTAACCATCAATACTCAATTTATGATACTTTTCTGAACATTTTATTTTATTTTGTGCTTATCTGATCTGTCAGGTATGTATTATTATTTTTTTTATTTTGTCATATATATATACTGTATATATATAATTTTCCTAATACATACATCATGATGTTTTGTGGAACGTGTTGCTCCAATTTGTCATACTCTGGCAAGACTAAACTTAATTGTCATAATAAATGGCAGTATTCACATGAGCCAAGGCTTTTGGTCACCTCTGATACACTGAATTGTACCGTATGTTCCTTTCCACTTCCCCAAACGCAAAGTAACCAAGGAACCGAGAAACAAATACCAAGACCAAAACTTGCCATTTCAAAAGAAAATTAAACAATTGTCATCATTCATCCTCATCAATCTCCTCCAATAAGATTAACAAAATCCCAGTTGAAAGTTTTTACATATCCAAATCTGGAGTGCCAACCAAGACAGAAGTTTTACTATGGAATAAAATAAAGAAATAAATGCAAACATGAATAATGTCACTGATCCAACCACATAATAGTTTAAAGGGTCTAAACACAGGAATAAGAGAACTGTTCTTTTACCTGTTGCTTGGAGAACCTGGCAGTTCAGCAATGACACACAACAACTGGGCAGGATGTCATCTCACTGCTTGTGTGTAAGGAGGGGTGTGCCACAGTGTGTATGTTTGTGCGTGTGTGTGTTTGTGTGTGTCAGTCAGAGGATGATGCATTTCCTGGCTTGTGGCAAGGGGAACCGTTTCCTGGTTTAACTTTTAGTGAGTTGTGCACTGTTTCAACCCAATACACAAAATGATTTGTACCGAATAGGAAATATTCCCTTAAATGTGCCATTCAAATTCAAGTCAGTTCAAGACTCTGAAACGACCGGATAAGATAACTAACAGTCGTGATGGAATCAATGAGAAATTCAGTCACTGGCATGAGGAAATATATCTCCAGTTGTGAAATGGTTGAAACCATACATGCACACATTCTTAAGCATTATCCTGTTGAATTTCTCACCCAATAATGTACTGCTCATGTTACAGCAGGATCACCTCAATGTCAACTCAGAATCTTGACAAATGAGACTTAATAATGATCGTAATTGAGTTGTCCCACCTGAGAGACTTTACCACAATGCTGAACAATCCAAAAGAACATTGTCAAACGTTCACCTTCTGTCAGTAACTCAAGAAAAGTATGCAAATCTTCAAATGACTTCCGGATTATGAGTTGCTGTGATTACAATGACGTGGATGACTGAGAATCTACACAGACACTTCAAGTTACTTGGTTAAAATAAATAAATAAGTACATCAATAAAAATCTGAAATATCTTTGCGAGTATTTGAGATTTGTGACATATATATACATATATACACAGTATATATATATATATATATATATATATATATATATATATATATATATACTGTATATATACCCCCAAACTAGATGAGTGGTTGCAACAGATCCCTGGGAACAACATCGGACATCTCAGTCCAGAAATGTGCAGTGCTGGGAACAGCAAGGATACTACGCAGAACCCTCTGGTAGAGGACCCGAGCTGAATGAGGGACGGACACCACCCGAGGGGTGAGACGAGGATTTAAAAAAAATAATATATATATATATATATATATATATATATATATATATTTTTTTTACTTTTACAATAACCTATTAATGAGGTATTAACAGTTTCACCTTACAGCTCAGTGTGTCGTAAGACTTGCACGGCTTTATCCTTGAGACAAGCATATGTGACTGGCACTTAACTACTGTGACAAGACCGAGGCAGTACATGGCAACTACCACTTGTGAAGCCACATGCAAAAAAACAGACATCTTTGTCCTAAAAGCCTAATCTTGCCGCAACAAGGAAGACCTCTTCTCCTAGGCAGCTCGTTTTCCTCTGGAGGTTCATTCAACCACACACGGTCCCCAACCTTGCAAAACTCCAAAAACATACCAGCTGCATTTCTATGGGCCTGCAACTCAAGTATGCCGGCTGCGACGAGCTGGCAAGGTCTCTCCACCTACGATGCTCTCATAGAAAACTGGAGACTTCTTTCTTTGTGGACACTGATCACACCAAGTTTTAATGAGTCAACAATAAAATACATCTGGCTTGTGCCAAGACTTGTTTACAGGCACAGTGAGGTGTCAAAAGTCTGCCTTGCAGGTGTCCTAGGACAGCTTGGCTCACCAACTGTGTTCTTTGCTCCACACTAAGCAGCTACACAGCCCTGAACTGCATTCTGTCAATGAAAGTCAGGCAACGACAATCATGCCAGTCAATACAGGTTTACTTATACAGAGCAGAGGTGCCCAAACATTTTTGACCGAAGATCTACTTTTCGATCAACCAACCTCGCACGATCGACCCGTTACTGTGCATGCGCGCATGCCATGATGAGCAATAGACTGCCGCTGAGGCATGCAACTCACTATTGCAGCCTGTTAACTATCGGAGCTCACGCGTACAGTTTTAAAATGCTTCTTTCGGTCCCCAAGATTCCCATTCTTTGTGAGTGCCGTTGGTGAATTGTACACGAAATCCACTTTGCCTGATAATCATGATGATAATAATAATAATAAATAATAATAATAATAAAGGCTCCATCGCAACTGCTCTGATCGCAAGCTGCCATTCCAGACTGCTGAGCGCTTGCAACTTCCGGTGACACAGTTCACATGCCACCGTACGTTAAACGTGACCTGCTTTATTTTATTCTGTTTTTTAAATACTTTTTGTGAAAGTGAGACTGATGGGATGATTAGGGTTCAGTGTGCATTAACACAAAAAGTATATTACGAACATGCACCCCTGATATAGAGCTTTCACAACAGCTACAACTGTAACAAGGCACTTTACAGAATAAATATTGTGTCCAAGAAATCAGAATATTGATCCATATGGATCATGTTCGTAATATACTTTTATAGTATATACTTTTTATACTATAAAAATATACTTTATATATATTAGGGCTGTCAAACGATTAAAATATTTAATCTAATTAAAAATGCAATGTCATAATTAAAATTAACTGAAAATTAATCGTGATTACTCACACATTTTTTTATAATTTCTGAATTTTCTTTTATATTTTTTTTGTCCTATTTTTCCCCCTTTTTAATGCTCTCATCACCATGGAATCATGAATCAGTTTTCTATGTGCAAAATGCAAATATTTACTGAAGTAACAATTTTGATTTTCAATTTTACATGAACATACTTCGTTTTTCTCAAGTTTGCTTTGAACACAGCAGTCAGGCTATGTTGATTCTGTTGGTCCTTCTTGCGCGGAAGTCTCTCTATGGTTTTGGGTTGACATCATTTCGGATGACTACACTTGGTTTGATGACAACACTGGAGATGTTTTATTTTCAGTGTGGTTGCTAGGTCGCTACCACTGCACCGCTGAACTTTCGACATGCCTCAGCGCATCGTCGCTGTCAGACGAACACAGAGAAGCTCCACCCACATTATTTATATGGACACAGAACACGGTGACCTTCCACACAAAATAGTTCCAAACAAGTAACAATCGTGTCAGTGGCATACATCAAACTCAACAGAATGCCTGCTCTTTATTCACCAGAGGCTCATCAACCTAGTCTCTTATTTCTCTCCCGAAACAGTGTATTCTCCCGCTTGGTGTACCTTAGCCTTCTCCGCTACGTACAATTTCTGTTCTTAGCTTGTAATGGAGGCTCTCGCTGGCAATCCGTAGTGGAGTCGTTAGATGCAATGCGATAGATTTCAGTTTGAGTCTGGCTGTGGACAATGTTGACAGGCTTGCATGCAGTAGCCATACATTTAGCTATGGCTTCAGCAAATTTGTTCTTCGTCGTGTCATCCATTTTCTTCGCTTTGAAATGATCCATAGCTGTCTGTCTTAGATGAGGGGGCGGAGTACTCACATCAGCTGTGTGCTTGGCCATTAAGTGGTATTTCAGACTCGACATGCTATGATGATAGCTCAGTTTACTACTGCAAAACATACAGGTAACTTTGGTCTTGTCAGTGGAAGAATCTGGCAACTTTTTAAAAGTAAACTTTCCATTCATAAACTCTTTAAGTATCCATTTTCGGTGTCTCACGCGTGCGTGGACCTGTGCAGCGCGCTTGTTGTTTTGTTTCTGGTTTATTTATAGAGCAACGTAACATCCGCTGTGACGTGTGCCGCGTTAATCTTGCGAGAAAAAAAAATTAATCCCGCTAAAATTAATTTAAATTAATGTTGATAACAACGCGCTAAACTGACAGCTCTAATATATATATATATATATATATATATATATATATATATATATACCTGTATATATATATGAAAGGTGCATTGGATTTTTAATTCTTTCCTTGTGTACAGAATTGTGTAATTCTGTACACAAGGAAAGGATTAAAAATATGCGATTAGAGTTGGAAAGCTTTCCTTAAATGGTCTCCCTTTCATTGGCTCTTTCTTGGCCTCCACTTTTTGAAGTCACTGAACACGTTTTCATTCACCCCACAAATGGCCCATCGGTGTCAATGTGAGTGTGAATGGTTGTCAGTCTCTCTGTCAGCCCTGTGATTAACTGATGATCCGCCCAGGTTGACCCTTGCTCAATGTCAGCTGAGACAGAGAGAGCGGCATTATGAAAATTAATGCAAATAGCAATAGAAAAAACAAAAAGAAAAATAATAATAAATAAATAAATTCTGGTCTCTGGTCTCTGCACATAGTAGCATATGATTTTGAATTCTGAAGAATTGACTTTGTGTAAACAGCTTGAAACAAAAAAAATTTATCTGCATCGCTTTGATAGGCTGCTGTGTCAATTATGTTTCTTGATGACTTTTTCTTTCTTTCTTGCGTTATTGCCGCCACGACAGAGATGTCAAGGTTGCGGAACACTTGAGAGATGACAGCATTCCAACATCGCCCACATGAAACACTTCCCAGACGTCTCACATTCCCTTGCTCCTCCTCTGTGCGATACTATAAATGAGATTCCCATGGTTTGTATTTCCGAGAATATAATAACAATCTTTGTGAAAATGCAGATACCTGGAGAAAAACCCTTTTATCATTAAGATCATTTCTTGAGTCACCTAATGTCTTCACCATGGTTTGGGAAACACATGAAAAAGACATTGTATTGTTGTATTTGTTGACAATTGTACGAACATTCTATAAAATAACTTTTTGCCAATTTGGTGCAGATTGTGTAGACAAAAACACAAGATTTTAAATGTGGTGCAAGAAGAGTAGACAGATAACTCAGGACATATTATTTGATGCATTTTTTCATTGCTGTGATAAAAACAAAAGTGACAGTTAACAAAAAAAAAACTCCAGAGAAATTAGGATTTTGTTTGTGATATAATAAACCCATGTAAGTGCTGTATTTTAGTTTATGCAAATTAGATAAGATCATTATTTGTTTGCTGGTTCGATGAGGGGGCGGCCTGGTGTTTGAGTGGTTAGCGCATCAACCTCACAGCGCAGAGGTACCGGGTTCAATTCCAGCTCTGGCCTTAGTGTGTGTAGTTTGCATGTTCTCCCTGTGCCTGTGTGGCTTTTCTCCGGGTACTCCAGTTTCCTCCCACATTCCAAAAACATGCGTGGCAGGCTGATTAACACTCTAATATGTCCCTAGGTGTGAGTGTGAGTGTGGATCGTTGTTCGTCTCTGTGTGCCCTGGGATTGACTGGCAACTGGTTCTGGGTGTCCCCCGCCTAATACCCGAAGACAGTTGGGATAGGCTCCAGCACGCCCCGCGACCCTTGTGAGGATAAAGTGGTTCAGAAAATGGATGGATGGATGGTTCTATGAGGACAAGCTGTGTAGAAAACAGATGGATGGACTTGTGAGTTGAGGTGAGTGGCCAGTCTAACTTAAAATCAGTGGCATAATTCCTGCAAGCAACAGTTCAGGAGGAGAATATGGACAACACCCTGAATTGATGGCCAGACAATAACAGGGCACATATTGTAACTATTCACACCGGCACTCACATTCACGCGCTGAATTCTGTGAGTCACTCCCCTGTCAGTGACTGCGCACAATTATGTTGTAATGCAGTCTGAATGTATTGTGCAGCATGTTTAACAACCAAAGTGACTGCAGTCACCAGGCTTGAGAAATTAGCAAAACAACAATGTAATAAATGTGAATCACGCAGTATTGCAAAATACATTGAAAGTCCAAAACACCCACCACAGTGAATCCTGAATCTCAGTGGACGTGCCTTGTTTATTTAACCTTCAAACTTCATTGTCGCTCGGTTTACATCCAGCAGGTCCTGCGATATGAAAAATTACTTATTGTCGTATGTTGATGTGATCTTGAAGTGGTACTGTGCACTGTTTACTCAGGCTGAAGTGCAGGAAAAATGGAGTGTCTTATCTCGCAGCAGGGTGCTGCCATATTGAATTGAAATCCTCTTTCAGGACTTGAAATTTCACAACAACCAGATGTTCTCAAAAAGATCGACTCAGTTTCAGCATTCTGTTGTGAAAACCAAAAAGGAGGTACGTTTGTGGATGTAGTACTCTTTTGCACCACTAGAGTGCCTCTTTCTCCACAAGATAATGAGCAGAATGGCACTTCATGAGAAGCCATTGATACGAGAGGTAGAATAAAAATTAAACCAAACAACAAACCTTGTAAAAAAAAAATCTGAGAAATGTGGCATCTCAAAACAGTGAAAACCTATGACATACAAAGGTAAAGAGGATTGTTTTTCTGTGACCCTCATTGCATGTGTCAACATGTTGCAACTGTGGAATGCAACAAATTCTATATTGTCCAAACAATTATTTACACTATCTTCACTTTTTATTTTCTGCACTACTTGAATCTTGTCACTCAGCATTATGTGATCAAATTTCAACTTCCCTCTCTCTTGAAGACACGAGCAGAGTATTTGTTTGACAGCTTAATTATTAAGAAATAGAGCAACACCTGACGTTTACAGAATGGATTACTTTCTAGGTACCTGCCTGATGGCTTCAGTATATTGTAAAAAGTATTTGAAGATTAGGGACTGATATACATATATATATATATATACCTGTATATACGATACGAGTTGTCAAACGATCAAAATATTGAATCGAATTAAAAATGCAAATGTCATAATTAACTCTAATTAATTCAAAATTAATCGTGATTACTCACACATTTTTTATTGTTTCTGAATTTCCTTAAATATTTTTTTGTCCTATTTTTTCCCGTTTTAATGCTCTCATCAACATGGAATCATGGATCAGTTTTCTATGTGCAAAATGCAAATATTTACTGAAACACCGATTTTCAATTTTACATGAACATTTTTCACTTGGAGCAGTTATTCACACATAATCTCTCACACAATATTACTGTCTATCAACAACAGTGAAAAAAATATTTTGCCACACAACAGCTCCTTTAACAGCTCTTTTTAGGGAATCAAAACAGAGCAATATAAAATTATAAAGTTCACATCTAAGGTAAACTAGAACTCATCCTATTGTGGATTTAAGCCATGATTGCATATTTCGTTTTTCTCAAGTTTGCTTTGAACACAACAGTCAGGCTATGTGTTCTCAGCAAATTTGTTCTTCGTCGTGTCATCCATTTTCTTCGCTTTGAAATGATTCATAGCTGTCTGTCTTAGACGAGGGGGCGCAGTACTCACATCAGCTGTGTGCTTGGCCATTAAGTGGTATTTCAGACTCGACGTGCTATGATGATAGCTCAGTTTACAACTGCAAAACATACAGGTAACTTTGGCCTTGTCAGTGGAACAATCTGGCAGCTTTTTAAAAGTAAACCTTCCATTCATAAACTCTTTAAGTATCTGATTTCGGTGTCTCGCGGTGCCGTGGCTGGCAAAACAGACATAGGCGTGGACTTCTGCAGCGCGCTTGTTGTTTTGTTTCCAGTGTAGAGCAACGTAAAATCCGCTGTGACGTATGCCGCGTTAATCTCGTGAGAAAAAAATTTAATCACGTTAAAATTCATTTAAATTAATGCCGATAAAAATGCGCTAAACTGACAGCTCTAATATATATATATATATATATATATACACATATCACCCATCAAATTTTTAGTAATTCACCTCGATACTTACTTGTTCTGAGAACAAATCAAAAAAAAAATCTAAGATAAAAGAACATTTGAAAATGGTTTTTGAAATACAAATTAAGTCTGGAGTACCCCCTAAAATGCCATTTGTCTATTGCCCCCCATGACCAAATAGAATATCAATTAAAACTGTAAAAATTATACATTTATAGTAAATTAGTTTCATTTGTTTTAATTAACATATTTTAAATAATAATTATTCATCGAATGTGTGTTCCACCACATGTAAGCAACCTTTTTGCCATCACCTTATACATATAGTACGTTCATGTGTGCGTGCGTGCATGCGTGTGTGTATGCGAGTATGTATATATACATCCATCCTGTGATCCCTTCATAGGACAGTGGCGGAGGACTCTGTGGACTGTTCGATTGGCTTGTGTGTTAGCCCTAACAATTACGCCCACCATTTTGAGAGATGGTTGCATGATTGCTTAACAGTGACCCACCAGGCTTCTCGTTCTGTCTCCCCCATGTTGGTTATTGCTGTCTTGTCTATGTTCCTCTGAACTGGTTGTAACTGGCCAACAACTCTGATTCTGATTGTTTTTAAGTGTGGTGTATTTATGCCTTTGTATTGTTGATAGCAAAGTCGAGTGGTTTTATCATGTTGCATACCCTTGAGGTAGATGAGCAGAATAAATGGTCAGAGTACCTCCTGAGCTTTTGCAAGACGATAATAATGCTAATCATAGGTAAACAGGTTTAGCCACTGCATATTTTATGTTTGGTTGCCATCTCAACGACATGTATGAACAGGGATTAAGGGGGTTTCAAATACCCACTTCATAGATTTGTGATCTCACTGGCCAACTGCACAACATCGGTCCATTCCTCTTTTACGCAATTCTAATTCCTGCATTAATTACAGCAATTCAGTTCCTCCTACCATTTCACGGACTTTACCTCCAGCGCGCTGATCATAAAGAAAATGTGAGGAGCCACTGTGGCGATGAATCAAGTCTGGTGTTTTCACGCCCACAACGGCGCAAATGCCAAGAAACTGTGTGCATCTGTAAAAATATCAAACCTCCACCTCTTAGTCCAAAAAGTCCACTTCAACATACGGTGTGTTCCAATTCAATAAATGACCAGTATTATTTTTCATACTGTCTGTCTGCAAACATAAACAATGCTTCCCATTCTACCTGTGTTCAAACGACAAATTCTAGGCAACACTGCCTCAGAAATGAGCATTTATACTCCCAAATGTTTCGAGCCTCCTATGCACCTATGACCATGACTGCTGCTTGAATACATCACGGTGTCCCACTTCCAGAAAGAGCAAAAAACATGGAAAAAGAAGTCTTAATGTTTTTTTGAAAGGTGTTCTCAAGATGAGGAATCCAGTTAGTCAACGAGCTGTTTACATTTCCTCCATGGAAACATATACCATCACCATTAATCATTGTGAATGAGTTGACAGGTGTGAAGGTAGAAAAGATTTATGCAAGTCAAGCTATCTACTATTTAGTCAATTCAAAAGAAAACTGTTTTTAACTTGAAAATTACATTGAATGTATATTGTTTTACTTGCTTGCTGATTTTTCCTGACATCTTAGTTACCGGCAGAACCAAAAATGTTTGGTCGAACTATTTAACGCTGATGCTGCTAAATGATTCAGATGACCCGCTCACCCTTTCTTAAGCATTGCCCTCAAGCTGTAATTACCCTTTGACCATCACTTCGTGGAATGAGTCTTCTGAATCAATGGCTTGACTCATGTAATTTTCTGAGAATGTCTGTTCAAGAGCATAACTGAGTTTTCAATCATGGGAAAGCCGCTAAACTCGTGGAGTACATTTTTACAAGGGGGTAATATGTCATTAGAATGCTTTTTCCCCAGATACAATCAGAAGCGGACAGATTGAAAGGAGTTCACAACAGGTTTTAGACAGCTTCTACATGACAACTAAGATTGGAGCTCACCCTGTGTAATAATGTTCAGCTGCCAGACTGTTTAAATGACACAGTCATATCTCTAACATCTCACGGTCATGATTATGTGACTGTACGCACTGTTTTTCACCCTTGTAAATTAGCTCAGGCGGTACAGTGGTCATGTTACAATTGTTGGAAGACACCAATCACCAGTTCCTCCGAATGTTGGCTATTCCTGTCATGAAGTGCATGGTGGAAGTGGACTCAAAAGCATGGAGGCAGGAGAAGCAGGGAGTACCGAACAAAATCTATGAACAAAAACTGCTGAAGGGCGGCCCGATGGTCGACTGGTTAGCGCGTCGACCTCACAGTGCAGAGGTCCAGGGTTTGATTTCGACTCTGGCCACCCTGTGTGGAGTTTGCATGTTCTCCCAGTGTCTGCGTAGGTTTTCTCCAGGTACTCCGGTTTCCTCCCACATTCCAAAAGTGAGTTGAGTCATCTACGAGGAGGCCGCACAGAGCTACGAGGAGGCCACAGAGCTACGAGGAAGTGTGAGTTGCTACGCATTGCAGAGCGGAAAGAAGGAGCAGCAACAGCAAAGTCAACATTTCTCTCGTGTGAAGCTTTCCTACATTTGAAAGTAAAGAACAGAGCGAAACATGGTGGCAGCGCGTGTGTAGAAATTGGCGACGTGAAGAGGGGGTTGGACGAAACGCTAGCTCGTTAGCACGGAAGCTAACCGCGGACGTTAGCACGGAAGCTAATTGCGAAAAGTCGCTACGCAGCTGGAACCCACCACCAGAGACCAACCAGCCGAACGCCAGCGAGCGTGAGGGAGCCGGCAACCCCACTTGCCACGTTAGAAACACCCAGCAGCAAGCCCACTGGACACGTCACAAACTAGCATACAACTGGCTAGCAACGAGACCCGACAAAATGCCACCCAAACAGAAGCAAGACACAAAGCAGGATGAGGATTTCCTGACCCTCACTCAAGTAAACGAATTACTCCAGCAACAAAAAGAGCTTTTTACGGCGCTCTTGCAACAACAACAGGAAAACTTCAAAGGATTTGTCAAGATGATAATAGACTCAACAAACTCACGACTTGACACTTTTACCAGGGAAGTCCAAGAAATAAAAACCAGCATCAACTTTACCCAAAAAGAGGTAGACGACATTAAAAAAAATCTAATCTGTCAAACTGGCCATTCCAAAGACATGCAAACAGAATTCTACAAAATATGTGACGGCATGCTTGTATTAACAGACAAGATGGACTACTTGGAAGGACAGTCAAGAAGAAACAACTTGGTAATTGATGGAATTGAGGAAAAACCGGGAGAAACGTGGACTGAAACAGAGGAAAAAGTTCAAAAAATCCTCAAGGAGAAGCTGCTGATACAGGGGCAAATTGAGGTGGAGAGAGCTCACCGCACAGGAAGACAAGAACCTGGAAGACCTCGTCCGAGGCCAGTTGTGGTGAAATTTCTCAAATACAAGGACAGATCAAGGATCCTACAAAAAGCAAAATACTTAAAAGGCTCCAACATCTACATCAACGAAGACTTTACAGATGCCGTACGACAAAAAAGAAAAGAGCTCCTCCCAAAATTAAAAGCTGCACGTGACAGAGGGGAAACTGCCTACTTAAGACATGACAAACTTATCGTCCACCCCCGCACCAGTACTCCAACACAACAGGCTCGAGTTCAACACCATCAAGCAGCATACTGAGAATTATTCACCACCCGAAGATAAAAACTCTGACCCTACTGAAGCAGGAAATTCACATACCAAAAACATGGACTTCGAACCCTTTGATGACCCTTCCAACCCTTTGATGACTTCCAACCCTACTGACCACAAGACATTTGACCCTGAGAACAACTTGGACCCGGACAATAACTTTTTCAAGACCGACCGACCGCGAGGGAGCCAGCGACGACCGACCGTGAGGGGGCCAGTGATGACCGCGAGGAAGCCAGCGACGACTGCAGGGAAGCCAGCGACCGCGAGGAAGCCGGGAGACAACCAGCCAGCGACCACCGCGAGGGAGCCAGAGACGACCGAGAGGAAACCAGCGACGACAGCAGGGGAGCCAGTGACCGCGAGGGAGCCGGGAGACAGCGAGCCTGAGGGAGCCGGGAGACAACCAGCCAGCGCGCGTGAGAGAGCCAGGAGGCAGCCAGCCAGCGAGCGTGAGGGAGTCGGCGACGACCGCAAGGGAGCCAGCGACCACGAGGGACCCAGGAGACGTCCAGCCAGCAACCGCGAGGGAGCCAGTGATGACGGCGAGAGAGCGAGCGACGACAGCGAGAGAACCAACGACGACCGCGAGGGAGCCAGCGACGACCGCGTGGGAGCGGGAAATTCACATCCCAAAAACATGGACTTCCAACCCTTTGAAGATATTGACTATAAGCCATTCGATCCCGAGAACAATTTGGACCCAGACAACAACTTCTTCCAGAACAAACAAAGGGTAACAAACTCTGACTATTACCTGGATGAACAATTCAACACTAATATAAAATTGGAAAATGCACTTTCAGTAATACACTTAAACAGTAGAAGTCTCTATAAAAACTTCACAAAAATCAAAGAATACCTGACTAAATTCAATAAATTCAAAATAATTGCCATATCAGAAACTTGGCTTGATGAAGATAAAACAACTGAAATGGAAATAGAAGGTTATGAAATGTTTGCAACTAATAGGGAAAACAAAAAAGGAGGGGGGGTTGCAATATATGTAGACAAAGCACTTAAATGCAGTAAAATCGAGAGATTGACAAACACAATAGAAAACCTAATGGAATGTCTAACCATTGAAATACATAATAAAAAGGCATCAAATATCATCATAAGTTGCATCTATAGGACACCAGGATCATGTATTGACACATTCAATAAAAAACTAACAGATATGCTCAGTTACAACAACGATAAGAAAACACGAATAATATGTGGTGACTTTAACATTGACTTATTAAACCCAAATGGACACAAAAAAACAACCGACTTCATAAATACTATGTACAGCAACAGCTTTTTCCCAGTAATCCTGAAACCTAGCAGAATAACAGTTGACACGGCCACATTAATAGATAACATATTTATAAATAAGATTGACCATAAAATGGAAAGTGGACTTCTCATTAATGACATAAGTGACCACCTACCTGTTTTTGCAGTTTTTCATAATTATTTTGATAGAAAAGCTAAATCAACAACTCGCATAACAGAAATAAGACTAAGAACCCAACGCTCCACCGACGCCTTTAAGCAAGACCTAGAAAAACAAAACTGGACCGAGGTCTATTCAAACGAAGACCCAAATACAGCGTTTGAAGTATTTCAGTCTACCATAATCTCCTTATATGATAAACATTTTCCATTAACTAAAGTCTCCAAAAAGTATAAAGACCCAAGTAAGCCATGGATAACGAAAGGCATAGAAAACGCATGTAAAAAGAAAAACAATTTATATAAATTGTTTTTAAAATTGAGAACTGAAGAAGCAGAAAAAAAATATAAGACCTATAAAAATAAACTAGTAAATATTATAAGAACCAGTAAAAGAGATCATTATCATGCACTATTAGAGCAGAATAAAAGTAACACACAAGAAATATGGAAGATACTTAACCAAGTAATCAGAAATAGTCCTAAAAAAATGGATTATCCAGAGTATTTTATCAAAGGCAAAAATACTATTTTGGAAAAAACTGCAGAAATAGCAACTGAATTTAATGAGTATTTTGTCAACATCGGCAGTAACCTAGCAAAACAAATTCCTGATCCAACAAACTTGTTTGAAATAGATAGATATGTAGAAAGAAACTCCTCCACGATGTTCCTTACTGCTGTAAAACAAGAAGAAGTATCAAATATTATAAAAACTTTTAAAAATAAAAAGTCAACTGATTGCTTTAATATTGACATGACAATAATAAAGCAGATTATAGAATATGTAGTGCGACCTTTCACGCACATATGCAACCTGTCATTCAAAGCTGGTATCTTTCCATCAAAAATGAAAATTGCTAAAGTTATTCCAATCTATAAAAGTGGAGAAAGACATCGGTTTACAAATTATAGACCAATATCACTACTACCACAATTTTCAAAAATATTAGAAAAACTATTTTCTCGCAGACTTGATAGCTTTATACAAAAGCATGCGCTGTTAAGTGAGAATCAATATGGCTTCAGGGAAAAGCGGACCACCTCAATGGCAGTTATGGAGTTTGTGGAAGCAATAGCCACTAATATAGACAACAAAGAATTTACTGTTGGGGTTTTCCTAGATCTAAAAAAAGCTTTTGACACAATAGATCACAGTATATTATTGAAAAAACTAGAAAGATATGGCATTAGAGGTGTAGCTTATAAATGGATAAAAAGTTATTTAGAAAACAGATATCAGTACGTGCAACTCAACAATAAAAAAACGAATCAACTAAAAATCACTCACGGAGTTCCTCAGGGGTCAGTGCTTGGTCCAAAACTATTCATCTTATATATAAATGATATCTGCAAGGTCTCAAAACAATTTAAATGTGTCCTATTTGCTGATGATACAACTTTCTACTGTTCTGGAATAAATCTGAAACAGCTCCTGACAACCGTAGAAAACGAATTAAACAAATTAAAAAACTGGTTCGACAGAAATAAATTGTCACTTAACCTGAAAAAATCGAAGTTAATTGTTTTTGGCACAAGACCAATCAAACACCAAGCTAAAATTATGGTAAACTCAATTGAGATAGAAAGAGCGTATGAAACCAAGTTTCTCGGATTAGTAATAGACTCAAAACTATGTTGGAAGCCACATATCGATAACGTAAAAAGAAAAATAGCCAAAACCGTAGGGATCCTCTACAAAACCAAGGAAGTGCTAAATAAGAGATCTTTGTACACATTGTACACTTCATTATTATTACCATATATGACCTACTGTGTGGAAATATGGGGAAATGCCTGCAAAACAAACACACTCCCTATTCTCAACCTACAAAAAAAAGCAATTCGAATTATTAATAGATCAAAATATACGGAACCCACAAATCCACTATTTATCAAATTAAATACGATGAAATTTTATGACCTGGTTGACTTTAAAATCGCCCAATTAATGTACAAAGCACACAATAACCTGCTCTGCCAAAACATTCAGAAGTTTTTCGAAATTCGAGAAAGCAGCTATGATTTAAGAGGTACCAACTTATTCAAAAAACTCAAAACAAGAACAAACATCAAGCAAAGAAGTGTATCTATCAAAGGTGTTAATCTGTGGAATAATCTCGAAACGGACCTGAAAATGAGTAAATCGCTTGCTGAGTTAAAAAACAAATTCAAAAAAATAGTACAAACAACCTACATCAATCAGAGTTAAAATGATAAATTCAAAACATTAAATATAATGATTAATCAGAACTAAGTTGATAAATAGAGAAAGGTATATAAATATCCATTATGAATTTAAGAGAAAATTGACACAAGAGTGTCAGGGTGTGGAAGTATATAATCCCGATACAAACCAAAAGTTGTAAAAATATCACGGTTAAGGGTAAAGTATGAGCCTTAATGGAGACTTCTTTCTTCTTACTTTTCTGATTGATATAAAAATGATTTATTAGATACAATCACATAACGGGGTAGGACTAGATAAGTTTTTTACTTCTTCCTACTCCCTTGAACATAATAACTGTGTTGAATGAAGATTGATTTCTTTCTTTTTACTTTTTTTATCTACCTTATTTTCTGTCAAATTATTACTGTATATATGTTTTATGTTCAATAAACAAACAAACAAACAAAACAAACAAACAAAAACATGCAGAGCAGGCAAATGGAACACTCCAAATTGTCCCTTGGTGTGAGTGTGAGCTCAGATGGTTGTGCGTCTATGTCTGCCCTGCGATTGGCTGGCAACCGATTCAGGGTGTCCCCTGCCTTCTCGTCAAAGAAAGCTGGGATAGGCTCCAGCACGCCCCCCGCACCCTTGTGAGAATAAAGCGGATCAGAAAAAGGATGGATGATGGATGGATCGATGGATGGCTGCTGAATTTTGTCCTTTTATTGTAATTGTAAAACATGTCTACATTGCACATGCATCTGCATGACCAACCATGGCCAACCTCATTCAAATATGCCATAGGAGGAGAAAACTTGAGTATGCCTCAGAGCACACATACGATGCAAATGTCCTTGACTTTTAGTTTCTAGTGGGCCCAAACATTTTTTCCTATTGTCAGTGCACCCTAACGTCTGAATGTGAGTCAGAATGGCCTATTTGTCTGTTTGTGTCAGTCCTGCCTGCTGCATTCAGTCATTCTGGATAGCTCTGCCCCAAGGGGGCAGGCGTTATCAATACCTTGGAACACACTGGTTGATTGGTTTTATCATGCTGAATAAAGTAAAAATGTTGAAAAGGACCATGAAGTTTTTTATGTAACTGTACCTCTGAACTGCGGTTTAACCCACCTTTCAAAAGATGGGATAGACTCCAGCTTCAGCATAATAAGCGCGATGGAAAGTGGATAGAAACGGCACGTGAACCATAAATGGTAACACCAAGTGTCTCACTACAAAGTGGCAACAATTGATTCTGTTCTTGGCTGCGCTAACATGGTTCAAATATTCAGATCTTAAAAGGAGAGTTTGATACTCATCCAAAATATATATATATTTTTTTTTTCAGCTGGACAGCAACACAGTGAGTTGAATGTCCTTTTAAAGTCCTGTAATCATAGCAGTGACCGTCACTGGCCTTTTCTCACATCCCATGTTGCCACATCAAACAATTCCATTCTTTTCATGCTTCAGTGCTTCTGGATTGTACAAGAACATCATGCGTGTAAGAAACCAGACTATATTCCATAATTTAGAAATGTGTTTTATATGCGGCTGCATGGTGACCAGCTAAATGTACATGTGAACATATACACAGCAGTTTTCAGTTGTTTGGGCTGCCTTACTGCATTCAAATAGTATCTGTGCTTTTGAACATGCTTTTATGTTATTGTTTTATATTTGTGTGTAAGACATGCAGACAGACAAAACAGATTTTACATTTCTGCAATCTGATAGGAGCGCGAGATGAAAACAACATGTGTTTGATGGTGATCAGAGTCAGGAAACACATGTGGTCCATGACCCAGTGTTTCCTTGTGCACCGCATGTGCTTTTTCAGAAAAGTCACAACCTTTCCGTGCTTTCCTCTTGTGTGCACATTTCTGTGATGATTAATCATTTCCCAGGTCTATTCTCATGCAACGGCAACAAAGACAACCTCTACAACACTGAAATATTGTAGAGCTGAAACAATAACAAACAAAAAATACTTCATGGCTTGATTTTTGTTTTTCATTGAGTTTGTTAGAAAAAAGTAGCGATGCCTTACACAAAACGATAACATCATCCCAGAGACAGAATTGCCCATCTCCGTTCATCTCTATATGTGCCCTGTGACTGATTGGCGACCGGTTCAGGGTGGACTGCTTTTCACCCTAGTCAGCTTGGATAGGTTCTAGCACCGAAACTGTTCAGGATAAGATAATGGATAGATGGATAGTAGTACGACTCCCCGTGGTATTGGAAAAGATGTTTGCATGAGGCAACACCAGTGTAGTTGTCACTCCCACGAGCAAACGCAAGTGAGACACGGTACGTGTTTCCAACAGTCGTCAGCAAAACGGAGTCCGTCAGTGAGGGACTGAGGAGGTCCATCAGTACTGACCCGGTTCGTGACAATTCCGGCACAGATGAAAATCTGCTTCGCATCAATGCTTAGTCCATCGTTTTTTTTTCGAAGCAAAACCGGCATCCGTCAGGGATTGACAGACTTTCTGTCAGCGTTGCTAGAATGCAAAGGTATAAATCATTCTGCATCTTTATCTTTTGTGCAAAACTGACAAGAGTTAATGAAGGAAAAAAGGCACAAAACGTAATTGTGTCAACAGGCCTTATCCTTGTTAGAATATGTTGTCGTAATTTTGGTCTCATTTAAAATAATGAAACCTGGCTTTTATCTGGGGGTGAAAATAACTAGAAAAGACGTGCACTGTAAATAAGTAAGAAATTAAAAAATATATAATTTTCTGAAGTGCAGAAACATAAGTGATTCCGAGGTCAGAGAGTTGATGTGACCAGAGAAGCATATGAATGCAAACAGGCACACCTACATTTGTCGTGATGATAAGGCTTATCTAGGGTATTTCCTCAAAGTTAGGTCATTTCTGATCTATCTGATGGGCTGAGGTGGAACACAGGTAACTTCCTCCCTTTACCTGTTTCACATTCAGATTAATTGAAGAATATTTTGGCCTTATATTAGCGACATCTCCCTCATAACGACGAGACAGTCAGCTTGGTCTCGTTGCTTCGATGGTCCGTCAAAATAAGTCTTTCCGTGAAAGCGGTCCATGGTGCAAGAAAACACAAAACAAAAACAAATTCTCTAGAGCTGTGCATTCAACTAGCTCGTCTCATTTTACAAGTCAGGGGTGGGCGATTGATTTTTCAAAGTGGTGATGTGAGAAACAAAAAATGTTGCTGAAGGCCAGACCAACATGCTGTTTTAATTACTTGCCGCTTGTGTAGTCCCGGTATATGTTTTTGTAATTAGGAAATAAAAACTGAAATAAAACCTGTTGAATGAAAAGTTCATAGAATTGCTCACATGAAGGAGACATATCCCCACATATTAACATTAAATCACTATTTAATCAACATTACCAAAAAACATTTCTAATGTGCATTGACAATATTAGCACAAAGCACTCAGACATTCTTAGGACTGCCAAATGACCAGGACAAATTCCTCTCTCCCCTCCACTTTGCAGGAAAAGGGATTGTTGACATGAGGACAACAGTAAGAGCTCTTTTTTCCCCCCATTTTATTTGTTTTTAATAGTTGACAGAATGGTCGGAGAAGTCACTGAATACAACAACATCTTTCAGTGGGTGACACTGAAGACAAGTTGCTGCTTTTGTTCGCTTGCACTGCTTACACATATTCTCAACTCAACTTTATTTATAGAGCACTTTCAAACAGCCATCGCTGCAGACAAAGTGCTGTACATGGAGCAACTAACATATACAACAATAAAGCAATAAATCAGTAACAAAGATGGTAGAAAGCACCAAACAGTAAAACTAAGATCAAATCTGAGTCACGCTGAGTCAAATGCCAAAGAATACAAGTGAGTTTTGAGGCACTGTGAGTTATCAAAATAAAAAATAATAAAAATAGAAACCAGCTCAAACGCTATGTTTTATTTTGACTGCATAAGAGCTACGTGGACAGGCTGGATGTAGCCCCCAGAAGCTACTTTGCCCAGACGACTTTTTAATCCTTTCAGGGACAGCGGTTACTACAGTGGACAGTTCATCATGTTACAAGGATACAGGGTGCATGAAAGGGTTAAGTTCACACATAAGGTTGGTAGGTCAGGAAAAAATGAGCACCAACCAACGACCTCTGGTGCTCATTTGAGGACCACACCAAAATTGTGATGCGCCCTCCTATTTACAGAGATTATTTTCATGTCAGTGCGGTCCGGTGATCAAGTGGTTAGCATGTCGACCTCACAGTGCAGAGGTGCAGGGTTCAATTGCAGCTCCGGCCTTCCTGTGTGGAGTTTGCATGTTCTCCCCGTGCCTGCATGGGTTTTCTCCGGGTACTTCAGTTTCCTCTTACATTCTAAAAATTTTGCATGGCAGACTGATTGAACACTCTAAATTTTAGTCCCTGGGTGTGAGTGTGAGCGCGGTTGTTCGTCTGTGTGTGCCTTGCGATTGGCTTGCAACTGGTTCAAACAATGGTGCTTAATGCACAGAATGTACTACGTCAGCCTATCATCAATCCCGTTACTTGATTGACATAGAGGGCAACGAGTCAGATGACTGAATCACCGCTCATGCTCAGACAAAGGCGCTAAGTGCTAAGCTAGTCGGCCAATTTCCTCTGTTTTTAGGGCAGGGGTGCCCAATACGTCGATCGCAAACAACCAAGAGCCAGCAGACTGGTCCCAAGTCGACCGCGAGCGGTGGGATGAGTAAATGGGGGAGAAAAAAAAAAGATTTGTGTGTTTGTGTCTTCAGGTTTTAGTTACGTTCGGGCGCTCCGGCTGTTGCTCGTCGTGGTGTGCATGCATATGTGCGCGAGTGCATGGTCGTGTGTGTATACGTGTGTGTGTGCGTGCGTGTGTGTGTGCGAGCGCGCGTGCGTGTGTGCGAGCGTTAACGTTGAACTCTCTTGCCGCTATTCTATTTCCGTGTTCTATTGCATGTTTCCAGCAAGGAGACATTTTGGGGTCGACATATTACCGTAATGACCATACACAAGGCGCAACGGATTTTAAGGTGAGCTTTTAAGAAAATGGAAGACTTTTAGGTGAGCCTTTTAGTGTGGAAACTATGATACTATTAATGCAAAGAGTTTGTTTCACCGACAAGCACTGGTGTCTCCACCCAACATTAGACACTCACACACTAACACTCACCGAAGTCCCCCAGAAGAGGCTCTATTAAAGATGAGTCAGGCCTTCAGGATGCTACAGTTTGTTGTTGTTGTTTAGTTAACTACAATACTGTGTGGCCCAAGAGGACCCAATGTCAGCACTAAAGATGTAGGAAGTTCTCTAACCACCACGGTTATTAAAATAATATTATAAAATAATGTAATAACGAAAAATAAAGGTGTGTCACCTTGACGCCATATTATATGGCCGGTGGCAACGAGATGTGCTAGCCATGCTCCCTGTGAGTTGATGTGGGTATTATGGCTTCCCAGCTTTTGTCACTTGACGCAGCCCAAAACGCAACGCTAGGAAACAAGTCTGCCCATTTTTGGGTTCATATTCAGCAGGGGTGCCCAATACGTCGATCGCGATTGACCGGTAGCCCGCCAAATGGTCTCAAGTCAATCATGAGGAATGTAAATGGAAAAAGGGGCTTGTCTGTGTGTGTGTCGTTAATATTATATCTTTTTGTGTTTGTGTTAAGCATCCTATAAGTTTCACTTTCAAAAAAACCCTAAGTATTTTAAAAATAAAATAAAATAAAATAACATAAATAACGGTGGCACTTGACCTGCATCACCGGAAGTTGTTCGCGGTCAGCAGTTTGCAATTGTATCTTGCCATCAAAGCTGTTGCAATATGTCTTTTTTTTAATTATTATTGGCAGCCAAGTAGTTGAGTTGTTAGCACGTTGACTTCACAGTGCAGAGATAATTCAGGTTCACAGTGCAGGTTCAATTCCAGCTCCGGCCTTCCTGTGTGGAGTTTGCATGTTCTCCCCGTGCTTTCATGGGTTTTCTCCGGGTCGTCCGGTTTCCTCCCGCATTCCAAAAAGCATATATGGCAGGCTAACTGAACACTCCAAATTGTCCCTAGGTGTGAGTGTGAGCGTGAATAGTTGTCCGTTTCTGTGTGCCCTGTGATTGGCTGGCAACTGGTTCAGGGTGTCCCCAGCCTACTGCCCGAAGACAGCTGGGCTAGGCTCCAGAACCCCCCGCGACCCTAGTGAGGATAAAGTGGTTCGGAAAATGAATGAATGAATGAATTATTATCATTAAAGGTTTGTTTCATCTGCAATTCACCGATGGCACTGGCAAAGAATGGGAATCTGAAGCGCCAGGAGAAACATTTTAAAACGGTACAAGTTCGTACGATAGTTTCTCCATTTAACATGCTGCAAAATTGCATCCCATGTCTCCGCTCCAGGTCTGAACTAAGGTCGGCACTGATTTCCTTTTCACTAACTCACATTCATGCGAGGGGCCGTTGTGGCTGTTGCTCATCATAGCATGCGTGTGTGCGTATGTGCATGTGTGTATATGTGTGCACGTGCAGTTACGGGTTGATCATGGGAAGTTGGTTGCTTTGAAAGTAGATCTTTGGTCAAAAAAGATTGGGCCCCTGATGTCCAGGTATGAAAGAAATAGTACACAGTACAACAAGATTTCACTTTTAGCCAAAGAAACTACAAGCACTTTTCATTAATCTAGCCATAGCACCCTCCATCTGTCCATCCATCCATTCATCCATCCATCCATTCCTCTTTCCATCCAATTTGACTGCCACACAGGTAAAAGCAACTTGGCATGTTGATTGTCATGCTGTGTGGAATTCAAGTCACAAATACACTTAATCAACTTGGCAAACAAGGGATGGAAAGCGCAACCATCCTAGCTTTAGTCAAGATGTTAGAGTTGTGAAACATTTAACTGCATTGCACTTTTTGTATTTCAAGTCTGTGTTGTTGTTATTCAGTGCCTGTATTTGATTTGTGGGTGCTTGTTCTTAAAATGTTTTTTTGTTTAATAATTGTAGTTGAGCCTTTACTGCACACTACTTATCTTGCTTTTCTTTCGGTTGGCACACAAGAAATATGAAAAACATCTAAGACTAAAACTAATACAGTGATCCCTCGCTATTTCGCAGTTTGTTTATTGCAGCTTCGGTACATCGCGGAATTGTTCAAACATATTCATTCAAAAAAAAATTTTTTTTTTAGTCCGTTTAAAGTCCGCAAACAGTCTGGTAGAAGCAGTGAAAGTCAGCAAAACAACAGTGAGTCACATAGAGCAACAGAATACAGTACATGTGAGGTGAGAAAGGGGGGGGGGGGCTGAGAAGATGTAAAGCCACGTTGATTGGCTCTGCATTATCTTTCTGTCTTATCACGTGGGTTACTCTTTGATCTTTAATCAGTGTCAATGTGTTGTTTACAATGCTGCTAGTGTGTGCGTGCGCGTGTGTGTGTGTGTGTGTGTGTGTGTGTGCGCGGCTGAGAGCGAGAGAGAGAGAGAGAGAGAGAGAGAGAGAGAGAGAGAGAGAGAGAGAACGAGAGAGAGGAGGAGGCTTATAAGAACAAAAGCAGGTCTCTTCCATCCTTAATTGTCTAATCATCCTTAATTGACTAATCATAAACACGTCTGCTGCACGCCATGGGATCGCTGGCCTTTGTGTTTGTGTGTGTGTGTTAGTGCGCTCTGCTCAAGCGCAAAGGCCCACATCGGGCAATTTTTGTTTTTATGTATATGTTAATTGGTCGTTACTTCGTGGACTTTCGTTTATCACGGGTGGTTTTGGTCCCCATTAACCGCGATAAACGAGGGATTACTGTATTCATTAAACTAAAAAAAGGATTTTCATACAAAATAAAACACTGAAAACTGACTCCAGAAAATATATGAGTATGATGTACTTTGGAGTTTGAAATGCATTTATTTCACTATTTCTAGGGAGAACACCCTGAACTGGTTGCTAGCCAATCACAGATATTAAGAGCATCTGTCTGTCATTTGAAGCTCAAGAGAGGAAAACAACCCAAAGCATAAAAGTAAATCAACAGCAGAATGACTTCAAAAGAAAAAAAAAAAATCACCTTCTGAAGTGTCACACACAGAAACCAACTGCGGCACGAACTTCAGAGAAAGCTTTGCAACAGACATTGAGAAGAATGTGGCTGAGTTGAATTAATTTTGAGGAAAAGAAGAATTGTCTCATATTCCTCCTGACTGTTGTTGCGTATGATCTTTTCCCTCTGTGGAACTGCCCAGGTGACCTGACAGATGCATCATGTGACCATCCTAATGCTGTTAAAAGCCTATCCAAGCTCCTCCCAGTCTCTCTTCCTCAGACCTAGCATTAGCCACATGGCAACGCAGCACCTTTGTTTCCCATAAGGTCTATGTCATCAGCGAACCGGAGGTTGCAGATGGGTCTTCCTCCGATGGATATGGAGGTGTGGAACTCTTCAAGGGCAACATCATGGACAAGGCCCTTGAAGACCCATCTGCAACCTCCGGTTCGCTGATGACATAGACCTTATGGGAAAAAGCGAAGCTGAACTCCAGGATCTTACCACCAGACTGGAAGAGATAGCGAGGGCTTACGGCATGGAGATAAGTGCAGAGAAAAGCAAGATACTGGTCAATAGCCACAATAAAACAACACCAACAAACATCACATTGAACGGGCAAACCCTGGAAGTGGTGAAGGACTTCAAATACCTTGGGTCCTTTATGAGTGAGGATGGCAGCTCCACAAAGGAGATGAAAGCAAGAATAGGTATAGCAACATCAGCCATGACAAGACTGGCCAGAATTTGGAGGAGCAATACCATCAGCTTCACAGTGAAGGTCAGGCTGTACAAGTCCCTGGTACTCTCCACCTTACTATACGGCTGTGAGAGTTGGACACTCACAGCAGACACGGAACGCAGGATTCAGTCCTTTGAGAACAAGAGCTACAGAAGGATGCTCCATATATCTTACAGAGAACACCGGACAAATGACTATGTCAGACAGCTAGTCATCACCCTCGCTGGAGAACAGGAGCCTGTATTGTCAACGGTAAAACATCGCAAAATGGCCTGGTATGGCCACGTTACAAGGCATACCTCGCTATTCAAAACCATCCTACAGGGGACAGTGGAAGGGAAGCGGAGAAGAGGCAGACAGAGAAAGTGCTGGATGGACAACATCAAGGAATGGACTAACTGCAGCTTCCAGACCCTGCTACGAACAGCTAAGGACCGAGAGTGCTGGAGATCCCTGACTGCCCAGACGTCCACCATGGCACCCCTACGGCCTCTTAGGCCATGGGATGAGTGAGTGAGTGAACGCAGCACCTGAGCATGAGTTTCTTTTGTCTTCTGTTTGTTTAGTTGCAATAAAACTTCCCTATTGTGTTCCACTGAGTCTTTATATTGCTCCTTACGAGACGGGACAGAACACTCTTGTGCCGCTCTTTTTTGCCGCTCCAGGAAATGTTTGGTTGATATCATTGCTGCCAAAGGAGGCTCAACCAGTTACGAAATCCAAAAGGTTCAACATACCGTAAATTTCGGATTACAAGCCACTACTTTTTTTCCACACTTTCAACACTGCGGCGTGTAATATGAAGCGGCATAATAATTTTTTTTTCCATCGCGGGAAAAACATGGACCAATAAAATGAATGAGTCTTTCACTGAGGTCCAATGAGATTGTATGACTAATCACAACCTCCGCTCTTTTTGCCGTAGCGGGGGAAAAATGTGTTACCCGGCAACAGTCGACCAATAAAATGAATGAGTAGACCACAGGGGTCCAATGAAATTGTATGATTACCGGTAATCATAACTTCCTTATTTCAGTCCTTCTTCTAACCCTGATCAACATGGAGAGAGAACCCCAGACGAAAAGCATATGATGCAGCTTTTAAACTAAAAGCGATCACTCTGGCAGTTAAAGAAGGAAATCAAGCTGCTGCCCGTAATCTTGGCATAGACGAGTCGATGGTGCGAAGGTGGAGGCTCCGGCAAGAAGAACTGAGCCAGTGTAAAATGACAACCAAAGCTTTTAAAGGTTTTCAAGGTGGGCCGTCGTGGTGTTATAGATTCATGAACCGTAAAAGCCTGTCTATTAGGGCATGCACGACGTTGTGTCAGCAGCTCCCTCTCAATTACAAGGACAAACTTGCTTCATTCCGCACATTCACACAAACAAAGATAGCGGAGAATTCCATCAGCCCAGATGAAATAATAAATATGGACGAAGACCCTCTGACATTTGATTTGCCTCTCACTCGGACTGTAAATAAAAAAGGTGACTCCCCCGTCATACTGAAAACAAGCGGCCATGAGAGAACACATTTTACCTGTGTTTTGAGCCGTGCAGCATCGGGCCTAAAGCTACCAACGATGATCATTTTTAAGCGGCTGACTATAGAAATAATAGCTGTTGGACAGTCGGCGTTGGTGCGGCTGGATGGATGGCTGCTGAAGTTGAGGATGAGGAGAGAGGAGTGTTGGCGCAGAGCGCCGATGCTATTTGGAACCGAGAGTCGCCGCTTGGAATTGAAATGGATTTCCATGGGACAAGAGAAGTGAACCAATCTCTTTTTTCGTCAATGGATGCTACAGCTTCTTGTTGACTTTGAAACTTAGCTTGTAGCCGACGTGTGCACATTTTGAGCATGACGTCTCTGATCCACTGGTTAAAGGACACTTTGATTCTCTCCTCTTTCATCTCAAACTGCTTCAAACAACAAAGCGTGTGACGGAAAAGTGGTTAGGACTGCACGACTGTCCGTGTTTTATGTTATGTGTTGTGTTTATTATTTTACTTTATGTTAACTGTTTTGTTAAGCGCTTTGTTACAGCTGCCGCTGTTGTGAAAGCGCTATATAAATCAGCATGTATTGTATTGTATAATTTCATATATCTTTTCCCATTTATATGATTTGCATTATTCTATTTAAAGCCTGGTGGGCTGCAGTATTTCTCCTCATAATTACGCAAATGCACATCAAGATCTCTCTTTGTCTGGCCTCTTATTATGTGTTTCAGCGTAATTTCGTTGTGCAAATGCATTTATCATGCTCATAAAAATATGGAGATTATTTTAACCTTAAGAAATTGTTGCGTTTTTTTCTGCGGGGGACCGCGTCCGCGCCTCACCCGGAGGCGCTCCAGGTGGCAGGGATGCAGATGCAAACCCCCGCCTACTCATTGGCCAGTGGTTTATAATATGGTGCGGCGCATATAATTACAAAATTGATTTTTCTTCATAAATCTGAGCATGCCGCTCTTAATCAGGTGCGGTCTGTAGCCCGGAATTTACGGTACTTTTTTCCACCTTGTCCTGTGACATTTACATGTGTTCAGTCAAATCATAAAAATATATTGAGGTACCAGTTTAAGCTGACTGTGTGTCTATTGCTGTGATTTTGAGAAAGATCATATGACATTTTCTTAGCAATTTATGCAGACATCATTTTTTGGGGAAGGAGATGCACAAGATTAGGGCATTGTTACTTGTTAAAAATAAATACATAAAAATATGTGTAACATTATGCCTTAATATTCAAGTTATACCGTATTGGCTCGAATATAAGACAGTGTTTTTTGGATTGAAATAAGACTGAAAAAGTGGGGGTCATCTTATATTTGGGGTCTAGACATTATACCTAGATATCATTGAGGCGAATGCTGAACGTGACTCCCCAGGCCCTGCCACGAAGAATAAAAATAAAAATAGCGGTAACACAAAAAAGAAAAAGAAAAAATAGCGGGAAGAAAGAAAAGAGAAGAAAATAATAGAAGAGATAACTGAAAATGGAGAAACGTAGCGAGAATCTGGAGAAAAGTGGGTCGAAGATCGGCCAGGTTAACCAGCAGCTGAAGAGAAGTTATGATGTATTTACATTTCAAAAACCAGAAGCCATTCATTTACGAATGTGATTGCACTTTAGTTTACATATTTAAATGTTCAGATATTAAGAGTTGAATGAGGCAAAATAACATGCTTTTTTCTCTCAAATATATTGTTATAATCATTTGTTTCAGATGTACTGTAATTATTTTCTGCATAAAAATTTATTTGGTGTTCAAAAAGTCTTTTCTCAAACTTGAGTCTTGAAAAAGAGCGAGTCGTCTTATAATTAGGGCCGTCTTATATTCGGGCCAATACGGTATTAGAATAATGGCAATGGTTACCTTTAGAAAAGAATGTCCCTCATGAGGATGGATGGATGTTACGTTAAGATGTACGTTAAGTCAAGTCAAGTCAACAGTATTTATAGAGCACTTTCAAACAGCCATCGCTGCATACAAAGTGTTGTACATGGAGCAATTTAACATGCACAATAAACAGTAAGACAAATCGGCAATAAAGGCGGTAGAAAGCACCAAACAGTAAAACAAAGAACAAATCTAAGTCATGCTGAGTCGAATGCCAAAGAATACAAGTGAGTTTTGAGGAGGGTTTTGAAGATGGGCAGCGAGGAGGCTTGCCGAATGTTCAGTGGGAGGCCATTCCAGAGAGAGGGACCAGCAACAGAAAAGGCTCCATCCCCTCTGAGCCTCAGTTTAGTTCTTGGTACTTCTAATAATGTCTGGTCCACAGACCTGAGGCGCCGGGCAGGTGTGTAGGGGCGGATGAGCTCAGAGAGGTAAGGTGGCGCAAGATTATTCAGAGATTTGAAAACAAATAAGAGGATCTTGAAAATAACTCTAAAATGAATGGGGAGCCAGTGAAGGGATGCCAGAGTAGGAGTTATGTGCTCCCTCTTACGAGTACCAGTCAAGAGGCAAGCTGAAGGCGCTTAATGGAGGACTGGCTGACTCCAAAGTAAAGGCATTGCAGTAATCGAGCCGGGATGTGACAAAGGCATGAATTACTGTCTCAAAGTGTTCATGTGAGAGGAGAGGTTTTATTTTGGCCAGCTGTCTAAGGTGAAAGAAGCTGGATTTAACAACGGCACCAATTTGCCGATCGAGTTTGAAATCACTGTTCAGTTTAAGGCCCAAGTTTGAGACTGTTGACTTAAGATAAGGAGACAGGGGGTCCAAGTCTACAGGATGGAATGTACAAGGGCCACTGGGACCAAACAATATCACCTCTGTCTTCTTTTCATTGAATTTCAAGAAATTTTGTGCCATCCAGGTTTTGATTTCTTCCAGACAGGATAGGACTGGCCTTAATGAGAAGGCTTCTTTCTTGCTCAGTGGGACATAGATCTGGCAGTCATCTGCATAGCAGTGGAAGGGAATACCATGTTTCCTTAAGATGGAACCCAATGGGAGCAGATACAGCTAGAACAGCAGAGGCCCCAGAATTGAGCCCTGTGGAACACCACATGACAGGGGAGCATTGCGTGACTCAGAGCAGCCCAGGCTGACATAAAAGGTTATGTCAGCTAAATAGGACCTAAACCACTCAAGAGCACTGCCGCCAATGCCCACCAAGTGCTGCAAACGAGTCAGCAGAATACGGTGATCCACTGTATCAAATGCTGCAGTTAAGTCCAATAAAACTAGACACACGTGGTCTCCAGAGTCCTTGGATGTGTAATAATAATAATTATAATGTGTTAAATGTAAGTTTAAATGCTTTTAAATCCAGGTCAAAAATGTTGCTTTTTTCCCCCATACCTTTGATTAAGGTCCTCTAAACAATTTATTTTATTTTATTTTTTTAAGCTATTTTGGAAACCTACTTTTTTTATTTTAAATGTGTATGTGTTCAAATGGTGTCACTGTACTTTCGAGTAATTTTTGAAAGCTCCTTTTGTTTTCTCTGCTTTGCTTTTGAATGTCGTTAACTGTGTTTGTAAATGCTTGTAGGTCTTGTGTCTTTGCTTGTGTGAAGCACACTGAGTTGCCTTGTGCATGAAATGTGCTATATAAATAAAACTTCCTTGCCTTGCCGTAAAAGGATGCTTTAAAATATGCCTCACCACTTAAAAATAGTGTAATGACAGCAACAGTGTGACCCTGAAATGATTCTATTTTCATGATTTCCTTTGCATGAAATTACAGCGAGACCATCTCTCACATCAGCGCTTCCATTTTCCTCCTGGCAACAATGAGACCCCCTCACAGTTAGTAAAAATACCTGTTAAAATAAAACCAATTGGTGAATTTTTTTAATGGCTTATTTGTGCAACAAGCCTGAAGAAAAATGAAGAATTATCTTACAAAAGATTGCTGATGTTGTTAAAGGTCAAATGATTCTTTTTCAACCATTTTTTCATCTTTCAGGGCTACTCAGAGCAGCATCCATGCAACCATCCATCCATACATCCATCCATTTTCAAAGTTGCTTGTCCTCAATAGGCTTGTGGGTGGGCTGCAGCCTATCCGCATTGACTGGGCGAGAGCCAGGTTACAGCCTCGACTTATTGCTAATCAATGGGAGCTCACCAACAACCCTCGCATTCAGAACATACAAACTTCACACAGGAGGGTCTGGGCTGAGTTGACACTTGAACCCAAAAACTCTAGACTTATTGAAGGAACTGCTAACTGCTAACCTTCACAACTGTGAAAGAAAAAAATAAAACAAAATACTAAAGGAAAACATTAATTATTATTGCATCCATGCACAGCAGGTTGTTGATGATCCCCTACGCCATTTAGGCCCGAGAGAGGTATGAATAGAATCACTGTGGACAGGGTCATACATCATCTGTTTTTACTTTCTGCAAATCATCTACATTGCATTGCCATGACATGTGATGATGCAAACCTGTGACCATTACTCCTATTGTGGTATCAAAGAAAGGAATTTAATATCTCAACATTGTTTTCATCCTTTCACTAACCCTTCCTTTGTTGACTCTCACCCACAACGCTCTCCATCTTTGTTTACTCTCATCTACCTTGATCTTTATCCCACTGTCTTGCATTCGAGGGATTAGACATGAATGCCAGGACTCTCTGGCGCCAAAGACCACATGATGAGGAATTGCTGCTCCACATGATGGGAATGACCTTGTCTTGAGTCTGGCTGGATAAGGGATAATTGTGTGTATTAATTCCAGATATGTAGGTCCAGGTGGAGTTCCCATCAAAAAATAAATAAAATACAGACAGGAGTTGCAGAGTATCAGTGATGTGCTGGAACATGGAACGGTGCAACGCACCGGACTGAGGTGAGCCACGGGTTTGGGAAGAGTATCTAGCATGTGTGTTTTTCCACAACTAAGGATTTAAAAATTGAAATCGGAAGAAGCACAACACGTTCATTTTTGCTGTTTTGATTATAGTCATCAAAAGTGGAACTTCAGTGTAGGGATGTTGGTTTGTCAACAAGATTAAAGATGGCATTGACATCAAAGCACAACATGTCCGTTGCATAGGCATGGAGGTTAGGTGGGCTGCAACAGCACATTGATATATACCGGTACCTGGGATAATTATTGTTGTGTTCAGAAATATGCTCCAAGGGTGTAGTGGTTCACTCCAATCTTTTGGAAATTCAGACCCTCCAAAAATTCAGACAAAAATGTTTCCTAAAGCATAAAAATGCATCAAATTATTTAACAAATACATGTTAAAATTAGATCACTGCACAATAAATGTCGTTTGTGCATAATGTAAAAAACAAAGAAGAGAGTAAAGAATAAAAATGATGGTCATTTAATTTTTAACTGTTTCATCGTTGTTTTGCCCTCCTTCGTCCATGTTCTTCTCAGAAGTGTTTTTGGTTGCCGTTTGGTAAAGAACTGATCCAAGGATGTTTGCTTTTGTCCACTTTTAACAATCCTTCGAAAATGTCCAAGACAAACATCAGCATAGTGAGCGATCGCCCGACTGGTGAACACTTTTTTCTGGGTGATTCGCATTTACGTAAAACCATCAGAACACCTCCTGGGCGAATGATCAGGATGCTGCATCAACACCTAACTATCTATCTACACACACAGACACATACGGTAGAAGTCCTTCTTAGCCAATGGGAGGCCAGTATGATGCTCGGTACTAGCCAATGGCAGAACAGCTATGAGTATGTTGCGTTCAGGAAACTTGGAGCTCTAACTAGCGGGCCAGTATCTTGAAATTTCTTTCGTAAGAAGAGGCAATATTTTCCTGTTGAGACATTTCGTAACTTCAAAATTTTGTATGAAGAGACGTTCTTAAGTAGAGGTACCACTGTATGTGTAAAGTGCACATAGGAACTTCCTTTCAATTTGAGAGGCCAAAGAGCACCTATGTCAAGACAGCTAACAGATTGGAAACAAATCTAAGATGAGCTCAGCAGCAGGCAACGATTGCATCCCAACTTAGTCCACACTGGAACACACCGTTTACCTTTAAATCGCTACAGTCAGTCTTTCTGACCCTTTACTTTTGAGCATTCTTTACAAAAAAAAAAATGCTGTTCCAGTCCAGAGCATGTACAAACCTGTCTCGCTTGTAACTCAGCTTGGAGCAAAAATGTGCAAAATGAGGAATCCCGCTTTGACACACTCGGAGGAAGATAAAGGTAGAGAATTCCCACTGATCTCAAAGCACGCTCCTGAAACATGAATATATATTTATATTGTATTTAAAGATCAAAGACCCTCTCACAAACTGCTGCACTGAGTATTTACTCTGGGACTGCTCAGGGATGGCAATTGACAAAGCTTTGTTACTACACAGGTAGTCCTCCACTTTAGAACGTTCAAGTTGCAAACATTGGTTGATACAAACAAATGCTGACAGATATCCATAAATGTCATAAAATGCCATATTGTATTCACAATATCAAGTGTGCACAACATTATACATTACAGTACTGTTTCCCTTTCTGCGACAATCCCGCCGAGCAGCACTGTTCCATACGATACTGTTCCATCTCTCTGACTCACTGTGTTTGTTCTGGCACTCGTCTCTGACAGCATATCAGCGCGTACAGATCCTTGGATAATATCCTAGTTTCCATGCAAGTTAACTTAATTTAGCATGACTGATGAAATACTGTAAAGGCTAATGAGAGTGGTGGCGGAGGCAAAAAGCGCAAGCACAGCAATGATAGTGATTGTGGTAAAGAAAAAAAAGCCAGGTAATCGCCATGGCAATGAAGGTGCAATTGTTAAAAGGTTGGACAGTGTTGAGAAGATGGTTAGTGTTGCACATGCCTATGTTAGTGATTAATGTCTTCCACCTCTGAAGCAACACCTGAACTTCTCTATCCACTTCTTCTTCCTCCTCTGCCATTTACGTAAACTTAGGTCTCATAATTTTCTTTTTATTATGGTATGCTGTAGTTTTTAAAAGTAGTTTATTTATCGACAGTATGTCCATCCATCCATCCATCCATGTGCATATGCAGTACAGTATACAAAAGAATTTGAATTTGACTTTATCTGGACTCCCGCAGGAGAAACTTGTCTGAGAGGACAGCCCCCCCCCCCCCATGCTGTTACATACATTACATACATTAGACAATACATCCATCCATCCATTTTCTGATCCGCTTGATCCTCACAAGGGTCGCGGAGGGTGCTGGAGCCTATCCCAGCTGTCTTTGGGCAGTAGGCGGGGGACACCCTGAACCAGTTGCCAGCCAATCTCAGGGGACACGGGTACAAACAACCATCTGTGCTCACAGTCATGCCTAGGGACAATTTTGAGTGTTCCATTAACCTGCCATGCATGTTTTTGGATTGTGGGAGGAAACCGCAGTAACACGCAGGCACGGGAGAACATGCAAACTCCACACAGGGAGGCTGGAGCCGGAAACGAACCCTGCACCTCTGCACTGTGATGTCGCACTAACCACTTGACCACCGGACACCCCTTGGACAATACAGTGTAGACAAAATACAGTGCTGACTTAGACAATACTCATCCAAAGTCCATTAAAAACTTACAGGAAAAAGCACACCCCACACTGCCCTTATGTTTTTATTTTTCTTTAACTTTGTGAAATATGAAATATAAAAAAAATGCAAAATGTACCGACTGACAAACAATTTGACCTCCAGACAGCCTTTGATAACTCATGATGTTTGTAAATTGAGGGCTACCTGTATACTGTATTTTGTGACTATTTTTCAAAAAGCCACTTACAGACTTTTTGTAGCATTACTGAATATTCATGGAGAGTCTGAGAATCTGTCCAGACAAGTGCAGGCCCAACACTGTTATATATTTTATGTGGGAGTGGTAAGGTAGGGGTGGGGGAGTGTGATTAATGACAATTTGTTTTAGTGTGCTCTCTGCAGAGATTTAACGACATGCAAGTGAAAGTGTTCAATTGCAAAGTAGTGTGGGAGAAAAAAGAAAAACATAAATCACCGTAAATTCACCTTCAATGCAAACTACCCACCTACTAAAGTAGTTCTTACACCAGGGTCCCTCAATCTCCAGCCAAACGAGCCAAACTTTCAGATTGGAAACTAATTTGTCATAAATTATATCATAAAATTTGAAAAAAAAACTACATACCTACGTGTACATATGGTGTTCTGCATATAAACATACTAAAACAAACACTCGTCTCTACCTTAGCTTTGCCATCACTGAATTCTCATTTGGAGTTGTGGAGGTACGGCCAGGTAACCTCAAGCATGTATTTGCAGTTTGGGTGTTGGGTCAAAAGTTTCCAACGTCGAATGAAGTCATTGCTTTTGCAACCTATGAATGGGCATCGTGCGCCCTTTTTCGTAGACAGGCATACGTGCAGTCAGCGTAAAAATGGGCGCATCTTCAATTTCATGCCGTGGTAGGCCTAGTGTACCTTGTTTGGGAATTTGGAAGACTGCGCTGCGCCACGCTTGGCATTCAGGCGGAACGAAGGCGTTTTCTATTACACAACCACACAGAAAGTTGACTGACTTTTTGGGACGTCTGGGGTCCGTCCCTTGGGGGAGGGGTACTGTTAGGGTAGTTCTGTTTGAGACGAACAGGTGGCACTGTAGGGCTCCTCCTGCAGTGGCACACCTGTTGGTCATTGTGTCATAAGTTAGTGTTTCGTTAAAAGGACTCCCTGCCCGACCAGTCAGTGTCGGATCATTGTGTGTGTATCTGTGAATGTGTCATGTTTTGTTTTTGTCATAGTTTTTGTTTGTTTGTTTGTTTGTTACTTTGTTTTCAGGACTTTGAGTTTTTGAGTTAGTTTCTCCAGTGTACTCCTGTTTGAATTTTTGTGAAATAATTTTGGTCAATCCACCCTGCTCCTCTCTGCCTCCCTGCTTTTGTCATGATTCGGTTTGGGACCAACAGGTGGCACTGTAGGGCTCCCCCTGCAGCTGCACACCTGTTGGTCATTAGGTAATTAGTGCTATAAAAGGACTCCCAGCCCGACCACTCATTGTCAGGTCATTGTTTGCTCTTGCTACTGTCATGTTCGTTTGTTTGCTGTTGCTTTTTGCTGCTGTCATGTTTGTTCTGGAAGTGTTTTGGTTAATGATAGTTTTTGTTTAAGTCATGGTTTTAGTTTGTTACTTTGGACTTTGTTTTGGATTTCGTTTTAAATACAATTCGTCAAGTACACCCTGCTTTTTTGGGGTCCACCACCACCTGGCAAACGTGACAGCTTTTTGGGTTCCTCCAACTACCACCATGCAAAAACCTGACACCAATATTACTTAGAACCCTAATATAATGCTGTCCTTTGATATTTCAGAATTACGCGGTGGGGATTACCAGTAGGTTAGTTTCAGAATCGCCTTTATTGTCATTGTATAGCATACAACGAAATTTGGGTGCCACTTCTTAGTGTCACGTTACGCACGAAGCAGGAAAAGGAACTGCTTCGTACGTAACAGAGCGAACGAGAATAAGTGGATCCCCGAAATAGCAGACACCAACAAGGACTTCGTCTAAACAATATTTATTATCAACAAAAACTCCGCCTAATAAACAGAAAACGCTGGTAAACATGAAAACCAGGAAATAGTGTTACGCGACAACAGAAAACGCTTGCAAAAACGGCAAGGAAATAAGATTAAACAATTACTAGTTCACGTATACGCTTAGAATAATCCCCATGGGAAGAAGAAAATGTAACCAACAGCAAATTGTATCGAATAATATTTACAAACATGGGCAACAGCAGTGGCACGGCATGCAATACTCCGGCAATGAGTCGACCGCCGGAGCGCCTAGATATAGCAGGTGCAATCACCGACAAATAGGCAGCAGGTGTGCAGGCGGCAGAAATGAACGCCTGCCACCTGCTGCCAAATACGGAACATGACATTTCGAAAAAAATAAAATAAAATAGAATAAAATAATATTAAATAAATACAAAACTCAACAACACACAACAACGATGCCAAATATCAGGATTATTCTGATTTCTAATTTTAGGATTCAGGATGGATTCAGGGTGAAAATGGGTTTGGATTTGTCATTGTAGTTAGTTGTTTTTCAAATTCAGTTAATTGAATTTCTTTTTTTTTTTAGCAGATGTGTTCGTTTTTTCCATAAACACTGCCGCGTGTCATCTTTTGTGTTAATCACTCGACGTCAGAGAGAGAGAGAGAGAGAGAGAGAGAGATATGGGGGGCGGCAGGACATGCCCCACCTGGTCTGACACCGGCAGGGCAGCTTCATTCGAGTCTCAGTGGAAAAAAGCCGGGTTGAAGGATTGCAAAAGGGCAGATGAAAAAAGAGAAATAAGAATGAAAATACTGATTTGGCTGTTCCATTCACTCACTTTATTTCTTTTGGAGAACAGAGTAATCTTGTTTTCAGGAACAACAATATTTAACTTTCATGCTTTCATTTCATTTCCTGCTGTCCAGACCCTGCTTGAGCATACCTCATTGCTTATAGGACCTCTCTTCAAAATGCCAACACTAATAGTAGTTAAAATAATTGCACTACATTTTTTTTGTTTAATTAAACATATACATCTATCTGTACTTCAGTTAGTACATAATGCATTCAGGCTTAAAGGGGAACTGTATTCTGTTATGGTTACAAAAAAAAAAGACAAACAGATTAAAGGTGCATTTAAAAAATGTGATTTTTTTTTTCTCTCGCAGGATTACATTTTTTAATATGGGAGGGAGTCCTCCCCACTTGAAATTTGTTGGTCAAACAAAATTCCCCAGAGTGAAGTGGATACCTGATCACAATAAAGCTTAATGGACTGCCACTGGTCATCCGATCTAATTTTGGCCAGCAATTAAATGAGACAGGATATGTGTCGGTCAGTTTCAAAAGTGATTTGAAGGGAATCGATGATGACTATTTTGGATCATGTTGCAGGACTTTCTCATTTGAAAACATTTAAAAAGAAGCTTATGAGGTGTCTGCTTGTAGCCGTATGCCCACAACTTGTAAGGACCCATGTGCAGCTTCATTATTAAACGGCATATTAAAAATATCATCTGTTAAATTTGTGTGCCCAAGCAAGTGCGACGACACGATCACAAAGTCGATCATCGGACTGCAGCCAAGAGTGTCCTGGTGCGAAGTACACATATGGACACGCTTCTGTCTGGACATGGTGCTCGTTCAGGACAATCTGTGATGAGCACAGAAATCTGAGTTCTGGTCATAGAGTTGGGGATTAGGGTGCGGGGGCTTAGTCATGTTGGAATCATGATGAGGCTACATTTTGGCCATCTCTGAAGATGAAGTTTTTTGATCGCTACTCAGATGTTAAACTACATGACGATAATTTAAGATGATTATTGAAAGGGGTATTATACTGTACTTGTGTTACAGGTCAGATGAATTAGCCATTAATATAAATATTTGACATCAGTGGTCTTCTGTCTTTATGAAGATGAGAAACTGCAGGTAAGAGGGCATTAATAACACAACATGGCTTGGGACTTGAGTGATCACAGGGCTTGACATGAGACAAGGTGAACTCACACACAAAAACATTTATTTGAGATTTGCAAATGTATGACTTGTTCCCATCTCTGGTATTGTGTAAAACAATCACGGCACAAAAATCTGATTTGTTTTCATTCTTTGTTCTCAGTCAGCTAATTTCGGACTTTTCTTTTCCTCTGAGTGTTGTTTAAAAGCAGAGGAAAGGAGACGAGGAAAAGGCCCAGGGGCAGCTTTTTCGTTTTGATGTTTTTATGCAAACAAACCATCGAAGCAAAGCAATGAGAATAGCAAAACACTCATTCACAGCGTAGACCATTAGGAAGCTTGTGTATGTTATTTACAGCCTGAACACTGATGAAAGCGTAGGGGTGTGTACGCTGATGAAAGTGGTGCCAAAGTTAAGTATACAATGCAGGAATGTTGTGTAAAAATTACAGCAAGACACATTTCCAACCAAAAGGAGACTCTCTTTGTTAGACTAAATAAAAGTAAGCAAATGGCAGTTGAACTGCTGAGACTCTCTTGACAGGACGTGACCTATCAAAACAACACTCACATCTAAAGTAAGCTAGCCAAAACCTATACATTGGTGAACTCTTCTTGCTAACATGTTAAAAGCAGGAGTTCAGTGTTCCTTTTCTTTCCACTTTTTTTATGGTTAATATAAACAAGTGTGCAGGTACAGAAAAACCCCCAAACATTCTCAATCACTTTTAGAACAATGGACAATTTGGAAGAACCTAAGATGCATGAGAGTATACGAGACAAGGAGCACATGGAGAAGATACAAACTCCACTGAAAAGTTCAGATGTTCTAACTCAGAACCTCTGACAGTGTGGCAAACACACAAAGCATATGCTCCAATGTGTCAGCGCCAACAGCAACCAGCATTGCTTAATGTACGGCATATCTGCAATGTAGATGTTGGCATTAGAAAATCACTTTCACATACAGTTTTTCATCTCGGAGGAATTGGTGTCATGGTGAGTTTGAAGTAAAAGCAAAGGGGAAACTCCTGACAGGTGCCTTGAAGCCACCAAGCCATGTTTGGACTCCTTCCTAGACTTTCATGTAAATAGGCGATGTGTCCCTTCTGTTTAAATAAAAGGACAAGAACCAATAAATCGATCCCTCATCTCCGCTAAAGAGCAAGTCAGATGTGTATCTCTATTCATCAAGTCATGTTTACGAGCCAGCAATATGCTTTTACAATCCAATATTTCTTCCCCATATGTATTGGTTTGATGTCTCAATAAACCTCTTCGGCAAAACATCTTGAAGAGTGGTGAACTTTAGACATAATTGTTGACTTGTGCTCACTTTGTTATCAGAGGGAAGCAGGCGCCCGAGGCAAGGAGCTTTCGAGCGAGAATAGCATGAGCTGTTAAAAATATCATACATGCTCATATAGGCAGAAAGACACAGTTCCAAAAAGGTGCTTGCGTGTGGTCGAAATTACAACATTAAAACGCAAAAAAAGCCACCGCCTGACTTAGTCCTTGTCGGCAAGCATAGGTAAACACAGAAATACAAATATTGTAAGTGTGTAACTCAGTGTGGTTTTGTGTGTTTATATACAGTACTATAGCGCAATAGAGGAGGAAACCATTACAATGGGTGCGGTAACCAACTCATCTGCCAAACTTATCTTGTTTTCGTGAGCTGACATGAGGGAAGTCCCCTGTCATCATTTGTTAAAAAGACGTTATTACTCACACTCAGCCACCCACTCATACAAAAACAAACATAAACACACGCACACACACACACACACACACACACACCAGTGGCGGATGCTGGTCTGTCAAAGAGGGGAAGCTCAATTTTGGCCGACATCATAAAATGTGTCCGTTTATTTATACGTGAATTCTACTCTCTGTTCCTTTTCAAGAAAATGATCTGTGACCCTGTCATACCAACAAGGCGTCTTTTCCAGGGATTTAATTAGTGTCCTACAACTACAGGAACTACAATAAAACCCACCAGAAATAAAATATTAATTTGTTGCTAGTTGTTTACAACAAAGAGTGTCACTAAGATGATTAGGAGAAGTCTCCAGCTAAACTCAGAACAGAATGCGAAATGAAACATTGCTCAACACACACACACACACACACACACAGATAGAAGTGCCACAACGATGTAGTGTGTCTATATGGCTGTTTAGGTGGAGTATTTAGTGGAGGGTTTTGATGCAGTTGTTCAGCTCTCACAACTCTCTTACTCTAGTATGCAGTGGGACCTCGAGTTTCAGAATTTTTGACATGGTGACTCCAGTGACGTACATGTTTCGTTTTGTGAACCTTCTCAGCATGGATGAGCAGACAAACTTGTGTTGTGCTTCTCGCAGTATTTAACCAGCAGTGGTTCTGTGCGTAACTCATTGCGATAGTTGTGCTCTTTTTTTTTTAATTTTATGTTTATTTTGACCTCAGAATAACTTAAAGGTTACTCTTGGCTGTAAATCCCCCCTCAGGCCTGTGTGAAATAAATTGATGATGAGTCTGACGTAAGCGAAGTAGAAGAGGAATCTTCTACCTTCGGAGTTGGCAGAGTTGTTTAAAAGTGATTGTCAAGTACTATATTGTACTCTGTGGAGTTTGCATGTTCTCTCCGTGCTTGCGTTTAAGTTGTTTAAGTTAAGTTTAAGTTGACTGTTCCATTTATATTTCACGTTATTTGCAAAGACAACATGGCAACTCTCATGTCAAGACGATGTCCTTTCTTGCAACATCTAAAGTGTTCCCGTAAAACCGAACGCAGTGTGTCGTCTCATCTCTTCCTCACCGCCATGATCTAAGTTGCGTGTTGATCGTCGCCGACCAGACATGACGTGCAAGAGTGGAAAAAGTGAATAAATGTTGATTAAAAAAAACAAAGCTGGAATAAAAATAAAACAGCATTAGGAATGCTGAGTATAAATGGAATTTGTGAATTATATCAATTAAATCAATCAACTCATAAAAAATGATGTTGTGTCGATCTGTGGCTAGCATCCTTATCGACGAGTCCAGCGCTCATTGATGTAGTTGGATCGTGGGTCAGACACATAGATACATCAATCAAATAGATATATTATTACACCCATTATAGGTAGGTAGATAGATAGATAGATAGATAGATCCTGGGTCATGGAATGAATTAATTTTGGAACTTGAGATACCACTCTCCTTTAACTGTAAATCACTAGATTGGAGCAAAGGGGAACCGACGTAGTCCCAGGCCTCCAAAATGGGTATGCAAAGTACACATTCAATCAAATTCCAGACAGAAAAGGAAGTGCTTATAACTCGTGATGGGACGATGTTACCTCAAGGAGTGTATTGACCCACTTCACAAACTGTGCCAGCACTGTATTGACACTGTGTTGGTCACCCAATAGTGACCCCTGCAGTAGTTATAAAATCATTGCAGGTAAAGAAATTCCTTGTTTGTGTAAATGCTAAACTGAGTTGGTCTGTAAAATATAGCAATTTTGAGTTATAATTCAGATTTTTAACTTATGTAGATTTTTTTTGTTAAATCATGTGAAATAAAAGACAAAAAAAAGTGATTGGTTTATGAATTTTTATTGAGGAACAAAAGTTTTTGGAGTGTCTTTGCTCCAAGGCGATTTCTCCTCTTAGACACCAGCTCCCCAGCCTGAGAAAAGACTCTTTCACATGGTTCAGATGACGATAATGAGCAGAGAGTTTTAAATGAAAGTTTATACAGATGTGGATATGTTTTCTGGGTGTGTTTGCTTCTGACAAGCAGCGTTGGACTTCAATTATGGAGGATCTCGCAATTATAAGATAAAATGAATAAAGCAACTGTAAGGCTCTTTAACTGACTATCATATGTTTAACAGGTCATTTACTTGATAAACTGATAAAGTGGGTGCAATGTGCCACTGTAAAAAAAATGTATATAACAGTAAACAATGCTCAAAGGAGAAAAAGATTTACCAATTTTTACCAACATTTACCAAGATCAAAATTATTCCACTCTGGGGAAAACGTCTTAAAACGATCCATAATTTCGCAAAATTCCAGCCAACAAACCCACGACATGTTGATACAGTTTGTGTCCTTATAAACACAGTTTGGCGCAGCACATTCAAACGATTCAGTTCCTGTATTGGTCACGTGATTCTTTCTTAAAGCAGTACACACACCGATACGGGGTTTCACTCTTGAGCTCTCGGCACTGTGCTCACGCACCAGTGTCGCTCGTCCCATCACTACTTATAACTACTGAAGCTAAAATGATGAGCACATTTGTAGTACAGTCATACCTCGACCATAATCCGTTCCAGAAGGCTGTTCGAAAACCGATTTGTTCGAAAACCAAAACCACACTCTTTTAAAAAAAAAACTTTATTGAACACGTCTGTTCACCATGGAACGCTAAACGAGGAAGCGTCACTTCCTCATCTACCCGAGGAAGCGTCACTTCCTCGTGCAAGGAAGGCGAGAGGAGTCAAGTGACGCATTCAAGTGCGCTCGGTTTGTTCGAGAACCGAAATTCGGTCATCATTCGAGGCATAAAAAACTCGAAATTTTTGGTCGAAAACCGATTTGGTCGAGAACAGAGACGTTCGAAAACCGAGGTTTGACTGTATTATATTTTTCTTACCTTTGTTTTTCTTTTCGCCATGTCCCCTTGTTGGCAAAAGTGTGGTCTCTGCAGGACAGCCCATTTCTGAAGACAGACCTCCATTGCTTGGAACTGCAGGAGGTTGGATGACAGTTGCTTGAGTTGTATCAGCGATGACAGGCCGGGAGAAGGAGGCAATCCTCTGTAAAATACATCCTACACTATCGCCGACATCACTGGGGCAACGTTCCAAGGAGCCAGTTGCTCGAGGGCTTGAAGGATGAGAGGAGTTGGGAGGGACAGTGTTCACTTGAAGAGCCTGAGGCTTGGAAAGGGTTCTCAACTGTGGTGTGTGGGCTGGAGATAGAGGCACTGGTGAGCAGCTCACCTCTGGAACAAGAATAGATTCTGTGGTTGAATGACTTGAGAAGGGCAAAAGGGGATGGTGAAGGGAGAGGGCGGGGGTATCGGGAGAACTACCAAGGCTGCTGAGGGAAGCTGGTGGGCTAGATGCAGTGGTTAAAGAGTTGTTGTGACACTGAGGACTCCCTGTGCCCCTTGGAGGAGGCTTTGGAGGGTTGGAGTTGATGGGTCTGTGAACTTTAGCAGGGGATGGAATGGAGGTGGTGCTCACCAAGCTATCCAGGTCCAGGGGAAACTTACTGAGACGCGGAGTCTCTTTAGCCTTGGGCTGGGTCGTCGGAGGGCCTGAATAATGATGATTGTTGGGGCCACAGCTACCCTCAACTTCAAGGGCATTGGCATTCTGACGCCGACCACTCCAGGTGGCATTTGTATATCTCAAGCCAGGACAGACCTGGTCTCCACCTCTTTGGACACCTTGCGTGACCTCTCGTCCATCACAGATTTGAATATCTAGGCTATGCATGGATCCATGTTTAATCTCGTGAGGATCTGGTGCCACCAATGCCAATCCTATTCCTTGGTTCAATGCTGAGTGGAAAACAGTCCCATCAGAGGAGAACTTCTTCAAATTGTGGTTGTTTCCCAATGTACCACTTGCTTGTAGCTGCTGTTGTGAGAGCTGGCACTGGACTTGGTGGTACTCATTCTGGGGCGAAGGACTCGGATATGACGTCAGCTTGTTCGGATGAATGGAACCGCTAGCAACTCCAGAGTATTCAAGGCTGGAAGTGGAGCTATGAAGGCTGTCACTGTCACTTCCTGGTCCCCGCAACATGGGGAACCCCTTGTTGGGGTTCACTCTGCTTTGAAAGGATGCTGCTCGATTCACAGAGGAGTTGTTGTAAATGGCTGGTTTGTTCATGGTTGCTCGATTGAAGGACAGACTGCTGACCACCGTGCGTGATCTGAGGACTGGACTGGGATTGGAACTCCGGCTGGTATGGGTGTGGTACCCTGCAGAGCCCAGGTTGTTAATTTTGGTGAAAGATGAAGAAGGAGATTGTCCTCCTCCGCTATCCTCACTGGCTTTGTTGTGGCTGTGGAAGAAATGGGATGGCGAAGGAGAGACGGGAGAGGAGGTAGTGGATGCTGAGGAGAAGGATGGTATGTCATCCACATCTTCAATGTCAAAGGATCTCTTCAAGGCTGCAGGTAAAAACAGCGTTTGTTAGTAACGGGAGTAACAGACTCTGGACTGAAACATAAAAGTGGTTTCAAGGGGATGTCAGGTAGTTTTTATATTAACTTTCCATAGGAAGCATTAACAGAAGATTGAAGATAGGATCAGACTGCTTGCTTCATTCTCCACAAAGACCCAACAAAGTACAGAAACATTGATACTGCAGCCCTAACCTCCAGTCAGTAGTTGAGTTTTCAGATTTTTGTGATGCATCCATTTGATTTGACATGTGTGACTGCATTGTTGCTACTACTCCTTCCTTCTTATATCAGTCTTTGTTATTCTTAATCAAGACCTCTTAAATGTGTTGATTTTAGTTTGTTTCCTTTCACTAAAAGGAACAGATCGTAGACTTGCTGAAGCGCCTAGCTAATGAACTGTGGTTCATGATACTTGAATCCATATCTGAGGATTTAATCTTTGACTTAAACTGCAATAGATATGTTTAACCTTTGTCCCAGCTCTTATTATTATATTTAATTTCCTCTGCTTTCTCTCACTTTTCTTCAGGCTTCTGAGCCTGAATGATCGTTGACACTTGCATTTGTATGACGATGGAGTCCCTTACTGTTAAACACAAACACTTTTCCTTCGTACAAAAACACAAAACGGGGATTGAGGTCGACACTTAACTTTTTGTGGGGTTTTGTGTTACCAATATCCACAACTGCAACCTGACACAACACGGGAAAGATTGTGTGGGTGGTTACTTCAAACGATGTTAGATTTTTTTAGTTAAGGTGGTTTCGTAAAATGAATGTCATCTTCAGAATATTTGCAGCTTGAAGTGTCTTTAAAATACCCATCTAATTTAATCATCGGAAAAAAATGATTTGCCATTTTCCTGATTCAATGTGTTTTTTTGCATTTACATTTATACTTCGAATGCTTCGCTGAACAGCGTATACAAGATACTGGTGTCGACTGCTTATTTTTCTCTTGCCCGTTTGTTCGAACTAAAGATATGCTAACACAGGGACGGTTGAGTAAAAAGTTCTAGTTTTCAATTCATTTTTTTACATATAATTAAAAATTATGTAAAAAGTTATCCCTGTTAAGATGGTGCTGAAACCACTATTTGCGAGCCATGCATGAGCATCAACTGCATATTTGTAATACTTCCTTTATTTGGGTGGAAATTTGGGTTTTCGCTGTGTAGTGATATCAACTTTTTAGCTAGTGCTAATGTGCATGACCTTATTTCAGGGTTCAAAAGGAATAATGATGTGGTCCTTAAAAATAAACAACTTCCACTTTCAGACCTGTTGAGAAAATACAGACAAAGGAGGGCCTTCACACTTTAGAGGAGGCAAAAGTGTGTGTGAATCAATTCAATGAGTAAGCTAGACTGTAACTGCACAGCCCTTCTCATTTCACTGGGACTCAAAGAATCTCTATATGTTGAACGACCAAACCGGTGACCTCTCAGTGCCACACAGACTGAGGGAATGCATTTTGAAATGTGAATTTGCTAAATGTGTAAAAGAAGCACTGTAGGATTTTGCTTTTAAAAACATTCCATTTGAAAAAAAAAATACCTCAAACTGAGCACTTTTTGATTCACTGAAGTAAATATTTTGTCAGTACTTGTGTGGTTTACGTATGTAGCGTCTTTAAAAGCTTCCATTGTTTTCAATCAGTGCTTTTGCGTTGAGACTCACTTCCTGTTGCCTTCGAGTGGCTCCAGAGCAGTCTTTATAATCCCTTGTTGGCTGACAGAAGTCAAACTACGGCGGCTATGAAACAGGCCTTTTGTAGCGTAAAATAATCATTTGTTGTCTTGTGCTGCATATTTCAGTTATATAAAAATATGTCATCACAGTTCATATCACTGATTGTCATTTTTAAATCCATAAAGATAACTGCACCCAGTAGTCGCTGTGTATTGGTGGAGTCGGTTAAAGATAATTCCTCTGAAACATTGATTGAATTATTCCATTTAAACAAAAAGGACTATATTCATAGATCCTTAGAAACACAATTTGTCTCATCAGTTTCACCTTCCACCATGTCAAGGACTGCACCTCTCTTGCGCCCTTTTTAAAGGGAATGTTATTGAATCAAGTCAGCTGTGTTGATGCCCACAATAGCACAAAATGCCTGTTTTTAACTGCACACCACCAAAACATTTTATCTTGCACGCCTCCATGCAAAGTTCAACAGCTTGCCGAGCTTTACTTGCGCTCAATCTTCAATCAGTGCACCCATTGTGAGGAGTTGCAGCTTTTCTCTGATATTTGGAGATAAAGAACTAGACTCACGTGATTAAAAAGAAGACAACAAATAATCAGTGGTTGTGTTACTGCCATACAAACATGTACACAGAGCAAAGACCAACTTTAGTTGCTTCCTGCAAAGACTCATGGCCTCTGAAGGCTCCAGGCATGCTGGGAGGTATGTGTGTGTGTGTGTGTGTGTGTGTGTGTGTGTGTGTGTGTGTGTGTGTGTGTGTGCGTGTGTGTGTGCATGCGTGCGTGTGTGTGTGTGTGTGTGTGTGTGTGTGTGTGCGTGCGTGCGTGCGTGCGTGCGTGTGTGTGTGTGTGTCTGTGTGCATGAGGGCTGTGTGAACTGAGTTGGCTGAGGCGACAAGTGTGAACCTGCCTTCAGGACAAGAGATAGAGTCCTGGTATCAGGTAATTGCTGGCACCTTCCTGCACACTGAGGAAATAATTACGGTGGCAATTGTGCATCAGGTCACTGGGTTTGTGTGTGTGTGTATGGTGTATCTACCTGATGTTGAACTTTGTCTTTCCTCACAGTGGTGCAGAACATAATCGTCTCCTCTTAACAATTTACCATCAATAAGAATAAAACAGTCCATCACACAAATCTCAAAGGCACACAAACAAACCCAATGAGTAGTGGGAGGTGTCCCAATAAAATAAAAACACAACCCTACTAATCTGTGATTTTGACTTGGATTTAAAATCTCGCAATTACAACAATAGAAACTGTTCGATTAAAAAAATCTAACATTAAAATTAATCTAATATTAAATACATTCATCATAGTCAAAGGTAAAGTTCTTAACAACAGTGTCAATGTAGACATTGGTATTTTTTCACATACATTTCCTTTTCATTGCAAACATTGCATTGTCTAATTGACTCCACTGATAAAAAACACTCTCTCTTTATATATATATATATATATATACACATACATACATATATATTAGAGCTGTCAAACGATTAAAATATTTAATCTAATTAAAAACGCAACTGTCATAATTAACTCAAATGAACTAACAATTATTTGTGATTACTCACGCATTTTTTATTGTTTCTGAATTTCCTTTTATATATTTTTTGTCCTATTTTTCCCCATTTTTATGCTCTCTCATAAAGCTGCTTCCCCGCGACCTGACCCCCGATAAGCGGTAGAAAATGGATGGATGAATAACAATAATAATAACAATAATAATCATCATGAATCTGTTTTCTATGTGCAAAATGCAAATATTTACTGAAATAACAATTTCGATTTTGAATTTTACATGAACATTTTTCACTTGGAGCAGTTATTCACACAATCTCTCACACAATATTACTGTCCATCAACAACAGTGAAAAAAATATTTTGTCACACAACAGCTGCTTTAACAGCTCTTTTTATGGAATCAAATCAGAGCAATAAACATTATAAAGTGCACATCTAAGTTAAACTAGTACTCAGCCGATAGTGGATTTAAGCCATGGTTGCATACTTCGTTTTTCTCAAGTTTGCTTTGAACACAGCAGTCAGGCTATGTTGATTCTGTTGGTCCTTCTTGCGCGGAAGTCTCTCTATGGTTTTGTGTAGACATCATTTCGGATGACTACACTTGGTTCGATGACAACACTGGAGACGTTTTATTTTCAGTGTGTTCGCTAGGTCGCTACCACTGCATCGCTGAACTCTCGACGTGCCTCAGCGCACCGTCACTGTCAGACGAACACAGAGAAGCTCCACCCGTTTTTTTTTTATGTGGACACAGAACACGGTAACCTTCCACAAAAAATAGTTCCAAACAAGTAACAATCGCGTCAATGGCATACATCATAGTGGAGTCGTTAGATGCAATGTGAATGATTTCAGCTTGAGTCGAGCTGTGGACAATGTTGACAGGCTTGCATGCAGTAGCCATACATTTAGTTATGGCTTCAGCAAATTTGTTCTTCGTCGTGTCATCCATTTTCTTCGCTTTGAAATGATCCATCGCTGTCTGTCTGAGACGAGGGGGGGTACTCACGTCAGCTGTGTGTTTGGCCATTAAGTGGTATTTCAGACTCGACGTGCTATGATGATAGCTCAGTTTACGACTGCAAAACATACAGGTACTTTTGTCTTGTGAGTGGAACAATCTCGCAACTTTTTAAAAGTAAACTTTCCATTCATAAACCCTTTAAGTATCCGTTTTCGGTGTCTCGCGCTGCCGTGGCTGGCAAAACAAACGTGCGTGTACCTGTGCAACGCGCTTGTTGTTTTGTTTCTGGTTTATTATTTCTCATCATTGTATGAGGTAGGCATTAGCGTGAAGGATCTCTCCCAAGGACCCACACTGGATGGTGTTATGTGCTCATTTTTGCCCCAAGCGGGATTCGAACCACAGTCTCCCGTACACCAAACTGATGCCTTACCAACTGAGCTTTCCAGCGAGAGCTATCCATATATATATGGGGCAACCTCCCTGAACAGAGCCCAGTTACCATAACAGTGGCAGACATACAGGAAAGAGTCTCAGATATGAAGAACTGGACAGCACCAGGCCCGGACATGGTCCACACCTTTTTTTTTATTTTTATATAAACTGGAGTAACCGGGAAAAGCCCACGCAGGCACGGGGACAACATGCCAACTCCACAGAAGAAGGCTGTCGCCGGAATTGAGCCCTGCACCTCTGCACTGTGAATTGGGTGTGCTAACCAGTCGACTACCGTGTCGTCCTGTACTGTAATATGATCACTTATATTGGACAGTGCAGTATTGTACTTCTTCCATGACACGAAAGAGTGTGACATCAGTTTTCACCACTGTGTGATTGTCAAAAAAGCAAAAGTCAAAATACTGGACAATCGTTTCTTTTACACTGCCATCTTAGGCCTGGGTTCAAGAAGGAAAGGCGTGACAGAATGCTCCGTGATAAGGCATCAGTGGGGGTAGCAGCAGAGTCAGATCATTGTATAAATAGCACTACCAGAATAGTATAGCAATTTATCCGAAGTGCATCTCCGTTACGGAATGCCGGAACACTATTGAAACTTACACTCCGGGTGGCATTGTTATGAAAACAAGCAAAGCAGCGTGATGGTGGAGTCATTTCTTCAAAATTGCGCAATGTGCTCCTACAATGTCAGGTATTTCTGCATCAGACTTGGGGGTGCATGCATGCCAAATAATTTTTTACAACCTCTGTTCTAATGCCACAAAGGTGTCTTATTTTACTGTACTATATTTGAAACACCTACAGGCAATTCATGAGAAATGGGTTTTAATCTACTCGCAGTTAAACCTACTTCAAGTAGTTCTAGTCAAACCTAGAATGGTAAAAATGTATTATGAACAGAAAAAAAACTATTTAAAGGCAGCCCGGTAGTCGGCTGGTTCGCGCATTGGCGTCACATTGCAGAGGTTTCCACGCAGGCCTTCCTGTGTGGAGTTTGCATGTTCTCCCAGTGTCTGCGTAGGTTTTCTCCAGGTACTCCGGTTTCCTCCCACATCCCAAAAACATGTGTGGCAGGTTAATGGAATACTCCAAATTGTCCCTAGGTGTGAGTGTGAGCGCGGATGGTTGTTTGTCTATGTGTGCCCTGTGATTGGCAGCGAACCGGTTGAGGGTGTCCCTCGCCTACTGCCCGAAGACGGCTGGGATAGGATCCAGCATGTCCCAGGACACTTGTGAGGAGAGGGGGATCAGAAAATGGATGGATGGGTGGAAAAACGAGCGAAATTTCGGTATAATGATAGTTAAAGTCTATATTTTACTTTTGTCTGACTTTGTTTTGTCATGTTAGGTTTTAACATGACAGGCTGTTATAGTTCAGTGATGACCCAAATGGCAATTACAAAAAGGATGTCAGAATCTTTACATGACGATTTAGATAAAAAGTAGGGCCTGATCGATAGGCGTTTTTTGGGGCCGATGTGAACACTGGTTTTCGGCAGAGAAAAAAAAATCATCCCTTGATAGTCACAACAAAAAAGATGTGAATTAGAGGGGGAAAAAAAAAAGGAAAAAAACGACGACAAAATATGTCAAACAAATATTGGCACCCCCAGATTTGCGCGGTCGACTGTATACAATGTACAGATAGAGTTCAACAGAGTTGAAAAACACTTCAAGATTGCGCCTCAAGTTGGCAGCACCATAGTTGACAGCCGTCGACAAGAGCTCTTCAAAAGCTCTGCTTTTTGTTTTTGGGGTTTTTTTCTTTTGTTTTATTACACTGTGTTTGTTGTCCTTTGTGTGGACCCGTTGTGGACTGTATTCAGCGTTTTGGCCAAGACATTTGTCGAAGGAGAAGAATCTGTGCTTTGGTCGCACATTCTCGGCAGCACACATGTGTTTTTTACACCTGTAATGGGCAGTATTTTTGATGAACCGTTTTTGTTGAGTGGAGATGTTGGCCCTGTTGGGCAGTCTTCATTAGTGCGGCTGGATGGATGGCTGGTGGAGCTGAGGATGAAGAGAGAGGAGCGCCGGCGTGGAGCGCAGATGCGTATTTGAAACTGAGAGTCGCCGCTTGGAATTGAAGCCAATCTAAAATTGACAAGAGAAGTGAACCAATTTCTTTTATCGTCAATGGATGCTGTAGGTTCTTGTTTACGATCAAACTTAGCTTGTAGCAGACGTGTGGGACGTCCCGTGTACGGATGTTGGCTTTGTCCTGGTATCCAGGGCGCTGTTCGTCCAGAGAGAGAAAAAATACTGTTTTCGGTGGTGGAGTTGTGGACAGGTTTGCAAAGAGAGCCCAAGTGGATGTCGGGGCGACAATCGATGAGATAGGATTGTAAGGGGTGTAGTGATGTCCACTGAGGAAGGTGGTGCGCGGCGGTTGAGTCTGAGAAGCTGCGTGGAAGTGTACCGACCATGATCGGAGCCAGAGGTGTAACAACAATACTGACAGACGGACAGCCCGAGCGTATGGGACGGCCCGTAACTAGGTTGTAGACGACAGCAAGGTCAGGTCAGTTAGCCCCCGGAGCTAGCTTGATGGCGGTCACGGTAAAATGAACAAATCACAAATGACAAGCAACCATCCAGCCGGCGAGGCTGGATGATTGCTAGAAACAAAAATGAAAATGCATCTGTTTTCACACGAAATGCTTGGGGGCCTGTCTGCAAAAATAGAGGCCTGCGTCTTAATCATTATATGAGAGGATGGTGAAGGATAGTCTGATAGCCTGATAGCCTTTTGTAAGCCATGCAGACAGTCATCATAATACAAATTGAGTTCGCAAATTAATCCATACATTTTTGGGAGCAACACCAACCAAGAACTCACTCAAAGCATAAATATAAATCTGATCTACAGTATATCAAGACCTGAAGACCATTCTTTCTAATCAATGACTTCATTTGAGGAGCAAGTTACACATTTTAAGCAGCATTTTTTTCCTTGTGAATCCCAGGGACCTGAAGCAAAATAAGAATTACATTGATGACTTTTTTTTCACTCCAACTAAAACGACATCTAGTCACGGGCAGCCCGGTGATTCAGTGGTTAGCGCGCCGACCACAGTGCAGAGGTCGTGGTTTGATCTCGGCTCCGGCCTTCCTGTGTGGAGTTGCATGTTCTCCCAGGGTCTGCGTGAGTTTCCTCCGGGTACTCCGGTTGCCTTCCACATTCCAAAAACATGCATGGCAGGCTGATTAAACACTCGAAATTGTCCCTACGTGTGGATGTAAGCGCGGATGGTTGTTCGTCTCGGTGTGCCCTGCGATTAGCTGGAAAACGGTTCAGGGTGTCCCCCGCCTGCTGCCCGAACACAGCTCGGATAGGCTCCAGCACCCCCTGTGATCCTTGTGAGGATAAACCGGATCGGAAAATGGATGGATGGATGGACATCTATTCATCTGTTTACATGCTCCACTTTGTTCATCAGAAGAACCATTTTACAGCGTTATGATGCGCAGATCGATGTAAACATAGTTTGCTTTATCCAGAAGGAGTTCATTTATCTATATCACACAGTAGTCACGGACACTTTTATTAAAGCAATGGCTTGATAAATTACAAATGGCTTGAAGCAAGTTTTCCTGTCACAGACAAGCGCTGAGAGGAAAAAAAAAACCATATCTGAGTATAAATATTAGAGCTGTCAGTTTAGCGCATTTTTATTGGCATTAATTTAAATGAATTTTAACGGGATTAAATTTTTTCTCGCGAGATTAACGCGGCACACGTCACAGCGGATGTTACGTTGCTCTATCAATAAACCAGAAACAAAACAACAAGCGCGCTGCATAGGTCCACGCACGTTTGTTTTGCCAGCCACGGCAGCGCGAGACACCAAAAACTGATACTTAAAGAGTTTATGAATGGAAAGTTTACTTTTAAAAAGTTGCCAGATTGCACCACTGACAAGACCAAAGTTACCTGTATCATATAGGTATACGATGTATGCCACTGACGCGATTGTTACTTGTTTGGAACATTTTTGTGTGGAAGGTTACAGTGTTCCGTGTCCATATAAATAGAGCGGGTGGAGCTTCTCTGTGTTCGTCTGACAGTGACGGTGCGCTGAGGCGGTGACATGACAACAAAAGTTCAGCGGTGCAGTGGTAGCGACCTAGTGAAAATAAAACGTCTCCAGTGTTGTCATCGAACCAAGTGTAGTCATCCGAAATGATGTCTACACAAAACCATAGAGAGACTTCCGCGCAAGAAGGACTAACAGAATCAACATAGCCTGACTGCTGTGTTCAAAGCAAACTTGAGAAAAACGAAGTATGCAACCATGGCTTAAATCCACTATCGGCTGAGTACTAGTTTACCTTAGATGTGCACTTTATAATGTTATATTGCTCTGTGTTGATTCCATAAAAAGAGCTGTTAAAGCAGCTGTTGTGTGACAAAATATTTTTTTCACTGTTGTTGATGGACAGTAATATTGTGTGAGAGATTATGTGTGAATAACTGCTCCAAGTGAAAAATGTTCATGTAAAATTGAAAATTGAAATTGTTATTTCAGTAAATATTTGCATTTTGCACATAGAAAACTGATTCATGATTCAATGTTGATGAGAGCATTAAAATGGGGAAAAATAGGACAAAAAATATAAAAGCAAATTCAGAAACGATCAAAAATTAATTACGATAAATTTTTAGTGAGTTTGAGTTAATTATGACAGTTGCATTTTTAATTAGATTAAATATTTTAATCGTTTGACAGCTCTAATAAATATATATACATGTATATTATAGTGTGTGTGTATGAATTCAGCCTTTTTCATTACCCCCCCATATCTATCTCTGAAATATCGCTTTTGATGGGTTAAGTTCATGACCTGTCATGATCCTGTTCATGTGTCTCCAGCAGGTGTTGCAGACAAGAGTCTTCCCTTTTGTGTGCACACCTGCTGCCAATTGTTCATAAGCCATGTATCCGACAAGCTGCAGGCAGCTTGTCAGATTATTGAACCTTGTTGCTGCTATTGCTCAAGTGTTTGTTTTATAGACTCCTCGCTCTCGTCATAGTCATTCTTGTTCTCTTCGCTCAACGCTTTTGTAAGTGTAGTCTTTGTTTCGTCATTTGATCTTGCTTTTCTTTTGAGTGAATTGGACTCTTGAAGACATTTCGTTTAGTATTCTCGGGTTAATTATTTCCTTGTTTTTTCCTGGTTATTGTTGACCAGCAATTTCTGTTCTTGCTCTGTCGGTGCGCTTTTTGTGAATATTTTTTTTGTTACAGGGTTTTGTTTGGTGTCTACGATTCTGGGATCCTAAACATTATTCGGTTCGTTTCCAACCTAACATGACCAATTCCTGTTACATGTCCATTGGTCTTGAAGCAAAGCAGAAGTTGAGGAAGAGGTCAGGAAATATCTTTCGATCATGACATCAAGCATTGTTCAAGACATTCCTTTTGTCGAGGTTTCAAACAAATGGTCAGTACGGAGAAAAGCTGATGTGTATGAGGAATAACCAGCTATGACCAGTGAGATGCATTACTTTGAGAACCAGAAAGTAACTGGAAGGATGGGGGTGGGAGGTGCAGTTTGTCATGTGGACACACAATAAGTTCGGGCATGTCCATGAGCATCCTTTCCCTTTTTCCTGCACATTCCATACAGGTAACCCTGACAGACAACACGTGTGCACTGACATGTGACCTACACACCAGTGCACCCCAATGCATACCCTTGTACAAATGGCCATACACACAATAACTCATACAGATACACTATGCAATTTGCGGGCCCATACAGAATGTGTGATACATGCGTAAAACAAACTTCCAGTTAGTTCAAGCACATCTGGAAAACACATTCCAAGCAGACATTTGCAATGTTTTAACCCTGAAAATAACTCATAAACAGGCATGCGAGCATTCATAGTCAACCAGCTAACTGGTGCTTATGAGTTTTTCAGATGTCTGGCAATTATTTACCTCACCAGCACCTGTTACCTGAAAGTAAAACAAATGCTATGAAGTGGCCCTTGCATAAAAAAATGTCACAAACTGCCATTTGTTGCTCATTTAAATACAAAGGTCAATAACAAGATGGTGTGGTGAAAATAATTCCTATTCTCCCCCGAAAAAAATAAAATCCATCAATCCCTCCATCCATTTTCTATGTCACTCATTTTCACTAATGTTGTGGGTGTGTTGGAGTTCGTAGCTCGCTACAGCTATTCAAAACAAGTTTCAATTTTAATCACATTCATACACTGAAAGAGGAAACACGAACAGAGTGCCAAACAGCTCATCGGGAACATGTTTGGATATTTTTCCCCTAAGTACAAGTCAATCTCTGCATTTTCTAAATCATTTATTCTGTTAAGTGTGACGACAGGGTGCGGAGCTGATCCCAGCTGTTTCACTGCAAAAAGGCAGACAACACCCAAGATTTGTCACCATCAATCACAGGACAATACAATTGGGACACAGAGGGAAATGATCAGATGTGAACCACCACGCCAGCTATGGCCCTCTGGCCTGATGGTTGTAGGTGTGTCAGCCTCAGAAATCGTTTCACTGAGTGTCTATGAGAGGAAGAACACAAGTAAATGAAGGGAAAACATTTTATCTACTGTCATGCGTTCTATTCAGAAAAGACATGTTTTTTTCTGTTCTTCCATTTTCAACCAACCACTGTTGAGTAACACTGATGGTTCTTTGACTCCCAAACAACAAAGTGGAGTCCAACTTTTCATCAGTAAAATGTTAAAACTATTTCACCTACAATAATAGTTTTGTCTCCACTCACTCTTTGGCTATAATAATTAGAGCGTCTTAGGGACCCAGCAACTTCAGACATGTCTGAATAAAGGACAGCGCACAGTGCTGTCTTGCCAACCTCTGATCCATTCTGTCAGAATGGCCTGGCAACAAGCCACCTCAAGTGCTACTTGACTGTGTGTGGGGTTATGGACTCACTTGAGACAGATGTCAAGTCACTTTAATGTCAAATATATGCTCTATGTGCAACATACAGCACAGATTAAATGTTTTTTCCTCTGCGCCACAGTGCAACCACAGGAGAGAGAGGAGCTGCACCATCAACAGAACATTTAACATAAAATGACAAAACAATACAACACAACACATAAGACAGAAGGAATACATAAGAAATTAGGAGGCAACACTGACAGGGTCACAGTATGGGGTAAGGAGTAGCAAACGTGCATTACTGTATCCCATGTTCTTACTTATATTACATCTTTCTCTTTGTGATTTTGCCAACTACTGAGAGTCTGAGTTGATGTGCTCCACTACGTTAATGCAGGTTGGAATGTTTTCGTTAGTACCACTTGTCATGAACAAAGACAGCGAGTGCTATGTGTGCCTGATTTTGAGTATGTGTGTGTGAGTGTGTGTGTGTGTGTGTGTGTAAGTGTGTAGGGTGACTGGGTCAGTAAGTCATGAGACCCTCTCTGATCTCCAGCAGTACCATGATGTGACAGGGACTGCGAGGCAGCTTTTAGCCCCCTTGGCCTCTTTTAATCTCCTGGGTCACCCAAAGGCTTGAATGCTCCGTTGTCTCACTGGCCTATCAAGTCTTTCACTGTGTTTGCAGGTTCACAAGCGACTCTTCTTGCATCGCAAATGATTGCCATTTTACCTTACATCACAAGTTGTCATACAGTGAGACACATTGTGCATCTATCTATCTATCTATCTATCTATCTGTTAGGGTTGTGCATCTGTCCATGTGAATAAATGTTTTTCCATTTAAGTCCATCTCTTTCATCCATCTGGATCTTTTCTGGAGGTTGTTACGGATGAATGAAAGGTTACCATGTTTTGATTTACAGTGAAACTCCTCTACAACGAAATCATGTTTGCAGCAAGAGGTTTTTCACAACAGGGGTTTATCACTGCAGCAAATTTGATCTCAAATGTAAACACACACACACACAGACGCGCGCGCGCGCACACACACACACACACAAACGTATGTGTACTCTTTATTTTTATTCCAATAGTGCATAAATATGAGCATACACTTATTTGACACTTCATATAGTTAGTGTAGAAAGAAAAAAAGGGAAAGAAATTGCGAAATTTACGATCAGCATTCACTTTCACTTACATCAATTTCTTGGATAATGTCTTATTTTTTTCCTCCGTCTTTCATTTTTATCACTTTTACCCTCTCTTCCAGCGTCAGAGCTCTTCTTGTCTTAGCTGCTTGACATCCAAAGGTCCGTTTTGTAGCCATTTTAGCAATGCAACGTTCTTGCTGCGTTTGAAACTAACAATACCAATTACTTCCTGGACTACTGCGCATGTGTAAATCAGTGTGGTGGTTGCTGTTGCCATTTCCGAACGAAGCAGTGGAGGTCGCTGTTGGATTAGACTTCGTTGTACTGAATCTCGTCGCGAGGCAAGAGCATAGAAAAAAAATTGGTATAATGCAATAGGGTTTTTTTTTTCGTTATATGGGGGACAGGAGAGTGGAAATGGTGTTAATGCATGAAGATTTTTTCACACTAGGGGGGATTTTCGCCCGTGTAGGTTTCGTTGTAGAGGAGTTTCAGTGTATTTTTTTTACACCAATATTCAAGCCTCCAAATTCGATTAGAGGGGTTAAAGATGGCACAAAGTCACATGTCACATCCGGCTTAAAGCCTTTGAAACAATGTCTGCAAGCTTTAAGGCTTACAGAGGCATACACCTATGTTCTCCATCCATCCATCCAGTTTCTAATTCGCTTTTCCCTCACAAGGGTCGCGGGGCGTGCTGGAACCTATCCCAGCTGTCTTTGGGCAGTAGGCAGGGACAAACAACCATCTGTGCTCACAGTCACGCTGAGAGACAATTTGGAGTGTTCAAACAGTCTGCCATGCATGTTTTTAGAATGTGGGAGGAAACCGGAGTACCCGGAGAAAACCCACACAGGCACGGGAAGAATATGCAAACTCCACACAGGAAGGCGAGCCAGAATCGAACCCTGTACCTCTGGACTGTGAGATCGACGCGCTAACCACTAGCCCACCGGGCTGCCCCACCTATGTTCTGTCATACAAAATTTGTTGTTTGGGAGCCTTTCTTTTTTTTCACTTCGATTCTCACGCTTGCGCAGAGGAGATCTGCAAGTGGCTTATTACATCATCAAACTCACTCAAAATGTCGTAATTCAAAAATAACCTGTTGAGGAACATGAACAGTAGCAACTCAGTGATACTCCATCATGTCTAAGAATTTCTTTTAAAAAAAGAACACCGTGCATTACACCCAAAAACAGGAATGAACATGACGGCGCAAGAAGAAATTGTTGGTAACAAGAAGGTCATGTCATAACCTTAATAATATAATTTTAAACTTATTCAGGAGTTGAATGTGTTTGATGGGTTTATTTTTTAATAATCTTTCTATGCTTCCAAAATACTTTGCACGATGTGTATATTTTGTTCTGTTGTGTTGATCCCTTGTAGAGGTTAAATATGATCTTTTTAAATCAAAATACCTAAATTCAGCCTTTCCTTTTCCCCGCCTCCTCATTTTGAATCAAAAAATCAGTAAAATAATAATTGTTGATAACTGTGTAATACTTACTTTGTGATACATTTTTCAGTAATATCGCCCACCCCTATGTTGTGGACTATTAAAATAATGAATTCAATATTTGAAAAAATATATGACATTTCCTGGGTACGACGTTAAACTGCATCCAACTGGTCCTCCAGGTTGGGGGTTGGGCGTGAGGTTAACAACCTCACCCTGTAAAACAAAACCTGTTACAGAAACGACGAGAGGAAGCCATTCCGGTAAACCACGGCGAAGAAGAGACGGCACATCCTTGGATGTATCTATGACGGGGCCGGGTGAAATCCAGCAGGAAGCCTGACCCCTGATGACCCCGATCTTTGGAACCAAAACCAACACCAGAGTAGGCACCTGGAATGTGCGCACAATGTTCCAGTCTGGTCGCATGGACCAGGTGCTGAAGAATATGAGGGACTATCGCCTGGACATCTTAGGCGTTAGTGAAATGAGGTGGACGGGGCAAGGGCGTCTCGTGGTTGATGGAGCAACTTTTCTGTACTCTGGGAAGCAAGACCACCATTCTCATGGAGTCGGCATCATCCTCTCCAATAGTGCAGCAAAAGCATTGATTGGATGGAAGCCGGTGAATGAACGGATTATTACAGCAAGGCTCTACACCAGATATGCCAAAGTAACCATCGTACAAGTCTATGCCCCAACCGAAGCTGCCTCAGCGGACGATAAAGACACCTTCTACAACCAGCTCCAGACATGACATCAAAATGCTGATTGGAGACTTCAACGCAAAACTGGATAATGACAGAAGGGGCCTAAATGCCACAGTTGGACCACATGGGTCTGCAGGCTCCACGAACGACAACGGGGAGAGACTGTTGATGCTAACCAGTACCAACGGCCTCAGCATTGGCAACACCTTTTTTGAGCACAAGCGGATCCACAAAGTAACCTGGGTTTCACCTGGTGGCGGGACCCAGAACGAACTGGACTACATCTGCATCAACACAAGGTGGCGCTCGTCATTGCTCGACGTTCGCTCCCACAGAGGTGCAGATGTGGGTTCAGACCACTTCCTTGTGGTGAGTAAAATCAAGCTGAAGCTGAAGAAGGTGAAAAAGGTGCAGCCCAAGAGACCTTACGCAGTGGACAAGCTAAAGGATAACAACATCTCAGAAAGCCTCTTTGAGGAGTTGAGTAGGAAGCTCAAGGTATCACAACACCTTGCAAACATTGAGGAGCAGTGGAGTATGTTCTCTTGTGCCATTGCTGAAACTGCAGAAGCAGTTATCGGCAGAAAGAGGGGTACCAACAAAGAGAGATGGATAACAGACAACACCTGGAAGTTGATTGATGAAAGGAAAGTGGCCAAGATAAAAAGAGAACAAAAGAGGAGGCTCCGGAGCTGGAGGATGGAAGACGAGGAGTACAGGCGCTTGGACAGGGCAGTGAAGAAGAGTTGCAGGAAGGATAAAAGACAGTGGCTAGAAGAGAAAGCAAGAGAGGCACAGGAAGCAGCCGAGAACAACAACACGACGACCCTATACAAGATCGTGCGGGAGCTAACCAACTCCAGGAGCAGCTCTAGCGTGCCAATCAGGAGCAAGGATGGCAGGACACTTCTAAGCGACGAGGAGCAAGAAGCAAGATGGCTGGAACACTTCAGGGAGGTTCTCAACCAACCAATGCCTCCTGTGCTCTTCAATTTCGATCAAGAGACACCAGCTCCAGCTCTAAATATTACATCGAAAGAGATATCCGAGACTGAGGTTGCCAGAGCAATCAAGGGCCTTAAGAACAACAAGGCACCGGGACTCGATGAGGTAGCTGCCGAGATGTTGAAACATGGCCAAGACGCTGTTGTGGAGAGCCTTACCCACCTGTTCAACCTGATTTGGCATGCTGAAGAGGTTCCTGCCGACTGGAGACGTGGGGTCATTGTCACGCTTCCTAAGAAGGGAAACCTCGCAGACTGCAATAACTGGCGGGGCATTACACTGCTGTCAATCCCCAGCAAGGTATTCTGCAGTGTCCTGCTACATCGCCTTAAAGATGAAGTGGATAACATCTTGAGGGAAGAGCAAGCCGGTTTCAGGAAGGGAAGGTCTTGCGCCGAACAGATCTTTACCCTTCGAAACATCATAGAGCAGTGCCAAGAACTTCAGACACCACTCATGATCAACTATATCGATTTCAAGAAAGCCTTCGACAGCATCCACCGGGAGTCACTGTGGCAGATCGTCCAGCTGTATGGTGTACCCCTCAAGTACATCAACATCTTCAGGTCATTGTACCACAACTCAACCTGTTGTGTCAAAACCAACAGTGGCACAACTGATGATTTTGACATTGTCACTGGTGTAAGACAGGGTTGCATTCTGTCACCCCTACTCTTCATCATCATAATCGACTTTGTGATGAGGAAGTCCATCACAGGGGAAGAAGTTGGTATCAAGTGGGGAGGGAGCAGACTAGCTGACCTGGAATTTGCAGATGATTTGGCTCTGTTAAGTCACACCCAGCCCGCACTCCAGGAGTTGACCAACAATCTGCATGAGCACGGAGTTAAGGTCGGTTTACGAATTAGCCAGGAAAAGACCAAGGCCATGGCCGTCGGACAGCACCAACACCTTCAACCACTCACTCTACACCAACATGACATAGAGTACATTGACAGCTTCACATATCTTGGGAGTAACATCTCAAATACAGGTGGTGTGGAGAAAGACGTCAACAGTAGACTTGGTAAAGCTGCGGGAGTGTTCCAACGCCTCCGCAACATCTGGTCATCGAAAGCCATCACTACGACCACCAAGCTACGCCTCTATATGTCAGTGGTTATCCCAACAGCGATTTACGCCTGTGAGACATGGATGAAGACAGCCAACATTACCAACAAGTTAGATGTCTTTCATCGGCGTTGCCTGAGATCCATCCTGAGGATCTCATGGAGAGACCACATCACCAACGAGGAGGTGATGAAGAGGGCAGGAGTGGCTGAACTGTCAGACATTGTCTCTGAAAGGAGAAGGAAAATGATCGGCCACGTACTCCGGCTGCCAAGAGAGAGACCGGCAAGTGTGGCCATGGACTGGATGCCAGAGGGTGGAAAGAGGAAGAGAGGTAGGCCAAAGAAGACGTGGAGACAGACTGCCAAAGAAGACCTCAGTGAGATGGGTGTCAGCTGGCATGGAGCAAGAAAGGTCGCCAGTGACCGGAACAAATGGAGGAGGCTCGTCGCCCAATGTTCTAAATAGGAGCGGGCGGAACTAACTAACTAACTAACTAATATGACATTTTATTGTTGTTGTTTTTACAGTGCCACAAAACAACAACCCCCAAGGAAAAAGTGTATTATTCCATGTTTGAAAATACTTGTATGAATGGCATTTGGGGTGTTTTATGATCAATATTAACATCAACAAATTTCAAGAATTACATTGTTTTGAAAATCGTATTGAATCGAGAATCATATTGCTCCCAAACTTAATCAAATCATACTGAACTCTTCTGCCCAGAAAAAAAAAATAATCTTTTCAACCTGTGTTTTGAGATATGTATCAAATCGGCCTCATGCCAGAGATTAACATCTCTAATATACAGACAGGCATGTGCCTTTGCAAATCATGTGTCATCAAGTGAATTTACCACAGTTATACTCTCATGATGCTCTCTGGAACCTCTCAAGGATGATCAGTGGAAACATGATGTGCCTGCGCTAAATTTGGAGCTTGTGGCAAAGGTTGTGAATACTTAGAAAATATGTTGTGGGAGTGATTTGATGAAAACAATGAATTCATTCTATTTTGGAATGAGGCTGTCACAACAAAAAGTGGTGGGAAAAAAATGAAGCGCTGTGAATACTTTCCAGATGTGCTACATCTATGACTTCATCTACAGGAAGATTAAAAATAATAATTGGAGACAATAGGGGTTGGCTCACAATTTACAATCTTGTTCTTCCCAAATGTGTTTGCTAATGTTGTCAAGTCTGTTTGGGCAAGTCTTGTTACACACCTAACTCATTCAACCATGCCTTGATGGATCTTGCTTTTTGCACAGAGACACAATCATGTGGGAAGATAATAGGGCTTTCCCCAAACTGTTCCCACAAAGTTGTAAGCATGGAATTCTGAGTATGAATAAAAGAATGAGACAGGGTCATACAATGGAAAACTGATTTTTAAGTTGTCTACAAAATGTTGGCTAAGCATCTGTTGTGAAATTACAGAACGGACAAATGAGCTGCCTGTTTCGCAAATGGGTCTGTAAGCAAGTTGCTCAAATTTTGGCCTGACTGGTGCAATGTCTGTCTATCTGTATCTGTTTATCTGAAACATGTGACAATGAAATAGGATTATGTCCCACTCCGTCCGTCTCTAAAGAGATCTCTTCCAAAATTTTCATTCATTCATCAATATTCTTCAAACTTTTAGGGATGATCAATTTAGTTTAAAAAGTAGCAAATTGATTCCAAAAAAAAAACTACAGCACACAATGGTGGAGGCAATTGTTAACCCACACATATTCTGCATTTTCATCCACGACTTAAGGTTCCCATGTGTCAGAATTACATGACTGTAAAATGCTTCCAACAAAGTTCACAGAGGAATAAGAATCGCAGCAAATTCCATTTATATTCGTTTTTTTGTTTTTTGCTTTATTGAACTCAGCCTCCGTTGGGTGCCTCATATAAATACAGTAAATATTCCCATCTACGAACTTCTTTCAAACGGAAATTCCCTGACCCGGAATAAAAACTGATGCATTAAAATTTCGACGACGATTTTACATTAACGATCGATTCACACCAACGGAAGTTCCAGTACTTGGAACACGGAAGCCATATGGAAGCCAGCAGTGGCACAAACACAAGCAAGTTCCGTTCGATACTACGGAATAACTCTGTCCGCGCCGCTATTTACTCTCATTAGATCCAAAATGACGACATGTAAGTGACTCTATTAGCATGAGTTTTACTGGAATACTGAACAATTTTTTATTTCGTTCATTTACATGACTGTGGAAGAGAGAGTGGAATGCATCCGATTAGCTGCTTGTGGCTCGGCGAGCAGTCGAGTAAACAAACGTTTCCTGGAATGCTCTACCTGTTATCATGCTAAAAACCTTCCGCTAACTGGAGCGCTAATTAGAGAGAAGGTGAGTTCCATCGCGCTAACTATGGGCATCGAGGACTTCAAAGCGTCCCGTGGCTGGCTTTAAAAGTTCATTGCACGACATCAGCTGAGCAACGCTGTCTTGGGTGGCGATCGTGGGGAGGTCAAGTTAGAGACAGTGAGTGAGTGGAAAGAAAAGCCACCAGGTCTGTTACTAGTCTCATTTTGTAGCAAATACTCCTAAGTTTGTTATACTGTATTTTGTTCAAATACCTGTACTGTATACGGCAGCTTTTGTGTTATAAATAGTGTTTGGAGCATATATTTTTGCATTTCATTGCTTGGATTGTTACACATTCATTTTGTTCACATACTTGCATGTTCATAAAGGACATGTACCAGAGTCGTATCCCACATAAGGAAAACCTGTTATGAAGGAAAGATCGAACAACACAAATATAATTCCTTACTAGAGAATACTTACTGTAATCCACTGCTTACCCCACATCCCACGTGCAGTGGACACATGGCAAAACACCCCATCAACTTCAGGGAACTTTATGGGCCTTGGTTTCTTAAGTTTGTCACACGACGCTCATTCGTGTTTGCCAATTTGGCCAAGCTGGGTGTGCCAGTACACCAAAGGGAGTGTCATTGGAAGAGTGACAATTTGGTGATCAGAAAGTTGATCTGAATTTAGGCTAATACAGACAAGGTTTAGTGACGGTGAAGCGCTGACAGTCATCTGGTCTAATTCAATGTATTTAATTGATAAATTTGTGAAATGTGGCCACCAAACCCTCTGAATCATTGTAGAATTAAATTAATCTAACACATTATTAGTACTATTATTGTTGGTATCATTATTATGATTGTAATATGTTTTTGTTCATCCAACTGGGCGTTTGAAGCTCTGGGGGAGGATACGAATGATCGGGAAATGGTTTGGTGGTGTGCCCAATTCACAGCGCAGATGTGGCTCAGCCTTGTCAAAACATTCTAGCGTGCTGCATTTAAAGAGGAAGTGAAGTCAGGTGTGATCACCACCACAGTGGTGCAGCCATCCCTCTCTCACATCTGCCAGCCTGCGCCCATCTGCGGATTTACTAGCACAAGGGATAAAAATTGGGATTATTAAGTAGCAAAATATAGAGAAAATGGCATCAACCATCTCTTGCAGCGTTTGGCCACGAGCTTTACCGTCTTCTTTTGTGCTCATATTCTCCGGTTCGTGTGTAGGTCTTTTTTTATATACGCCTGGCTTCCACTTTCAAGGTATGATGATTTTCTCATAATGACTTCCGACACACCCACCGCGCATGAGCGCCGTCTGGATGCGCAACAACTTTTGAGGGTGGCAGTAATTTCCAAAGTGTCTAGTTTTCCTTCGACATGTCAATAGCAAAGAGAGAATATGTCTCACTTTAAACATGAAATTCACTTAATGTAAAAAAGAATTAATAGGAGCTATTTATGAGTGAGAAAACGATATGTCTGAGTGAAGATACTGTTTTTCCTGTTTCCATTTATTTTTAAGTGATACTGCAATTGACCTGTGTATGTATTGTCCTAACTTTCTTACCAAAGTATTTTCTAACATGGTTACTGTGAAGACGTGCCTTTTTTGGTGCAGAACAATTTCCAACGGTGAAAAGATTCTAATTTGGTGAGTATTATTTTGAACCATGAATATGTTTTAAGTTAATTGACACCTTAATTGCCTTGTTGTTGTTGGTTTTTTTTTTGGTTTGTTTTTTAACATACCAGACTATTTTCTACCGCTTATCTGGAGATGACAGCTTAAGCAGGAAAGCCCACACTTCCCCCCTCCAGCCATATCTTCCAACTCTTCCGGAGTAATTCCAAGGTGTTCCTAGGCCAGCCAGGAGACATAGTCTCTCCAGCGTGTCCTGGGTCATCCCTGGGTCCTCCTGCTGGTGGGACATGCCCGAAGCACTGCACCAGGGAGGTGTCCAGGAGGCATCCTAATCAGATGCCCGAGCCACCTCATCTGGCTCCTCTCAATGTGGAGAACTAGTGGCTCGACCCTGAGTTCCTCCCGGATAATTACGTTTCTCCCACTATCTCTAAGGGAGAGCCCGGAACCCTGCGAAAGAAGCCCATTTCGGCCGCTTCTATCCAGGAACTTGTGCTTTTGGTCACAACGCACAGCTCGTGACCTTATATGAGCGTAGGAACGGAGACCGACCGGTGAATTGAGAGCTTTGCCTCTCGGCTCAGCTCCTTCTTCACTACGACAGATCAATACAGAGTCTGCATCATAGAAGATGCTGTACTGATCTGCTTGTCGATCTCATGCTCCATTCTACCTTCACTCGTGAACAAGACCCCAAGATACATAAACTCCTCCACTTCGGCAGGATCTCATCCCCGAGAGGGCACTCCACCGTTTTCCGACTGAGGACTATGTTCTCAGATTTGGAAGTGTTGATTTTCATCCCAACCACTTCACACTCAGCTGTGAACTGCTCCAGTGAGAGTTGAAGACCATGGTTTGAATAAGCCATCAGGACCACATCATCTGCAAAAAGCAAAGATTCAATACTGAGGCCACCAAAACGGACCCTCTCACTGCCTTGACTGCGCATAGAAATTCTGTCCATAAAAGTTATGTACAGAATAGGTGACAAAGAGCAGCCTTGGCGGAGTCCAACCCTCACTGAAAACTAATCTGACATCTGTGGTACAGGGACCGTATCAGGGGGCTTGATACGTGGTATCGCCGACACCCCCCCCCCCCCCCCACACACACACAGAAATGCCTTCTCCAAGTCCACAAAGCACACGTACACTGGTTGGGCGAACTCCCAGGCCCTTTCAGGACTCTGCTGACTGTGTAGAGCTGGTCCGTTGTTCCACGGCCGGGACGAAAATCACATTGCTCTTCCTGAATCCGAGATCCGACCTCCCAACGGACCCTCCTCTCCAGCTCCCTGAATAGACCTTCCCAGAGAGGCTGATTCCTTTTTAAATGGAATACTCCCTCCAGTCCCCCTCCTTGAAAAGAGAGACCACCACCCTGGTCTGCCAATCCAGAGGCACTTTCCCAGATGTCCCCTCCATGAGCCATCACTCCTCCATGAGCCGTGCCAATCCCTCCATGAGCCGTCACCTCACCGTGGTGGAGGGGTTTACGTGTCCCTGTGATCCTAAGAACTAAGTCTGGGGCTTTTGGCCCTTGGCAGGGTCACCCATGGCAAACAGGTCCTCGGTGAGGGACCAGACAAAGCACAGCTTAAAATACATGATGAAAAAAATAGATGGGCCTTTTTTTTCCTTGCCTGAACGTGGGTTACCAGGGCCCCCCTCTGGAGCCGGGCCTGCACCCATGGGGCCCAGCTGGGCTCGGCCCGAAAAGGCAACGTGGGGCCAAAGGGGTTGGGTAACCTGTGAGCTGGGCGGCAGCAAAAGGCAGGGACCTTGTGAGGCAGGGACTGTGTGAGGCAGAGAAGTTCCAACTAGGTATAGTCGGGCTCACCTCCACGCACAGCTGAGGCTCTGGTACCAGTCCTCTTGAGAGGCGTTGGACACTCTTCCATTGTTTTTGTTTTGTATAATTCTTATTGAGACAACCATATGGTTTGAATTCTGTCATGATAGCTTTTTCTTGGACTAGAATCAGTGTGAAGCAGGTTCTGCATGCAGCAGCCAATAGCGATCCAGACTCACCTTTCAATGACACTCGTCACAGCTATGCTCCCAGGAGCCAAGAAGGAGCAAATATGTCTCTGCGCATTAGCGTCTTGCACAGAAATGTCCTGCGAGATATTCTAAGCTTGATTTAATACAACCAGTGGAACCAAAACGCCTTTGGATGCATTTTTGCTTGGGGCCCCAACAGACCCTCGAATCACCTCTGCCCAGCAATCATGTTTGCGTATTGCGCCACATGTGGGCAGGTCACCGAAATGGATTCGCAACTGACATGAATCAAATAAAAACAAGTGATTCAAAATGTAAGTGACTCAAAATTGAACTCAACCATTGCATCATTTTGAAGATTGTGTAATTGTTTTCTGAAGTCAGTAATGTGGCGGAAACACATAAAGGCCATTGGCCAGTCGGTGGGCCGATATGAGCCAGGTATCTCTCAGCATGAGTCCCCTGGCCGCCACCACCAGAGCGCAGGAGCAGTTAACTGAATCAAAACTAGCAAAATGACGTTTCACCTTCATGGGCACTTGAATTACAACAGCCTCTCAAGTGCAGAGAAGAAAAGGCACATCTTTGGAAGAATGCATGCTTGGCTATTTGACAGGGAATTCCCACATTTCAAGTGTGTAAATGGCAAAAAAGTGCGCAACTGACAGAATTAACGGGATGGGGAAATAGGTGCACACAGAGGAGTACGCAGCCTCACGCCATTCTAACTTTCACACGGGAGAATATGCTTCTTGGTCCTCAAGGGGACTTCAAGTATAGAGTGCTCTTGTAATGTCCAGTTATGAAATGGTGTCAAATTACAAAATTATCCAAGCCTCCTTTAGTTTTCACCATGCTTTCAGAGAGCATCTACGATTCATTGGATTGAATCCTGTGAAGGTGATGAGCTACCTTTCAACCAACATTCCACAGCCGGCACACTAGCCCAGCATCGTTGTCCCACTGTTACCATATCTTATTTAAAAAAAAAAAAGGTTGGCTCTGATGGCAAAGCACATTGCTAAGTTTGAAGAGACTCTTTACATGGGATGGAATTTCTGACTTGTTTGCACCGAATTTACAAGGTGGGACACCACAGTGTTTTAATTGGAGTGCATTGTCAACATTGATTGACCGTATTTTCCGCACTAAAAGACGCACTGGATTATGAGGCGCACCTTCAATAAATGGCTATTTTGTAAATTCATACATTGGACGCTTCCCATTATAAGGCGCAATCTACAATGCCTCCACTAGATGGCGCGCCGCTCCTTTCAACTCGAGAGGTGTCCGTTCAACTTCAGAGGCGTTCATGACCACCTCTGAAAAAGGTAAATTAACTATTACTGTACTTGAATGAAACTACGAAAATTGAAAATAATGCATCAAAACAGAAAATCAAGCAAGGAAATCACAAAATAAATTCTATATCCCCCCTACAGAAATTCAATGTATTACCGTAATGACCATACAAAAGACGCACCAGTTTTTAAGGCCCTCGGTGAGCTTTTAAGAAAATAGAAGACTTTTTGGTGTGCCCTATAGTGCGAAAAATACGGTAATGTAATGTAATGTAACGGTAATTTCTTGGCCACTTGACTTTTTAAGATTGACAATGGTCTGCGGTGTCCAAAAGCCTTTTACACTTGTGAAAAACAGGCTACTGTGGTAGTCTATGGCTCAAGGCTACACTAATTTGTTTAGAAGCACAGATCAACACCTGTCTTAACAGAGGAATGTGAAAAGAGGGTGAAGAATGAAAGGAGAGAGGGGAGCTTTTGTTGCACTAGTCCTGCGGGGCCTCAGGACAAGATGGATCACCCTGATGAGGAACGGAGTGTGTTGCTTCTGACATCTGCCCTCCTCATGATGCAAATGTCTCCAGATACGGAAGATATTCTCTTTTTTATGTGCTCTTTGAATACAAGTTGTTAACCCTCAATCTTTAGACAGACTTAACCAAGATCAGCCACTCATGCACTACGATAGAAAGCAATCACTTGAGATAACAGTAATAGCTTCTATTGAATGTAAAAGATCACAACCAAAACAACGATGTCAGATGACAACACTGTAGCAGCGTTTGTATTTACACACATCAAAATGTTAGCCTGCATAGACGCCTAATCCAATAAGGGTTTTGGGTTCGGACTTAGGACAACCTATTGAAAACTACTGGCCTGGCATGCACATTGCATGCTACAGGTTCATGTGAATGGAACTTGTTTTGACAATGTCGTCATCCGTAAACATCCATTCATGTCCTATAGCACTGTTGTTATGCGCGTCTTTGTGCTGCATTGGTCAGCAAACACAATTGACAATGTTTTTCGGCCTCATATTTGGCGTGTCTCAAATATTAATAATTAGTTAAAAATGGATAAACAGTGATCCCTCGCTACATCGTGGTTCATTTATCGCGGCTTCAGTGCATCGCATTTTTTTCCAAAGTACTGTATTCATAAAGGCGGCCCGGTGGTCCAGTGGTTAGCACGTCGACCTCACAGTGCAGAGGTACCGGATTCAATTACAGCTGCGACCTCCCTGTGTGAAGTTTACATGTTCTCCCGGGCCTGCGTGGGTTTTCTCTGGGTACTCCGGTTTCCTCCCACATTCCAAAAATATGCATGGCAGGTTGATTGAATACTCTAAATTGTCCTTAGGTGTGGGTGTGAGCGTGGATGGTTGTTCGTCTCTGTGTGCCCTGCACCCTTGTGAGGAGGAAGCGGATCAGAAAATGGATGGATCCATTCATTAAAAAAAAAAAGTAAATGCCGAATGAGTCAGAGGTTTTGTACATGCATGTACTGTACTGAATATGCAATGGGTACTCATTCAAGGTTCGTGCGCGACGTCAACCAATGACAGCACGAGCAGATTTATCCCGTGAGCTGATTGGCCCCATCCAGCACCTTCCCTTTTGTCTTGCCAGGCTGTTAACTGTCTGCCATACTGTCTCATATAGTGTTGTGTTTGCTATGTGCATGGTGGAGAGAGAGAGAGAGAGAGAGAGAGAGAGAGAGAGAGAGAGAGTCCCACAGCAGCAGCACTTCACCCTTCATTTCCTCCTCCGAAATACAGATTAATTGTCATCATAGACCAGTGTTTCTCAAATAGTGGGGCGCGAGGCTCCGTCAAGGGGTGCGCGTTTGACCTCGGGGAACATGCTTTTTTATTTTTTTTTACTGTCCTAAAATAACATGCAGTTGCACCTCCACTACGTTAGGGGGCAATGGCACTCTCAGTGGCAGAGTCTGCGCAGGGAGCATTCTCAGGGAGGAAATATGACGAGGCGTATGTAGCGCTTGGCTTCAATGTGACTGCGGTGGCAGACGAGGAAAGATCGATGTGCTTACTGTGTCTAAAAATTTTGGTCGCGGACAGCATGAAGCCAAATAAATTAAGGCGTCACTTAAAGACATTACACCCCAATCACACTGATAAGCTGCTTGAGTTTTTTTCAGCGAAAACGTGCCGAATATTGCCAACAGTCATGCCGCTTTGTGACTACTACTTCAGTAAACTAAAATACACGTCCCGGCTACACATTGAGCAGGAGCAGAGAGTTGCTGTGTCCTGCTTCAAACCTTGCTTCGAAAAGCTGTGCATTGCAAAACATGCTCATTGTAGCCATTAATCCAGACATCATCTTTGATTAAAAAAAAAAAAAAAGAAGCACAAATTCTTTTATATATTTTTGTTTTGCTGGTTAAAGTTTTTTTTTTAATATTGTGCTCCTGAGATAATGTTGGTGATTAGTTTGAATGCATTATTATTGATTGTATGTACTTTGTCAAGCTATTCTTTGTTGTAAGTTGGTCTATATTTCTTTCTTTTTTTATTCTCTTATACGTTAATAAGGATACAGTGTTATGCAAAGATGTACTTATAACAATTTTATCGACAAATGATACTATTAATAGTCGTGTGGGGGGGGGGGCGTGAGATGTTTTCCTCTTCCTTGGGGGGGGCATGACAGAAAATAATTGAGAACCATTGTCATAGACACATCGGCTGTGCGAGGAGGCCAGGAGCTATCTAGAGGCTAACGACGGCTTCACCGTCAGAGCGCAAATCAGAACGGTCTCCGATTGACCTAAAGCCTGTACAAGTCAAGTGAGAGCAGCCTTCTCCGCCACCAACATAAGTCTCTTCGCCTCTCTCAGAAGGCAATGCTGATGAATGTTAATTAATGTTTAAGGCAGGGGTGCCCAAACTTTTTTGTCCCAAGGGCTACTTTTCAAGGAGTCAACCTCTGGAGATCTACCAGTGTCAACATCTGACCCCCCCCCCCCCCCCCCCACCCACCCACCACACACACACACACACACACACACATTAACACGCTCAAAGTCCCAGGGCCAAGATATTTGGCTTTCCTACATAGAACCAAATATGAACCAAACAGAAAAAAACCCAGCTACGAAACAGGTAGATCTCTGTTTGAAAAAAGGAAATCACTTCCTACCTCAGTGGGCTGGCTTTGATCCCAATGTCATTTTGCAAACTCAGAATCTCATCCTCAAGAGTGGGGCTTTCAAAGTCGAAAAGTGATTTGACTTTGGCGGCAATGTCACCAACGTCAATATTTGCACCAAATGGATAACACACATAGTTGACTATAGGCTCGATGGATGCAAAGTCAGTAAAACACCTCTCAAACTCTGATGAGATGCTCTGAACATGCTCCTCATAACGTGCACTGTTAAGATGTGTCACACCTTTCCCTTGAGGTTGTAGTTCTGCTTGCATGTGAGGGAAGTTGCACAGGTTACCAAGCTGCAGCCGGTTGGACATCAGTTTTAGCTTGCTTTTAAATGTGCTCACTGAACTCATCATGTTGACTATATCTGTACCCTTACCCTGCAGCTCTAAATTCAATTCATTGAGCTGCCATGGCCAGTGAGATCAGTGAGGAAAGATACATCTAAAAGCCACTGTTTTGTCCCGCTAACAAATCCCATGAAAGCATTAAAAATATCCTCACCCTAGTAACGGGATTGATGATCGGCTGACGTAGTACGTTCTGTGTATTTAAGATAAGATAAGAGAACCTTTATTAGTCTCGCAATGGAGAAATTCCTGCCGTTGTTTGAATGGCATTGCCACTACCGAGGCATTTTCAACACCTGTCGTGTGAAAGCCCGGGAGACGCACTGAAGCAGCCAAAGAACCGCTGTAATCACTAGCTGCTCGCAACTGTTAACAGTGGTCAACTTCCAGCAGCATTTCCAACTCATCGGTCAGGAAAGTAGCTATTGGCTGTCCTAAACGTCGCTCAATGATGTCATCAGTGCGTGTGATTTACTTGTAATTTTTAATTGTTGGATTTTTTTTTTTTTAATTTCAGACAAAGAAAAGTTTTACATTTACATCCAGCCCAGATTGTAAACCTGGTGCGATCAGCCAGCAGCGGCTTCTTTTGGGGGTGGGGCCACAACAGCTCCTCTCATTGAAAACAACGTGCTTTCACCACACAGACTCCAAAAGTCTCCAATAACACCAGAAAAAGTCGCTAGATTGTTACTAGTCACTTTTTTGAAAAAAGAGTCACTCAAGAGGATCTCTAATGTTCATTGTTAATGCATAGTTTTCAAACATTTACCCTTGAAACATTATACTTTTGAGTTTTTGAATTCTTGATTATGACTATCAGTCAAAATGGGTTCCCATGATGAACGTTTACGAAACTCAAAATTAGTTACCGTGGTTTCCCATTGGGTAATCCAGCGGAACCAAAAAACGGTTACCGTGAATTTCCGAAATCCTCAGGCCTGCTACTGAATTTTTTTTAATTTTTGCAGCATTTGTTTATAATTGTATATATATGTTGTTGTTTGTGTTATTATCATATGCAATTGAATATGTAGACCATTTCAGAATTCGAAATTTGGGACTCCTTAAATGCATAATGGGACTCATTCAATTCAATTCAATACTGGTACTTTTCTGATCAGCGAGTCCCTGGGTCTTGCTGCGGGTAAACAGGTAGTTATCAGTGATAATTTTACAATGTACACACAGAGACAAATATGGTAGAAGTCCCTCTTACCCAATGGGATGCCAGAATGATGCTCAGTCAGAGTCAATAGCAGAGCAGCTCTATGTTGCGTTCAGGAAACTCGGAGCTGTAAGTAGCGGGCCATCTTGTATATTTCCCTTTGGTATTTTGACATTTATTTTGTAACAAGAGCCAATATTTTCCTTTTTGAGAGGTTTCATAACTTGAAAATGTTGTACGAAGAGACATTCTTTTCCTTTTTGAGAGGTTTCATAATTTGAAAATATTGTATGAAGAGACATTCGTAAGTAGAGGTACCACTGCACACTTACACAAAAATTCCTGGTGGGGGATGGAGGAGTGTATTTTACAGTTTTTTACTGATCATGGCCGGTTCTGGATCCTATTAACCGTGATAAGTGAGGGATCACTTTATGTGTATCCGAATTTATGTGTTGGTGTTGTTTATGACAAGTTGGATTAATAACAAGTAACAAGTTAACTAACTACCGTCCGTCACCTTACCGTGGTGGAGGGGTTTGTGTGTCCCAATGATCCTAGGAGCGAAGTTGTCTGGGGCTTTATGCCCCTGGCAGGGTCACCCATGGCAAACAGGTCCTAGGTGAGGGACCAGACAAAGCACAGCTCACAAGCCCCTTGTGATAAATAAAATAAATGGCACTCAGTTTCCCTTGCCTGGACGCGGGTCACCGGGGCCCCCCTCTGGAGCCAGGCCTGGAGGTGGGGCTCGTTGGCGAGCGCCTGGTGGCTGGGCCTACACCCATGGGGCCCGGCCGGGCCCAGCCCGAAGAGGCAACGTGGGTCCCCCTTCTCATGGTCTCACCACCCGTGGGAGGGGTCAAAGGGGTCGGGTGTAATGCGAGCTGGGCGGCAGCCAAAGGCGGGGACCCTGGCGGTCCGATCCTCGGCTGCAGAAGCTAGCTCTTGGGACATGGAATGTCACCTCTCTGGCAGGGAAGGAGCCCGAGCTGGTGTGTGAGGCAGAGAAGTTCCGACTGGATATAGTCAGACTTACCTCCACACACAGCCTGGGTTCTGGTACTCATTCTCTCGAGAGGGGTTGGACTCTCTTCCACTCTGGAGTTGCTCACGGTGAGAGGCACAGAGCAGGTGTGGGCATGCTCACTGACCCCCGGCTCAGTGCCTGTACATTGGGGTTCACACCGGTAGACGAGAGGGTTGCCTCCCTCCGCCTTCGGGTGGGGGGACTGGTCCTGACTGTTGTTTGTGCATATGCACCAAACAGCAGCTCACCATACCCACCCTTTTTGGAGTCCTTGGAGGGTGTGCTGGAGAGTACTCCTGCTGGGGACTCCCTTGTTCTACTGGGGGACTTAAATGCTCACGTGGGCAATGACAGTGAGATCTGGAAGGGCGTGATTGGGAGGAACGGCCCGGCCCCCCCGATCAGAACTCGAGTGGTGTTTTGTTATTGGACTTCTGTGCTCGTCACGGATTGTCCATAACAAACACCTTGTTCAAACATAAGGGTGTCCATATGTGCACTTGGCACCAGGACACCCTAGGCCGTAGTTCGATGATCGACTTTGTTGTTGTATCATCGGATTTGTGGCCGCATGTTTTGGACACTCGGGTGAAGAGAGGGGCGGAGCTGTCAACTGATCACCACCTGGTGGTGAGTAGGCTCCGATGGTGGGGGAAGATGCCGGTCCGTCCTGGCAGACCCAAACGTATTGTGAGGGTTTGTTGAGAGCGTCTGGCGGAATCCCCTGTCAGAAGGAGTTTCAACTCCCACCTCCGACAGAGCTTTTCCCATGTTCCGGGGGAGGTGGGGGACATTGAGTCCGAGTGGACCATGTTCCGTGCCTCTATTGTTGAGGCGGCCAGTCTGAGTTGTGGCCGTCGGTGGTTGGTGCCTGTCGTGGCGGCAACCCCCGTACTCGCTGGTGAACACCAGCAGTAAGGGATGCGTTCAAGCTGAAGAAGGAGTCCTATCGAGCCTTTATGGCCTGTGGGACCCCAGAGGCAGCTGGTATCGACTGGCCAAGCGGAACGCAGCTTCGGTGGTTGCCGAGGCAAAAATGCGAGCGTGGGAAGAGTTCGGTGAGGCCATGGAAGCCGACTTCCGGACGGCTTCGAGGAAATTCTGGTCCACCATCCGACGTCTCAGGAGGGGGAAGCAGTGCACCACTAACACTGTGTACAGTGGGGATGGGGTGCTGCTGACTTCAACTCGGGACGTTGTGAACCGGTGGGCAGAGTACTTCGAAGACCTCCTCAACTCCACCAACATGTCTTCCTTGGAGGAAGCAGAGTCTGAGGACCCTGAGGTGGGCTCTCCTATCTCTGTGGTTGAAGTCACCGATGTGGTTAAAAAGCTCCTCGATGGCAAGGCCCCAGGGGTGGATGAGATCCGCCCGGAGCTCCTCAAGGCTCTGGATGTTGTGGGGCTGTCCTGGTTGACACGCCTCTGCAACATCGCGTGGTCAACGGGGAGAGTGCCTCTGGATTGGCAGACCGGGGTGGTAGTCCCTCTTTTTAAAAAGGGGGACCGGAGGGTGTGTTCCAACTACAGAGGGATCACACTCCTCAGCCTCCCTGGTAAGGTCTATTCAGGGGTGCTGGAGAGGAGGGTCCGTCAGGAAGTCGAGCCTCAGATTGAGGAGGAGCAGTGTGGTTTTCGTCCCGGCCGTGGAACAGTGGACCAGCTCTACACCCTTGACAGGGTCCTCGAGGGTATGTGGGAATTCACCCAACCAGTCTCCATGTGTTTTGTGGACTTGGAGAAGGCGTTTGACCGTGTCCCTCGGGGAGTTCTGTGGGGGGTGCTTCGTGGGTATGTGGTACCGAACCCCCTGATACGGGCTGTTCGGTCACTATACCACCGATGTCAGAGTTTGGTTCGCATTGCCGGCAGTAAGTCGGAATCGTTTCCAGTGAGGGTAGCCCTTTGTCGCCGATTCTGTTCATAACCTTTATGGACAGAATTTCTAGGTGCAGCCGAAGCGTTGAGGGGGTCCGTTTTGGTGGCCTCAGTCTTGCATCCCTGCTTTTTGCAGATGATGTGGTACTGTTGGCTCCTTCAAGCAGGGCTCTCCAACTCTCACTGGAGCGTTTCACAGCCGAGTGTGAAGCGGTTGGGACGAAAATCAGCACCTCCAAATCTGAAACCATGGTCCTCAGTCGGAAAAGGATGGAGTGCCCCCTCTGGGTTGGGGGGGAGATCTTTCCCCAAGTGGAGGAGTTTAAGTATCTTGGGGTCTTGTTCACGAGTGAGGGCAGGAGGGAACGAGAGATCGACAGGCGGATCGGTTCAGCGTCTGCTGTGATGCGGACGTTGTATCGGTCTGTCGTGGTGAAGAAGGAGCTGAGCCAAAGGGTGAAGCTCTCAATTTACCGGTCGATCTACGTTCCAACCCTCATCTATGGTCACGAGCTATGGGTTGTAACCGAAAGAACGAAATCCCGGATACAAGCGGCCGAAATGAGTTTTCTCCGCAGGGTGTCCGGGCTCTCCCTTAGAGATAAGGTGAGAAGCTCGGTCGTCTGGGAGGGGCTCAGAGTCGAGCCGCTTCTCCTCCACATCGAGAGGAGCCAGATGAGGTGGCTTGGGCATCTGATTCGGATGCCTTGAACGCCTCCCTGGTGAGGTGTTCCGGGCATGTCCCACCGGGAGGAGACCCCGAGGAAGACCCAGGACACGCTGGAGAGACTATGTCACCCAGCTGGCCTGGGAACGCCTTGGGATCCCCCGGGGAGAGCTGGAAGAAGTAGCTAGGGAGAGGGAAGTCTGGGCTTCCCTGCTAAAGCTGTTGCCCCCGCGACCCGGCCCCGGATAAGCGGTAGAAGATGGATGGATGGATGGATTAATAACTACAAAGAACAGAAAATCCACTTGACTTTATTTTATCAGTGGAATCTCGGAAAATGTAAAGTGCTTCATAAATACACCGATAACAGATAAAATGAAACGAAACGTGGAAAACTGTGTGTCAGGCAAGCCTCTATGAGCTGGGATTTTGCAGAGTGCCAAGTAGGAGAGAAGGAACACACTCAAACCAACGGCCCATTCAGAAAGCCAAATTTCCTTCTGCTAAAGAGCTGTCTGTGATTGTCTCCTCATGGGATGCATTTGTTCTCTTTCACACACAGCGATCCTTTGAAGATGGTTTTGTTTGTTGATCGCTTACCTGCCCCGAGTGTTTTACATTTGACTCAAATCATCACAAAGTCAATCAGAGACAAACTACTTCAAGGACTCAGTCAATTGTAATTTCTAAGCAACGGGGATGTTTTGGGAAATGCTGCTCTTCAAAGGATTTCTTCAGTTTATATGGCACACGTGTCAAAGTGAAAGCCAGGGGGCCAGATCCTTCCCGCCATATCACATCTAAATTATTTGCGTCTTGTCTCCTTCATGTTTGTTGCTAAAAGAAACTGAACCACAGTTGTAAATTTTCTTCACTTTAAATCACATAGAGATCATGTAAACGTTTTTTTGTTACCAAAAAACTTTTTAAATACTGGATTATTTTCCTTGACTCAGATTTCAAAAGTACTTTTCCATCACTTGCTGAGTACAAAGATAACATTGTGAGGCTATAATATGGGTTGTCCAAAAAAATGACATCATTTCGATACATTCACATGGTTTCATAGTCATAACAATCATCTGGGGCAAACCCTCACTACAATGTGTCAGATTGAAGTTAGAGACCATTACATTTTGGGAGTGACCTGTTGACTGTCGTGTTTTGGTCCAGGCTGAACAAAATTCATATAGCCTACAAATACATTTAACAGTATTATTTTCTTTATTATTACATATTATGTATTGTTATTGATTCATCACATTTGTCACTGTACACATTTAAAGAGAGAGACAGAGAGAGAGAGAAAACAAAGGAAGTATTCTCCCGAAGCATTTCATACTTTAATCTTTCGATGTTAATTGATTTTAAAACGTCATGCCACTGAGTGGACACAAGAGTCTCTTTGCACTGAACGAGTAAGGAGCTCAAGGGTGCAATTACACGTTTGCTTTTTTATTGCAGCAACAATACGAGCGGCAGTAAAGCAATTCAATATTACAACTTCACATACCTTCAAAATCTGATAAGATCCCTTCGAGGTGGTCATTCACGGAGAGTGCCGACATCCTGTCTGAAGGAAAGACTCCTTATGTCACTCCAAGTCTGATGAATGAAGTTGTTGTTTTCTGTCCGCCAAAATGAATTCCTCATACAATGAAAATTCGAACCGAAGAGGAGCTGTTCGCGCTCAGATGGTTAATTCATTAATATGCGCTTCTACCACCGTCCCGTCTGCGTTGTGGCCACTCACTGGTGTCCGAGTGGGCTCCGCGAGCACTCAGTCACAGTGGCCCGCCCATCTTGAAACCCAACCTCCTACATCCAGCCCCCGACCCCCGGCCCGGCAAGACCCGTGGGGGACATGTAGATGGAAGGGATGGACGGATGGTGGGCGGAGACGCAAACAACACCTGGAAAAATCCCTCAGCTAAAATTTCTCTTTCTAAAGCGCTGCACCCCGTTTTCTCCCCTTTGTCTGCAAGTGGGACTAGATTTGTCAGTGAATGCCAGTAACTCTGTAAATTGATGTTTGCAAACACTTAAAATGGATTCAGGATATGAATTATCTAATGCAACAAATTTCAAGATGCAAAATTCCAGTTTGACTTCTTAACTGGTTTAGAGACTATGGAATCAGATTTAGGCTGACTATGACTATGTAATCAGATTTACACAAGAACAGTAGTAACAAAAATCAAAGTTGTTCCATAGACAGTAATAGACAACAGTAATTAAAACGATACCCTTTATAGAGCCCCAAGCAGAATTTGGGTTGGCTGCCCCTCCACCACCCCGCTTATCCTCACGAGGATCACGGACGTGCTGGAGCCTATCTCAGCTGTCTTCGGGCAGTAGGCGAGATACACCCTGAACTGGTTGCCAGCCAATCGCAGGGCACACATACCATAGAGATGAACAACCATTAGTGCTCACAATCATACCTAGGGACAATTTGGAGTGTTCCAATGTATTTGGAAGGTGGGAGGAAACCGGAGTACCTGGAGAAAACCCACGAAGGCACAGGGACAACATGCAAACTCCACACAGCAAGGCAGGGGCCTGAAATCGAACCCTGCACCTCTGCACTGAGGCGGACGTGCTAACCAGTCGTCCACCTTTTTTCTATTTTCTCAGCCCCCTATGTAATAGTCAAGTCCTCGAGTCCCAGCCGTGCCTGACTACTACGTAGTAGTTCTGCTTGACTACTACGTATCGGTCGTTTGCACATATCTCCGGGCAAGGCATATTGAGAGGTTACGCTCGCACTCGCAGCTGTAAACACAAATCATCAACCTGTTTTATTAATGCATTTTCAAAGTATTTTGATGACGTGCCACCTGACCTACAGCCGCAATATCGGCAGAAAGTTACTGTTTGGATGAATGCCGTCCAAGGCAGATTTTTTGGGCGAAGAGTCCGACATTGTGTTGATTGTTTACTACCTGGTGTTGACGTTATGCTCTGTTACACACGGCAGAAGAAATATTACAAATGACTGGAGTATTACAACTATTTTGTAAGTGGATGGATAAGTGTAAACTTCAAAAATCTTATCCAAAGAAGCTGTTAAATTTGTTGCATGGGGAAGTAAATCGTTGTGCTTTGTTAATCTCTGATGAATAAAATTATCATTAGCACTTTATCTGCGCATTGTTGAACATGGCGATGGAGCTTCACGTTTAACTTTTTCAGGTGTTGTCAACTTGACTGATGCATTCGGCCCGTTGTGGAGGTAACCCACCTCTCGGTCCTGTGACTTTAACGGCGACACTGAAAGACAGACGAATGAACGGGACATCATACAGCTGATTTATTCTATCCCACTTCAGAAGCAGACAATTTGCTATTATTCGCTTTGCTTCAATGAATAGCAGGTTTCAGGATTTGCCTCAAAATCCATCTACAAATTGTACCAGTGAGCTAGTTTCCTCATTAATCCAAAACATAAGTGGCTTGATGTTTCGTATTATTTATGGATATATTTTTTAAAATGTGGGCGCAATAAAATAAGATCTTAACACTACAATTTCAAAAGACAAACAAACTTACCGTTCACAAAGTGATCACTGCACACACAAACTATGAAATGGCCCTTTTGGTCTGCACGGGAGATGTTCATCAGCCACTTTACTTGTCGTTTTTTAGACATTTCTTCTGTCTCACGACCCTGGCGCAAAATTATAACAAAACACAGTAAACATATACATGTAGTACTGTATATGTTGCTCTATGTGACTCGCCGTTGTTTTGCTGACTTTCGCTGCTTCTTGCGGACCTTTTGCGGACTTTAAAAAATAAAAAATAAATTATGAATATGTTTGAAAAAATCCGCGATGCACTGAAGCTGCGATAAACAAACCGCGAAATAGCGAGGGATCACTGTAATATCCAATGACAAAAGAAGAGTGCACCATTTTAAGAGTAACCAATTAAATGCAAACAACCGAATACGATCCACCCATGATGGTGAATAAAAAAGAAATACAAAGTGGAAGTGACTTCACGTCCAAACGACCTTTACAAGTATGCGCTTGAGGATGTAGGATTTGATATTCATGGCACTGTTTTCATTTGTTTTAATGTGGCAAAAAATAAGACCCTTTTGGGGGGAGAAATGGTTGGATGGATTAAGTGCTGATCACAGTTAGCTGGAGGAATTTGGCAAAGGTCAACATGCTGAGTGACAATCACAGCTCTGCCATTCATGAATCAATATAGAATATGTTTAGATGGCAATGATAACGAGGGCATTTTCAATCATGTATATTTTAAAACCTGTTATTAATCGATTTTACTTATTAAATTGGGATAGGTGTGCAAACAAATGGGCAAAACAGCACAATTTTTCAACAGGTTTTTCTTCAGGCAAAAGTCAACATTTAGAACAGTGAATGTGAACTGGTAGGTCAGGACCACATACTGTAGTGGAATGCGGATTCATTTTGAGTGTGTTGCAAAGAGTAAAAAATTAATGGGGTATGTTGGTTTACGAATGTCATGATCATGGCGGTGGAGGACCCCAAAAAGCCGGTAGAAGGAAGGAGCAGGCTCGACTTGACAAAACGTATTAATAAAACACTGAGAAGAAAAAAATCCAAAACAAGGTTCTGAAAACAACAAGAACCCAAAGTAACAAACAAAAAACCATGACAGAAGCAAAAACAAGGACACAAACAACACAAACATCAATGAACACAGACTCTAACAGAAACAATGACCTGACCCTGAGTGGTGGGGCAGGGAATCTTTTTAACAGAAAACCTATGACATGACAAAATGACCAACAGGTGTGCTGCTGTAGGAAGACCTCTACAGTGCCACCTGTTGGTCACAAACAGATCTGCCGTGATAATGACATTGTTGACCATAATGAAATACAAAGTTTGTAGCTTGCACAGCAGCACATGAATGTTGTCATGCTGCCATACTTACTGTTTTTCAATGGATTGTTTTGAATGTATGGCTTTGAAGTGTATTTCATAAAAATATTATATTCCTTTGATTGTGGCTTTTCTGCTGTGTTAAACATAGATTGGTGATAGACTATAGCATGTTCTGATTTACCTACAAATTTGTATTGTGTTGGCCATAGACGGGTTATTCCAGAATTGGAGGACATTTTATGTCCCAACCATCAAATTTTAAGTAATCCATCCATCCATTCTCGACCACTTATTTGGGGTTGTGTCACGGGGGCAATAGGTTTAGCAGGGAAGTCCAGACTTGCCTCTCACCAGCCACTTCTTCCAGCTCTTCCCGAAGGATCCCAAGGCGTTCGCAGGCCAGTCAGGAGACATAGTCTGTCCAGCGTGTCCTGGGTCATCCCCGGGGCATCCTACCGGTGATCTACCTCTGCACTGTGAGGTCAACACACTAACCACTGGACCACCGGGCCACCCTCAAAGACAACAGCTTTGTTAAAATGTTCCATGTTGGAGAAATTGCAGGGCAGGACTGCAAATGCACACCACCTGCTTATCTAAAAGTCAATTCACAATACTCTGTGTCATACTTGGGTTGAGGATTTCAGTTATGGGAATGACATGTCACGGTTGCAGAAGCTTTAATCGCTTTATCCTGAACTAGACGCACACAAAAGAGTTGTGTTCCTCCATTTCTTCAACAACAACAAAAGTCACATACTTGAGCATGTGCATCGAGAGTATTTTCAAAGATGAATCTCTCTCTTTTATATTTTTTGTCAGTCCACAATATTGTGTTGTTTTAGAAGGAAAATTATCGTAAACAACTGACTGTCTCGCCCATTCCCTTCTTTTAATCACACACACACACACACATACTTTCCTCCTTTGCTAAAGGTCGGGGGCTCTCATTACTGCTACGGCTCTGAACTGGGAAGGATTAATGTCACTGTGGTTTTTCGTAATCTGTGCAAAGGTTGCTGTGTGTGTGTGTGTGTGTGTGTATGTGAGTCAGAAAGATGGAGACAAAAAATGATTAACTTCAAAAATGAATGTTAAAATACTTTACAAGAATGAAGGGCATGTACAGTTTAGTAGGGGAACTGAATGTACTTGAAGTACCTTTGCAATTTAATGTGTTGGAAGGACTGCGAAAATTCACGGACATGCTTAATTATAACCGCTTAATTATCCCTGCATAATTGATCCATTTCCTGTGATAGTTTTAATCGTTCCACAAGATGCATTAAGTTAGTGTGTGTGTGCATTCACAAAAAGCCTGGAGGTATTGGTGTCTGATATCTCATGAATTGAAAGGGCAAATTGTAAGGTCTTAAGAATTTAGACACCACATACCACAGTCATTTTGACAGACATGCTGCTCTTTAATACAGAAAGATTAGGATTATCTTTTTTTCCCGCCAGTGCTTATTTACTTGCAACAGTATCTCCATTGCAGTTGAAGAATATGTGTCATATTACACAGGACCATTGGTTATATTGTTTGCAAAGTGGTCAAATACAGAAAAGAGTCACACATGACACAAAATATCATATCAATTTCGTGTCTCATAAACAGGACAGCAGAGGAAGAAAACTATGAATATTTCTATCCAGTATATTTAAAGGAACCATGCACATAATTATTGGGAAACACAGCCAATGCGCCTCAGGCTCCAGAGGCTCAAATATGATTTCAATGTATTATTCTACAGTATAACTGAAATACCTACTGAATGACCAAGAATATTGATGCCATGTTATTAATTCTGTCCTATTTGTAATGGCCACATGCATTCAGACACAGACTATGTAGGCCAAACAGAGGGTGTGATTATATTGGGGATGATTATATGCTGTAAATACCTTTTGCAGTTAGGAATGCGCAAACATACTGGGAACTTCTTGTTGTTTGGACGTCTTGAAGAAACTACAAAGCCAGATGGAGAGCACTATCGGTTGCAAACAGCAGTGGTGCCATTGTTTATATCAACTCGGTTGGTATTATGTCCAAATTAAAATTGCCATCAAAACAAGAACATAGAAGATTCAGAAATATTTTCCATTTCATACTTCCATCCATCCATTTTCTGATCTGCTTTATCCTCACAAGGGCTGCGGGGCATGGTGGAGCCTCTCCCAGCTGTCTTCGGGCAAAAGGCGGGGGACACCCTGAACTGGTTGCCAGCCAATCGCAGGGCACACGGACAAACAACCATTCGCGCTCACACTCACACCTAGGGACAATTTTGAGTGTTCAATCAGCCTACCATGCATGTTTTTGGAATGTGGGAGGAAACCGAAGTACCCGGAGAAAACCCACGCAGTCACGGGGAGAACATGCAAACTTCACACAGGAAGGCCGGAATCGAACCCTGCACTTCTGCATTGTGAGGTCAATGCACCGGGTTGCCCCATTTCCATTTCATTAAAATAATATTCAAAAACAACAATTGATTGATTGCTAGCTGCTTTATTGACTGCCCTCTCCGAGTGTCCAGTGTGATTTAGAGCATTTTGGTAAACTGGCCTTACACACACACACATGTTTATTATCATTGTTACTGACTTGTAACCCCCCCCAATCAAAAAAAAAAAGATTCAGGTGTATCAGATAACAACAGCCCGAGGGGTCTGTTATTCAAGAAACTTCATTTTCACGAAACACTCTTGTGAACAACTCATTTCTTGCATTACATTACAAATAGGCCTCCCAAACACTAAACTGCGTGTGTGTGTGTGTGTGTGTGCTAGCATGCGAACACATCAATCAAAGCTGCCAGCCTTGATAAGAGTGCTACGAATGAACTTCGCCTGGTCAAAAGACAGGAGCTGAAGCACGACAGGTCATGCATTGGCAAACTGATTTTTGGCAGGTAGCGTTTGCTGTGGGAACAATGACCTCCAAATATGCACTTTATCGACAGGATTTTTGTGAATGCCGATTAAATAGTGATATAATTTGAATATGTTTACGTACTGTGCGTCATTTTGATCATCACTTCATTTTGTTCAAAATGTTTTTGTTTCTTACTCAGTGATTCCCAATAGTAGGACCACAAGTGGTATGCAGCCTCCCTCTAGTGGTACACAAGAATCACTGAATCAAATGGTCAAAATGTCTTGGTAACAGTAGTTTAAAAGTTTTTCATCAAGTGCAGTCAGTGTGCAAAGTGCAATTCAATTGTATTTGTCCTTTTAGCACAAGACATTTAAATGTAATCTTGAACTGTTTTGTTAGTTTGTTTTGCGAGCATATTTATAGCTACCATTTTATTTTACCCACTGTGCTATGCATTTTAATTTAATAATTGTATTTCTCATACATTTTTTAATCTATTTTATCAAATCATCACTTCTAGTGCAGGTTTTCTATATTTTACCCAATTGTTATTTCTAGTATATTTCTAGAAATTACTGTAATTGACTGAATCATGATTTCATTTGCATTTTTTAAAATTTTCCTGTATTTTATCACGGTGCTAATGTTTATTGTTGACTGAAAAGTGTTGGTTGATCACTTTGACCAACTACAAATTTTAATTTACTTGCAGAATTACGTATTTTTTGAGGTGGTACTCAGTGTCTAAAGTTCGAGAGCTACTGTCCTAATTTCACAAGTAGAAGCTTATAATGCAATTTAATGCCACATATGAAGAGAGTACATGAAATTCAGTTGGAGTACAGTTGAAGTCAGCATCTTTGTGTGGCCTTCGACAACCATTCCATTTTCTGATGTAGCCCCTTTGGAAAATTTATTGCTCACCAATCATGGTGGGAAAAATGGTTCAAAAACAAATATCAAGGACAATAAATAAATGAACAAATAAATTATTTTAATGCCAATGTTTACTTTTTTGTGGTTTTCTGTTCTGACTGAGTACTCTACCCATTCCTTAAAACTTGTGCTTCCTGGGTTTTTTTGGAAGCCATGATTTTTATGACATTACTGTCATCTAATGGGCAGGTAAACTGAATACAAATATATGGACCAGTAATAATAATAATCCAAGTCATGATGTTTCTGACACGTGTGTTGAAAAAAACTAATTCCAAAGGCAAACAGACCTGGGTTACACATTGAATATTTCACCATGTCCTCAGTTTGAAACAGAATTATGCTTATACAGGTGCGACGTAAGCCAACATTTGTATACAAGTCAGAACTAACCTACGCTGATATAATAGTAAAGACACAATTACAGTAAACATTTGTAGGAAAAATCTGATTGTCACGGAGTCCAGCAAGCCAGTTAATTGCATTCTGTTGGTAACCTCAAAATGAGACAAATGTGTGTATTTATTTATCTTTTAAACTTCCTGTATGCAACCCACCTATTACGGGTGACCCACTTTCATGCAACATGTAACCTGATAACCTGATAAACTGTCCACTGCAATAACTGCTGTCGCTGAAACGGTTGTCTGGCAGCCTCAGTGGTAAAATTATTGCGTTGGTTAAAAATTGTATTTTCATGGTGGCAAATATAAAAATAATTATTCTGTGAAACCACAGTAAAGATGATACTTTTTCCTGTAGAAAATTTAGCTCTTTTGGGTTCTCCGACCCTTTTTGCTATTATGAACAGTAAGGCTGTGCTTACTCTGAAATTTGAAGAGACTCACTTCCCAAGCGCATGCTGTAAATCTCCTTCAGCATGTTAACATTTTGTTTCATTGTCCAAGAGATTAATACTTTGAGTTACCTTTTACATTAACAGATTCTACATTGTTACTTTGCCTACTATTTTTTGGGTCATTTTGATTCACTCCCCCACCCCCCCAAAAATGTGATCAATTTCTCAGTCTAGCTCTGCACATGTTTTGGGACAAAATATGCAACTTTAAACATATCACAACACAGCCCATCTACAGAACTGCTACGCACGATCTATACTGCCGAAATTCTATTACAGGGGTGGGGTAACTCAGGCTCCTCGAGAATCATATCCTGCCTGTTTTCGATCCCTCTCTACTCCAACACACCCGATTCAAATCACCTTGCTCATCAGCAAGCTCTGGAGAGGCCTGAAATGATCATGAGCACTTGAATCAGGTGTGTTTGGAGTTGGGAGGAATCTAAAACAGGCAGGATATGACTCTCGAGGAACCGGAGTTCCCTACCCCTGTTCTATTATATTAACAAAAAGACAGTAAAATGCAATACACTGCTTGTCATTTGCATCTTGATGGGCTATTCATTTTTTTTCATTTTCTTGTTGATGGCTTGTGTGTGTATGTGTGAGAGAGGTAGAGAAAGAGGGAAATTAGTTGGTAAATTGCTTCTTCGGTTGAGCACATACAAAGCCCATTTAGTTTTATTCTAATCCAGAACTCATTACCGTATGTTAATATAATCCAGCCTTGAACCAATTAGTTTCTCCCTTCCTCCCTTTAGTGTGTTTGCATTTTCTGACACAAAATGATTGAACAGTTCCTTTCAAAAAGGTCTTCTGTGTCTCAGTTTGTAATAATAATAATCATCATCATAATAATGAATATTATGATGATGATAATAATAATAATGAATATTATGATAAACAATACTCCCACAACCAGAAGACAGATTGCGGGTGCTTAAATACACAGTTCCATAATTGACAGATTGGTAGCAGGTGTGCAGCCAGCAAGTTCACTCAGTCTGCCACCTGCTGGCTAGGCCCAGAACAGGAACATGACATAAGTTGTACTGGTGAAGCAAGGTGACCTATTCATTCATTTTCCGAAGCGCTTAATCCTCACTAGGGTCGCGGGGGATGCTGGAGCCTATCCCAACCGTCTTCGGGCAGTAGGCGAGGGACACTCTGAACCGGTTGCCAGCCAATCGCAGGGCACACAGAGACGAACAACCATGCGCACTCACACTCACGCCTAGGGACAATTTAGCGTGTTCAATCAGCCTGCCAAGCATGTTTTTGGAACGTGGGAGGAAACCGGAGTACCCGGAGAAAACCCACACAGGCCCAGGGAGAACATGCAAACTCCACACAGGGAGGCCGGAGCTGGAATTGAACCCGGTACCTCTGCACTGTGAAGTCGACGTGCTAACCACTGGACTACCGGGCCGCCTGCAAGGTGACCTATACAAGTATTTGCATCTTGCATCAAGTGAAACTTTTTCAACTTGTCGATAAATAAATGTGTTTGCAAAATATATATTCGCAAATTTCACAGTTTTGATCAAACCTGTGTGATGGTTCATTGGCTGGCAGAAGTTGACATTTCTGTTTTTGGTACACATAGCTAACTTGCTGTGTGTCATATGAACAGTTCAGTGCGCATCACCACATTTCTGAATTCTGCTGTTGTCATTCTGCCAGGATTATGTAAACATTTTTAAACATGATTATTTAGATTTGATTTTTTACAGAATTGTTTTACTGCATTGTGATGCATCTAAAAATAATGTTTTTTCTCATATCGATAAAAGAATAATGCCGCTTGCAAAGTAATGAATTACGAAAATACCTGTCACCAAAGATACCTGAATATCCCAAATGTAAAAACCAAAACAGGACAGCCTCGAGGCAGAACAAAGCGACACGCATATACACACAATCAGGAGTGAACAAACACCAACAAAAAGCAAATGCACTGACTAATTACAATCCAAGAGACAGCTGGGGAAGGCACAAGGGAGGGAAAGGAGCTAAGTGGCTGACACGGGGAGGGCAGGTGAAAACTTGTCCTGAAATGAGATGTTCACTGACAATTAGGGTTTGGCATCATCCAAATTTTAATTTGAACAAATCCGATTCAGATTCCAGTTCCTCAGTTCAATACCAAGGGGAAGAGGTAGAAATGTTTTGGGCTAACTTATCTGATGAGCCAAATGGAACAGTCACGGCGCGGGTTGTTGTAGCTACGTGCAGCCGTCACTATGCAAAATTCTGCACCTCAAACATTAACGTTCTATTCATGTCCAATTCTTTTTAACTTTGCTAATTAGATGTTATGAGTAATAACCGGCCGGACAACTATAATAGTTGCATCGATGTTGTCATTTGATGGAGAAGACTGCCCAAGATTATGTCACATAATTGAAGCGTGTCAGAAATGCACTTTATGCCTGTCAGAATTATTACTATCACCACAAATGTCAACACTATTATTTCAAGTGGGATTAAATTTAAGTCTAATCATGACATCGTGCAGTTGCGCTGGCGCAAATTGGCTGTCATGACAACAGAAATCTACAATCTTTGTTTGAGTCTAATATTTTATGTACCGTATTGGCCCGAATATAAGACGGCCCTGATTATAAGACGACCCCCTCTTTTTCAAGACTCAAGTTTGAAAAAAGAGTTTTTGAACACCAAATTAATTTTTATACAGAAAATAATTACAGTACATCAGTTTACAAGGCACACACTGTATGTTATATTTTATTTATTGAGGAAGTTGAGTCAAAGAAATGATTTTAAATATTGATTGTAAATGCGAATGAATATCTTTGTTTTAGAATTCATGGTGTCCCATAATTAGTGACTCCACTGCTAAGACTGTCTGATTGTCCTAAAATAGCAATGATTGTAATTTAGCGATGGCGGAAGTGCGGTTAAAATAACGATGACTGACTGAAATAAAGAGGGGTGGCGATGAATGACGGACTGGCAAAATTTACTGAGGTGCTCACCTCTTCAAAAAACAAAACAAAACCATGGTTTATATTAGGGTTGTCAAACCCACAGCCATCCATTTTATTTATTTTTTTGTGAAAAAACAGTAAAGCACGCCCTTAGCTGAGGCTCGGCGTTCGTCAAACACGTGAAATTGAATGGCGCACCCCATATCATGCAACCACCTTTGCACAATTAAATCATATAGCAAATGTTGGACTGAGGCCATTATTAATAGAACCAAGATAAACCACACTTTCACCCTTTAGTGAGGCTGTGATGTGTGTGTGTGTGTGTGTGTGTGTGTTCATGTGCACTTTCTCTTCATTGGTCTCAGTAAGTTCTTTGGCTTTGTGATGGACGAGGCACCGAAATGCGAAACCGGAATGTTGTATGTGACGTCGTAAGCACATTTTTGAAGCCGTTTGGCACAGATTCGCCCCAATCTATGAAAACTGTATTGATTTTATATGTAATCCAAATTCAAGAAAACCTCAACTGTATGACCTCAGATCCGACTGTATCCTCATGAAGCAAAAGATGGTGACAAATAGCATCTGTCACCAAGCTATTTCCATGTTTAAACAACATGCCTGCCTATTGGTTGTATCTATGATTGGCTGAAATGGTACAGCCAAATGTAACTCATGCCGAGCGATGCCAGTACAATACAATACATGCTGATTTATATAGCGCTTTCGCAACAGCTGCAGCTGCAACATAGCGCTTAACAAAACAGTTAACATCAAGTAAAATAATAAACACAACACATAACATAAAACACGGACAGTCGTGCAATCCGAACCACTTTTCCCTCATACGCTTTGTTGTTTAAAGCAGTTTGAGATGAAAGAGGAGAGAATCAAAGTGTCCTATCACCAGTGGATCAGAGACATCATGCTCAAAATGTGTACACGTCGGCTACAAGCTAAGTTTCAAAGTCAACAAGAAATTGTCGCATCCATTGATGAAAAGTGAGATTTGTTCACTTCTCCTGTCCCATGTAAATCCATTCCAATTCGAAGCGGGGACTCTCAGTTCCAAATACGCATCGGCGCTCCGCGCCAACGCTCCTTTCTCCTCATCCTCAACTTCAGCAGCCATCCATCCAGCTGCACCAAAGCAAACTGTCCAACAGCGCTGACATCTCCACTGAACAAAATGGGGCTGTGAAAAATGCTGCCCATTACAGGCGCAAAAAACACAAGCACTCCGGGGCTGTCCAGCACCGGCAGTCAATGGCGCCGACATTCCTCCCAATCAATATCTGTGCTGCCGAGAAGGCGCAACCATCAAGCACAAATTCTTCTCCTTTGACGAATGCCGTGGCCAAAAAACGCTGAAAACGGTCCACATCAGCTCCACACGATGGAACAACAAACACCATGCCCCCTGCACTGAGTCTACACCCACACAGTTATTAGTTAGAAAGGTGTGCTTCGGAACTAAAACATTGCTCTGTTTGATTAAGATAAGATAAGATAAGAAAACCTTTATTAGTCTCGCAATGGAGAAATTCCCAATTCACAGCAGCAAAGTTATGAAAGGAAGAAGTAGAACAACAAAATATAGGAGCTGCTGGAAAGGCAGCCACTCTCGCGGCGCCATTTTTAAGTCAAAATAACAAAAATAACACAACACAACACATAGGGCACAGACAGTCGTGCAATCTTCACCACTTTTCTGCATACACTTTGTTGTCTGAAGCAGTTATAGATGAAAGAGGAGAGGATCAAAGTGTCCTTTCACCAGTGGATCAGAGACGTCATGCTGAAAATGTGCACACGTCTGCTACAAGCTAAGTCTAAAAGCAAACACGAAGCTGGAGCGTCCATTGACGAAAAGAGATGAGTTCACTTCTCCTGTCCCACGTAACCCGCGTCAAACTCCAAGCCGCGACTCCCAGTTCCAAATCCGCATCGGCGCTCCGCGCTAACGCTCATTTCTTCTCATCATCGGCTCCTCAAGCCTTACATCCATCCAGCCGCAGACCGTTCAACAGCACCGATCTCTCCGCTGAACAAAGCGGGGCTGTGAAAAATGCTGCCCATTACAGGCGCCCCGGGACTGTCCAGCAAGGACAGTCAAATGGCGCCGACATTCCTCCCAGGCAAAAACAGTGCTGGTATACCCATGCTGCCGAGAAGGCGCAACCACCGAGCACAGAGTCTCCTCCTTGATGAATGTCGTGGCCAAAAAATGCTGAAAAAAGTCCACATCAGGTCCACACAAAGTGACAAAACAAACACAAAAACAACAAAAAAAAAGCAAGGCTCATGAGAGCACTTGCTGACGGCTGCCTACTCGGGCGCCATCTTGACTTCAAAGATTAATGCAAATCGGTACACCAGGGATGTCAAACTCAGTTCTTGGAGGGCCGCTGTCCTGCATATTTTCCAAGTCTCCCTGTTGCAACACACCTGATTCAAATGATCAGATCATCAGCAAGCTCTGCGCAAGCCTGACATTGAACCTGTTCATTTGAATCAGGTGTGTTGCAACAGGGAGACGTGGAAAACATGCAGTACAGCGGAACCTCCAGGAACTGAGTTTGACACCCCTGCGGTACATAGTAGTGTGTGGTATGCAGCAGCCAGGCCACAAAGCACACCACTTACTTGTTTCATTGGCTACAAAAATGGTTTATCCTAGTTTATTTTTCTTCTTCATTTGCACAAACTTTAACCTGCACTCTGAAAAAATACTCTAAATATCAGTGAAGTGATATTGACCGTCTCTTTCAAAATTGAGTTTCGATGAAAATCGACACTGCTTGAGAATCAAATGAATCTAAACTTTCGATGGACATGTGCACACAAGCCGTTTAGCCCTACATTCGGTTGGTGGAATTTTACATGTTTGACTTGGGATCCTGACTGGTTCTTCATTAGGAACTGGTTCGAGCCAGATGGAGTCTGGCAGCACAACATGCACTGAAGGCAATAGATAACTTGGACATCTACCTCAGCCCTGGTCTTGTGTTCTTGTGTGTGTGCGTGTGTGTGTGCGTGTGTGTGTGTGTGTGTGTGTGTGTGTGTGTGTGTGTGTGTGTGTGTGTGTGTGTGTGTGTGTGTGTGTGTGAAAAGAAGAGAGAGTGTGGAAGAGGATCAACAGCATGCAAAATGCTTCTGCACATCAAAGGTTTTGCTATGATACATGCAGAAGCTCAGTGTCTCTGCCAGGAAAGACCATTGCTGATGTGGGGCTGTGTGTGTGTGTGTGTGTGTGTGTGTGTGCGTGTGTGTGTGTGTGTTTGTGTGTGTTTAAATGCTTGATCTCTCAAGAGACTGAGGCTGACACCTTCAAATCCACCCAAGAGCTATCATCATACAGACACCTATTTATTTGTTGCATGCAACCAAGTGGGAGTTTATGCCCACGTGTGCTTCATATTCATGTATCATTCACATCGGTTTCACATACCGCAAACACTATGCTTTTTAAAAAAATTTCATTGTATTATTTTTCATTTGGAGTTAATTTCATTGTATTATTTTTAATTTTGAGCAGGAGCTCAGTTCGTTCCTACTCATGTCGACCTACAGTATTTTCATGTATCTAAAATGAAATTTCTGTATTATGAATGCTCTCGCTGTTTGACAGATTCCATGTTTCAATTTCCCATTGTTTGCTTCATATAGTTTCATGTTTTGACCATCAACAGTCTCACAGTTATGCCGTGAAGATGTAATTCAATGGTTATCTGTTTTTGTGAAACTTTGACAAACTTTGATTTCATATTGCCTCAAGGTTGCTCCCGACCAAAAAAAAAAAAAAAAAAAGGTTAGGTATATGAAGCTTACCATATATCACATTGTTGCAGGCCGATGCCAGCTGTTGAGACCCATGAGCCAAATGCCGACGCCGCGGGCCACTTTCGACAAAGCACAAAATTACATCCAGTCCGTGGAGTTTTTGCATGCAGTGGCGGCCTGGGAGTTTAGCAACTTCAGTGGTTATTTTATTGACCTCGTCAACCTCTTAATCAACCCTAACGGGGTCAATTACCTAAAGACAACCATTTCTGACTGACATAAACCCGCCCAGCCTGTTTTGTGTGTGTAATCTGCCAATGCACAACTTCAGACTGAATGTGAAATATCTCGCCGCGCCGCATGTCTCGTGCGTGTTCATCGTGGTTGTATGCGGGAGCGAGTGACTTTCCTTTGCTTAAAGTGGACAAGAACAGGGGCACTTCTCCTCTGTCCCAAAAAGTTTATACATTGCCAGTCAGTGTGGTGACCGACGGTGGTTGTGTTGGCAGCTAAATGCTATCTTGGTTGACACTTGAACAGCTGGAAAAAATCCAGAGAGAGAAGAAAGCACTTCTGGGTCCCGCTCCACACCATATGTCTGAGCCGTCACTGAGGGCGGGACATAGAGTGCTGTGCCCACCCACCAAGATGCCGTTTGAGGCACGGATTGCCAAAAGTAAACTTATTATTATGATTATCTATTTTTGTGTTGTGGAAAACTGAAAAATGTTGGGTTGCTTATCACTAAGACATTACAATCTAAAGAAACATGGATGTCATTTTTGTTTGATTGATGCCCAGTCTGCGGCCCGGTAGTCGAGTGGTTGGCACGTCGACTTCAGAGTGCAGAGGTACCGGGTTCGTTTCCAACTCCGGCCTTCTTGTGTGGAGTTTGCATGTTCTCCACGGGCCTGCGTGGGTTTTCTCCGGGTGCTCCGGTTTCCTCCCACATTCCAAAAACATGCATGGCAGGCTGATTGAACACTCTAAATTGTCCCTAGGTGTGAGTGTGGGCGTGCATGGTTGTTCGTCTCTGTGTGCCCTGCGATTGGCTGGCAACCGATTCAGGGTGTCCCCCGCCTACTGCCCGAAGACAGCTGGAATAGGCTCCAACAATGAGGATGAACCGGTTCGGAAGATGAATGAATGAATGAATGATGCCCAGTCTTATCTGCAACAGCCAATCACGGAGTTACTGAAAATAAGGTCCGGTGCGCAGGCATTTACGTCAATATTTGCATGCGAGAGTCCTTCACATTTTTCTACTTCTTGACCGGATCACCTTATTTCAATGTGTACTGTCATGTTCTATAGAGCACATGTTATGGAAAGGAGGCAACCCCCCAACCCCCACCCCATCCCTCGAAAAAAAACGATCAAAACATGCAGTCAAACATAAATGACTCATAAATATTTGTTTGTAATGGAATGCCATTATTACACAGAAATAAAAGCTCTGAGTATGTATTTCTTTATATAGCTGTATGAAACATTTTAACTTTGAGAAATGACAGCGCTTGTGAAAGGGTAGCCACCTCTCCGTGTGTTTCCGCCTGAGTTGTTATCAAGCTGGTACATACTCTTGTCATTTTTTTTTTTGCACTGTTGGATATTAGCATACCGTTTGAGTACATTAGTATGTCCAATACACAATGCACAGGACTGAAATCAAGCACATATGCCATCATTTATCTCCTGTGAGACCAATTACCCATTGATTCAATAACTGGAACTGTCACAGCTGTCAGTGTCTGCCACATTGCTGTGGAAGAGTGATTGTATGGCAGTTGTACACATTAATCTACAGAAACAAATCTGCACACACTGTTTTCTAACCTGCCGCAAGTACCATTTTTATGAAATAGTTATAGTTACAAATTCGGATTAACTGTGAAAATTACACACACAAAATAATCCCAATCCCTACCTAAAGTGCATGCATGCCGGAGAAATTTAAAAAAGATCCATTCTCACATTCATTAACAAATAGTGTTGCCATACTTGATATTCAGGCACCAAGCAGAGGTGAGGGGGATTCATGTATGTGCAAGTAATCAGTAAGTCTCACATCTGAGACACACCGCAGCTCTGTCAGCTTCGGTTGCATCATTTGGTGTGTTGCGGGCCGAAAATTGCGTGAATGAGCTGACTTGAATTTTATTCCGTCATGTGGTCGCACGAAATTAAATCAATAAACATTTTGAAGTTCGCTATATATTAACTGAAAAATTATGAATCTGGATCCATATTATTTAATTTCATGCAGCCACTTGATGAAATAAAATTTTGTAAATTCAACTCACCATTTTGTCAGTGTACTGTGTACGTACAGTGCAAGTCAAAACAGTTTCCAACAAGAACGCGTTACATTGCAATAATGGGTGACGGGGCGACACGGTTGATCATTATGGATAGCCAGCATCTCATATCAGCCAGTATGAACACAGATAAGCATTTGAGTGTTATTCTCAGACTTGGGACCCCAAATGGTGACCAGCCACAGATGAATGAAAACATAGAACGGGCTGAACTTCTGTGTTGCTTGTGAGTTAAGAGATTTTTGTCAGCCTTAGCTCTTCAGAGTGTCTCTTCCTACCAAACTCCCCAAAAGCAATTTAAAGAGAGATGAAATGGAAAATTGAGGTCTCTGATTTGATTAAAGAAAGTAACGAAATAATTGATCAATTTCGAAGATACTGTTCAGCAGTCCCTGTGTACAGAATCATAAAACACAACATTGCCAGTTGAATGTTTAACTGTAGTTCATACATTTTTCATGACCCAGTGTACCCTTTTAAAAAAAGGTTGAGTTGAGATTCTCAGGTTGCATTTTTCATCTGCCTACTACTGTGTTCTGTGGCAGATGAGTCAGAAAGGAAGGTGACTCACCTTCAACTTGGTCATGGTCACTCTTAAAGTAGCAGACAGAGGATGAATGCAGCATCCAACAATTTTGACATTGACACCTTTTGAGGGGTTACCATATAAATTCCACCTAATGGCCACAGCTCAGGTCTTATTGGCATCCTCCCGCACTGATCACAACGTAAAATGTGACAAAACATTGAAAACATATTGGAATTTAAGCAGCATCCGGAGTGGATTGTTTTTTGTATGTATAAAACTGAATTAATATACCTATCCAATCACCTCACTGAGTCTAACTAAGGCAGTGGTTCTCAATTATTTTCTGTCATGCCCCCCCAAGGAAGAGGAAAACATCTCGTGCCCTCCCCGCCCCCGCACGACTATAAATAGTATGATTTGTCTATAAAATTGTTATAAGTACACCTTTGCATAACACTGTATCCTTATTTGTTTGTTTGTTTATTTGTTTATTGAGCATATAAAGTACACACAATAACAGGTTGACAAAAGTCAAACAAAAATTATGAAAGGAAAATTAGAAAGTAGATAAAAGAAAAAACACACATCATCACAGTTGTATGCTCAAAGGAGTAGGAAGAAGTAAATAACTTATCTAGTCCTACCCCTTATTATGTAGCAATTTGAATTGATCATTTTTCAAAACAAAGAAGAAAAAGAAAAATCTACATTTCATCAAATACTTTTACCCTTAAATACTATACTTTTCTATGTATACACCTTTTGGTTTGTATATATATATATATATATATATATAGTTATTCTTTCTCCTTTTTTATTTCAATTTTCTCATATTCATTATAATTAGCATTTCTTGAATACAATTGATAAGTTGATCAAAATCCAAAACAAGAACAAACATTTGTATTACTATATTTTATAAGTATATCAAATTTATCTTCTTTTATATTTTATTAACGTAAAAGAAAAAAAAACGTAAAAAAAACAGCTTCTTCCCTCTAACCATTAACTCCCTAAACAGTCACTGACGTAGTCACTCTTCTTGTACAACAAATACTGCTACTGGTCACTCTAAAATGGTTCAGTGATTTTTTTGCACCAACTGTACAAACTGTCATAGTACTGATCACTTTCGCTCTGCTTGATACTTTGCACATTGTCTCACAGTTGTCACTGGGTGGTACCACCGCACTACGGTTCACTTACATTACGAAATGTCCTTCCATACCTATTTGGCATGTCCTTGTTTACGATGATACTATTGCAGCGTGCTGACTGGAGACAAATTCCTTTTTTGTTCTACATACTTGGCCAATAAAGATGATTCTGATTCTGAAAAAGAAAGAAATATGGACCAACCTTATGGACCAACTTACAACAAAGAACAACTTTAACATCCTGGAAGCGAGGAGAAGTAGTTGGGATAAAACTGCAAGACCCAACCAGTTCATGGTCCAACCCAACACTGAACCCCCACCTGGCTCACCGCTACCCCGGAAAGTCTGGGTACGACTCAACCGCCTAAGAACTGGGGTAGGCCGTTTCAACGACAACATGTTCCAATGGGGTCTCCTCTCCTCTACTACTGTCCCATTCATCGACCACCAGATGGCAACTTGAACCTCATAGCAACTAATGAATCTACTGTCCAATGGCTGCAACGTCTGGACATTTAACACCGCAAAGCTGCCCTCATACGCGAGAGAGAGAGAACAAAGAATAGCTTTAGTAATTTCAACAGAAAAGATTTAAAGTGCATCTGAATTTCAAAAATAACATTAAATCCTTAATTTAACAATAAATATTTTCTGACTGACAATGTCAAATCATACGATACTGAAAAATCAAATTACATAAAATCAATAACTAATAATCCATTCAAACTAATCACCAACATTATCGCAGGAGCACAATATTTAAATAAAAAAAACTTTAACCAGCAAAACCAAAATATATATAAGAATTTGTGCTTTTTTTTAAAATCAAAGATGATGTCTGGATTAATGGCTACAATGAGCACGTTTTGCAATGCACAGCTTTTCGAAGCGAGGTTTGAAGTAGGACATAGCAACTCTCGGCTCCTGCTCAATGTGTAACCGGGACCTGTATTTTAGTTTACTGAAATAGCAGTCACAAAGCAGCATGATTGTTGGCAATATTCAGCACGTTTTCGCTGAAAAATACTCAAGCAGCTTATCAGCGTGATTGGGGTGTAATGTCTTGAAGTGACGCCTTAATTTATTTGGCTTCATGCTGTCCGCTACCAAAATTTTTAGACACAGTAAGCACATCGACCTTTCCTCGTCTGCCACTGCAGCCACAGTGAAGCCAAGCGCTACATATGCCTCGTCATATTTCCTCCCTGAGAATGCTCCCTGCGCAAACTCTGCCAATGAGAGCACCGCTGCCCCCTAATGTAGTGGAGGTGCAACTGAACGTTATTTTAGGACAGTAAAAAAATTAAAAACATGTTCCCCGAGGTCAAACGTGCCCCCCTTGGGGGGCGCGCCCCACTATTTGTGAAACACTGAACTCAGGTAACTTGTTTCATGTCGTATTCTGTAGTCTTCATATTTTCCTAAATTCGCTCCTGCATGTCTCACTATTTCCCTTTGCTACCCTTTCTGACCAGGTGTGCGTACAGGGACAATACTTGGTTTTCTCCAAGGCACCACATTTCAGTGTTTCCCTCCCAATTTATTTATTCTTAGAAAATTGTTGGCAAGTCAAGATTGCTTCCTGGATAGCACAAATTGATCATGACCATGGGCAGCATTCATTTTTCAGCCAGAGAAGAAACGGTTCATCAATGTTGTGTGTTTGGATACATTAACTATTTTTGGGTCGTATCCAACCACGTGTCACTTGGATGAGTGAGCACATGATAAGATCTGCTCACTTCAGACAAATAAAGTAAATTAAGACACCGAATGTGTTAGATCCATCCATCCATCCATTTTCCGAACCGCTCGATCCTCACTAGGGTCGCGGGGGGTGCTGGAGCCTATCCCAGCCATCTCCGGGCAGTAGGCGGGGGACACCCCGAATCAGTTGCCAGCCAATCGCAGGGCACACAGAGACGAACAACCATCCACGCCCACGCTCACACCTAGGGACAATTTAGAGCGTCCAATCAGCCTGACATGCATGTTTTTGGAATGTGGGAGGAAACCCGGAGAAAACCCACGCAGGCCCGGGGAGAACATGCAAACTCCACACAGGGAGGCCGGAGCTGGAATCGAACCAGGTACCTCTGCACTGTGAAGCAGACGTGCTAACCACTGGACTACCGGGCCGCCCATGTGTTAGATGGTTCAGAAATTTATGAATGCCTCCTTTGTATTTTCAATAATTTTTTTATTGTTCTCATTTATAGAAACTTTAATCCTATGTTGTAACCTTCAAATTCAAATCCATTGAACTTTAAATACACAAGACTGCATAAGGGTTTGAATCTGTTGTTCTAAATTCCGTTTTGGAATGTGTTGATTGCACAGTTGTTCATGCTCAGATTGTCGAATCGAATAATATCAGTTTTAACAGCAGAATCTATTGTTGTTCAAAGGCCACATTTATTTTTATTTTTACCTTGGAGTGATTTATACAAGAAATTTGTCTTTCTGAAATTCCCTCTCAAGTGTATGAGTGCGTGTGCATGTGTGTGTGTCTGTTTCTCAATAGCATAAGCTCCACCATGTGTCGGCTGCCTAATTAGTGAATGTGTCTCGTTGCCTTTTTGTGTGTGTGCGTGTGTATTTACGTGCGTGTGTGTGTGTGTGTGTGAGTGTCTAGGACCCCAGAGGATGCTGTTTTCCTCATTTGTGGTGACAAATAGGCAGCCCCTTGGAGAAAGGGCAATGTGGTGTGTTGCAGTTGACCCCTGACATCTCATTTGGACCTGATATATGGCGCAGTCACAGCCCGCTGTTTCCCATCTGATGAAATGACCAGGTAGCATTCAGTCTGAGCAGCAGAGAGCAACTCCAGCACAGCATGACTAACTGGATACAAGCATGTGCTGTACAAGGAACAGCTAGGTCATGCGAGTGTTAATGCTCGATTGCATGTCACACCGCTGCCTGGATTTCATCGTATTACCTGATTCAATTTGGTTTGGGGGCATGGGGCATGATGCAAATCAAATCAGGTGCTAGTCATGGTTGTTTGTGGGGATTGGTAATGGGCCCCTGTACTTAACTGGCCCTAGGGCTAAATTATTTAACTCCGGAGTTGTAAAAAAAAAAAAAACAACAACAAAAAAATTCTACTTTCTCATAAAACAATTGTTTTCAAATGATGATAGAAACAAGTAGCTCGCTAGCAAATCTCTTGCATTCTACAAACAACCCTTGACCACAAATGTTAGTGCTCCAAGTGATTGACAATCATGCATGTATTTATTTTCTTTTATTCTATTTTATTTTATCCCATGTTTTCGAAATGCACTAAGGAGTGGCACCCAAATTTCGTTGGATGCTATACAATGCCAATAAAGGCGATTCTGATTCTGATTCTGCTGTCGAGAGTGAAATGGTTAAAAAATTTGGTTCTTGATGGTGACAATGCAGATGGCCATAAGGGCAATCAGTCATTTAAATGTACTGTAATTTACAATGCTTATACACAAGCAACCTGAATGAACAGTGAGTAAATGTGCATTTCACCGATCAGAACTGCTTTTTACAGCCTAACTGCATGCAGCGCCCTTGATGCACCTGAAATGCAAATGTAACAATGGTGAAGCCGTTAATTGAGCTGAACTGATTAACTGAAAGGAAGCTAGGGAAAAAAATAAAATAAAATCTGATGTGTTTTTAACCCTTTTAGGGGCAGCGGTTACTACAGTGGAGAGCTTACTGTCATGATTCTGTTTGTGACCAACAGGTGGCACTGTAGGGCTCTCCCTGCAGCTGCATACCTGTTGGTCGTTACGTAATTAGTTGTATAAAAGGACTCCCGCCCGACCACTCATTGTTGGGTCATTGTTTGTTTGTTTGTTTCCTTGTGGCTGTTTGCTTGCTTGCTTGCTTGTTTGTTTGCAACTGTCATGTTTGTTCTGGTCATGGTTAGTTTTTACTTCAGTCATGGTTTTGTTTGCTACTTTGGATTATTTTTGTTTTCAGGACTTTGTTTAGGATTTAGTTGTCTCTGTGTTTTAATACAATTTGTCAAGTACACCCTGCTCCTCCCTCTTGCCTGCTTTTTGGGGTCCACCACCGCCTCGCATCGTGACGCTTAGCTTGTTATCAGGTGACATGGTGCATAGTTTTTGGCTCAATTCAAAACTCAGGAGGCCACATTAAACAGAAGTTATCAATTTAACATCGGGGAATAAATTAAGCCCGGTGGACGAGTGGTTAGGGCGTCGACCTCACAGTGCAGAGGTCGTGGGTTCGATCTCAGCTCCGGCCTTTCTGTGTGGAGTTTGCATGTTCTCCCCGTGCCTGCGTGGGTTTTCTCCGCGTACACCGCTTTCCTCCCACAGTCCAAAAACATGCATGGCAGGCTGATTGAACCCTCCAAATTGTCCCTAGGTGTGAGTGTGAGCGTGGATGGGTTTTTTTTTGTCAATGTGTGCCCTGCGATTGGCTGCCAACCGGTTCAGGGCGGACCCCGCCTACTGCCTGAAGAAAGCTAGGATCGGCTCCAGCACCCCCCGCTATCCTTGTGAGGATAAAGCGAATCGGAAAATGGATGGATGAATAGACGTGATATGGTTACAATCAAAAATGTGTATAGGGGGATAACATATTTGTAGTTTCTATTACTATATTTCTGAACAATGCAGATTTTTTTTAAGAGTAGATAGCATTAGAATACTCATTTGTTTGTGGATGGATTTAAATCAACTTTATTTACTCTCTATTTTGAGGTTATGTTTAGTCTTCTTTATATTAGCACAATCAGTTTAGAATCAGGGCGGCCCGGTAGTCCAGTGGTTAGCACGTCGGCTTCACAGTGCAGAGGTACCGGGTTCGATTCCAGCTCCGGCCTCCCTGTGTGGAGTTTGCATGTTCTCCCCGGGCCTGCGTGGGTTTTCTCCGGGTGCTCCGGTTTCCTCCCACATTCCAAAAACATGCATGGCAGGCTGATTGGACGCTCTAAATTGTCCCTAGGTGTGAGTGTGGGCGTGGATGGTTGTTCGTCTCTGTGTGCCCTGCGATTGGCTGGCAACTGATTCAGGGTGTCCCCCGCCTACTGCCCGGAGACGGCTGGGATAGGCTCCAGCACCCCCCGCAACCCTAGTGAGGATCAAGCGGTTCGGAAAATGGATGGATGGAGTTTAGAATCAGAATCATTATTCCTCAAAGATCTTCTGACTAATTGCGTCAGCTCCTCTGGTACTAATGCGACACTGGTCTTATACTACAGACATTGGTAAGTACTTGCTTTAAGGCCGCAAGATTAGCGAAATGGAGCAATAAGATGTAGCGTAAAAGTAAATGCATTGTGCATGCTTTTACTGTAATCCAACGATGATTGAATACACGCGATTACAGTATGGAGCAGCGAAGGTAAGAGTATAGTTAAAGAGGAAAATCCACAGCTCATTAGTCATTCCACTCCGGTGTCCGCTGCCTTTTTCAGATTCAGATTCAGAAAACTTTATTTATCCCCGTGGGGCAGTTAGAGTTGTGCGAGAGTGGCTTATTATAGAGACAGTCAGAGCAAAGGAAAAACATAGGATGAGAGTAGGGCTGTAGGCTTTGCACTCGAGGTCTTGAGGTAGTGGACACAGTAAAGACAGTATTGCACAGTGAAAACAGGATTACACGTCAAAAGTATTGCACCGTAAAACTATTGCACAATGGGGTGTGCAAGTCTGTGTGGTGGGGTGGAGGGGGTGTCAGGGTTCCTTGGAATAAGAGTTTAAGATTTTAAGGGGAGAACATTCTGGGGGACGAAGGTGGAACTCCTCCTCGCTGTCCTGCAAGCTGGGAACCGCAGCCTGCGGCCGGAAGGCAGCCATTCGAATGCGGGGAAGAGAGCATGTGAGGGGTCCTTCATGATCTGAGCAGCCAGACCACGGATCTGCTGCTCACACACTGCAGTCAGAGGGCGAGTGGGAACTCCGATGATCTTGGAGCACACTCTGCTGATGCTGTCCAGGCGGTTCTTCTCCTGCAGACTTTGGGAGTGGAACCAGCAGGCCATAGAGAACGAGAGGACGGACTCTATGAATGCCTGGTAGAAAGTCAGGAGGATTTTCCTGCTGATGGAGAAGGAGTTCAGTTTCTTGAGCAGGTACAGCCTTTGGTGGCATTTTTTCAGGATCACCTCGGTGTTGGACGAGAACCTCAGGTTATTGTCCGGGATGGTCCCCAGGTACTTGTATTCAGATACAGTTTCCACTGGAGTCCCCTGGATGATGGTGGGGATTGTCAAGGCCAGGTCTCTCTGTTTTCTGGAGAAGGTCACCAGCATGCCCTTGGTCTTGCTGACGTTCAGTTCCAGCCGGGAGGTGTCACACCACTCGACGTACTGCTGCAGGGCGGGACCATGGTGTTGCGTGGAGCCGGAGAGCAAAGACACTAGGACAGTGTCGTCAGCGAACTTCACCAGGTGGCTGTTGGGGTGTGAGGACCTGCATTCATCCGTGTATAGGATGAAGAGCAGTGGCGAGAGCACGCAGCCCTGTGGGGAGCCTGTGGAGGTGGCGAGGAGGTCAGACAGGTTGTTGTTGATCCTGACTGTCTGTGTTCTGTGCGTGAGGAACTCCAGGATCCAGAGGATGAGTTGATTGTTCAGGGAGAAGTTCTGCTTGAGCCTCAGTGCCAGGATGTGAGGCTGCAGGGTGTTGAAGGCAGAGGAGAAGTCAGCAAACAGAAGCCTGGCCAGGGTTTTGGGGAATTCCAGATGTTTGTGGATGGTGTCGATGATAAAGGTTTTGGCATCGTTGACACCTCTGCCTGCCTGGTATGCAAATTGGAGGGGGTCAAGGCATGAGCTGGTCTTTGTGAGGATGTGCTGCTTGACGATCCTCTCCATGGGCGAAAGTCGTTCAGGGTCTTGGGGTTTTTGTTCTTGGGAATGGGGGTGATGGTGGAGTGCTTCCACAATTTAGGGCCGGTGGCGGTGTTCATGGAGGACTGGAATAAGAGCTGCAAAACGCACCCGAGCTGGTCAGCGCAGTACTTGAGGACCCGGCCACTGATGTTGTCGGCTCCTGGTGCACTGTTGATCTTGGTCCTCTTGAGGGCCCTCACAACGTCCTCTGTACGGAATGTGATTGAAGAGTTGCCGGGCAGGAGGTGGGACCTGATGTTGGTGAGCTGCGTGGAGTTATCAGTCTCGAACCTGGTGTAGAAGGAGTTTAGGTCATTGGCGAGGAAGGCTGGGCTGCTCGCAGGGACGAGGATGGGGGCGGTGCTGGTGGTGGTGTTCACAGCTGCCATTTTCTTCAGGCCCTCCCAGGCTGCACGGAGGTTCCCGCCATTAAGGTTCTCCTCCACCTTGCGCTTGTATTGCAGCTTGGCGATCTTGATGGCTCTTTTTACCTCCCTGTTGATCTCCTTTTTCTCCACCTCGGTGCCCGAGAAGAAGATGTGCTTCTTCCTGTTGATGATCTCCTTCAGCTCCTTGGTGATCCAGGGTTTGTTGTTGGGGAAGATGGTGACAGTCTTGGAGGGTATGAGGGTTTCCTCACAGAAGCGGATGTATGAGTAGACTACATCCACCTGGACATTGATGTAGTTGGAGGGGGAGAGAAGGTTGCACCAATCCGTGGACTCTAGGCACCCCTGGAGGGCAGTGATGTGCTCCTGCGTCCACTGTTTGATAGTTTTGGTTACCTTCTCTAATCTCCTGATGGCCGGGCTGTAGGCAGGGAGGAGCAGGATAGTGTGGTGATCAGCAGAGCCGAGGGGGGGAGGATGGCAGGCTTGTCTGCATCAGGGATGGAACCATAGCGTCTTCCCCTGGCGGGTGGTGCATGTGATGGACTGATTGAAGCCTTTGAGGGATTTCTCTGGGTTGCAGTGGTTGAAATCTCCCATGATGAATTTGGGAGAGTCGAGGGAAAGGTGCTCCAGTCTGTTGAGGGTGCTTCTTATGTGGTCGGTCGCCGTGGTGGGCTTGGCTCTGGGGTGGATGTAAATGATGATGAAGACGAGTTGGGAAAATTCTCTGGGCAGGTCGAAAGGACGGCACTACACAGCCAGGAGTTCAATGTCTGGGATGCACAGTTTCTCCCTCACGTGGAGAGTGGAGCACCAGCAAGTGTTGAAGTAGGGGCACACGCCTCCGCCATGTTGTTTACCAGTGGCGTCTCCGTCACGGTCCAGCCCGATGGGAGACCCGAATCCATTGATGTGCATGGCTCTGTCGGTGTTATCCTTGCTGAGCCAGGTCTCAGTGAACGCCAGAATGCAAGCGCGCCTGTTTTGAGAGCAGCTGTTTACCTTAAGCTGGAGCTCGTCTGCTTTATTCTGTAGCGAGCGGACATGAGCGAGAATGATCGCTGGTCGTGCCCGCTGTTTCCAGACCTCGCGCTGCAGCCTTGCCTAGAGTCCTCCCTTCTTTTTTTTGCTCTGTCTGTTTTCTTTCTTCTGGCTCCTCATGGCCGCTGAGATGAGTTGCGCACCATGGACGCACATCGCATCGGGGAGCCTGACAAGGAGCGGGGGGACCGGCAGCGAGACGTCTCTGAGAAGCAGCAGCTGTTCCCTCGTGTAGATGGTCATATACGGCGTGAGTCTCAAGTTGTGGTGAACCAATATTAATGTGGAGGTGCAGTGTTATTGTCGTTCGCACTGGCTTGGAGCGCTCGCTGTTAGCAACGGGTGAGCTGGAGGCGCTAGCTGTAGCACGAGCTAAATGTTACCACCGGGGCTAACGAATGAATGAAAAAAGATAATCGAAGGGGGAAAGTGCGGAATTAATAGCTCGAACAGTTGCGCTGAGGTAACGCGGGCCTGTGGAGCTGGGAAGAAGCAGGGAGTGTAGGTGAGAAATGTGGAAAAAAGCAAGAAAAGTAAGATAAAATGCTCCGGACATAGACCCGTCGACCACAGTGCAGCGACCCGGAACTGGAAGATCCACTTCCCTTGAGGCGGGGCCACAATTGTCGAGCTGCGGCTCCCATTAAAGTCAATCCGTCCCAGCAAGCGGTGCGTGTACTCGTGGCTGTCATAATTCTGTTTGTGACCAACAGGTGGCACTGTAGGGCTCTCCCTGCGCTGCACACCTGTTGGTCGTTATCTAATTAGTGCTTTAAAAACACTCCCGCCCGACCACTCATTGTTGGATCATTGTTTGTTTGTTTGCTGCTGTCAGGTTTGTTTCAGTCATGTTTCGGTCACGTTTCTGTGATTGGGAGTTTTTAGCTTCTGCCATGGTTGTTGTTTGTTACTTTGGATTAGTTTTGTTCTTAGGACTTGGTTTTGGATTTAGTTTTCTGTGTTTTATTCATACAATTTGTCAAGTACACTCTGCTCCTCCATCTTGCCTGCTTTTTGGTGTCCACCACCACCTCGCAACGTGACAGTGGCAAGTTTTAACCGAAGCTTCAATTTTTATAATTAATATGTTTATTACAGTTGATGTTACTTCGGCAACCTGTACATGTACAACCTGTCATTCTTTTCAGTCGCCACCTTGTCAAATTTGGGCCTCTGCGCAACCAAATTGCGCGCACCATCGATCCCTGACTTCGCCAAAGTAATTTTTTTTTTTTTTTATGATCCACAAAATGATCCCATCTGTGATTCGATCCGAACCCTGAGTTTTTTTTAAACCAGCGGTGCAATGGTTTAAGCAAACGGTTTCAGCAAACACACATGGAAAGCCTTAAGCCTTAGAATAACAGATTTAATTTGAATTGAAAAAAAAAACAGCAAAATTTACAAGCCCATGTCGTGTTTCCCTCATGAGAAATTGTATACAATAGAGCGGTCACTATCACAAAATCAATTATTCTTTTGATTTTTCCATAGATTAATTGAATAATCGATTATTTTATGTGAAAATTCATTTCAAAATCATTTTTTTCAGATTTATGTTCATTAACCAATTATTGTTTATTTGGTATTGTTTAAAAAATAAAATAAAGAACAGTTAAACAGTACAACAAAAGAGGGATTGATTAGTGAGTACCACCGATATCACTAGATTTTGACAATTTTTAATTCCTCAAAGGCTCTAAATCAGGGGTGCCCAAACTTTTAAGATCTACTTTTCAATCAACCAACCTCCCGGATCGCCCCTTACCGCGCACGCGCGCGCACGCACGCACGCAGGCACGCTATGATGAGAAACAGCCTGACACGGAGGCATGCATGCACTTTTGCAGCCTGTTACCTATCGTATCTCACACGTACCGTTTTAAAGTGCTTCCCTGGGCCCTCCTAGATTCCTATTCTTTGCCCGTGCCCTCGGCGAATTGTACACGAAGCAAACTCTGAATGAGAATAATAACGATAAAAGATAGAGCGCAACAGCTCTGATTACAAGCTGCAATTGCAGACTGCTGAGCCTGAACAACTTCCGGTGACGTAATCACGTGCGACCGTAGGTTCAAGATTTACCTGCTTTATTTTAAAAAAATTTTTGTTGTGAAAATGAGACTCATAGGATGATTAGGGTCCAGCGTACATGAACACAAAAACTATATTACAAATATGTACAAAGACACACAAATGGTTGTTTGGGGTTTTTTTCTCCTCAACACTGCTCGGATCTACTTAGGACCTGTCTTAGATCTACCGGTCGATCAGGATCGACGTAATGGGCACCCCTGTCTGAATGATTACTGGATGATTAAAATAGTTGTCTATTCATTTGATAATACATTAATTGACAACTAATCAATTAATATTGACAACTCTAGAGAATGTTTTTAAAATGATGGTGATGTATTCAACTAACTAACCTGCCCTGGTGTCCACCATGGAAGAGTGATCATGGAAAAAAAAATGCTAATATATTTCACCACTACCCGATTTTAAATGAAATTGGCAAGTACGGCATGTTACATATACAGTACATGTCATCTGATTGTAGTGTCTTGCTTTGTGTGTGTTTTCTCCAGATCAAACTACAGAAGGACGCAACTGAAGGGATTCAGATGACAGCAGTTCCGTAAGTACAGCAGTCCTGGACTCAACTATATAGTTTTTTTAATGTACTATACAGTAATGTACACAGACGTGGTGTACACTTTGACCATTGTTGACAGCCAAAATAATTATAGTATGTCCCATACAGTTTATTGAATTATTTGTTACATTTCAATCTGAGTATTTTTCCCCTTCTTGCTGAAGCAACCTTTGTGAAGTTACTTATTGGTAATGTTTTGTTGTGAGACAATGCTAGAGGACTGGCTGAGCAAATCTAAAAAGCCGTAATTGTTGTGTATCACTGGTGAAATGTTTACACTGTCAATATACCATGGCTGGCGCTGATGGGAAACCTAGTCGAGCATAGTAAAATGGGGTGTACAAAGCTAAACCTGACAGTCCATAGTAGGGCAAAACACAACTTGCTGTGGGGACTCTTAGTGGGGCAGAAAGTATATTTTTTTCCCTGGCGGCATCTCTTACTTACTCGTTCCCACTCTTGCAAAAGTGGCCACTGTGGTGTATTTGTTTAACAAGTGGCTGGCATTGAGTATCTGTCTCACAGTTCTTAGATTTGGCTCTGGCCTTCCTCTGTGGAGTTTACATGCTCTCTCTGTGCTTGTGTTGTTTTTTTTTACAAGTACTATGGCTTTCTTCCACATTCCAAAAACATGTATATTAAGATAATTCTTTAATAAACCCAATATGCATAATCGATCATAGTTGTGAACTTAAGTTAATGGTTGTTTATCCAGAAAAAAAAGTGATTCATTTGCCATTACCGTATTTCTGTATGAATTGGTCATACAATGTGTTAAGATAAGATATCCTTTATTTGTCCCACACTGGGGAAATTTACAGCCTCCAGCAGCAAGAATGTAGGCAGAAAGAAGAAGAAAAAACAAACAAACACCGTTCAATTAAGTGCAATATAAATACAAAATGGATAAATCGCAGTGCTATTTACAGTTGTTTTCCCACATCATTTAATTATTATTAATATTATTGTTGCTATTTTTTATTCAGCAGCCTGACAGCAGTTGGTAGGAACGAGCGTCGGTATCTCTCCTTCTTGCAGCGCGGGTGTAACAGTCTCTGGCTGAAGGAGCTACCTAGTGCTGTCAGGGCGGGCTGGAGAGGGTGGGAGGGACTGTCCATCATAGCTTTTAGCTTAGTTAGTATCCTTCTGTTGCCCACCTCCTCCAGAGTGTCAAGGGAGCAGCCCAGGACAGAACTGGCCTTCCTGACTAGTCGCTCCAGTCTCTTTCTGTCCCGGGCTGAGATGTGTCTAATTGACACCAATTGACAAGCACATTTTTTAAATACCACACAAACAATGAGATTTCCATGTTTTCATGAAACACAATATGTACACCTCACAGTCACTAATGACAAATGTCTGTGAACATTTGGATTTAATAACTGCTTGATCCTCCTTTCGCAAATATTTGGTGTAGTTGCAAATCAGATCTGCAAAACCTTGGAATTGTTGAGCATTCATTTTTAGAAAACCGTTTAAGATCAGCAGCATTCTTGGGATATCTTGTGTGATGTGCACTCTTGAGGCTATGTCATAACATCGCAAGCTAAGGACCCTGACTCAGACCAATCCAGAGGACAAAATGTCTTCTCTTTGACCTTTCCTTCACCCTATAACCTGATAACAGGATACACTGTCCACTGTAATAACCTGTCCATGAAAGGGTTAAAACTGTTGTTCTGTTTAGTTGTTGATTTTCTTTCCAGTCATTTGGATTACGCATCATCCCAAGTGAAATCCGCCAATAATAAAAAGAGGTACGTAAAAGGTTTCGCCTTTTGGTCATATTCAACATTGGTCATCAGGGATGTTAGCATGGGCCTGAGATATTTTTAAATCTTTTCCTCATCACAGTGACCATTTTGGACCGTGCTGTAGGATTCATCGTTAGAGGTCAGCTACTCCTAAGGAGAGGAGAAACATTGCTGAACTCTTTCCAATTACAATATAGACAATCAATATGGCCTTGGATCGCACATACATGCTTGTAGAGATGAGATACTCTTGTGAGCATCATGCATGTTAGCAAAGTATTTGAAGAGGTCTTTTGTGAAAAGGAGCCATAGTTCAATGGGAAATGCTTCTTGAGAAAGTAACACTGTTTTCTGCCCCCCCCCCCCCCCCCCCCATTGTATGGGCAGGGCAGCTCTTATCTAGTTGTCACACTGACTGGACACGAGGTTAGCTAACTCCCATTAGCTCCAATGGAAGCGAATAGTCTTTTGTGTAGTGAGTTACATAGTTTTTCACTCTGCACTTTGAATATTTACATACTGTACATGGTGTGCAACTTCAGCTCACAATATATGGTCAAGCAATTTAGAAAATGGATGGGTGATACTTACTACCTTTATTAACACATACAATAGGAACATTGCCCCCACTAACTCCAGCAAAACATATCCAATCCACAACTATGAGGTCTGGCCCTGCTACACACATGCTCCATTGCATTTGTCTGCAGTGCTGTTGAGAAATACAATAAATCTGGTGTCATAGTATCATTCGTCTGGTGTCTGTTCTTCCGAAGAACAGACACCAGACGAATGATACTACGACACTTTGGTGCAGAGATGTCCAAATCAGGTCCTCGAGGGCTGGTATCCTGCATATTTTAGGTGTTTCCTTCCTCCAACACACCTGGTTGAAATAATCAGATCATCAGCAAGTTCTGCAGAAGGCTGATAACGATCCAGATCATTCTGACTTCACTGCCGCGCTCATTGGGCTGTACCCTGGTGGAGAAAAGGTGGATCAAATGGTGTCCTGAAGCCATTTAAATTATGTATTTTTAAATGCTGAGAAGACTGAAAAAAATGATAATCGACCCAAGGAACAGGTGAGACCCACATGCTCGACATCTCATCAATGTAGACTCATGTGGAGAAGGTGAAGACGGTCAAACTCACCCGCACCCACTTGAGGGAAAATCTGTCTTGCAGCATATCATCAGGAAGTCAAAGCAGAGACTATTCGGTTTCAGAAAGCTGAGTTCATTTAGAATATCCTTCACATCGTCAGCAACTTGTCTCTTTTTAATAAGGGTTTGATTTTAGGTTGCCAAATAAAAATGGAAAAAAGTAATAATGCCAGTTATATTCAGTAAATACATGCATACAGTGTAGATTCACCTCACTAAGGCCGTAAACAAAACATACATACCCGAATACCCTAATAGACCACTAGATGGGGTAAGAATCTTTAAATTTCCATGGCATGAGGCGGAGACTAATTTTAACGCATGGCTTTTTAAAATTTTATTTTACATATAGGATGTCACATATACAGTAATATACAGTTATAGCCTCGTGTAGGGAATGTTTTTAGATTAAATGTAACAAAATGTACTGTTAAGAGGTATTAAAAAAATAGATAAAACGAATCAATAAAGGTTAGGACACGTGTGCACGTGTGCGCGTGTGCACGTGTGGGTGCGTGTGTGTGTGTGTGTGTGTGTGTGTGTGTGTGTGTGTGTGTGTGTGTGTGATTGCAATGGCTTTTTAGAGTTGCATCTGTCAGTGGGACCAGAATTAGGATATGACATGGAAGGTGAAAAGTGAGTCTTTATCTATGAAAATATAAAAAAAATAACTACAGACACGGAAGGGCTGACACTCGAGTAGAAAGCTCGACATATTAACAACCTGTCACAGAGTAAGTTTATATACTGTGAGACATCAAGCCCATATGACAGAATAAAGATACAAAGCATAAAAGAACCACAGAAACTGGACAGCAACTAAAACTAGAAAGACGAACAAACTGTCACAACAGTGCTGTTGATATCGACCTATATTAGCCATTTGTTGGCAGTGGGGCCCACCTGCCAGCGCTGCTCGATATACAACAATCAGGGAAGTGAAGAGGGAGGACAGCGGGAGGCAGCATCCGTTGCGAGCATGTTGCAAATTGTTTAATTAATGAATGTAGGGAAACACTGCTGCCGGCTGTGACATAACTGCACAGCATTTTTGTCTTTTTCTTCCTACACTGGCCGTACCAGCAAGTCCGCGCCTGTTACTGGGGCACGGCTCATTAATACTGGGGGAACGTTCCACAGTAAAAGGAGTCTGGCAAGATCACTTGTCTGATTTCTTAACTAGAATAAATGTTAATGAAAATTTGTCATTTCTTGAAAATGTGCACGTTTTGGAGATATGAAATAACTCCTTACCAGTCACTGAATTTTAGCCACTTTGTCCTGTTTTGAAATCAGTTACAATTCTGGATCTGACGGCTTCAAGGGGAAGTCACCCCAAATGTTTTTCTCTGCAATAATAAATTCTATACAGCCCCACAAATCTAAACATGGCATTTTGATTAATATTGCATTTGTGGAATACGGTAGAACTCCTGCCCTGCGATTGGCTGGCAACTGATTCAGGGTGTCCCCCGCCTACTGCCCGAAGACGGCTGGGATAGGCTCCAGCACCCCCCGCGACCCTAGTGAGGATCAAGCGGTTCGGAAAATGGATGGATGGTAGAACTCCTCCACAATGTTTGCAGCCAGAAATTTTTCACAACAGGGGTCTTTTCACGATAGTTAATTTTATCTCAGACGTGAACACACACACACACACACACACAAGAGATTTTGGTCTCTTTATAAATACGGAATGAAAAAAGATGTGGACAGGACAGCTATTGTTTGTAGAAAATTATATATATATTTGGACAGAAAAAGGAAAAGAAGAGAAACATACAGATCGATGGAGAGCGTGTCTAAAGAGATTCGGGTCTCTCTATAAATACAATGGCTAAACCCCAGTGGGATGAAAACAGACGTGGACAGGACAGCTACGGTTTGTTGGTAGAAAAATATATATTTGAATAGAAAAAGAAAAGAGAAACATCCAGACTGAAAGAGCGCGTGCCCGTCCGACCTCTATCGTGCTGTCGTCTCCACTCGCCTAGCTGAGCTGTTCGTCGTGGCTAAACTAGCAGAGCTGTTCAAAGAGATCAAAGCTTTTTGATGTGTAATGTCCTTTAAGTCAGCGCTGAGTGGTTGAACGTGTGTTCGTGCTCGCGTCGCAACAGGGCCCCCCTCCTGGATCCGAAATCGGCGTAGGCGACGAAGGAAGGAGGCCGTCATTGCGCCAGACACAATGTCAGTGGCGGAGTGCTGGGCAAACGGGACATCGTAGAGCATAGGTGTCAAACTCAGGTCCTGGAGGGCCACTGTCCTGCATGTTTTCCAAGTCTCCCTGTTGCAACACACCTGATTCAAATGAACAGGTTCAATGTCAGGCTTCCGCAGAGCTTGTTGATGAGCTTATCATTTGAATCAGGTGTGTTGCATCAGGGAGACTTGGAAAATATGCAGGGGAGCGGCCCTCCAGGACCTGAGTTTGACACCTATGTCGTAGAGCGAACAGTTGTGGATGACGTCGTGGTCAAAGTGGGCACGGGAAGGGCAGCAGTTGAGGTTGAACGTCGGAAGCTGCCGTCGATGAGGGAATTGCGGGTGGTGATGGACTCGTGTTGTCGGCGAACGTCGTTGTACGTGAGCAACGAAACAGCTGCTCTGCGACTGCCGGTTGGAGTCGGTCGATGGTTGGTCGATGAAGTCGGTCAATGGACGGTTGATGGAGTTGGTGTCCTCATGGCCCATCAGCTGTTCGAAGGACGGACGATACCGAGCTGAAGCATGTGGGCAAAACACAGCTACAGCGATCCGTAGCTTTGCGGAGGCCAGTCGTCGAGAACACTGGAACTTGGCGGGACCGGTCGTCTCGATGAGATGAACGACATCGTGAGGCGCTGGTTCGGTCGTCCGCGCAGAGTTCGTCAGGTTCGGGGAACGCCGCCACAGGGTCGTGTAGGGAGACAAAGAGGGTGCAGGTCGGTTCATCGGAAGGAGGAGCCGCTGGTTAGGTGATGGCGCTCTGCTAGCGATCGAGGGACGACGCTGACATCGGCGGCGGAGTCGACCATGAAGCGTCGCCCAGAAGTCCGATCGAGGACAAGAAGAATGCGGCTCGCAGCAGAGATGCCACGGGAGTTGAGTGCCGCGCTCACATCCTGGTGGGTCCGTTTCCCGCCCGTAAGCACGGTTCGTGACAATTCTTCGCCGAGTCGCCCCACATGCGGTGACACCAGCAGATGGCATACGAGTCATCCCGGAAGGGGGAGCGCTGTCTGGCAACTTGCTCCGTCATGTTGCAGCTGGAGAGGGGCGAATTGGGTGAAAAAATCCAATGGGGTAGCCAATCGAGGAAAAAAAATTCGAAGGAGTTTGTGGTTCGGAAAAAGGGCAAGCTTGCCACTAAAGAGATTCGGGTCTGAATGCAATTCAATGGCTAAACCCCAGTGGGACAGACGTGGACAGGACAGCTACGGTTTGTTGGTAGAAAAATATATATTTGAATAGAAAAAGAAAAGAGAAACATACAGACTGAAAGAGCGCGTGTCCGTCCGACCTTGATCGTGCTGTCGTCTCCACTCCCCTAGCTTAGCTGTTCGTCGTGGCTAAACTAGCAGAACTGTTCAAAGAGATCAAAGCTCTTTGATGTGTAATGTCCTTTGCGTCAGCGCTGATTGGTTGAACGTGTGTGCGTGCTCGCGTCACTACATGTCCGTCCGACCATGAGCGTCGTGTCATCTCAACTCACTAACTTAGCTGTTGTCCTGGCTAGGCTAGCTGAGCTGTTGAAAGAGATCGAAGCTCTTTGATGTGTAACGTCCATTGCGTCAGCACTGATTGGTTGAAGCCAAAAGACGTGTGTGCGTACACGTCCGCGCTGATGCATGCACAGCGGAGAGCAGCGGACTATCGACTGCTGAGTCGCGCTTCACTTGAGTGGCGTCGCTACAGGGCCCCCCTCCTGGATCCAAAGTCGGCGTAGGCGACGAAGGAAGGAAGCCGTAGGAATGACGGAACGGTCAGAATAGCCGCCAGGAGGTGAAGAAGACCCGTTGGCCGCTGCGCGTGGTTTGGCTTGACGAAGGCGCCAGACACGATGTCAGTGGCGGAGTGCTGGGCGAACGGGACATCGACTGCTGACTCGCGCTTCACTCGAGTGGCGTCGCTACAGTGCATAAGTATGAACATTTATTAACACTTATTAGATTTTGTTTAACATTAACATACATTTGTTTAATATTAATTTCTCCACTTTGTCTGTTGGTTTAAAAAAGTGAAGAGCCTTGATCTGCAAAGGTCCGTTTTGTAGCTATTTTATACCAAGCAATGCACATTCGTGTTGTGTCTAAAACTAAGTGTGAAATTTCTAACCACGTGCAAACTATAACAAATACTTCCTGTGCGACTGCACATGTGGTAGCCAGTGTGGTGGTTGCTTTTGCTGTTTCCTAGCAAAGCAGTAGCAGTGGCTGTGGCAGGCTGAGGTTGGATTAGACTTTGCTACTGCAACTGTTTTCGTAGCAGTGAACCTCATTGCGAGGTAAGGGTGGAGAAAAGGATTTTGTATTATGCAACAGAGGGACTTTTCATTGTAGGGGGAAGCAGAAAAGGGGAATGGCTTTAATGCATGAAGATTTTATCACACTCGGGGGGGGGGGGTATTTTTGCACATGTAGGTTTCATTGTAGAGGTGTTTTACTGTATGACTTAAGAAGCAGTAAAATCCACCAGTTCATAGGATGGCCATTTTGCCAGTTGCTGTCGACTAAAAATGACATCACAGTTGCTCAGGGCTTAGTTAACAACCAATCATCGCTCAGCTTCAGGAAACAGGGTAATTGCGAGGCACAAATAGACAATTATTCACACTCACACCTGTGGACAGTTTAGAGCAGTGGTTCGAAAGTTACGATGTCACACCTTGAGTTTTGGTGCCGCCCTTCTGATGATATAAAAATGATGTGACACGCAGCCATTGTCTGTAAACCGCGGGTGCCCGGAATATTCTGTTATTAAAAGCTTCGAAGAAACTATTCATCGACTCCAGCCTGTATTTGGATTACTAACATTCTCCTCGTCCGAAATTCAACAAACACACAAGGGCTCAGAGAGGAGCTGAAGAGAGCCTGGAAGGTAAAGGTGACAGTCGTGCCTGTGGTGATCGGAGCACTCGGGGCAGTGACCCCCAAACTGGATGAGTGGTTGCAACAGATCCCGGGAACCTACCAACTGCTGTCAGGCTGCTGAATAAAAATAGCAACAATAATATTAATAATAATTAAATGATGTGAAAAACAACTGTAAATAGCACTGCGATTTATCCATTTTGTATTTATATTGCACTTAATTGAACGGTGTTTGTTTGTTTTTTCTTCTTTCTTCTTTCTGCCTACATCCTTGCTGCTGGAGGCAGTAAATTTCCCCAGTGTGGGACAAATAAAGGATATCTTATTTCTTATTATTAATATCAGACCCAGATTCGCGCTCTCTCTTTGGCCCGCTTCAGGGTGTGTGTGCGTGTCCGCGTCATCCTCCTTACGCTGATAGCTGAGGGAGTTTGGCTATATATACTGTATATATGTTTTCTGACACCTCCTGCTTGAAACCCAAAAAGCCAGAAGGATCGTGAGGCTGCGCTTTCACGGTCTGCACTCATACTGAAAATCAAGATCAAGCGAGCTTTTGCCCTTCTGCTCCGCGGGAGGTTTCCAACCTCCCAGAGCTCGCCTTAGGACACCTGTGTTACCGTTTGACAGGTGTACCGCCCCAGTCAAACTCCCCACCTGCCACTGTCCACGGAGCGGGTCGCGCCCGGGACGCCGCGGCGGGCGCCCCCGCAAAAGCTTGGAACCAGAACCGAGAGCCCGCGCGGGGCTTGCCCTCTCACCTCACCGGGTAAGTGAAAAAACGGTAAGAGTAGTGGTATTTCACCGGCGGCGCCGTCGCCGGGGCGAGGGGGCGCCTCCCACTTATTTAGCGGCTGGATAGCTCAGTTGGTAAGGCATCGGTTTGGCGTACGGGAGACGGTGGTTCGAATCCCGCTTGGGGCAAAAAATGAGCACATAACACCATGCAGTGTGGGTCCTTTGGAAAGATCCTTCACGCTAATGCGTACCTCATACAATGATGAAAGACAATAAAACGTATGACATGCCGTTTCAGACGTCGCCAAGACGTCCAAACAAGGTCTGCGTCAGGGGCTGGGGAACCAGTGCACCTTGATGAAAAATGGGCTACTGGAACAAAGCGGAGATGGGCGAGATGCGATAACATGGCTCTGTTGGAAAGCTACTACTCAAGCAACCCGAGTCAGAGGGGTTACATGCAGAGAATGTGGGCTAAATGGTTACTTCGAAACCCACAGTCACGGTTGACCACGAAACAACTAGTAGCTCAGTGTTCCAACATCCACAAACGGCAACTGCTGTCACAACTTGAGATTGATGAGGTACAATGCAGGTTCCATGGTGAAGGGCCCCAGGCTGCCAGATCAGAGGAGGAGGTCATACCAGAGATTGGGAGGCAAGCCCCAATGAATGCAGATGATGAGATTGGGAGGCCAGCCCCAATGACTGAAATGCTGAGCGAGGCAGCAACTGACCTGAAAGCTAAGATCATGGTGAGAATGAAAGCTGGGCAACCTAGAAACCGATTACAACGGCTATGTAATGTACCACCTGAAAGTCTCATGGAAAGTGTGAATGCAGCTCTGAGGGCGATCCCTACCGTAACGATCACGGAAACCAATGAGCTGATATACGCTTCAGCATCAGTGATCCTTGAGATGCTTGGCTATAAGAGCAACCATGGAAGCCATGAGACACGTTACCCACCATGGAAAAGACGGTTGGAGGCTAAGATCAAGGCGGCTCGGAAAGATGTGAGTCAATTGACAGAGGCCCAGAGAGGTGTGATGAAAAGGCCGATACCCGAGAGGTACATCCAGATGACCATACCTGATGCACTCGAAACTGCCAAACAAAGGCTCCAAGCCTTGTCCAGCCGCCTAAAGCGGTACACGAAAGAGAATGAGGCCAGATGAATAAACAGGCTGTTCGCAACACAACCTGAGAAAGTGTACGCTCAGTGGCAGGGTCCTAACAACAGAGCTGACCCACCAACACTGGAAACTGAAAGGTACTGGAAAGGCATATGGGAGAAGGAGGTTGCACATAACAGCAGTCCACAATGGCTGGTGACCCAAAGAAAGGAGCACAGCAACCTCCCTGAACAGAACCCAGTTACCATAACAGTGGCAGACATACAGGAAAGAGTCTCAGATATGAAGAACTGGACAGCACCGGGCCCGGACATGGTCCACACCTACTGGCTAAAGAAACTCACAGCACTCCATGAGCACCTAGCAGCACAAATGAACCAGCTGCTGAGGGATGGGACTCACCCAGGATGGCTAACCGAAGGGCAAACGATCCTGATCATGAAGGATCCCTCAAAGAGTGCAGTCCCATCCAACTATCGGCCAATACCTGTCTCTCCAGAACATGGAAGCTCATGTCAGGCATCATTGCGGCTAAGATAAGTGGACACATGGATCAATACATGAGTGAAGCACAGAAGGGCATTGGTAGAGATACCAGAGGAGCCAAACATCACCTCCTGGTTGACAGAACAGTCGCACAAGACTGCAGGTCCCGACATACCAACCTGTGCACAGCCTGGATTGATGACAAGAAAGCCTGTGACTCAATGCCACATACATGGATCACTGAATGCTTGGAGTTGTATAAGGTGAACAGGACCCTAAGAGCCTTCGTTGCGAATTCGATGAGGATGTGGAAAACCACACTTAAAGCCAATGGCTAGCCACTTACCCAAGTGTCCATCAAATGTGGCATATACCAAGGTGATACATTCTCCCCACTGCTGTTCTGCATAGGACTGAACCCCCTAAGCCAAGTAATCACTAAGAGAGACTATGGATACCGCCTCAGAAATGGAGCTACGATCAGTCACCTCCTCTACATAGATGACATAAAGCTGTATGCTAAGAGCGAAAGGGACATAGACTCCCTGATCCACACAACCAGGATCTAGAGCAGCGACATCGGGATGTCATTCGGGCTTGAGAAATGTAGTCGGATGGTGACTAAGAGAGGAAAGGTAGTCCGCACTGAAGGAGTCTCACTTCCTGAAGGAACAATAGCAGACATTGAGGACAGCTACAAGTACCTCGGTATACCACAAGCCAATGGCAACCTCGAACTGGCAACAAGGAAAGCGGCTACGGCCAAATACCTCCAGCGAGTGAGGCAAGTCCTAAGAAGCCAGCTCAATGGCAAGAATAAGACCCGGGCAATAAACGGCTATGCCCTGCCAGTGATCAGATACCCTGCAGGAATAATAAGGTGGCCAAAGGAAGAGATTCAGACCACGGACGTTAAGACCTGAAAGCTCCTAACCATGCATGGAGGGCTCCATCCCAAATCCAGCACCCTGAGACTATACGCAAGCCGAAAGGAAGGAGGCCGGGGACTAGTGTGAGAGCCACTGCCCAGGATGAAACATCCAAGCTCCATGAATACATCAAGGAGAAGGCTCCAACGGATGACGTACTCACAGAATGTCTCAGGCAATGGGGAACAGAGTATGAGGCGCTAGAAGAGGGACCATCATGGGAGGACAAGCCCCTACACGGGATGTACCACCGGACCATAACTGAAGTGGTTGATCTCAAGAAGTCCTATCAGTGGCTAGAAAGGGCTGGCCTGAAGGACAGCACAGAGGCACTCATCCTGGCTGCTCAGGAGCAGGCCCTGTGCACCAGAGCCATTGAGTCCCAGATATACCACACCAGAAAGACCCAAGGTGTAGGTTGTGCAAAGAGGCACCTGAGACGATCCAACACATAACTGCAGGGTGTAAGATGCTGGCAGGGAAAGCCTACATGGAACGCCATAACCAGGTGGCCGGCATAGTCTACCGAAACATCTGTGCGGAGTATGGACTGGAAACCCCAAGGTCAAAATGGGAAACACCTCCGAAGGTGGAGGAGAATGACAGAGCGAAGATCCTGTGGGACTTCCAGATCCAAACTGACAAGATGGTAATGGTGAACCAACCAGATAGCGTGATCATAGATAAAGGGCAGAGGAAAGCCGTTGTAGTGGATGTAGCAGTCCCAAGTGAAGGAAACATCAGAAAGAAGGAACACGAGAAACTCGAGAAATACCAAGGGCTCAGAGAGGAGCTGGAGAGAGCCTGGAAAGTAAAGGTGACAGTCGTGCCTGTGGTGGTCGGAGCACTCCGGGCAGTGACCCCAACTAGATGAGTGGTTGCAACAGATCCCGGGAACAACATCGGACATCTCAGTCCAGAAATGTGCAGTGCTGGGAACAGCAAGGATACTGCACAGATCCCTCAAGCTTCCTGGCCTCTGGTAGAGGACCCGAGCTGAATGAGGGACGGACACCACCCGAGGGGTGAGACAAGGATTATTATTTTTATTATTTTTTTAATATTCGGGTTTCAGTGGGTTATTTCGACTCAAATTGTCAGGAGCTCGTTCTCTATGCTGCCATTCCCTGGCTCGCCAAACCGGGAGTTCCAGGACCTTTCAGTTTCCAGTATTGCTGGTTCTGCTCTGCTGTTAGAACCCTGCCACTGAGCGTACACTTTTGCAGGTTGTGTTGCGAACAGCCTGTTTATTCATCTCGCCGCATTCTCTTTTGTGTACCACTTTTGGCGACTGGCCAAGGCTTGGAGCCTTTGTTTGGCAGTTTCGAGTGCTTCAGGTATGGTCATCTCGTTGTACCTCTCAGGTATTGGCCTTTTCATCACATCTCTCTGGGCCTCCGTCAATTGACTCACATCTTTCCGAGCCGCCTTGATCTTAGCCTCCAACCGTCTTTTCCATGGTGGGTAACGTATCTCATGGCTCCCATGGTTGCTCTTATAGCCAAGCATCTCTAGGATCACTGATGCTGAAGCGTATATCAGCTCATTGGTTTCCGTGATCGTTCCGGTCAGGATCACCCTCAGTGCTGCATTCACACTTTCCATGAGACTTTCAGGTGTTACTTCACATAGCCGTTGCAACAGATCCCGGGAACAACCTCGGACATCTCAGTCCAGAAAAGCGCAGTGCTGGGAACAGCAAGGATACTGCGCAGAAACTTCAAGCTTCCTGGCCTCTGGTAGAGGACCCGAGCTGAATGGGGAACGGACGCTACCCAATGGGTGAGACGAGCATTAAAAAAAAAAAAAAAAAAATATGTCATTTTATTGCAGCACATAATTTTATTGTTTTTTTTTCACAGAGTGAATGACAACAAATTGCACTGCAACTGATTGTCGAGGTTATGCTTGGCAGAGAGTGTGACTAATTTGACAGAATGCAGGCATGACTCTGCATTCAATCTGCACATCAAACGTGCGCGCACACATGCACACACACACACACAATTACACGCGTGCCATGCATCACAGTAATTGTGTTACTCGACAATACTGCTTTATCATGTTTCCTGTTTCATCGTAACAGTCTCGCTGAGCGTGAATGACTACACTTGTGAGTGAACAACAGGGGGCAGAACACAACAGCAGAATTGTTCAGTGTGCCTGTGTCTGTGCGGGTGGGGGTCGTGGAAACGTGGCGAGAGAGAGAGAGAGAGTCCCACCATGGACTTCATCAGTTAATTAGTTTTTCTTCCGTATTTTTACTTAGTCTGGCCATCGGGGAGTTCTCCCTCTTTATGTAAGTGTGTGTATGTATCCGTACGTGTGTGTGTGTGTGTGTGTGTGTCTTTCTCTCTCTTCATCACTATCATCTGTATCAGCAAATTATACTGCAGGGAATTCGTATTTCTTTAAATAGATGGCTCCTCTTTCTCACTCGGTTTTTCTCTGTATTGTGGCCCTCATTACTTGACTTTTATTTCACTCCCTCCCCACCTGCTTCCCCCAAGTCAATATTTCCTGTTAAGTGCTAGTTGAGAATGCTTAAGTTGTCTGTCTAAAACAAGGAGATTATAAAGAAGGCGAAAAAGGCATTCGTCGTTTTCACAATGGTTGCAGAAAACGTATGTCAGTTGAGAAATGTGCATGTTCTCTCTCGTCTCGTCTATCCCGTAACCCCAGAGGGTCGTTGGGGCACCACAGATGATCTGCTGACCAGCTCTCTCCATCCTTCTCTGTCTTCGGCAGCTATCAATAGGGGTGCTCACACGGCACACATTTGCTCCGGCGCTACACCGATGTATTTTGTTGTGATATATTTTACACCGGAGAAAATTTTGTGGAGCGGTCACACGTACAAAGCCGCTGAGCGTGTCAGCACCAGCACAGCGTCGGTGCAGCTCCACTTGCGGTCACATGGCAGTTTCTGCAGCGGAGCAAAACGACAGAAAACAAATGAGCTGTCGTGTTGGTTCTTTTTAAAACGTATACACAACCCAAGCGACTACTGTACAGGCACGTCCTTCTCCTTCTTGCTCTCCGTGCCTTCAGCTCGAGAGTGACCACCCCCGAAAACGTAAATCAACGATGACTTCAATGAAACTCAGAAAAGCAAACATATAATGCGCCAAGCAGAAAATCAAGAGAGGAAATCACAAAATAAATTCTATGGTGGGCGGGGGTTTGGAACACACAACAAAGGAACAAACTACACAAACAACTCCGAGACAGTCCAGTCTCCTTCAAAAGGAAAGATGACGTTTGGGGACTATTCCCCCAACTTCTAGTTGAGATGGTATAACCCAAGAGGTGCTTGCTACTGTTACCAGCCAAGTCTTGTATCGTTATTAAACAAACACATGACGGAAGTCCGACAGAGTACGAAAGCAACGCATTCTCGCCGTACGTAATCAACTCTTCTCGAGCATTTGGTCCAGAGCAAATTGGAGAGTTCACATGTGCAAATTTACATCGTTGCTGCTCTGCAAACGAGCATTTGCTCTGGAGCAAAATTTTAAACCACCTTCCTGAGGTGGATCAAATTTGCTCCGGTGCAAGCTGTTTTCCGGGGTCACCCCGGAGCAAATTTGCACGTGTGACCGCTCCACTGGCGCAGCGCTGGCCTAGCACTGGAGCAAATGTTGCCGTGTGAACACCCTTTTTGCCTCACTGAGTTTCAAGTGAGTCCATTCTCTGATGTTATCTTCCCATCTTTTCTTTTACCTCCCTCTTCTTCTCCAACCTTGTACGCTGCCTTGCAGGATGGTCTTTGCAAGGCCTGAGGATCTGGTGACGTGTCCGTATCACCTCAGTTTCTGCTTAATGACAGTGGATAGGAGGTCATCATGTGGGGCAATGGCTTGTCTGATGTTTTGATGGACTTCTTCATTCGTGACATGTTGGATGTAGGAGATACCCAAAAGTCTTCTGTAGCATCTCATCTCCATACTCTGTATTCACCTCTGCAGCTCTGCTGTAACGGTCCATGTTTCGCAAGCATAGAGAAAGATTGAGGTGACAAGTGAGTGCAGCAGTCTCACTTTTGATGCCAGACTGATGTTATTTTTCCATATGGGCCTGAGTTTTGCCAGGGCTGCAGTCGTTTGAGCAATTCTGGCAAGGACTTCCTGCTTTGATCCTTCATCGGACACAATTGCTCCGAGGTACTTGAAGCTCGACACACAGTTTAGTGCCTGTCCATTGACTTCAATGTCAGAAAGAATGCCATTGTTGTTGTTGGTCATGATTTTTGTTTTGTCGGCATGGATCTCCATACCATATGCTCTAGAGGTGTTGTCATGCCTTTGAACTAGGCTAGCAAGTTTGTTTTCTTCTCCAGCAAGCAAGTCAATGTCGTCAGCAAAACAAAGGTTTGTAATTGGTCTACCTCCTATGCTGACACTACCTTCGTGGTTCGCCAAGGCATCCGCCATAACATGCTCAGGAAAGATGTTAAAGAGTATGGGAGAGAGAAGACATCCTTGGTGCACTCCAATTGTTGTCTTGAACCAGTCACCGATGTCTGCGTTGTTGAGAACTGCACTGGTAGCTTTGCTGTACAGATGTTGTATGACTCTGACAAGGTTGGGCTGATGTTGTATGTTCTCATGGTTGTCCGCAGTGCTGCATGCCAAAGGCTTTCTTGAAGTCTACAAACATGTGGTAGAGATGTTGTTGATACTGCAGATATCTCTCGCTGATAATCCTTAGGTTGAATATTTGTTCTGTGGTGCTCCGTCCTGCCCTGAATCCAGCCTGTTCTTCAGCTATGATCAGTTCAGCTTGAGGTATTAACCTATTCAGTAAGATCTTCAGAAGGACTTTGCTGGGATGGCTCATCAGACTGACGGTGTGGTGGTTTTGATACAGTTGTAGATTGCCTTTTTTCGGAATTGTGATGATGAGTGACTGGGTCCATGATGTAGGCCACTCCCCACTCTGCCAGATTCTATTACAAAGGATGGTGATTGTGTCAATCATGGCTTGCACAAGCTCTCCTGGAATGTTGTCCACTCCCGCTGCTTTTCCCTTTTCAGTGGTCGCACTGCTGCCTCAACTTCTTCACGAAGGATAGGGAGTGTGTCTTCCTCCTCCGTCAATTGAGGACATGTCAAGACTGTTGGATCGCCGCTTAGAGTGTGGTTGTAGAGCTCAGAGCCGTATTCAGTCCATCTGTCCAAGATCTTTTGTTCTTCCGACAGGCATACACCGGTCTTGCTTTGGATTGCAGAGACTCTGGTCTGCTTTGGTTTTGTTAGCTCTTTAACAGTTTGATATGCCTTCTTGGTGTTGTTGGAATTCAGGCTGTTCTCAATTTCTTGGCATGTTCCCTCAATCCAGTTCTGTTTTGCTGACTGCATGCCTTTCTTGACGCTCTTGTTGATCTCTCGATAGGCGTCAAATCCTTCAGGTGAGTACTTACTCTTCTTCAGGGCTCTCCGCTTGTCACACAAGTCTAGCAGTTCATTAGCGACCCAAGGTTTTTTCTTTGGGGGGAGTTTGCCAAGAATCTCCGTGGCTGTTTCGGTTACGACTGTGTTCAAGGTGGTGGTCATGGTGTTGACATTAATTTCTTCTGCGCCCAGGGTGAGCAGTGGTGCAAACTTCCCTCCTATCATCGCTTTGAAGGTTTCTGCCACCTCTGGCTCTCGCAATTTGTCCAGATCAAACGTCAGTTTAGTGCACTTGGAGCTTTTGATCTTCTTTAAGCGCAGGCGGAATGAATTCAGGACAAGGTCGTGATCACTCCCAATATCTGCTTTTGGAAAGCTGCGCGCCCCACCGATGTTAACGCTTGACCGGAAGCGTTTCTTGACCAAGATGTAGTCGATCTGGTTGTGGTATTCTCCAAAGTGGGCTGTGCCAAGTCCATCGCCTGGAGGCCTTATGGGGGCCCAAGTGTGTTCGCCAGCAGCAAGTTGTTGTACCTGGCGAACTCCAAGAGCCTTAGACCTCTGTCGTTGGTCTCGCTGTTGCCGTATGGACCACATGTGTCTTTCCAGTTCGAATAAGCGTCTTCTCCAACCTTTGCGTTCCAGTCCCCTAGCACAATAATGATGTCCTTCTTTGGAGTTTGATCCAGGACTGCTTGCAGTTGATCGTAAAAATCCTCCACCTCACTGTCATCATATGTGGATGTTGGTGCGTAGACCTGAATGATGGTGATGTTAAATGCGGTTGCTCTCATGCGAATAATAATGAGTCTGCTTGAGACTGGCCGGCAGCCCATGACAGTGTCCGTGATATATTTATGAACAAGGAAGCCAACACCTTGCTGGTGTTTGTCTTCCTTGCCGCTAAAATAGAGATTGTGACCTCTGTCGGTTGATGTTTCACCGAATCCTTTCCAGCGTAGTTCGCTAATGCCTAAGATATTCCAGTGGAATTGATCCATCTCGTGGGCTAACTCTTTGGGTTTCCCATCAGCAGTTAGTGTTCTTACGTTCCAGGTTCCGATCATTATGTTGTCTCTAGCGCGGAACCTGCAGAGTTTCCCAGTAGTTAACTTTCCACCTCCGTCCTGGTGGGCAACGGTAGGCGCGGTCCTTGTTGACCCGGGCGACGACCGAGTCAGTATGGTTGAAGCTGTAGTTGTCGTCATGTGGTGTGTCTTGGGCAATTAGACCTGGCGGCGCCCATCCCTCACCCGGTTGGATGCAGTTTTATGTCATTCCCAGGACCAACATTGCATGTTCACATACCCATAATAAGCGTCTTTTTCAGGATTCGTTTTCTCTGGAGACAAAAGTGACATTGTGGTATTTATCTTGCCTTTATTTGACTTTACAGTGAAACACCAAAAGTTGAACGCCCACGAAGTCATATCATTTGCAATTCTACAAAACTTTTTGGGGAAGTCATGCCTCTGAAATCACACAAATGACATCATGTGAGTCCGCCACATATTTTGTGGAACCGAATGTCTGGCTTGATCATATCTCATGAGACTGCAGTGAATGTATTCAACATTGTTAATGAATACTACAACTAATAATAATAATAGTAGTACATGGCGTCATGATGGTGGACTGGTTTGCACGCTGGCCTAATAGTGCAGAGGTGCAGGGTTCGATTCCGGCTCCGGCCTTCCTGGGTGGAATTTGAATGCTCTCACCGTGTCTGCGTGGGTTTTCTCTCGGTATTCTGGTTTCCTCCCACATTCCCAAATCATGCATGGCACATTAATGGAAGACTCCAAATTGTCCTTTGGTCTGATTGTGACTGCGAATGGTTGTTCGTCTATGTGTGCCCCGTGATTGGCTGGCAACCAGATCAGGGTGTACCCCGCCTGCTGCCCGAAGACTGCTGGGATAGGCTCCAGCACGCCTGCGACCCTTCGTAAGGAGAAGCGGATTAGAAAATGGATGGATGGATAGATAATGATACCATCTTTGTGAGCATACGCCACTGTCCATCTTATATCTAAGGACAATGGATGGATGGATTGAGTGGAATGGATGCCGCTTGATGCACTGTTAATACATAATGTCATGGTTAACCCCCAGAAAAATACAAATGTAATGAATCGATCTTGCAAATTTTTTGCTCGGATTGTTTTAAGGCACATAACATGAGGAATATACAATAAATCTGTATTATAAACTCAAATCAATGACGTTTTTTTTTCCATTTCTGATTTGTATTTTTACCCACTTTCGCCACATTTTGGCATTCGTTGTCAGTTTTTGTGTTTGATCAAATTTAGTTTGGATACTGGCAGTGTTCTGGTACATTATTCTAGTCCAGGGGAGCCAAATGCACTGCTGTCCATCGAATTAAAAATAGTGAATTGCTGGATGCATAATAGCAAATATGGTGAATTCTGATGTACTGAAGATTCAAAGCTCTCTCTTTCGGGATAATGTCAGCATTCCTTTGGTTGATGGGCAAGCTGCATGTTGTTGTGTTTTCACATGGTCCCCACATCTGTTGTCATCCTACCAACACACCCTGTCGTTGAAACAAAAGCCAGGGATTTACTCTTCCAATTGTACCATGGCAAGCAATTTGATTATACTAGCCAGCCTGTTGTATTGCATGCAAGTCCTCCAGTCTATTCTCAAGTTATCACACACAGCGGTGGAAACAACACTTCGTCACAGTCTTGAGTCATTCCTCCAGCAAAGACATTCAGTGGTCTTTGTTGTGATGTTCAAGTGGTGCGGCCATCTCAAATATTGTCTCAGAGTTTTTTTCTTTCGTTCTTCTGTTTAAAAAACAAACAAACATTTATTTTTTATATTTTTAAATATTGCTGCATGTGCAAATTCAAATACAGCAGGGTGTAAAGTATGTTATCCAGGTCAGCTTTTAAAAAAGGAGCTTCTAGTGGAATAATATTGTTTTTGACACTTGCCTCACCGCTCGGCTGTAATGATTTCCGAGCCGCTACATCAACAGGACCACGTTTTGTGTGTGTGTGTGTGTGTGTGTGTGTGTGTGTGTGTGTGTGTGTGTGTGTGTGTGTGTGTGTGTGTGTGTGTGCGCGTGTGTGCATACACACATGTGATATTATTCTTCTGTATTTAGGCGCCTCGAAAAAGTTATCAAGTCAGTAAAATGTGGACTTGACTCTCATGATGACAGAGTCTATCCAGCAGCAGATGCTCTTTCGAAACTGGAATTTAGCACCATAAGTGTTTGCGTGAACACGAGTGTTGTCTGAATATTTCTGCCGTATTGCCGCAGGTACTGCCTAGCAGGATACATTGGGATGGCAAAATTGTAACCTTTTTTTTGTCATTTGTAAATTGCTGAAGAAGTATTGATTGTTGCATGTGGTTGTCGTAGGTTGCAGAAAGATGCCGGCCCTCTTTGCTGGCTTTGCTTTTAGCTTCTGCTGAAGCAACAGTGTTTAATCATATAAAACTTCACACAATTTCAATGTTTTGCTGTTATTGGCAAACCAACACACCCAAAAACAGTTGTATACTACTACTAGAACGACTAATATCATGTTCACCGTCGTCATAAAGGTGATCAGTGAAGTGTAGACCCCATATGTCTGTCACGTTCCGTATTTGACAGCAGGGGGCAGGTGTTCTTGCTTGCCGCCTGCACACCTGCCACCCATTTGTTGATGATTACACCTGCTATATTTAGGCGCTCCAGCAGTCGACTCACTGCCGGAGTATTCCACGCCGTGCCATTGCTGTTGCCTATACCTTCTCGATCGAACATCACGTTAAGACTATTAAAAATCGTTGCATCCCTGGATATCTCGTGTGTAATTATAGTATTTGCTTAATCTTCTCCTTGCCGTTTTTTCGCAAGCGTTTTCTGTTGTCTCGTTATTATTTCCTGGTTTTCGTTTTTAACCAGCACTTTCTGTTTTCCGTTTAGACGGGGGGTTTTTGTTGTAATAAATATTATTTCTGTGACAAAGTTCCTTTCTGTGCCTGCTATTTCGGTGATCCATTTATTCCCAGTGTGTTGCGCACGAAGTGATTACTCTGTCGCTTCGGGCGCAACGTGACAATGTCATACTCAGCTCAAGAATGTACGATAAAGAAAATCAGTTGTGTCCGCAAGGTAGGAACCGCCTGGGGAATGTTTTTCATTTTAAATTTCTATAATTAAGATGTAATTTAAGGCGATACTATTTTGTGCTTGGCTGCTTTACAACATGGCATTTTTTCAACTTCATGACATTGTGAACGTTTCACTTGCATGGCTGTACACAGGTGAAGAGAAAACAAATAAATAAAGGGAGGAAAGAGACATTGTTAAGCAACAGAAAAAAGATGAAACACTGGGTGAGTCGCAACCTTCATAACTAGAGAAGAATAGCTGCAACGTGGGAGAAACAGAAAGGGGGAAGGGGAGGAGAGAAAGGAGACAATGCCGACGGAGAGACAACAGAAGAGCAATACGGAGGGGAATGACTGGAAGAGAGGGTCTGGTGGATTAGTGTAAATCAGGTGAGGAGGTGGAGGATGCATTAATATGTAATTTATTGATGAGGGATAGAATATGCGTACAGAGCAAGCTCCAGACTGGAGGCGAAGCAAATCCAAAGTGCGGTGGAAGTCCCTGACGTTAGCATTATGCGCCTTTCCATTTATGCACTTCATACATACTAATACTTTCACACGCACACACACGCACGCACACAAACAGCAACCTCCATTGCTGGTCTGTTTAGCTGTTTACATAAACAAGACACAGGAAAGGGATAAAACTAAGTTTGGCAAGTGCCTTTTTTTGTTAATTGGACAATTCTCCATAAAGCTGTGATGTAACTTCAAAACAGCAATTAATGAAAGATAAGACCCTTTCAAGACACCAGAGAATCATCTCCAATTTAGGTTGTTTTGGTGGGATTGGAATTAAATGTCACTGTTTTCAACATCAAATAGCTTTTCAGTGGTGAAGCTATTTTCATGATGACATCATTGGCTATTGTCTACGTAAGTTTCATGACCTGGGGCAGTTCTAAACTTCAAATGCATCTCTTCCTTTTGACATCCTATAACTATCCGCCCCAGTGTATAAAAAATGCAGCAGAGCGGCATGGAAAGTCCACAGCTGGAGACAATGGGTGAGAAGTGGGCAGAGATGTGTTGGCTGACATCTTGTGAACCCCACTAGCCTCCCCTTGACAAATTCCTGTACTTATGAAGTCCTCTCAGAGCAGTTACACATTCTGGCGTTTTTCATGTAACCCCAACAGGAAGCTCCAGTCAGCTTCTAAGACATCCCACACAAATTAGGGCCACATACGCAGGTATTTCCCAAAGTTAAAACAATAATCTCTGGCTAAGATAGTCCTCACAACTCCATCAGCAATAGGGCTGGAAATAACAATTATTTCATCAATTAATCAGTTGATTATTTTGTTGATTAATCGATAAGTAGGCTGAAAACACTTTCTTTTTCATCCCTTCATTCAAAAACAGGGTTTTATTCCTAAATTCAGATTCATTATGATTCAATTATGGGTTTGGTCCGCATCATCAGAAGATCAAAAGAATGTTTTTTTTCCAAACTAAAAATTATGTTGCCAAAACATACATTATCCTTCTGCTTTCATGGAAGAGGAGAGAAATGTTAGTATACATCCTGTCGAGAGGCTGTAATTCTGAGGATTTGAATGATTTTAAATTTGGCGAGGTCTTAACTCATTGAATACCACCCCTTTTCACTGGAGCAACCCCCTCAATCCCTCACATTTTACTGAATTTTGACTGATTTTCAAGGCCCACAGAATTTTCTGTTCTATGGCTATATATACATGCAACCTGTCAAACGAAAGGTGAGGCTCTCTTCTTTCAGCAGAAAAAAAAGTTAGTTTCTATCTTTCTCCGTTCGTTGGCAATCAGCATTAGAAAACTGCTAAGTTTTATGGAAAAGGCCGATTTTCTGCAGAAATCCAGAGAAAATGAGCTTTTTGTAAAAGCATGCATTTCAAGCATCATTTCAAGTTTTACACTATTTTTTGCTTTTGTGACAGCTCAAATACCTCAATAATGTGTTCCTCCTTCAAAAGAACATTACAAATAATGTTTTTGTAGCAAAATAATTTATTTGCACACAACAAAACTATTGAACTATGAACAAAAGTGCAGCTGTGGAGAAGATGGTTTTTGGCTTCCATCCAGTTTGTCACCACATCGATTCATCTCACCACGTCCAGATGCATGACCTATAAATGATAGAAACATAAAAAGTTGCAAATATATCTTGCTGCAGAGTGAGGTACAATAATTTTATTTACCTTTCTTTCCACCACCAAAGCGAGGAGTTGTCATCTTTTGGCTTCTGGTTGGACAATCTGTAATTTATAGAAGTATGTACAATTACCACACTTTTATTTTTCTATTTTTTTTTATTGTTGCTTTCCACTTACATTTCAACATCTCTCACACACACACACATACATGCTCGCACACCGCTATTTACACCATTCATTCCACGTTGCTCAGCATCCAATTTGAAATGAAATGGAATATGAATTTAACACTAGTGGTTTTAGCAGAGCTGAGCGGACCAAATGTGTCCTGTTTTTTTTGTTTTGTTTTTTTAAAACCTATGGCGACATGCAAGTCAGCACATTTACGGCGCATATTTTCATCCACATCTACGAGACGCATCAACCGTACATAAATGATTAGTGTTACTGGCAACTTCATAGTCTAGCGGGGAATGTAGCGGTACATAAAAGTGACTGAGGAGGCATACGAAGTGATGAAGTTTTGAATGGGAACTTGCAAGCTAGTCAGCAGTTACCTCCTCGTTCCAGCGGCTCTGGCGAGGACTCTCAGCTGCTTTCCGTTATGTTCGAAGGCACGTATTCGTCCGACAGATCGGGATCCAAATCGCTCTCCAATTCATCGTTTTCGCCGTCGTCATTACGAGACGATTCCAACGAATCGCTGACGTGTGCCCGGCGTCGGCCATGCGAAGCAATGCAGCCTCTTTGCCGTCATCGCTGGAAGTCGCCGGGGAGACGATTTGTGGGCGATGTGGGGCATCGGGAGGCACAAAATGCTCTGCCAAGCGATGATCGCTGACGTGGAGCAAGTTCATCTTCATCAGATGAACTCGAAACTCGGCGTGAGCTATGCGGGCTGCGTGTAGCACGCCATGTTTGTGCAGGCCGACGTTCGTTTGACGGGTGCCGCTTTCGATTAGTGACCGAAGCGTCATTTTCTCTTCCACACAAACACCATCTCCTTTGTTGTTTTGTTTCGGGGACGCTTTTATACCGAAAAAAAATCATTTTTAGTTAGTTATTTCCTTTTCTCCATCGTTGCTAGTTGCTAATGTTCCACTATCCACATACGCCCCTCCTTCACTGTACGCCCTTTCTACTCCTTCTGCGGCGTGATCCTGGTTGATTTTTGCACCACTGCCACCCGATGGCCATTTTTTTGCTATTTAACATTGCCGTCAAGCCTAATCCTGTGGTGAGAAGTTGCATCAGACTCTCTAGCACCCTCCCCCATGAAAACACGTGATTGATTAATACGTCATGGGGAGGGAGCGGCTATGCGCTAATTGACGTATTTATACGTCAAAGGGTGTAAATGAGTTAATGATTTCAACAACTAATTGAAAGAAATACCATATTTTCGGTGTACCTTCAATGAATGGCCTATTTTAAAAGTGTTTTCATAGACAGGGCGCACCGTATTATAAGGCACATATAACAGAAGTCACAATTGTGGCTGCGGTTGCATGATGCATCCACTAGATAGAGCTACGCTAAAGGGAATACAATTCAATAGCTTTATTGATATAGAGCGTTCACTATTTCACATTAAATGGTTTAAAGCAGGCAGCCCAGTAGTCCAGTGGTTAGCACGTCGACTTCACAGTGCAGAGGTACCGGGTTCACTTTCCAGCACTGGCCTCCCTGTGTGGCGTTTGCATCTTCTCCCCGGGCCTGCATGGGTTTTCTCCAGGTACTCCGGTTTCCTCCCACATTCCAAAAATATGCATGGCAGGCTGATTGAATACTATAAATTGTCCCTAGGTGTGAGTGTGGGCATGGATCGTTGTTCGTCTCCCCACCTACTGCCTGAAGACAACTGGGATAGGCTTCAGAATCCCCCGCGACCCGAGTGAGGATAAAGCGGTTCGGAAAATGAATCAATGGTTTAAAACAGCGAGCCCCAACCTTTTTTTGCCCCATGGACCGGTTTAATGTAAGACAATATTTTCAGGGATCGGTCTTTAATGTGTGGCGGATAAAAAAATAATATGATATGACCTGTATGAAAACTGTTGTATTTTCTAAACATAATAATGAACACGAATCATGACACGAGGAACATCCTATCTGGCCGTAACACTCTCTGGTTGCTATGGTAATGTCTAAACATGCCTTCAAAATAAGATACACTGCAAATACAAAGTGCATGAAAAATACGACTCACCATTGCCGCATATTATGCAGCGTGGGTTTGGTGCGTGAGAATCTCCCGTTGAGATAAATCCGTATCTTAAGTAGGACTCCTGATACTGTCTATTAAATGTAGCTTTCTTTTTCTTGAAAGTCATAGGCTCCTCTTCTGTGTCCTGGCTGGGCCTTTCCCCTTCCCCAAAAAACTTTCCAAAGATGTTGGTTTTTTACTCCTTTAGTGGTAACTTACCACATGACCAAGAAACGCGCCTTGACCAGCGTCAAGAGTGACATACTGGAGACGGAAGTAACAGAGAATCCGGTAATTGTTCAAAATAAAACATCTTTCAGATTACGAAATTAATAAAATGGAAGAAATGTAAGTTATTTATTCTTTCTGAGCGGCCCAGTACCAAATGACCCACAGACCGGGACGGGTCCATGGTCCGGGGGGTTGGGACCGCTGGGATAAAGGGTGTCGTAAGCCAATTCCTCTGTTGAGAGATGGTCTCTCCACCTTCACTAAGATGGCTTCTCTCCCTCTTCTTTCAAACCATCTGTCTTCTCTGTCAAGAATATGTACATGAAGAGTTATGCAGTCTGTGTTATACCATGCGCCTGCTCTGTGGTTGTTTGGTTTCCCCAAGGCACCAGTTTGGTCTAAGGACGATGAGGATGGAGCTGCCAGGCAAGAGAGTGAGAGAAAGACCGAAGAAAAGGTCGATAGAAGCAATGAGGGACGTCTTGTGGGCAGTTAGTATTAGAAAGGAGGATGCAGAAGGTAGGCTTCGATGGAAAAGGATGACGTGCTGTGGCAAGCCGAAAGGAAGCACCGGGAATGCAGCGGTTGCCAATTGATTAGCTAAGGAGAGAAAGTCAGAAGCTTCATTTATCAAAGTGCTGCTGGAGGTGTAAACTCCACCACCCCTTTCAACTGATACACTCTGTTAGACCTTATCAGAGCCAGTGTGATCAAATGAGCTCTTGAGCCTTTTCCACGCTGTTTAACGCTTTCACAGGGAGGCCTGATGTGCACGTATCTTCAGTCAAACCACACTGAGATAGCTTGCGTCCAATTCAATGGAGAAGTGCACATCATATATAGAACATACATGTGCATTTGTGTTGTTGTTAGCATAGAAGTTGCTGAAGTTGAGGATGAGGAGAAAGGAGCGTCAACGCGGAGCGCAAATGCGTATTTGGAACTGAGAGTCGCTGCTCAGATTTACATAGGATAGGAGAAATGAACCAATCTCTTTTTTCATCAATGGACGCTACAGCTTCTTGTTTGCTTTGAAACTTAGCTTAAAGTCGACGTGTGCACATTTTGAGCATTACGTCTCTGATCCACGAGTGAAAGGACATTTTGGTTCTCTCCTCTTTCATCTATAGGGGTGTTCACACGGCAAGATTTGGTCCGGTTGCCCCAGTAGAGCGTTCACACGTGCAAATTAGCTCCGGCGTAGCCCCGGAAAACAGCTTACACCGGAGCAAATTGGATCCACCTCAGGGAGGTGGTTTAAAAATTTGCTCCAGAGCAAATGCTCGTTTGCGAAGCAGCACCGATGTAAATTTGCACGTGTGAACGCAACTGGGTTAAATTTGCTCCAGAGCAAATGCTTGTGAAGAGTTGATTACGTACGGCGAGAATGCGTTGCTTTCGTGCTCTGTCGGACTTCCGTCATGTGTTTGTTTAATAACGACACAAGACTTGGCTGGTAACAGCTTTCCTTTTGTAGGAGACTGGACTGTCTCGGAGTTGTTTGTGTAGTTTGTTCATTTGTTGTGTGTTCACAACCCCCAGCACCCCATATAATTTATTTTGTGATTTCCTCTCTTGATTTTCTGTTTGGCGCATTACGTGTTTGCTTTTCTGAGTGTCATTGAAGTCATCGTTGATTTACGTTTTCGAGGGCGGTCACTCTCGAGCAGAAGGCACGGAGACCAAGAAGGAGAAGGACGTGCCTGTACAGTAGTCGCTTGGGTTGTGTATACGTTTTAAAAAGAACCAACACGACAACTCATTTGTTTTCTGTCATTTTGGTCCGCTGCAGAAACTGCCGTGTGAACGCAAGTGGGGCTGCACCGACGCTGTGCTGGTGCTGACACGCTCAGCGGCTTTGTACGTGTGACCGCTCCACAAAATTTTCTCCGGTGTAAAATATATCACAACAAAATACATCGGTGTAGCTCCGGAGCAAATGTGTGCCGTGTGAGCACCCCTTATAACTGCTTCAAAAAACAAAGTGTATGAGGAAAAGTCGTTAAGATTGCACGACTGTCCGTATTTTAATGTTATGTGTTGTGTTTATTATTTTACTTTATCTGAACTGTTTTGTTAAGCGCTTTGTTACAGCTGCAGCTGTTTTGAAAGTGCAATATAAATCAGATGTATGTATATACTGTATGTAGAAGGAATCTACCTGATTATTTATTTATTTATGAAGCGTCATCCTGTAGCTACATTTAAAACACAAAGGGCCATTCAGTTTGTGTGTACGTGACTTCTTTTTTCACCAGGAGCTGTATTATCATACTCGCCCATGCACATTCCTCACAATAGCAATGTTAATATTAAAACCTTATGCAATGAGGCTTTCAGCCGCATTTCCTTCTCAGACAAAATGGAGGCATGTATCGTGTCTTTGACTGACACTTACAGATTAAGGAATGAATGTGCAGTGCACAATCCGACTGAATTGTCGCTTTTAGAATGATCCCCATCATCAGATGAAGCCTTCATGGAAGTTTCATGTTAGCACTTAAATCAATGCATGGACATCAGAGAACAAAAACATGGACATGCAACTTCAAACAGGTTTGCTTGACTGCCATGTCAGCAGCAAACTTTGATGGATTTCTGCACCTGGGAAAGTTATGGAAGTGAACGCTTGCCGCAAAATGACCCAATCTAAGTTTTCTTGGGCCCAAATTCTGATAATTGGCCACAAGGCTATTTCGCATGACATGGTGTCCGATATACCGAAGAAAATCGAAAAATCCGGACTGGATACCAAACTCTCAAGTCGATAATTGTACACACAGTAGCATTGGATATTTTGAAGCAACAGTCAGAGATACTAAAGAAGGATTTTGTTGTTGTATTTGGCAAAGTGCTGCCTCTAGTTTGCCAGGTGTTTTTGAGTGGACCGCTGCCAACAGTAAAACGAGGAGATGAGCGCCTTAGCCGATTAACCGTGCTGACTAAATGGCTGTAAAACGTGTGCTTCCCAAATAATGTTTCATTTTCTGGGAACATCGACACCTCTTCCAACATGACAGAGGACATCTAAATAAAGATGTGCTGAAACTGCTGGCTCCCAATATCTTCTACAGTGTATGTCACTGTTTCAAAAACATCAGGTAAGATTGTCCACCACAGCTGATAAGGCAGGAGCCTGGCACCAAGCTAATCAAACATGAAGTGAAATATAAAATCCAAAACAGATGGTGTTGACTTTGAAGTCAAGATGGCGCCCGAGTAGGCAGCCGTCGGCAAGTGCTCTCATGAGCCTTGCTTTTTTTTGTTGTTTTTTGGTTTGTTTTGTCACTTTGTGTTTGTTGTTACATCGTGTGGACCTGATGTGGACTTTTTTCAGCATTTTTTGGCCACGACATTCATCAAGGAGGAGACTCTGTGCTTGGTGGTTGCGCCTTCTCGGCAGCATGGGTATGCCAGCACTGTTTTTGCCTGGGAGGAATGTCGGCGCCATTTGACTGTCGTTGCTGGACAGTCCCGGGGCGCTTGTGTCTTGCGCCTTTTATGGGCAGCATTTTTCACAGCCCCGCTTTGTTCAGCGGAGAGATGGGTGCTGTTGAACGGTCTGCGGCTGGATGGATGTAAGGCTTGAGGAGCCGACGATGAGAAGAAAGGAGCGTTAGCGCGGAGCGCCGATGCGGATGTGGAATTGGGAGTCGCGGCTTGGAATTGAAGTGGATTTACATGGGACAGGAGATGTGAGCCAATCTCTTTTTCGTCAATGGACGCTACAGCTTTGTGTTTGCTTTCAAAACTTAGCTTGTAGCCGACGTGTGCACATTTTCAGCATGGCGTCACTGATCCACTGGTGAAAGGACACTTTGATCCTCTCCTCTTTCATCTATAACTGCTTCAGAGAACAAAGTGTATGCAGAAAAGTGGTGAAGATTGCACGACTGTCTGTGTCCTTTGTGTTGTGTTGTGTTGTGTTATTTTTGTTATTTTGACTTCAAAATGGCGCCGCGTGAGTGGCTGCCTTTCCAGCAGCTCCTATATTTTGTTGTTCTACTTCTTCCTTTCATAACTTTGCTGCTGTGAATCTAGAATTTCTCCATTGCGAGACTAATAAAGGTTTATCTTAACATCATCTGCGCCCCACTCACCATCGATGAAGTTCACTCCTTCCTTACCCTGCCAAGCACCACCACCACCAGCCTCCTCAATTACTCTATCTCGGATTTTACAGAAAAAATGAAGAACCTTCTTCCTTATCGAATACTACCCCTTGTTCTCTATATATTGCTCATATCATTTATGAAACAAGTAGGTGATATACTGTGTATATATATATATATATATATATATATATGCAAAAAAAGATGCTAAATTAGAAACCAATCCAGTACAAAGGAAACAATACACGCTTCTGTTAACACAAGTATAAGTGTAGCTTGTGAACTATTTCCAATATAAATGCTGGATATATGAAAACAAACAACCACCTTTATATACAGTACATGAACTGATAATCGTATCAATGAACAACACTCTTATAACAGATTCACATATGACTAAATGTGTGTCGCATCTCGCCCATCTCCGCTTTGTTCCAGTAGCTCATTTGTCATCAAGGTTCTCTGGTTGCCCCCACTGCAACACCTCCGAACACAGCAGTGGGGGCACAAACAGCTTCCCCGCGGGACATTCAGCCGGGACTTGGACCCCATCTTGAGCCTCCTGTATCCTCCTCTCGATCTCCCACCTCAACGCCCCCAGGATGCAATGGGTCGGAAGAATGGCCTCCGGCGTCCGGTCCCTTTACACAGGGTCGTGGGGACGGGAAAGGGCATCAGGCTTGGTGTTCTTGGATCCAGGACAATATGTGAGGGTGAAATTAAACCGGGTCAATAGGAGAGCCCACCGGGCCTGACGTGAACTTAGTCTTTTGGCGGAGCGAATATACTCCAGGTTCTTATGGTCCGTGTAAACAGTAAATGGCTCCTTAGCCCCCTCGAGCCAGTGTCGCCATTCTTGTAGGGCTGCGACTACAGCCAGCAGTTCTCGATTGCCCACGTCGTAGTTCGACTCGGCGACACTGAGTCGACGAGAGAAAAAGGCGCAGGGGTGCAACTTCTGCTCGACCGGAGAACGCTGGGACAAGACCGCCCCCACTCCTGAATCCGAGGCGTCCACCTCAACAATAAAAGGATGGTCAGGATCAGGATGTTGTAGTACGGGTGGGTTAGCGAAGGCTTTCTTTAAATTCGCGAATGCAGAGTCTGCATCTGAGTCCCACTTGAAAGGGATCTTAATGGACGTCAACCGGGTTAACGGAAGAGCCTTTTGGCTATAGTTACGGACAAATCTTCTATAAAAATTGGCAAACCCCAAGAACCGTTGCAGTTCCTTACGGCTAGTGGGTGTCGGCCATTCCACCACCGCCTTAGTTTTGACGGGGTCGGCTCTCAGCTTACCCTGCTCAATGATAAACCCCAGGAAAGAGATGGTTGGTACGTGAAACTCATATTTTTCTGCCTTCCACCAGCGAGTACGGGGGTTGCCGCCACGACAGGCACAAACCACCTTACGGCCACAACTCAGATTGGCCGCCTCAACAATAGAGGCACGGAACATGGTCCACTCGGACTCAATGTCCCCCGCCTCCCCCGGAACATGGGAAAAGCTCTGTCGGAGGTGGGAGTTGAAACTCCTTCTGACAGGGGATTCCGCCAGACGCTCCCAACAAACCCTCACAATACGTTTGGGTCTGCCAGGACGGACCGGCATCTTCCCCCACCATCGGAGCCTACTCACCACCAGGTGGTGATCAGTTGACAGCTCCGCCCCTCTCTTCACCCGAGTGTCCAAAACATGCGGCCGCAAATCCGATGATACAACCACAAAGTCGATCATCGAACTTCGGCCTAGGGTGTCCTGGTGCCAAGTGCACATATGGACACCCTTATGTTTGAACAAGGTGTTCATTATGGACAGTCCGTGACGAGCACAGAAGTCCAATAACAAAACACCACTCGAGTTCTGATCGGGGGGCCTTTCCTCCCAATCACGCCCCTCCAGGTCTCACTGTCATTGCCCACATGAGCATTGAAGTTCCCCAGCAGAACAAGGGAGTCCCCAGCAGGAGTACTCTCCAGCACACCCTCCAAGGACTCCAAAAAGGGTGGGTATGCTGAGCTGCTGTTTGGTGCATATGCACAAACAACAGTCAGGACCCGTCCCCCCACCCGAAGGCGGAGGGAGGCAACACTCTCGTCTACCGGTGTGAACCCCAATGTACAGGCACTGAGCCGGGGGGCAATGAGCATGCCCACACCTGCTCTGCGCCTCTCACCGTGAGCAACTCCAGAGTGGAAGAGAGTCCAACCCCTCTCAAGAGAACTGGTACCAGAACCCAGGCTGTGTGTGGAGGCAAGTAATGATATTTTGTAGTTAACAAATAAATGGCCTTCCTTCACATAAGAAGCCTAACTCATAATTTATTTTCGAGACACATTTGGAAACAATTCAATTGACATAAGGTTTAGAAACTATTTGAAACAATTTAACCATTGAGTGAAATGTCATGAATAATTCTTGAACTGTGTATCTTTGTCAATTCAGGTAAAAAACTAACCTGACATTATGCATTCAATTTTGAAACATGTCACTCCAGCAGTAGTTTGCGTGATTCCAGTGAGCAGAGAACTTCTATATAGGCTCACTGTGTGGAAAACAAGCAGGGTAGCTGCAAGGCGAAAATCCAGTTGCCTGAGGCTGAGCTGATCTAATTGACACCTGTCTGACATCTCAGGCGAGCCAGTGCTGCCATTTTGTGTCCTGATAAAAGGTGAATACTAGCTGTTAGGTGGTGTGGGAATTGGGGTGGGGTTAGGGTCAAGCTATCAAATGCTGCCACCAAAAAATATTTAACTCAACTGTAGCTTCCCATTTCAACATCTTATATATGTGCACACTATATGCAGAAAATGAAGTGCCATTCTGTCATTGGAACACTGCCAACGAATGGCAAGGCACTTTTAGCGGCTTGTTATAGTTGAACTTATTACATCGTAATAGGAATGAGTTAACTGTATTAAAACATTCTCACACATTTTGTACTCGGGCTGGACGATAAATTGAATTTGCAGTATGATGCCAATGTTAAGATTTTGAAATCACAAAGGCTGAGATTTGCTACCATTTGACTGGTCATTTCATTACAACACTAGGAGCAGTGGAGGAGAAGGGCAGGGTGGTGGTAGTAGATAATGGTGAGGAGCAGGCACGGAAAGAAACACTGTTCGCAGACCAGCGCCGGCTTTCAGTGAAGGTTCCGTCTCATGAGACATTGAGGCGAGTGCCTAAATTGCTTGAGCTTTTTCGCCTCGCAAGGTTAAAAAAAACAGACCATGTTTTTAGAGTTGTTTGGGCTGCCATTGTATGTTGGAATGTGTGTGGAATAAGTGGGAAAGTGTCTGCACAAGTCTACTCGGCAGTCTGATGTGTGCTGATGTAAAATAAAAATACTGACCATTTTCAATCCGAAAAATATTTTGTCAGCCGAGGGAGGTTTCATCGTCTGGTAAAATGATTTAAAAATGGCGTTGCCATGCAAAGTTGTCAAGCGGTCTAAAACTAAGAGGGTAAAATCGTCTGTATGTTTGATTGAATGAAAACAAAGACTAACTGTCAGAGTTTTTCTCCAACAAAGTTGAAGAAATGACTCGGCACACAGGGAAAATTGTCTTCAATATCGGCGGCAGGGATCTCTGAGGGAGAACGGCGGTTTGTTGCCCCGGTAATCACACTCTCGAGCTCCCTTCCCGCCAATTCGGACATTTATTGTAAGATACAAGAAAAACACTGCTCCCGATATTTGCATACCGCACCCCTCGGTAGTGATTGGTTACCTTGGTTTGAGCTTTGAACCACAGGTATGTTGATGCCTTTCTGGCTGGTCTACACTGAATCAACATATTGCAGACTTTGCGGACGACAAATGTCGCCTGGGCGCGACGGGTGTTCTCAAATCGTCTTTTGTTGTTCAACCTCTGTTCCCGAATTATTCATCTCCCATTTGTGACCGAGTCTAGCCCTCTCTCCTCTGATCGCCCACATGCATTGACATGCTAATTTTGGACTTCAACAGCCCTCCGGCCAGGTGGCCGGCGCCTTTGTGCACAGGCATTTGGGGGTGCTCGATACGCACCCGAACGTTTAGACGTGCCCAAATAAAATGAAACTTTAAACATGATACAATTTTGCTCATAGATTCCTCTGACACTAACTAAAATAAACTATGCTACTCTTTATTTAATCATTGAAATGCAGCCGAATTGTTATGCCTTACGGCGCTTTTCCGTGATTCAAATAGAAAGATATTAGATATTAAGAGTCATCAATAGGTCGGCTTTTCCTGCATTTTACCTACACATTAGCAAGTGTGATGTTACTGACTGCACTTTAGTGATGGGAACTCCGGCTCTTTTTAGAGAGCCGGTTCTTTCGGCTCGACTCACTAAAAAGAGCTCTTTCAGCTCCCAAATGGCTCCTCGGTTTTTTTGTTGCTTAAATTAATTTACTACCAAAAATAATGTACAATTATGTGTAAAATGAATTACGAATGTAAAAAATATACAGCATATCAAATATTTATTATTTATATTCTTCTGAGCATACTCAAAAAGTTCCAATCTCTGATTGTGTATATTTATAAGCCTTTAACTATTTACAGTAAAACAACATAAATAAGCTTTGATTACCAAACAAAAAAATTATAAATTAAAATTTGATATTGGATATTTTAACCTTGCACAGTCTACACGCTGTCTTTGAACTATCAACTAAGTTGAAATCAGTCCTAATTTCACTGCGTTTCCTATCCATTTTCTCACCTTTCCACTTTCTACCGTGTTGATTTTTCTCTGTACTGTCCCACTATCGAGCTCTCTCTCGTCTCCCTGTCTCTCCTGTTCGTGTGCTGCTCATAATGTGCTGCTGTGTGTGTGTCTCGAACTCCTCCCACTTCTCTTCACTGCAGCGTGTGTGTGTGTGTCTGTGTGAATGTGTATGTGTGTGTGTGTGTGTAACCCTCCCCTCCCTCTTCTACCACGGATCTTGACCAATCACGTGCGGCTTTAACCGAAAGGGGGATTTTTCTGCAGTTGGGGCCAATCTAGGAAAAGTCATAAAATTTCAAGTTAAAAAAATATCATTTAGGGGGGTTTTGGGGCGTTTTTAACACAGTGATGGGTCATTTTGACCCGAGGACAACGGGAGGGTTAAACGAGGGGGCGGAGTACTTACATCAGCTGGGGTGCTTGGCCATTGAGTGGTATTTCAGACTCAACGCTTTTTGATGATCGCTCAGTTTACGACTGCAAAACATGCAGGTAACTTTAGTCTTGTCAGTGGAACAATCTGGCAACTTTTTAAAAGTAAACTTTCCATTCATAAACTCTCTAAGTATCCATTTTCGGTGTCTCCCGCTGCCATGGCTGGGAAAAAACACATGGGCGTGGACTTCTGCAGCGCGCTTGTTTTGTTTCCGGTTTATTTATAGCACAACGTAAAATCCGCTGTGATGTGTGCCGCGTTCATCTCGCGAGAAAAAATTTAATCCTGTTAAAATTCATTTAAATTAATGCCAATAAAAACGCGCTAAACTGTCAGCTCTTATGTAAAAATAAATAAAATCCTCGTCTCACCCCTTGGGGGGTGTCTGTCCCTCATTTAGCTCAGGTCCTCTACCAGAGGCCAGGAGGCTTGAGGGTTCTGCGCAGTATCCTTGCTGTTCCCAGCACTGCACATTTCTGGACTGAGATGTCCGATGTTGTTCCCGGGATCTGTTGCAACCACTCATCTAGTTTGGCGGTCACTGCCCCGAGTGCTCCGACCACCACAGGCACGACTGTCACCTTTACCTTCCAGTCTCTCTCCAGCTCCTCTCTGAGCCCTTGGTATTTCTCGAGTTTCTCGTGTTCCTTCTTTCTGATGTTTCCATCACTTGGGCCCGCTACATCCACTACAACAGCTTTCCTCTGCCCTTTATCTATGATCACGATATCTGGTTGGTTCGCCATTACCATCTTGTCAGTCTGGATCTGGAAGTCCCACAGGATCTTCGCTCTGTCATTCTCCACCACCTTTGGAGGTGTTTCCCATTTTGACCTTGGGGTTTCCAGTCCATACTCCGCACAAATGGTCCGGTGGACTATGCCAGCCACCTGGTTATGGCATTCCATGTAGGCTTTCCCTGCCAGCATCTTACACCATGCAGTTATGTGTTGGATCGTCTCAGGTGCCTCTTTGCACAACCTACACCTTGTGTCTTGTCTGGTGTGGTATATCTGGGCCTCAATGGCTCTGGTGTTCAGGGCCTGCTCCTGAGCAGCCAGGATGAGTGCCTCTGTGCTGTCCTTCAGGCCAGCCCTCTCTAGCCACTGATAGGACTTCTTGAGATCAGCCACTTCAGTTATGGTCCGGTGGTACATCCCGTGTAGGGGCTTGTCCTCCCATGATGGTCCCTCTTCCAGCGCCTCATACTCTGTTCCCCATTGTCTGAGACATTCTGTGAGTACGTCATCCTTTGGAGCCTTCCCCTTGATGTATTCATGGAGCTTGGATGTTTCATCCTGGACAGTGGCTCTCACACTCACTAGTCCCCGGCCTCCTTCCTTTCGGCTTGCTTACAGTCTCAGGGTGCTGGATTTGGGATGGAACCCTCTATGCATGGTTAGGAGCTTTCGGGTCTTAACGTCCGTGGTCTGAATCTCTTCCTTTGGCCACCTTTTTTATTCCTGCAGGGTATCTGATCACTGGCAGGGCATAGCTGTTTATTGCCCGGGTCTTATTCTTGCCATTGAGCTGGCTTCTTAGGACTTGCCTCACTCGCTGGAGGTATTTGGCCGTAGCCGCTTTCCTTGTTGCCAGTTCGAGGTTGCCATTGGCTTGTGGTATACCGAGGTACGTGTAGCTGTCCTCAATGTCTACTATTGTTCCTTCAGGGAGTGAGACCCCTTCAGTGCGGACTACCTTTCCTCTCTTAGTCACCATCCGACTACATTTCTGAAGCCCGAATGACATCCCGATGTCGCTGCTGTAGATCCTGGTTGTGTGGATCAGGGAGTCTATGTCCCTTTCGCTCTGAGCATACAGCTATGTCATCCATGTCGAGGAGGTGACTGATCGTAGCTCCATTTCTGAGGCGGTATCCATAGCCTGTCTTGGTGATTACTTGGCTTAGGGGGTTCAGTCCTATGCAGAACAGCAGTGGGGAGAGTGCATCACCTTGGTATATGCCACATTTGATTGACACTTGGGTAAGTGGCTTGCCATTGGCTTCAAGTGTGGTTGGTTTTCCACATTCTCATCGAGTTCGCAACGAAGGCTCTTAGGGTCCTGTTCACCTTATACAACTCCAAGCATTCAGTGATTCATGTATGTGGCATCGAGTCATAGGCTTTTTTGTAATCAATCCAGGCTGTGCACAGGTTGGTATGCCGGGACCTGCAGTCATGTGCGACTGTTCTGTCAACCAGGAGGTGATGTTTGGCTCCTCTGGTATCTCTACCAATGCCCTTCTGTGCTTCGCTCATGTATTGATCCATGTGTCCACTTATCTTAGCCGCAATGATGCCTGACATAAGCTTCCATGTTGTGGAGAGACAAGTTATTGGCCGATAGTTGGATGGGACTGCACCTTTTGAGGGATCCTTCATGATCAGGATCGTTCGCCCTTCGGTTAGCCATCCTGGGTGAGTCCCATCCCTCAGCAGCTGGTTCATTTGTGCTGCTAGGCGCTCATGGAGTGCTGTGAGTTTCTTTGGCCAGTAGGTATGGACCATGTCCGGGCCTGGTGCTGTCCAGTTCTTCATATCTGAGACTCTTTCCTGTATGTCTGCCACTGGTATGGTAACTGCGTTCTGTTCAGGGAGGTTGCTGTGCTCCTCTCTCAGGGTCACCAGTCATTGTGCACTGCTGTTATGTGTAACCTCCTTCTCCCATATGCCTTGCCAGTACCTTTCAGTTTCCAGTCTTGGTGGGTCAGCTCTGTTGTTAGGACCCTGCCACTGAGCGTACACTTTCGCAGGTTGTGTTGCGAACAGCCTGTTTATTCGTCTGGCCTCATTCTCTTTCGTGTACCGCTTTAGGCGGCTGGACAGGGCTTGGAGCCTTTGTTTGGCAGTTTCGAGTGCTTCAGGTATGGTCATCTGGATGTACCTCTCGGGTATCGGCCTTTTCATCACACCTCTCTGGGCCTCCGTCAATTGACTCACATCTTTCCGAGCCGCCTTGATCTTAGCCTCCAACCGTCTTTTCCATGGTGGGTAACATATCTCATGGCTTCCATAAGATAAGAAAAGATAAGAAAGCCTTTATTAGTCTCGCAATGGAGAAATTCCCAATTCACAGCAGCAAAGTTATCAAAGGAAGAAGTTGAACAACAAAATATAGGAGCTGCTGGAAAGGCAGCCACTCTCGCGGCGCCATTTTGAAGTCAAAATAACAAAAATAACACAACACAACACATAGGACACAGACAGTCGTGCAATCTTTACCACTTTTCTGCATACATTTTGTTGTCTGAAGCAGTTATAAGATAACATAAGATATCCTTTATTTGTCCCACACTGGGGAAATTTACAGCCTCCAGCAGCAAGAATGTAGGCAGAAAGAAGAAAGAAGAAAAAACAAACAAACACCGTTCAATTAAGTGCAATATAAATACAAAATGGATAAATCGCAGTGCTATTTACAGTTGTTTTTCACATCAATTACAGATGAAAGAGGAGAGGATCAAAGTGTCCTTTCACCAGTGGATCAGAGACGTCATGCTGAAAATGTGCACACGTCGGCTACAAGCTAAGTTTTGAAAGCAAACACGAAGCCGTAGCGTCCATTGACGAAAAGAGATTCGTTCACTTCTCCTGTCCCACGTAATCCGCTTCAAACTCCAAGCCGCGACTCCCATTTCCAAATCCGCATCGGCGCTGCGCGCTAACGCTCCTTTCTTCTCATCGTCGGCTCCTCAAGACTTACATCCATCCAGACGCAGACCGTTCAACAGCACCGATCTCTCCGCTGAACAAAGCGGGGCTGTAAAAAATGCTGCCCATTCCAGGCGCAAGACACAAGCGCCCCGGGACTATGGTTGCTCTTATAGCCAAGCATCTCTAGGATCATTGATATTGAAAGCGTATATCAGCTCATTGGTTTCCGTGATCGTTACGGTAGGGATCGCCCTCAGTGCTGCATTCACACTTTCCATGAGACTTTCAGGTGGTACTTCACATAGCCGTTGTAATCGGTTTCTAGGTTGCCCAGCTTTAATTCTCGCCATGCTCTTAGCTTTCAGGTCAGTTGCTACCTCGCTCAGCATTTCATTCATTGGGGCTGGCCTCCCAATCTCATCATCTGCATTCATTGGGGCTTGCCTCCCAATCTCTGGTATGACCTCCTCCTCTGATCTGGCAGCCTGGGGCCCTTCACCATGGAACCTGCGTTGTACCTCATCAATCTCAAGTTGTGACAGTAGTTGCCGTTTGTGGATGTTGGAACACTGAGCTACTCGTTGTTTCGTGGTCAACCGTGACTGTGGGTTTCGAAGTAACATTTAGCCCACATTCTCTGCATGTAACCCCTCTGACTAGGGTTGCTTGAGTAGTAGCATTCCAACAGAGCCATGTTATCGCATCTCGCCCATCTCCGCTTTGTTCCAGTAGCCCATTTTTCATCTGACGTCTGAGCCGGCATGTCATTCGTTTTCTTGTCTCTCATTTTTTTTGCCCCAAACGGGATTCGAACCACCGTCTCCCATACGCCAAACCGATGCCTTACCAACTGAGCTATCCAGCCGCTTTATGTATATATATATATATATATACACACACATCAAACGGTATTTGCAAGGGCAAGAGGCGTCTTCTCAGGTCAAATAATCAGCAAAATCTTAATTTCTTTTAAGTGCATGGATGTTTCAAAAGAGTTTAAAAAACTGTGATGTTCCAACTAAACTCAAAAACAACTTTTATCCATGTTGCATGGGCTTCTGCAGATTCTTTCCAATCCTTTTCCTTTTCTTTCTGCTCTCCTCTCTCTCTCTTTTATACCAAACTGTCCCTGCTCTAATCAGGTGGCCAAGTAGCCACATCTGTTGGTATTATCAGGCATGCTGGGAAATGTAGTGTCTGGATTGTTGGCCATTTTTGTGTGCATCACAGGCTTCTGAGGTAATGTCCTTCGACCACACATTCCTGTGTGATGCCACTACATATATATATATATATATATAGTACGTGAGGTTGCAGAGCTGTGAGTCGGACAGGCTTCTCTGCAGCACTGGAGCGCCGCAGGGGACTGTTCTGGCTCCATTCCTGTTCATCCTCTACACCTCGGACTTCAGACACGCCACTCCAAACTGCCACCTTCAGAAGTTCTCCGATGACTCTGCGATTGTTGGCCTCATTACAGAGGGGGACGATCGGGAGTACAGGGGACTGACAAAGGACTTTGTGGACTGGTGCCAGCAGAATCTCCTCTAGATCAACCCTAGGAAAACTAAGGAGTTGGTTGTGGATTTCTGCAGGAAACAGTCCTCACCAGCACCGATGAACATCCAGGGTATGGACATAGAGAGGGTGACCTCCTACAAGTACCTAGGTGTTCTTCTGAACAACAAACTGGAGTGGTCTACAAACACGGACACCCTGATTAGGAAAGGACAGAGCCAACTCTTCCTACTCAGGAACCTGAGGTCTTTTGGGGATCAGGGGTCGCTCCTTAAGACTTTCTTTAACTCGGTGGTGGCCTCGGCCATCCATTATGGCATTGTCTGCTGGTCAGGCAGCATCTCGGCCCGGGACAGAAAGAGACTGGAGCGACTGGTCAGGAAGGCCAGTTCTGTCCTGGGCTGCTCCCTTGACACTCTGGAGGAGGTGGGCAACAGAAGGATGCTAACTAAGCTAAAAGCTATGATGGACAGTCCCTCCCACCCCCTCCAGCACGCCCTGACAGCACTAGGTAGCTCCTTCAGCCAGAGACTGTTACACCCGCGCTGCAAGAAGGAGAGATACCAACGCTCGTTCCTACCGACTGCTGTCAGGCTGCTGAATAATAATAATAATAATAATAATCAAATGATGGGAAAAACAATTGTAAATAGCACTGCGATTTATCAATTTTTGTATTTATATTGCACTTAATTGAACAGTGTTTGTTTGTTTTTTCTTCTTTCTTCTTTCTACCCACATTCTTGCTGCTGTAGGCTGTAAATTTCCCCAGTGTGGGACAAATAAAGGATATCTTAATAAACAATATTTGGTCCATTTAGTAGCCGATATATGAATGTGTATGGCAGCGTATGGTGGTGTATATGCCATCTAATCGTTTACACTGCATTTTTATTATCACACATCTAATATATATTTGATTTTGAGCAACATGAGCATCACTCATTCCAAGTCATGTTAAAAAAAATTGTTTTTAGTCACATAATCCAAGTACAATAATAGTAATGTAACTAGAATATTTTTAATTGCTTTGGCAATTCTACATACCAATTTTTACGACATTCAAACAAACAAACATATCAACATGGTGTATAGTTTTTTAAAATTTGTATGTTTGTTTAATATGCATGGTTTTGGAGTGCCGGAGAAATCATGAAAACACACAATTCAAATCCAAATTACAAGAACTGTGAGGCAGACGTGCTAAGCCAGGGGTCGGCAACCCAAAATGTTGAAAGAGCCATATTGGACCAAAAAAAAAAAACGAAAAACAAATGTGTCTGGAGCCACAACAAATTAAAAGCCTCAGAAAGAAGGCAACACACACTGTATGTATCTCATTCATCATTCATTGGCATTTCAATCACAGTGTGATTATCTGTTTGTGCCTGACTGGGAGCACCGTCTGGTATGGCTAAAGAGGCCGATCCGGGAGTGACAGTCCCTGTTGCAGTGGATGCACCTGAACACACAGTTGGAGGGGGCCGCTTGTTTCTCCTGGCTGTTCTTTCTCCTGGCTCTCTTGTCTTCTGCCGATGCGCTCATCTTCTCCTCCCCTCGGCACAGACCACGTGCCAGTTCTTGTTTCCAGTTTGGGCGGTTCTGGGCCAGTGACTCCCATCCCTTCACATCTAACTCAACAGCCTTCAAGTCCCTCTTGCAAACGTCTTTGAAACGAAGCTGTGGGCGGCCCTGTGTTCTCTTTCCAGCTGCGAGTTCTCCATAGAGCAGATCTTTGGAGATCCTACCGTCCTCCAACCTTCCGGCGGTTGCCGAGCCACCGAAGGCGACGCTGACGGAGGAGGGTGTACATGCTGGGGATGTTGGCACGTTCTAAGACGTCTTTATTGGTGGTGAAGTCGGACCACTTGATACCAAGGATTCGCCTGAGGTTTCGCATGTGGAAGGTGTTGCTGCCATACACTAGGGTGCTGAGAACACAGGCCCTGTAGACTGCCATCCTGGTGTTGGTCGTCAACTTGCTGTTCTCCCACACGCGTTTGGTGAGCCGGGCAAGAGTTGTGGTGGCTCGGCCGATCCTTCTGTTCAGTTCAGGATCCAAGTCAAGCGAGTCTGTCACCGTGGAGCCAAGGTAAGTAAACTCCTTGACCACATCCAGCTGGTAGTTGTTAATGGAGATGGTGGGTTGGCTCTCCGTGTCCTGACTCAAGATGATGGTCTTCTTGAGACTGATGGTCAGCTGAAAGTCGCTGCAAGCCCTCGAGAAACGATCCATGAGATGCTGAAGATGTTCTTCCTTGTGGGCAGTGACAGCAGCATCGTCCGCAAACAGCATGTCGCTGATCAGGACTTTGCGGATCTTGGTCTTGGCCCTCAGCCTCGCCATGTTGTAGAGGCCACTGTCAGAGCGAGTATGGAGGTAGACACCCTCAGTGGAGTTCCCGAATGCGTGCTTGAGCATGACAGCGAAGTAGATGCCGAAGAGGGTCAGAGCAAGTACACATCCCTGCTTAACACCGCTTTTCACTTCGAAAGAGGAAGATGTTACGCCGTCAAACTGGACGACACCCTTCATTCCGGAGTGGAAGGAACGAATGATGCAGCCTCCCCGGGCGACCAATCCTGTCAAGGACTTTGAAGAGGCCGTCACGGCTCACAAGGTCGAAGGCTTTGGTCAGGTCAATGAAGGCAACATACAATGACTGGTTCTGCTCTCTGCATTTCTCCTGGAGCTGGCGGAGCGAGAAAATCATGTCGATGGTGGATCGTTCCGACCTGAAGCCACACTGTGATTCGGGGTACACCCTGTCAGCGAGCTTCTGGAGTCTGTTCAGGACCACTCGGGCGAAGAGTTTCCCCACGATGCTCAGTAAGGAGATGCCTCTGTAGTTGTTGCAGTCACTGCGGTCACCTTTGTTCTTGTAGAGGGTGATGATGTTACAGTCACGCATGTCTTGAGGTACCTCACCGTCTTTCCAGCACTGGTAGAGTAGATTGTGTAGGTGGTGCAGCAGAGGTTCTTTGCCGGTCTTGATCACCTCTGCTGGGATACCGTCAAGGCCAGGAGCTTTCCCGATGGGCAGGCTGTCGATGGCTTTGCTGAGCTCCTCAAGGCTTGGTAACTCGTCTCGCTCCTCCATGACGGGCAGGCGCTCAACAGACTCTAGGGTGGCATCGGAGATGGTGGTTTCTTTGCTGGAAACGTCTGAGTAGTCCTCTACCCACCGCTCCATCTGCTTGCTCTTGTCAGTGATAGTCTCGCCTGTCTTCATCTTGAGGGGGGCTGTCTTGCTGTGTGAAGGACCTATGGCTTTCTTGATCCCGTCATAGACGCCTCTGATGTTGCCGGTGTCTGCGGCCCGTTGGATGCCATCACAAAGATCCATCCAGTACTTGTTGGCGCAGCGCCTCGCTGTAGCCTGGACTTGACTTCTGGTAGCTCGGAGAGCCTGCAGTGTAGACCTGGAGGGATGCTGGTGATGTTTCAGCAGTGCTGTGCGCTTCGCTTCCATTACGGCACTGAGTTCCGTCACGTTTGCCTCAAACCAGTCCTGGCTTTTCCTTGTTCTCTTGCCGAAGATGGAATAGGCAATGTCGTGGATGGTGTTGCACCTCTGTTCCGCGTTTCCTTCTGGTGGTTTCTTCTCCAGGGCGTCTTTCAGGTGCCGGGCGAGTGCCTCCACCGTGTCCACATGGTTTGCCTTGGCTGTGTCGATGCGGGGCTTGCTTGGTGGCTTGGCTCGGTGTAGCTTCTTGGGTTGGAGTCGGATCTTGCAGCAGACCAAGGAGTGGTCTGTGTCGCAGTCAGCGCTGTGGTAGGAGCGTGTGGTGAGAATGCTGCTTCGCTGCTTGCGGCGGGTCAAGATGAGGTCCAGTTGGTGCCAGCGCTTTGAGCGGGGGTGGTGCCACGACACCTTGTGCTGCGGTTTGCTCTGGAAGAAGCTGTTGGTGACACACAGGTCTTGAAGTGTGCACAGTTCCAGGAGACGTTGTCCGTTGTTGTTCATGTCACCCACTCCCCAAGGGCCGAGGCAACTGGGCCATGATGTGTGGTCGGATCCAACACGGGCGTTGAAGTCGCCAAGAAGAACAAGTTGGTCGGTGGTTGGAACTTTCTGGATGGCTGCCAACAGCTGGTCATAAAACTTGTTTTTCGCCTCCTGCGTGGAGTATAGAGTAGGGGCGTAGACGCTGAACAGGGTGACAGTGCCGATTGCAGTGTGAAGTCGCAAGGTGAGAATCCTCTCAGTCCCTTCTCCACCAGGCTCTATCATGCTCAGCAGGGAGTTCTTGACAGCGAAACCAACGCCGTGTTCTCTGGTCTCGTCGGCAGCTTTCCCGCACCAGTAGAAGGTGTAGTGTTTCTCCCGGAGAGATCCAGTTTCGGCGAGGCGGGTTTCTTGCAGCGCAGCAATGTCAATGCTGAGTCTCAGCAGCTTGTTGTTGATCACTGCTGTCTTGCGGGCATCGCTGATGTCCATTAGCTCTGATGTCAGACCGGTTGTCATTGTCCTGACATTCCATGTTGCAAGTTTTAACAAGGGCTTGCTCCTTGTTGTGTTTCTTTTGTTGTTTCCTGGTGCATCGGTTTTACAGTCCACCTTTCAAACTATTCCTGGTCCTAATCCCTACGCACCCACTAAGGAAAGTGAACTGTGGCGGGGTAGCACCTTACTGTCCGGGGGCTGCCCGGCTTGAAGCGGGCGGTAGCTACCCAGTGGGGGTACGAGGCCCCCTCCCACTGTCAGGAGTGACCTCTAGCGCCTAGCTCTACGCCAATTACTCCAGGCCACAAGCCTGGGCAGGTGTGTTTGGAGGACCTGGCGTTGCCCATGCGCTAGATACCCCCTCTCCACGCCGTTGATGTTGTCCAAGGGAAGGGCGGGGCCCAAGCAGCTTGGCATCGACGTCGTCGCAGGAGTTGCCGGGACACTGAGAGAGTTTCACAACGCACCGCCTTAGGGACTCCAACTCCGGATTTGGCCTCTGGGTTTACTCCCGAAGGAAGATTGCCGACCAAGGCTAAGTAGCTCCTCCCACCCCACGGGTCGCAATTCGCGGCAAACGACTCGCCCCATTTGTCGCCTCTTACGAACAGCAAGGGGGTGCTAGGGACCTATTCTACCCCGGTCCCCCACGGTATGTATGTATCTATATTAGCTATATTAGCCTACTATCAAAATGTGTATTTGTAGACAACTTAGTCAAAGACCCTTCCTGATGAAATGTTTTTTTATTTTTTTCCCTGCAATGCATCCTGTAGACCAGGGGGGCCCAACCTTATTTCACCAAAGCTCTATTTTTCGATCAACCAGCCTCCCGCGATTGACCCATGACTGCACACGCACACAAACGCACGCACTTACACACGCATGCCAGAATGAGCAACAGCCATAATGGCGGCTAAGATGAACGAGGCACAGGACACACTTTTGCAGCGTGTACCGTTTTAAAATGCTTCTCTCGGTCCTTCAGATTGCCATTCTTTGCCAGTTCCCTCAGTGAATTGGACATGAAACACCGTTTCTTCTTACAACAGCCACCTGCCTGGCATCCCGCCCTGTTAATAGAAACGTGTCTCACAGGCTGTGATGCAAATCTTCATTGACAGAAATGTTGAAATGTAATATTTATTCAACATATTTTTACAGCATTGGAAAATGTTAAGAATGTTTGTCATCCTACAGAAACCATATTCAAACAAAAAATATATTTTCACTCCCCCATCTTTTTCCATTTTTAAACATTTTAAAAATCTCCAGGGAGCCACTAGGCGACGATAAAAAGCCGCATGTTCCCGACCCCCGTGCTAAGTACTTGTGCACCATGCTGCAGCGATGGATGGGATGCAGAGAGAGAGAGAGAGAACTTCATCTCTTGAGGGAAAATTGTTTTGCTCACGTCAAAAGGTTTTTCAAAACTTTCCACATGGCCAGATTTTGTTACGATGGGTGAAAGGCAAAAAAGAGGAGTTCAATCCAATACTAACACACACACACACACGCGCGCGCACACACACACGTGTCTCCTTGCACATGAATGCACGCGTTTGGGATTTTTACACATCAATACATGACATCAACATCAAAAAAAAGTTTTTAAAAAATTCAAAAATTAATACATGAATGATATTTGTAAGATGCCTTTTAAATAGTAAAGTTATGAGTCATTTGTGATGGTAATGAGTGAAATATATATGTACTAGTTGCGGGCATAGGGCCTGTAATTTCCTCCGTGGTAATATGGTAACAAGTAGCCCGAATGTGTTTGCCAGCTCACACGGTTATTTGGAAATGTCATTTCATATAAATGAATAAATCCTCCAGCAAATACGATCCAAAACAGTCACCATCCATTTCCTTTGAGTCACTTTCCAAACCGACCGCGGTAAGCGCAACACCTATAGAGCCATTGACCTGTCTCATTCAATTGTTGGTCGACAAAACTCTAAACACAGGATGGCCATTGAGCTTCACTGTGAGCAGTTATCCACTTAACTCAGGGAAAGCAAGTGATCGGACTCGATTGCACCGTCTCTCTCGGTGCCTTAAAAATGTAACCTGTAAAATCATTCACATTTTTTCAGAGATGCACCTATAATCTGATTATGATTTTATTTTTCTATAACTGTAATGGAATACAATTACTTCTTGTATTTTATATAAGATTGAGCTCCTCCGTGACCCTGAACTGGACAAATATATGTATAGAAAATAGAAGAATGGATGGATATCTGATTCCATGTATCTTTTTTCTCTCTCTGCTGAAGTGAAGCAAATCCAATTTACGCTATTTGAGAGCACAAAACTTGTGACCTGCAGGTATTTGCCAAAAGGCAGAAATTGTGTCACATGAACCATGCAGTTTAAATCCAGCCCAAGGTCGTAAATGCATGCACACAAGAAATACACTGATCAATATTCTGCATTGACACCCCTCGCACCTGACACAACATACCGGTAGTCTGTGCGGCCCAATAGATGAATGTGTGCAAGGCAGGAAAGCAGTGTATGTGTGTGTGTGTCTGTGTGTATACATACGTATTTATATATATATATATACATATATATTCACATATACAAATGGCTGTCTCTTACCATTGTTGGTATTATACCTTCCATTACCTTCTTTTTTCTTTTTTTTTTCTTCCAGGAATCAGGTAAAATAGCTTCATATCCTAAGCTTAATATTAATGTAAAAAAAAAAAATCTTACCACTCCTTTTTAGGCAAAGTCTGAATTCATTTTGATTGATTATTATGTTTTTGTTGTCTTGTTTATGTTGACCGCTGCCTGAAATAAATTGACAAATAAAAATGAAATTATATACAGGTACACACATAGATAGATAGATAGATAGATAGATAGATAGACACACAAGCCCCTTATCCCACTGAGGGGAGAACAACTGTGACTGTTGGTGAAGGTAGCAAAATGTGTTTATCAGGGTTTGTTCAAATGTTTGCAAAAAAGACCCACATGTTTGCAAAAGACATTGGCCATCAGTTCACTAGACTTTCGCCTGATGCCTGCCAACAGTCTTCGTGATTTTTTAAATATATTTTTGTCTCAACGTAACATTGAACCACCAAACAAAGATTAGCTACCAGTGTTTCAAGGTCGGCACAACCAGTCCTAGCTACTGACGACACACAGAACACACAGGCCACCCCCTCTTACTTTGAAAAGCCTTAAAATACTGGTCGGTAATCTTTGGCGGCACACCTGAAACTATTCATTAATTGGGTCACTCTCCCCTGCTCTGATTGGTCAGCCAAGTTGAGAATGAGGTCCACCAATCAGGAAGGATCAGGATGACCCCTAACACGAAAAAAAACTAAACAAAACAAAACAGAATAGCCTCCAAATATCATATGTATACAGTAGATGCAGTAGGATGTGGGCATCAAATTTGTTTAAAGTACCATTAAAAACAACATTAAAAAGCACTACATCAGATTTGCTGTTACCTGCAGAAACCCTGATCTAATTATCTGTGCCAAAGAGGCTGAATCTAACACAACCATGTGTTTTCTCCCCCTTAATATGCCTTATCCTCAAATGATTTGTCTTGTCGATCTGTGTGCTTCACCTGTTTATGATAGGAACAGATGGGGGAGGACCATGAAACAGGGTGCAGTTTGTCTCCACAAAATATGAGATGGGGATGCATAAAGATTGGGGGAAAGAAAAAAAAAGCCGTTGAGGATGTTGAAAAACATTCTCCACTGACTGTAGAAATGAAATTAATCAAAGAAGATGGATGGTACAGTGGAGGTTAAAAGAGATGACAGATTCATTGTGGTGATAAAAATGACAAATGTTTTTTTCAGTGAGGCAGTGACAGAGTTGATGTACAACTGACTCACAATAAGCCACTATGACCCGAATGGGGGAAAAAAAAAAAAAAAAACTACCGACTAACCGATGTGCCCGGAGCATTGTCAATATGAGAAATTGAGAATCATAGAGCTTTCACCATGGTTGACCTAACATTATGAGATGCAATTGAGAAGGCGATTTGTTCATGTAAGGTTGAATAGGTTCTCTATGGCTACGAGGAAAAAAAAAGAGAGGGCTCGGGGTGACTGGTTGCTAACCAATTAATATTTTATGTCAACCGAGACCAGTGCAGTGTCTCAAAATAAACGTGAATGGGGTTTTTTCTGCAAAATTAGAAATTTTAGAAATGATTACCATTCAACCCATACTGTTAGACAGTGGCCCTTCGGCTTTTGCCTATTTCAGCACGGCCTTCACTCATTACGTGTGACCTTTTAGGGTACTTGGGAAGAAATATGGTTTGCACCGCATTTGAGTTTAACCGTCGTTGATAGCCAGACACACCAGTGAGCTCTCTCATGAGCCGAGGTAGTTCACAAATGTTTTGCTTTGAGCAGCAGAGGGCAGCATTGCGGGCATCATCCCAGAATGCAAACAATAACACTGCTGTGTATTCAATTATCTTGTAAACAAACAAGATGTTTTAACTTACCATTCATTTTGATTATGTACTTTATTTCTAACAATATATTTTAATAGTAGAGTTCAGTATTTGTATTTTGTGACCATTTGTCGTCAAGATCAATAGTTCCTTGAAAGAAAATTCTGGTTAACCATCTGACGTCTCCGGAGGGGCAAGCAGAGGACCATCAACGACTGTGTTTTGTGGGGATGGCAGGCTGCTGACTTCAACTCAGGATGTTGTGAATTGGTTGGGAAAATATTTTTGAAGACCTACTCAAATCTATTATTATTTGGCCGCAACTTTTTTGTATTGATGACCATCAACACATTTGTGAGTCTCGGTAATATGTGTCAACTGTGCAGAGACATTCTTAATCAGCATTAATAATAATAATAATAATAATACATTTTATTTACAAGCGCCTTTCAAGACACCCAAGGACACTTTACAATAACAAAAAACACAAAACAATACGGGTTGAGCAGCGGCAGCCAAAACGCGCCAGCGTTCACTCAACCCGAAGGTCAGAAAGAAACCACAGGGGAGGGAGAGAGGGAGAAAAAAAAACCACGCTCGAACTACCCTCATTTTGAGGATAATTTGAGTGAGGCAAAAAACTCCTGCACAAGCATATGACAGTTACAACAGGTCACAAGACATAAACAATGAAGACGGTGAATCGGGGGAATGTATGAGGGAGGGGGTGATGGTGGGGGACTAGCTTCCGTGCATATTTTCATCAGGGGAAGGTCGAGATAGCAGATGTTGTTTTGGTAGCAGGCTGCCCAAGAATTTAAGACAGCCTTGAGTCCGTGGCTTATGTCTCTTTAGTGGCGTCGATCAGCCAAATCCGTGATTTCTGTCAATATTTGAGCACGGATTCCAGTTTCTCCAAGTTCTTGACTATCTTGCAGAGACGCTCCAAAACCGCAACAGTTTGTGGTTGAGGACAGTCTGAGTCTGAGTGTTGGACATCCGCGTTATGCCATCCTTAGACCGGCAGCCTCGTCCAATAGAGCCGCTCCCGTCGGTTGAATTTTCGATAGATCAGGAAACTGCTCACACCAAACAGCAGCATACCTGTTATCGGAAGGCCGAAAATGTAGATCTCGTCCAAATCCTCAACGGACAGTGTTGACAGGCACACCATTTTCCGCTTCCTCCAAGGATCTAGGGTGTACCCAGCAGTAAAAGTCCCCGAGGGGCAAGTAGGCTCCGCACTGCCTGCTCTTCTCATCGAGAAAATGTTGTCGATGGCATCGAGAGACCAGCCAACCAATTCCATGTTTGTTTTTAGGATGAAAATACGACAGGAGGCTTGGAAAAGTCAGACAAAGACAGCACAAGGACTGAGTGGCGAGCAGGGAAGGGTGGGGGACAGGAGCAGAAAGCAAAAGCGTCCGCCTTCGTCGAGAGCCAGGCAAGAAGCATTGAGGCTCCTTATATGTTATGAGCGAATTGGTAAGGTGAAAGTGGACAACGCGAACACTGGACAACACGCCGTCAGTCCCTAGGGTTTTCTTCAGCCGAGAGCAATGTTCATGTGACAATCGTCAGTTACATCGCATGTGTGCTCTTTTTTTTTTGTAGAATTTTTCTTTCCCGCTCCATCAACCACTTCAAATAAACTTCAGTGCCTTAACATGAATATGAAAATGCAAAAAGCAAATAAAGCTCAGGTTGGATTTATATTTTTTATTTCAATTTTTTTTCTGTGCCACACACATTTGCTGTGTGCTGAGAGGGTGAAAACAATTGCTCACACGCATGGTTTTGTAGGAACATTAACCAGCTATTTTCATTTTATATGATTTGATTCTGGGCGGCCCGGTAGTCCAGTGGTTAGCACGTCGGCTTCACAGTGCAGAGGTACCGGGTTCGATTCCAGCTCCGGCCTCCCTGTGTGGAGTTTGCATGTTCTCCCCGGGCCTGCGTGGGTTTTCTCCGGGTGCTCCGGTTTCCTCCCACATTCCAAAAACATGCATGGCAGGTTGATTGGACGCTCTAAATTGTCCCTAGGTGTGAGTGTGGGCGTGGATGGTTGTTCGTCTCTGTGTGCCCTGCGATTGGCTGGCAACTGATTCAGGGTGTCCCCCGCCTACTGCCCGAAGACGGCTGGGATAGGCTCCAGCACCCCCCGCGACCCTAGTGAGGATCAAGCGGTTCGGAAAATGGATGGATGGATGGATGATTTGATTCTTTTTTTTCAATGCAAAAGCGTTCCTGGGTGTCTTGAAGTGTGCTATATAGATTGCATTTATTATTAGCAAAGAAAACAGGCTTGTGTGAGAGATGAAAGCTAAGCATCATATTTACTCATTTCCTCATTGTCTGATAGTGAGCCCTTGTAGAGATCAAGCACGATTTTGGACATTGTAAAAAATGTACATTCAGTGATTTACACTGTCCAAATTATGCCCAATTCCTCACGCCAAGGTATGAAGGGCTTGGAGGGGAATGTGTCTATATTGCAGAGGAAAAACAGGCGTGAATGTAGCTGATTCACAGCCAATCTAAGTAGCTCCCCTCATTCCCTTGAAAATCAAGGCGGTTGCAGTGCACACAGTGCTTAACATTGCATAAACAGAAATTGGGGTAGCTGGGGTCCGTGCATGACATTGGCGCGCACGGAGTGTGTTAATAAAAAAGCAAACTGCAAGAGCTGCCCTTGCACCCAATAGCTGTTCTGCAGGGGTGTGTTCCTACACTATTTTTATAATGATCATGATTATAATGAGCAATAATTCAGAGGGATTGTCCCACGGTGTTATCATATACCCGTTATGACCCCGAACACATGGGTGCTTGCTTAAAAAATGGGGCCCGACATCAAGTCCAGGTTGTTTTATATACAGTTGTAGCACCACATAACACAAATTATTTTTGAGGTCCTTACTCAGTCTTTTTTGAGTGATTTCATTCATAGGCCCCAAAATACCAAATCTAAAAGTCCTAAAATATTGTAATATAGCATACTTTATTTACTATTGTATGTAACATGTAATAACCACTGTTAAATTAGAAAACTACAATACCTATCCTATTTAAACCCATACAGATGCTGAATTGGGTGTTTAAATTTGTATGCAAACCATTCAATTGTTCACGTTTGAATCTTTGAAAAGAGCGTCTACCTCCCAACTCACCCTTTTTGGCTTGTCTTTTCTACTTCTATCTTTCAGTCCTTCATTATTTCATAGCCATCACCCATTCTCCCATTCTGCTTACATGGGATTGGACAATCAATAAAGGATTGTGCTGGAAGGCAGAATGCCTCACATCACCATTTAGGAAGAAATTTTGCGTTAGAAGATGGCAGCCACTGCACAATAGTGTATTGATTTTTAACGAAAAGAACTGGCCAGCATACATAAGAGTAAAAATAAGAGGACAAAGAGTGTAATAAAGTGTTTAAGGGAGAATGACTAAAAAATATGGATGGAGACAGAAGCAATACAATAGCAATACAATGCAGGCAATTAGCGGGTCAGCATTCTTCCATAACTGGTTCGTTTCTTCTGTTTACTTAGTGAGTACAGTGTAAGTCTAACAATGATGTTTGAGCATGCAAGCAGAGTTAAAACATATCCAGCACAAATCTACAGTATGTTTCATCGTACCATTGAGTACACTCTGCAAATAGCAAAGGACAACATTCCCTTATGGACTGCAGTTTTTCAATTGGAATTCACTTTGCATTGATGTTGTGTGTGCGTGTGCGTGTGTGTGTGTGCGTGTGTGCGTGTGTGCATGTGTGCGTGTGTGTGTGTGTGTGTGTGAGTGTGTGCGTGGGTGTGCCTGGTGTAACTGTATCAGGCGTCAAAGTGCAGCTCATGGACGCAGGAAAACGTAAAACCACTAGCACGCACATAGGATTTAGTGACAAAATTTAGAAGAAGCACAAAACATGTAAATGTAAAATTGTGTCATACATTTTACTGTCAAAATCACTTTCTTAGTCTTGTTTTTTGCTTTCTAGCGTATTTTCCGGACTACAAGTCACAGTTTTTTTTCATAGTTTGGTCGGGGGCAACTTATGTGTGAAATTATTAACCCATCATTATTTCATTTCACATTATTTTTACATTAAACCGCAAGAGGGCGTGCTAGACCTGTGTTGATAAGTCAACGATAAGTCTGACGTGAGCGACATAGAAGAGGAAGTGCTGCTTCTTCTACCTCCAGAGTTGGCAGAGTTGTTTAAAAGTGACACAGAGGATGAAGATTTCATTGGATTTAGTGATTTGGAGTCACACTGATGGTTTGGTAAACTTAGCATGTTCTTTTTGCTATAGTTATCTGAATGACTTAATATGTTATATAAACATACAAGGCACGTTCTCAGTTCGTTGTTTATGCGTCATGTAATATTAGCCTCTTGTACACTTAGACACACCTGTTGTTCTCTATTCCATTTTTATTTTAAATTGCATTTTCAGATGACCTGTATCTTCTTGATGTTGGATTATACTAAATAATTCCCCCCACAAAATGTGATTTATACACCAATGCAACCTGTATGGTTTTTTTTCTTCTTTAGTATGCATTTTATGGTTGGGTGCAACCTACACTGGGTGCGAGCTACTTACAATACAGAAAATACGGTTGTTAAGGGTGTCACAAAATCCCCAAAATATTAGTCATTGTTCAGTTTGAAATACTTTTCACAAAAAACAACAAAAAATGTTTTTCTCTATTTTTGGGTCAAAAACTGGTAGTATTGGTGAAACCAACCCATGTTCTGAATGGAAAAAAAAAGATTTTTAAAAAACATACTTTTTTCTGGTGAAAGAAGACAGTCTACACATTGTTTTTTTTTCTTTGTTGTTGTTGTTTTTTTTAAATTATAGAACACACATTCATGTGAATCTTGAAAGATCAGTTTAGAACAGGGGTGCCCACATTTTTTTGACCGAAGATCTACTTTTCGATCAACCAACCTCCCGCGATCGACCCGTTACCGTGCATGTGCGCATATGCATGCCACACGCACGGACGTACACATGCATGCCATGATGAGCAATAGACTGATGCTGAGGCATGCAACATACTTGGGCAGCCTCTTAACGATTGTAGCTCACGCATTCCGTTTTAAAATGCTTCTCTCGGTGATCACAAGCTGCAACTGCAGACTGCTGACCGCTAACAACTTCCGGTGATGCAGTCACACGTCACCGTAGGTTAAAGTTTACTTGCTTTCTTTTCTTTTCTTTTTTTAATACTTTTTGTGAAAGTGAGACTGATAGAATGATTAGGGTGCAGTGTGCATTAACACAAAAAATATATTACTAACATGCACAGAGACACATTTTCTTTTTTTTCCCTCTGCACCCCTCGGATCGATTTGGACCAGTCCTTGATCTACTGGTCGATCGCGATCGAAGTAATGGGCACCCCTGGTTTAGAACCTTGGCAATATGAGGAACTTGGTGTTGAAAATCGCTGGCAGTGGAAGACTCAAGGATCGCCAACAATACAGGACCTCTGAAATGCAGATAAAACCAAACACCATTGATCAATTCATTTAACCTAACAACAATGCCAATATTCCACCCGATGCCGCCAATGCAATAAAAACATGGAAACGAAGAGATTGTCAGCCAATAATAAAGGATAGCCCCCCCCCCCCCAAAAAAAAATCTGAAAATAGGAAAATTACAAACACTGAACTGTGAAAATAGTTTACTTAATGTTATTGGTCATTTCAATAATGCAGCTGATTTGTGCATTTCACACGACATACATTATTTTCATGCATTCACATAAAATAAGGTGTGGCCGGATCTTGATCTCTCAAGGGAGTACCTAGAAAGCATGGCTATATGGTTTAGAAAATGCTACTATCTGCTGATCAATAACACTGGAAAAAATTGGAAGTGGTTGGTGGGTTGGAGCAAAAGGTACAATCCTAAGAGTACAGGGTTTGAGCAGTTGCCTCCATTAGTCTTTTGACCTCACAAGAATTACTGGAAGGTCAAGATCGTAGGAGCGCATTGGTGAGAACAGGGCTCATGGGAATTGATTTTCTTTCAGATTTTCAGATCTAGGGAAACATGAACTAGAACACTGCGGCTAATGTTCCCACTTACCCAATCAAAGTTGGGATTGTGTACTTTTGCCAGGGTACAGTAACGGGACTGTGACTGAATTACTAAGGTCTATTTAAATATGCAACTATTAACTAGAGGTGTCAAATTATCACGTTAATTGCAATTCATTAATTACAGTCACATTTAGCGCTTTATTTTTTTTAATTGCGTTAATCTAAATTCTAATCTCTACCTTTATTGTTTCTGGAGGTGGGTTTCCTTTTTGTTATAGCCCTTTTTATGTATTGGCTTCCTGTGTTTGAGTTGTTGAGGGTGGGAAACAACTGTCAGTCAAAGCCGGAAGCGGACATTGATTGGCTGCTATTATATTGTGGCCTGTTTAGCCGAAGCTGATAGGCTCCCATTGGAGTTGGGCGGGCTTAGTAAGCAGGGGTGAGGAGTGGAGAGGCGAAACTGGAGCAGCATGTGAGAGTTCTCGGCACAATGAATGGAAAATTTACATTCCAAAAACGCGCTGACGACACAATTGATAAACGTAGAGTGTTGTGCCTAATTTGTAAGAAGGAGTTTGCTTACCACCGAAGCAGCACAAATTTAGCCTCCCACATCAATGCAAAGCACCCAGTCGCGAGTGCAGCCACGGCTCACGTTAGCACCGAAAGCGTTAGAAATAGAGGGAGCCATAGCAAAGCTCTTCGCCAAACTAAACTGGAGGAGAACACCCCGTGTACGAGGCATGAAGTCAGCATCGCTGGTGTGTCTTCTGTAGCCTATGAGAAGTTTATTTTAGCACTTTATTTTGTCATGATGAACAGTGTTATTTCTGTGCTTTAAGGGTCTATTTTATTTATTATCTGAAGCAAGTTCCGTGTTCAGTACTTGTATTGCTCAGAAAAGAGTTCTTACTCTTTTTGATATGTTAACCTAAGCACTTTTTATGGACCTGGTTTTCTCTTTTATTTTGTAATTATTTGGAGATTTACGAAAACAAATCCGTGATATTCCCCCTGGTGGTCGAAATGTAAGGGTGCAGGTGGTATTTGGGATTACAGGTAGTCTCAAATACAGCAGAAAGTAAATCACTTGGACTGCATCTGTTCAAGTCTGTTTAAAAACAATAAAATACTTTATAATACCACTTTTTGTGATGTGAATCTTTTGATCTGCCTCAATGCTCAACAATGTCATGAATTTGAAGCGAAACTTGGGGGTTTCTCAGCAATTTTTAGATGAGATTAAAATATCGATTAACTAGATCAATTTATTACAGATCATAATGAATGAATCTCACCTTTTTATAAATCTCTTGACAGCACTAAACATAACCTTAGAAAAAAAGTTATGCTTACAGTTCCTGATAAGTGTCTATGTCGTTGATGACTTCAAAGAATGCCCTGGACAAAGCTTATTTTCTAAATACCAGAGAAGAGAGTATTTTTCGTGATTATCATCTTCTAGTTTTTATTTTATTATTTTTGTTGCTGTGGAACCTATTGACTCAGCCATGGACTCTTCAGAAAATATTTCAGTCAGGCAACTCACATTAATAGTGAAGTAAATTGAAACATGCAATCAATGATCAGAGTGAATCGCTGGCAGTAATGATATCAGCGTGAGATAATCCAATTATTGCCACACAGAGATTCATTCTTTATTGGTATTTGGGTGCTTTGCCTGTCACAGTAAAGTATGTACCACTTTCCTGCCTGATCAAAGATTCGAGAGACAGCATTTAGAAAAAATGAGAATACATTTGGGCTTTGAGTCACACTAATTAAGGAAAGACTCCAAATATTGCACACCATCTTCTTTGGGTTCGATACCATTTTGCCTGAAATAGAATAGAGATATTTAAATGCATATTAAAAGTGCAGTTTTCCAAGATGGAGTTTAGGGTTCTAAATACCCAATTGCAAATTGACAAACATGAGGCTGGAAGTGGGTTTGGTATATGAAATGATGTATTTCATTCACAAGTGGTCAAGTGTCATGGGCGAAACTGTATGCCAAATAGTGGTTTCCATGGTCATGGAGAATATCCCATATACCAGTCGATGAACTTCTATCCAACCATTTTCTAATCCGTTTGTCCTCACAAGGATGGTGGGACGTCTTCCAGCAATGGGGGGGGGGGGGGGGGTGTTCCACCCTGAATGGTCAATCGCACGGCACACATCAACGAACAAGGAGGAAAGTGGAGTACCCGGAGAAACCCCACTCAGGCACGGGGAGTACATGCAAACTCCACACAGGAAGGCTCGAGCCAGAATTGAACAGTGGACCTCTGCGCTGTGAGGTAGCACATGCCAAACATGCCATCATGCCAGTCAGGAGTGGCATTCTTTTGATGGACAGGTCACAGTAACTAAAAAGTATTAACCTGCTCCTCGTGTTTTGTAACGTTAACATGTTTTGAAATCGTATAAGCAGAACCACAAACAGAGTTTGGAAATTGAATCTCCAAGAAAAATAACACGTTGCTCATTTAAAGTGCCATGAAGAAGTATTTGCCCTTTTATCAAATTTTTCATGTTTTTCCATTTTCTTTTTCTTGTGCTTCATCAAAAAAATGTGAATATGTTTGCGGTGGAACTCGACTCAATACGTACGGGATCAAGGATTGTGCCACTAGATTTCATGAGTGGACATGTTTTGGCCACTGGTGTTGCAGTGATTCAAAATTTGATTCACAGTTACACAATATGGCAACGTCGCAAATTATTGCCAATCAAAATGTACTGTAGCTTTCACACAGGTGAAAAATCAATTCCTGCGTTATAAGTGAGTGAAACACAGCCGCCACCACACACCACCAAGTGACAGAAATACAGTATAGTTTGTACATATTTTGTGTTTAACCACAATGTTTGAGCCCATTTATAATTTTATGTGTACCTGTGGATAAACTCGTGAAGCTGTGTTAAAAATGAATTGAAATGAATGAGAGTGATCCCCGCCTTTCAAGAAAGTACAGTAATTAGTCCCACCTACGGACTTCTGTCAAATGGAAATTTCTTCACCCAGAATAAAAACCTATGCATTAAAATTTTGACTTGGTCTTACATTGACAATTGATTCATAATAACGAAAGTTCCGCTACCTGGAACCCGGAAGCCATATGGAAACCCGCAATATCCCACCCAAACTCAAGCAAGTCCTGCTCGATACGACCAAATAACTGTGTCCGCGCCCCCTTTTGAATCAGCCCGCTCGGTCATTAGCTCAAAGCTAATCCTTCGACGACGGGTATGGTACACTTCAGGACGAATATACCAAAGGATCCGCCTTTGTAGAGAGAACAGGTTCTGCGGCGTGTCTAATTTGCAATGACAAAATACCATCGCCGAATGTAAAGCGGCACTTTGACACGCACCATGCTACGTTCGCATCAAAAGACTCTGCGGGAGACTGCAGAAAGGAAGCGTGGAAGCTACTGAGCAGGGTGCAAGCGAGCCAGCAGCAATGCCGCGTATGGACCCGGCAAGATGACAATAATTCCGTTAGCTTTGCTGGATCATGAACCATCATAAAGAACGGAAAACCACATTGAGGACAGCTACAAGTACCTCGGTATACCACAAGCCAATGGCAACAAGGAAAGCGGCTACGGCCAAATACCTCCAGCGAGTAAGGCAAGTCATAAGAAGCCAGCTCAATGGCAAGAATAAGACCCGGGCAATAAACAGCTATCCCCTGCCAGTGATCAGATACCCTGCAGGAATAATAAGGTGGCCAAAGGAAGAGATTCAGACCACATACAGTACGTTAAGACTCGAAAGCTCCTAACCATGCATGGGGGGTTCCATCCCAAATCCAGCACCCTGAAACTGTATGCAAGCCGAAAGCAAGGAGGCCGGGGACGAGTGAGTGTGAGAGCCACTGTCCAGGATGAAACATCCAAGCCCCATGAATACAACAAGGAGAAGGCTCCAACGGATGACGTACTCACAGAATGTCTCAGACAATGGGGAACAGAGGATGAGGCGCTGGAAGAGGGACCATCATGGGAGGACAAGCCCCTACACGGGAAGTACCACCGGACCATAACTGAAGTGGCTGATCTCAAGAAGTCCTATCAGTGGCTAGAGAGGGCTGGCCTGAAGGATAGCACAGAGGCACTCATCCTGGCTGCTCAGGAGCAGGCCCTGAGCACCAGAGCCGTTGAGGCCCAGATATACCACACCAGACAAGACACAAGGTGTAGGTTGTGCAAAGAGGCACCTGAGACGATCCAACACATAACTGCAGGGTGTAAGATGCTGGCAGGGAAAGCCTACATGGAACGCCATAACCAGGTGGCTGGCATAGTCTACCGAAACATCTGTGCGGAGTATGAACTGGAAACCCCAAGGTCAAAATGGGAAACACCTCCGAAGGTGGTGGAGAATAACAAAGCGAAGATCCTGTGGGACTTCCAGATCCAGACTGACAAGATGGTAATGGCAAACCAACCGGATATCGTGATCATAGATAAAGGGCAGAGGAAAGCCATTGTAGTGGATGTGGCGGTCCCAAGTGATGGAAACATCAGAAAGAAGGAACACGAGAAACTCGAGAAATACCAAGGGCTCAGAGAGGAGCTGGAGAGAGCCTGGAAGGTAAAGGTGAGAGTCGTGCCTGTGGTGATCGGAGCACTCGGGGCATCCATCCATCCATCCACCCATCTTCTACCGCTTATCCGGGGCCGGGTCGCAGGGGCAACAGCTTTAGCAGGGAAGCCCAGACTTCCCTCTCCCTAGCTACTTCTTCCAGCTCTCCCCGGGGGATCCCGAGGCGTTCCCAGGCCAGCTGGGTGACATAGTCTCTCCAGCGTGTCCTGGGACTTCCTCTGGGTCTCCTCCCGGTGGGACATGCCCGGAACACCTCACCAGGGAGGCGTTCAGGAGGCATCCGAATCAGATGCCCAAGCCACCTCATCTGGCTCCTCTCGATGTGGAGGAGAAGCGGCTCGACTCTGAGCCCCTCCCGGATGACCGAGCTTCTCACCTTATCTCTAAGGGAGAGCCCGGACACCCTGCGGAGAAAACTCATTTCGGCCGCTTGTATCCGGGATCTCGTTCTTTCGGTCACGACCCATAGCTCGTGACCATAGATGTGGGTTGGAACGTAGATCGACCGGTAAATTGAGAGCTTCGCTTTTTGGCTCAGCTCCTTCTTCACCACGACAGACCGATACAACGTTCGCATCACAGCAGACGCTGCACCGATCCGCCTGTCAATCTCTCGCTCCCTCCTGCCCTCACTCATGAACAAGACCCCAAGATACTTAAACTCCTCCACTTGGGGCAAGATCTCCCCCCCGCCCCCCGACCCGGAGGGGGCACTCCACCCTTTTCCGACTGAGGACCATGGTTTCAGATTTGGAGGTGCTGATTTTCATCCCAACCGCTTCACACTCAGCTGCGAAACGCTCCAGTGAGAGTTGGAGAGCCCTGTTTGAAGGAGCCAACAGCACCACATCATCTGCAAAAAGCGGGGATGCAATACTGAGGCCACCAAAACGGACCCCCTCAACGCTTCGGCTGCGCCTAGAAATTCTGTCCATAAAGGTTATGAACAGAATCGGCGACAAAGGGCAGCCTTGGCGGAGTCCTACCCTCACTGGAAACGATTCCGACTTACTGCCGGCAATGCGAACCAAACTCTGACATCGGTGGTATAGTGACCGAACAGCCCGTATCAGGGGGTTCGGTACCCCATACCCACGAAGCACCCCCCACAGAACTCCCTGAGGGACACGGTCAAACGCATTCTCCAAGTCCACAAAACACATGTAGACTGGTTGGGCGAATTCCCACATACCCTCGAGGACCCTGCTAAGGGTGTAGAGCTGGTCCACTGTTCCACGGCCGGGACGAAAACCACACTGCTCCTCCTCAATCTGAGGCTCGACTTCCTGACGGACCCTCCTCTCCAGCACCCCTGAATAGACCTTACCAGGGAGGCTGAGGAGTGTGATCCCTCTGTATTTGGAACACACCCTCCGGTCCCCCTTTTTAAAATGAGGGACTACCACCCCGGTCTGCCAATCCAGAGGCACTCTCCCCGTTGACCACGCGATGTTGCAGAGGCATGTCAACCAGGACAGCCCCACAACATCCAGAGCCTTGAGGAACTCCGGGCGGATCTCATCCACCCCTGGGGCCTTGCCACCGAGGAGCTTTTTAACCACATCGGTGACTTCAACCACAGAGATAGGAGAGCCCACCTCAGGGTCCTCAGACTCTGCTTCCTCCAAGGAAGACGTGTTGGTGGAGTTGAGGAGGTCTTCGAAGTACTCTGTCCACCGGTTCACAACGTCCCGAGTCAAAGTCAGCAATGCCCCATCCCCACTGTACACAGTGTTAGTGGTGCATTGCTTCCCCCTCCTGAGACGTCGGATGGTTGACCAGAATTTCCTCGAAGCCGTCCGGAAGTCGGCTTCCATGGCCTCACCGAACTCTTCCCACGCTCGGGTTTTTGCCTCGGCGACCACCGAAGCTGCGTTCCGCTTGGCTAGTCGATACCTAATATAGACAACAAAGAATTTACTCGGGGGTTTACTAGATCTAAAAAAAGCTTTTGACACAATAGATCACAGTATATTATTGAAAAAACTAGAAATATATGGCATTAGAGGTGTAGCTTATAAATGGATAAAAAGTTATTTAGAAAACAGATATCAGTACGTGCAGCTCAACAATAAAAAAACGAATCAACTGAAAATCACTCACGGAGTTCCTCAGGAGTCAGTGCTTGGTCCAAAACTATTCATCTTATATATAAATGATATCTGCAAGGTCAAAACAATTTAAATGTGTCCTATTTGCTGATGATACAACTTTCTACTGTTCTGGAATAAATCTGAAACAGCTCTGACAACTGTAGAAAACGAATTAAACAAATTAAAAAACTGGTTCGACAGAAATAAATTGTCACTTAACCTGAAAAAATCGAAGTTAATTGTTTTTGTCACAAGACCAATCAAACACTAAGCTAAAATTATGGTAAACTCAATTGAGATAGAAAGAGCGTATGAAACCAAGTTTCTCGGTTTAGTAATAGACTCAAAACTATGTTGGAAGCCACATATCGATAATGTAAAAAGAAAAATAGCCAAAACCGTAGGGATCCTCTACAAAACCAAGGAAGTGTTTACATGGACACGGAACACTGTAACCTTCCACACAAAATAGTTCCAAACAAGTAACAATCGCATCAGTGGCATACATCATGATACAGGTAACATTGGTCTTGTCAGTGGAGCAATCTGGCAACTTTGTAAAAGTAAACCTTCCATTCATAAACTCTTTAAGTATCCGTTTTCGGTGTCTCGCGCTGCCATGGCTGGCAAAACAAACGTGCGTGGACCTTTGCAGCGCGCTTGTTGTTTTGTTTCTCATTTATTTATAGAGCAACGTCACATTCGCTGTGACGTGTGCCGCGTTAATCTCACGAGAAAAAAAATTTTCCCGTTAAAATTCATTCAAATTAATGCCAATAAAAATGTGCTAAACTGACAGCTTTAATATATATATACAGTAAATATTCCCATCCCCGGAATTCTATGAAAAGGAATATCCTTCACCCGTAATAAAAACCTATGCATCCACATTTTGACTATGACATTACGTGTTACCGGAACTTACTGAAGCGGAAATTCCACTAGCCGTAACGCGGATGGAGGCGTAATGCCAAGGGAGTTTAAATACACACAACGCCCACCCGATGCAACGGAAAAGACACGACCGGGAGACACGTTTTCACCAGATTCGAAACAACGACGTGTAAGTGAGTTTTTATTGCCGTGCGTTTTACTGTAATTGTGAATGATTTTAACTTTATTCACTTAAGTCCTTTAGAAAACGGCACTAGCTTAAAAGCAGCACCCACTCGACACGACAGAAGAAACATGTTCGCTTCACCGTTTTCATTCATTAGATTCGAAACAGTGATGTGTAAGTGACTTTTTATTGGCGTGCGTTTTACTATAATTGCGAAAGATTTTAACTTTATTCACTTATGTCGTGTAGATCATGGCATCGAAACGTAGAAGAACTGTAGTGACTGTAGCGGAGCGAGTGAAATGCATCCGTTTGAGCGAGGCTGGACACAAAGTTTAAAGCATCCAGGAGACACTTGGAGTCGGAAAGACGCAAATCAACGAAACTTTAAAAAACAAGGCATTTTTTCAACTCCTGATGACAAGCCACCATCCAGCAAGGAAGCAATGCAAATGGCAACAAAAATCCTTCAGTATGCACAAGAATTACCAGACATCGGTGATCAACGGGACAGTTACTTGCAACTAGCAAGAAAACTGTATGACATGCAGGCAAACGTTGTCATAAACCAAAGAATGCATCCAACAAAACAATCCAAAATACACATTTTTTTTCCCCAAGACAGAAAAAAATAAACATTAAAACACTACGTATTTTACTGTTGTGATTTTTATTGGATACACCTGTATTGCAGTTTTTGTTATATAAACCGTTTTTGGACAGTATATTTTTGTATTTTATTGATTGTGTTGTTACACGTGTATTTTGTCAATATACTTGCAGGTTCATAAAGGACATGTACCATGCTAATTTCCCAAATGAGGAATTTCTGTTATCAGGACGGATTGGACAGCGCAAACACGAGTCCATACTAGAGAATGTTTACTGTATATATATATATATATATATATATATATATATATCACTGAAATACATTTCCAAATATTTTGCTTTCGTGGCTCTCTTAGTCAAAAAGGTTCCCGAGCCCTGCGATAGAGGCTCGCACGTTTCACATCACGAGTAGTTCTTATGCTAAATCACCCAATGTGTGGGAGCAAGTGGCCAACTGTCATTGTTTGCGATAGTTGGTTCCTTTTAGGATTCTGAAGCATCACACGGTGTGTGGTGACCCGAAATCTCAGTTCACGTTGCAGATCAGTTCCGGTTTTTATTTTTATTTTTTTTGCCCATTTTTTTTCTCTCTGAAGGTTAACTCTTGATCTCATCTGGACTAGGATTTGACTTGGACCCGCTCATTAGCTTTGAGTTGGGTACTGTTTTATTGCCTCCTCTCACTGCTTGGTGCAGTTTGCTTGATCCTCGGCGCCCAATCTCCTGCTCATTTCACCCCTGAGGTCGACAACCATTAGTAAACTTGTTTTAGAAATTGCTTTGGTTGCTATCTGCACACACATTGAATAAAGCAACCATGCCATGGTTGTGAATTTTTTTTTCTTTCTTAAGGTTAACTCTTGATCTCATCTGGACTAGGATTTGACTTGGACCCGGACCTTTGTTTCATGACCTTCACTCAGAATGGACTTGACTACAGTCCTGAATGCCCCCAATTTTTATTTATTTATTTATTTATTTATTTTTTGGGGGGTCGGGGGTTATTTTTTTGATGAAATACAGTACTCGTCGTCTGTCCACAGTACTTTGGAAAAGAGCCATTACACAGCTGCAGCAGACATTGATGTGCATCACAAAAATGGAAATGTACCTTGCCACCTGCAGCTGCATACAGAATGGCAGCAGCCATGATGCGAAGTCCCTTTGTGAACCAACAGGATAGAAAATGGATGGCGAGATGAATATTCATTTCCCATGATTTGCTGTAGCCATTTTAATTTACGAGAAAATTCCACTTTTTCCATCAAGGTATATAATGAACACAAATATTTTCCTTGCAATTAGAAAATTGCCTTTGCAATGTCCCGTTACACGATATAAAACAAGGTCTGCCGGAACCATTTACCGCAGCTTTAGCATTGTTTGACTTTCCCTTTCTCTCATCACATTTCAGCCCCTCTCACAGCCCATTATGAGCTGAGTAGTGGTTGAGATATAGTTTCCCACCGGGGACTGCTAGCATTCCTGCTCATTCAGCATCTTCTCACTCATTCCTGTTTCCCCTCCCTTTTTCCATCATTGCTTCTTAGCTTTCATCCACAGGAGGGTTTTGTATTGTGCACAACACAGCATGATCATTAAAAATCATTTGAAACATTATTTAATTAAAAACTGCAGAAACCAATCTGATTTCAGACGATATTGCAGAAACCGACTGAACAAAGGACCTAGCATACAATAATAATAATAATGCACCTCTGGTACAATAACACATGCATTGGTTCTTATTTTCGCTTTGGTATTTGCACTGTTAAACCTGGCCCTGCTAAATGCATACATGTGATTTCTGTATTTACAGCCTATTATTGATGTTGACATTTTTCAGTAATACGAAAATGACAAGTATAGCTGTGTTACAGAGAAATTCCTCTAGAACGAAACCTACATGGGCGAAAATACCCCCCTTATGTGAAAAAATCTTCATGCATTAACACAATTCCTATTCTCCTGCCACCCATACGACTAAACCCCCCCCCCCCCTGTTGCGTTATACGAAATATATTTATTAGAGCTGTCAAACGATTAAAATATTTAATCTAACTAAAAATGCAACTGTCATAACTCAAATTAACTAAAAAATTAATCATGATTACACACATTTTTTATCGTTTCTGAATTTCCTTTTACATTTTTTTGTCCTATTTTTCCCCATTTTAATGCTCTCAACAACTTGGAATCATGAATCAGTTTTCTATGTGCCAAATGCAAATATTTACTGAAATAACAATTTCGATTTTCAATTTTACATGAACATTTTTCACTTGGAGCAGTTGTTCACACGTAATCTCTCACACAATATTACTGTCCATCAACAACAGTGAAAAAAATATTTTGTCACACAACAGCTGCTTTAACAGCTTTTTTTTAATGAAATCAAAACAGAGCAATATAACATTATAAAGTGCACATCTAAGGTAAACTAGTACTCAGCCTATAGTGGATTTAAACCATGGTTGCATACTTCGTTTTTCTCAAGTTTGCTTTGAACACAGCAGTCTGTTTCTGTATGTTTGTTGGAGAATAACGAGACACCGGACACCAGTTTTCGTTATGTGCCGCTGTATTCAAAACTGCCGGCCTTACAAACAAGCGCACGCACTTCCCCCGTGCTGCTGGGGCAAACCATTCTGAAAGAGGGGGGTTTCACTCCCCCTAACAGAGTCAGGCTATGTTGATTGTGTTGGTCCTTCTTGCGCGGAAGTCTCTCTACGGTTTTTGTGTAGACCTCATTTCGGATGACTACACTTGGTTCAATGACAACACTGGAGACGTTTTATTTTCGCTAGGTCGCTACCACAGCAGCGCACTGTCACTGTCAGACGAACACAGAGAAGCTCCACCCGCTCTATTTATATGGACACGGAACGCTGTAACCTTCCACACAAAATAGTTCCAAACAAGTAACAATCGCGTCAGTGGCATACATCGTATACCTGTATGATACACAGAGAGAGAAGAACAGGTAACTTTGGTCTTGTCAGTGGAGCAATCTGGCAACTTTTTAAAAGTAAACTTTCCATTCATAAACTCTTTAAGTATCCTTTTTCGGTGTCTCGCGCTGCCGTGGCTGGCAAAACAGACATGGGCGTGGTCTTCTGCAGCGCTTGTTGTTTTGTTTCTGGTGTATTTGTAGACCAACGTAACATCCGCTTGTGACGTGTGCCGCGTTAATCTCGCGAGAAAAAATTTAATCCCGTTAAAATTTGTTTAAATTAATGCCAATAAAAACGCGTTAAACTGACAGCTCTAATATTTATATATTATATTATATTTATAATTTTCTCTGCTCCAGCCTCGAAGAAATTCATGACAGAAGTCTTATCCAACAGCGACCTCTACTGCTTCGTTCGAAAAAAGGCAACAGCAACAACCACACTGGTTTACAGGGTAAACGATGTTTATTTCGGTCACAGCTGCGAGTTTCCTGGACTCAACATACTCATAGCTGCTCTGCCATTGGCTTACCGAGCATCATCCTGGCCTCTGATTGGCCAAGAGGGACCTCACTGTCTTTGTGTGTAGATACTGAAGCTAGAGCCGTAGCATCCGATTAGCTGCTCAGAGTACATTGCTTATGGCTCGACGGACATTCAAATAAACGAACGTTTCCTCGAATGCTTTACTTGTTATCATGCTAAAAACACCCATGGGATGCTTCAGTCCTCGATGGCCATAGTTAGCTCTCGAAGGCTAAAAACCTGACGCTAACTGGAGCGCTTCTCTCTCATTAGCGCTCCAGTTAGCGTCAGGATTTTAGACTTCGAGAGCTAACTATGGCCATCGAGGACTACGAAGCGTCCCGTGGCTCGACGGATATTCAAATAAATGAACGTTTCCTTGAATGCTTTACTTGTTATCATGCTAAAAACAGCCACGGGATGCTTCATAGTCCTCGATGGCCATAGTTAGCTCTCGAAGGCTAAAAATCTGACGCTAACTGGAGCTAACTATGGCCATCGAGGTTGGCCACCCAATATAGAGCAAGGCCATGCAGAACTGGTCACAAACACGGACATGAAACATGTAAATACAAATGGCACTACAAAACAAAAAATGAAAGCTAAAAGTAATGAAGACAATTGATTCAACAAAAAGGCACACACACCTCGTGGGTTCACATACTCAAGGGCCTAAATATCCTTGGAAGTCTTGCTTCCTTCATTTAGTCATTAGTTAACTATGCTTTTGGTATTATCTTCGTTTCATAATGGCTGCGTGGATCACATCTGTTTGAGTGTGTGCTGGCGATTGAACATGTCAATTAGAACCCTTTGAGGTTACAATTGGTTCCTGCTAATAATCACCACTAGATGGCATCGGAAACCTAACAGGGAAACAACTCAATGGGGAATAGAAAGAAACTGTGACACCATACATAAAGTGCATCGGATTATAGGTCGCATTGTCGGTGTTTGGCGAAATTGAATGCTTTTAGGTGCGCTTTATAGTGAGGAAAATACGGTAATTCAGCTTGGGAAAAAGGGGCCCTGAATGAAATTTGGAATGTAGGACCCACACAATTGTAATCTGAAATAAAAATTACAGGTCAATCAGATAAACAAGGGCTCTTGTAGAAGAGTAATGTACATCCACTCAGCTTGGCAAGAGGCTACTGCGCTGCCAAAACTAGGTGGCATAAAAGCAAAAATGTTCTTCCATGAGAGGAGGAAAAAAAACCATTGAGTGGAGTGTTTTGGTCTGGTTTTAATGAAGATGGTGTGTTGTGATAGATCTGCGGCTAAAGTTGTCTTTAGCAACTGCCGCTAGCAGCTCTATTGCAGAGCCAATAAAATCAGGTCCTGACTATTGATTTTAAAGTCAAGAAAGTAACTGCTGATGTAATTTGAATCAAATGAACCATACAAGGCACAATCCAACAAAAATAAGAGCAACCTCTCTCCAGTTACACCCAATTTAAACAATGCCTTAATGTGCTGGAGAATAATTCTCTCTGGGTGATCCAAAGTAAAGCTTGAGATTGCAATCAGAACAATTTTCTTCAGTAAAGTTCTCCCTCGCCTCCTCCCATTCTCTTTCCTGTAATAGTTTCACAAAGTTGATTCGCACCTAAATCAGCGCTGCTGGGAAGTAAATTAGTCTAGAGCCAAAATGTTTGAAACCAAACAAAATGAGAGAAAATATGCAACTAAAGTATCAGTGCTCTTCCAAATAAGAAATCTATTTTTGAATGTAAGTATTCTAAATTTATGAACACATCCCAACACATAAATGGCTCAGGTAAAAAAATGCAGTGCAATTGTTTTATTAAATGGAGGAGGTTGAAAATTACAGCATCGCTTATCTAACCCCCTCCGCTCCAAAAAAGGTAGGAGGAGATTTTGGGCTATTTCAGGCTCCCAGGCACTGTTTTGAACATATTCCAAATAGAATTCTGCCCTTTTGATCTGCAAACAAAAAAATAATCTGCATTGGTTGATGCAGAGGAGGAATGACTACAAACCCAATGCATCCCTATTGGAAATAATAATTGGAAAGGGGTTTATGGTGAGGTTAGGAGAAACAGGCATTAGCATTGAGAGAATTGGGAGTTATTTCTTAACCAGGGCCTATTTTGTATTTTTCTGCTTTGCTTGAAATAGCTCTATATACTTCGAGGACAAACTTCGAGGAAGACACTAGTGAACCAAAACCAAGCTATTCTATGTAACAGCACACATGGTTGCACGTTTCACCCAGATCAGTGTCCTCAACCCCCAGGCCGTGGCCCTGTACCGGTCAGTGGGTATTTGGTACTGGGCTGCACAGAAAGAATAAATAGCTTAAATTACTTATTTTATTTATTTCGGAATCTGAAAGATGTTTTAATTTGAAACATTCTCTGTTAGATCCATCTTCAGCATGGGTGCCCAAACTTTTTGGACCAAAGATCTATTTTTCGATCAACCAACCTCCCGGAAAGGAAGAACCTCGCCCTTATCGCGCACGCGCACACACACACACACGCACGCACACACACCCACACCCACACACAAACACACAAACACACACACACACACGCCATGATGAGAAATAGCCTGACACGGAGGGAGGCATGCATGCACTTTTGCAGCCTGTTAACTATCGTAGCTCACACGTACCGTTTTAAAGTCCTCGGTGAATTGTACACGAAGCAAACTCTGAATCAGAATAATGACGATAAAAGATATAGCGCAACAGCTCTGATCACAAGCTGCAATTGCAGACTGCTGAGCGCTCACAATTTCCGGTGATGTAATCACGCGCCACCGTTCAAGATTTACCTGCTTTATTTTATTTTCTAAATATTTTTTTGTGAAAATGAGATTGATAGGATGATTAGGATGCAGCGTACATTAACACAAAAATATATTACAAACATGTACAAAGATACACAAATGTTTGTTTGTTTGTTTTTCTCCTCTACACTGCTCAGATCTACTTGGGACCCATCTTAGATCTACCAGTCGATCAGGATCGACGTAATGGGCACCCCTGATCTACAGTCTGCCATTCTTGATGCAGGTCAAGGCGCGCTTCTCGGTCACGTGATAGGTTCCCGCGAAATGAAACCCAGGAGCTCCCAAAATGAGGGGGAAAAAAAGGTTTTTGGGAAGGGAAGCCGATGATTTTCAAGAAAAAGAAAGGCTACAATTAAGAGACAATATCAGGAGTACGACTTAAAATACGGATTTCTCCCAACGGGAGATTCCCACGCACCAAGGCCACTCTGCATGAGAAGTGGCTATGGTGAGTTGTATTTTCCATGCATTCTGTATTTGCTGTGTATCTTATTTTGAACGCAAGTTTAAACATTACCATAGCGACCAGAGAGCGTTGCGGTCAGATAGGAAGTTCCTCGTGTCATGATTCGTGTTTATTATTGTTTAGAAAATACCACAGTTTTCATACAGGTCATACCATATTATTTTGTTGTATTTATCTGCCACACCTTGAAGGCTGGTCCCTTAATATTGTCTGACATTAATCCGATCCGTGGGGCAAAAAAGGTTGGGGACCTTTGTCCTAGATCTATGAAAATTGCGGGGCATATGGAGCTGCAAAAAAAGTCTTCAGATACTGTACATGCTAAGCCGAACAAGAACTCCGCCATTTTGATTTTCCTTTGGGATTCCGCGACATTTTTTGTCTCTTATAGAAGTCATATTTTAACAAACTCCTCCCACCGAAATGTATCTGATCGTCTCTGAACTTTAGGCGTTTCATCGAAACATGTTGAAGATTAAGGTTTTTGAAAACTTTTTATTCTGTCACACCCAAAGGTGCAAGTATGGCCAGGGGTTGCAGGGGCCCTTCATCGCTGATCACAGCTTTAGTTATTATGAAGATAAGATCAGAAAATATTATTAGTCTTGCAATGGAGAAAGTCCCAATTCACAGCAGTAAAGTTATGAAAGGAAGAAGTAGAAGAACAACATATAGGAGCTGCTAGAAAGGCAGCCACTCTCGCGGCGCCATTTTGAAGTCAAAATAACAAAAATAACACAACACAACACATAGGACACAGACAGTCGTGCAATCTTCACCACTTTTCTGCATACACTTTGTTGTCTGTTAGCAGTTATAGATGAAAGAGGAGAGGACCAAAGTGTCCTTTCACCAGTTGATCAGGGACGTCATGCTGAAAATGTGCACACATCTGCTACAAGCTAAGTTTAGAAAGCAAACACAAAGCTGTAGCGTCCATTGACGAAAAGAGATTGGCTCACATTTCCTGTCCCACGTAATCCACTTCAATTCCAAGCCGCGACTCCTAGTTTCACATACGCATCGGCGCTCTGCGCTGACGCTCCTTTCTTCTCGTCGTCGGCTCCTCAAGCCTTATTTATAATTTTTACTAATTGTATGCCTTTTGGTCATATGCCATAATGGTCGACTGGTTGTCTGTCATGTGTGCCTCACAGTACAGAGGTCCGGTGTTTGATTCCTTCCTGTGTGGAGTTTGCGTGTTCTCCCCGTGACTGTGTGGGCTTTCACCGGGTACTTCAGTTTTCTCCCTCATTCCCAAAACATGCATGCTATGTTACTTGAGCACAAATTTCCCTCAGTGTGATTGTGAGTGTGAATGCTTGGTCGTGTGCACTTCGATTGGCTGACAGCCAGTTCAGGGTGTCTCCCGCCGACTATCCAAAGACGGTAGGAAGAGACTCCAGCATGCCCACCTCCCTCATGAGGATAAGCAGATTAGAAAATGGATGGATGAATGCCTTTTTTGTTTATAAAACAAATCATTTCCAAAAAGTGGGTAAACTTGTCACATGTTAGTTATAATGCACTCAAATGTTGCAGTGGCTTTTGAAGGACCGTGAACTCTTACACAAATTTTCTGGTTTTGTCTTTTATTCCCCTGTCTTCTCTTGCAGGGTCTTGCCAACTAATGAGCTGTGAGCAAGCGCAGCCGAGGGTAAGTTCAGCCTGCTTGGTGTCAAGTGTGTCAAATGTGTATGTCCAAACAGTTAGGTACAAATTATGAAAAGGAGCACTGGCTGGCATGTGCTCAATTTGAGTTACACAGTGCGTTTCAAACCTTATCACTTCTACTGCACTCACATACACAGAAGAAAGAAGATGCCTCAATGTGTGTGAATGTTTTTCATACTGTATTTCTCAAGGACTGTGTTGGATGCAAGAAAACCTTACCATAAAATTATATGACCTCTCTACAGTGGTACCTCTCAAGAGATTTTAGGTCTCTTTATAAATACAATGGCTAAACCCCGGTGGGATGGAAAAAAGACGTGGACAGGACAGCTATTGTTTGTAGAAAATATATATTTGGATAGAGAAAGAAAAGAGAAACATACAGATGACTGGAGAGAAAGCGTGTCCGTCCGACCTCGAGCGTGGCGTCGTCTCAACTAACTAGCTTCGCTGTTGTTGTAGTTAGGCTATATTAGCTTGTGTGGTAGATCAAAGCTCTTTGATGTGTAAAGTTCGTTGCGTCAGTGCTGATTGGTTGAGTCAGAAGACGAGCGCGTACGTACATGTCCGCGCTGACGCACACACAACAGAGAGCAGTGGATTATTGACTGCTGAGTCGCGCTTCGCTCAAGTGGCGTCGCTACACCTCTACTTACGAAATTAATTGGTTCTGGAAGAATTTTCTGAACTCGAACATTTTGTCAGTAGAAAGGCGTTTTCCATGTAAATGCCCTAATTCATTCGAAGCCCCACCAAAATTTAGACATTGTTTCCTAAAGCATTAAAAATGCATCAAAATATGTAACAAATATATGTTGCAATTAGATTATTGCACAATAAATGAGAGTTGTGCAAAATGTAAAAAAAAATAATAATAAAGAACAAAGGATAAAAATGATGGTCATTTAACTTTTAACTGCGTCCTCTTCGTTTTTTGCCCTCTTTCGTTCAGGTTCTCTCTCAGAAGTGGGTTTTGCCTGGCATTTTGTCAAGAACTGATCCAAGGACGTTTGCTTTTGTTGGCTTTTAACAATCCTTCAAAAATTTTCAAGGCAAACATCAGCATACGGAGCGATTGCCTGACTGACGAACACTTTTTCTGGGTTATTCACATTTACGTAGAATCGGAACACCTTATGGGGCGAATGACGAGGATGCTGCATAGCCACATACCTATTCTACACACATAAACACATACGGTGGAAGTCCCTCTTTGCCAATGGGATGCCAGGATGATGGTAATAGCCAATGGCAGAGCAGCTGAAAATATGTTGTGTTCAGGGAACTCGGAGCTGCGACGAGCAGGCCATATTTTATTTTTACCTTTCATATCTTGAAATTTTCTTTTGTAACAAGAGGCAATATTTTCCTGTTGAGACGTTTCGTAACTAGAAAATTTCGTATGAAGAGACGTTTGTAAGTAGAGGTACCACTGTATTTAAATAAGTGCTGCTCGTAAACATTAATTGGGGAATTAAGTAAGTAGGGAAGTGTAAGTTGTAGGTGGGCAAACTTTTTGGCTCAGGGGCCACATTGACTTTTACATTGACTTTTTCACATTTGACACAAGCACAAGCTATGGCACATACATACATACATTAAAAAAAAATCCTCGGGATCTGTTGCAACCACTCATCTACTTTGGGGGTCACTGCCCCAAGTGCTACGACCACCACAGGCACGACTGTCACCTTCATCTTCCAGGCTCTCTCCAGCTCCTCTCTGAGCCCTTGGTATTTCTCGAGTTTCTCGTGTTCCTTCTTTCTGATGTTTCCATCACTTGGGACCGCTACATCCACTACAACGGCTTTCCTCTGCCCTTTATCTATGATATCTGGTTGGTTCGCCATTACCATCTTGTCAGTCTGGATCTGGAAGTCCCACAGGATCTTCGTTCTGTCATTCTCCACCATCTTCGGAGGCGTTTCCCATTTTGACCTTGGGGTTTCCAGTCTATACTCCGCACAGATGTTTCGGTAGACTATGCCAGCCACCTGGTTATGGCGTTCCATGTAGGCTTTCCCTACCAGCATCTGACACCCTGCCGTTATGTGTTGGATCGTCTCAGGTGCCTCTTTGCACAACCTACACCTTGGGTCTTGTCTGGTGTGGTATATCTGGGCCTCAACAGCTCTGGTGCTCAGGGCCTGCTCCTGAGCAGCCAGGATGAGTGACTCTGTGCTGTCCTTCAGGCCAGCCCTCTCTAGCCACTGATAGGACTTCTTGAGATCAGCCACTTCAGTTATGGTCCGGTGGTACATCCCGTGTAGGGGCTTGTCCTCCCATGATGGTCCCTCTTCCAGCGCCTCATCCTCTGTTCCCCATTGTCTCAGACATTTTCTGAGTACGTCATCCGTTGGAGCCTTCTCCTTGATGTATTCATGGAGCTTGGATGTTTCATCTTGGACAGTGGCTCTCACACTCACTCGTCCCCGGCCTCCTTCCTTTCGGCTTGCGTACAGTTTCAGGGTGCTGGATTTGGGATGGAACCCTCCATGCATGGTTAGGAGCTTTCGGGTCTTAACGTCCGCGGTCTGAATCTCTTCCTTTGGCCACCTTATTATTTCTGCAGGGTATCTGATCATAGCTGTTTATTGCCTGGGTCTTGTTCTTGCCATTGAGCTGGCTTCTTAGGACTTGCCTCACTCGCTGGAGGTATTTGGCCATAGCCGCTTTCCTTGTTGCCAGTTCGAGGTTGCCATTGGCTTGTGGTATACCGAGGTACTTGTAGCTGTCCTTAATGTCTGCTATTGTTCCTTCAGGGAGTGAGACCCCTTCAGTGCGGACTACCTTTCCTCTCTTAGTCACCATCCGACCACATTTCTCAAGCCCGAATGACATCCCGATGTCGCTGGTGTAGATCCTGGTTGTGTGGATCAGGGAGTCTATGTCCCTTTCGCTCTTAGCATACAGCTTTATGTCATCCATGTAGAGGAGGTGACTGATCATAGCTCCATTTCTGAGGCGGTATCCATAGCCTGTCTTGGTGATTACTTGGCTTCGGGGGTTCAGTCCTATGCAGAACAGCAGTGGGGAGAGTGCATCACCTTGGTATATGCCACATTTGATGGACACTTGGGTAAGTGGCTTGCCATTGGCTTCAAGTGTGGTTTTCCACATCCTCATCGAGTTCGCAACGAAGGCTCTTAGGGTCCTGTTCACCTTATACAACTCCAAACATTCCGTGATCCATGTATGTGGCATCGAGTCATGGGCTTTCTTGTAATCAATCCAGGCTGTGCACAGGTTGGTATGTCGGGACCTGCAGTCTTTTGCGACTGATCTGTCAACCCGATCGCCCTCAGTGCTACATTCACACTTTCCATGAGACTTTCAGGTGGTACTTCACATAGCCGTTGTAATCGGTTTCGCCGTGATCTTAGCTTTCAGGTCAGTTGCTGCCTCGCTCAGCATTTCATTCATTGGGGCTGGCCTCCCAATCTCATCATCTGCATTCATTGGGGCTTGCCTCCCAATCTCTGGTATGACCTCCTCCTCTGATCTGGCAGCCTGGGTCCCTTCACCATGGAACCTGCGTTGTACCTCTTCAATCTCAAGTTGTGACAGCAGTTGCCGTTTGTGGATGTTGGAACACTGAGCTACTAGTTGTTTCGTGGTCAACCCTGACTGTGCGTTTCGAAGTAACCATTTAGCCCACATTCTCTGCTTGCAACCCCTCTTACTAGGGTTGCTTGAGTAGTAGCATTCCAACAGAGCCATGTTATCGCATCTCGCCCATCTCCGCTTTGTTCCAGTAGCCCATTTTTCATCAAGGTGCTCTGGTTCCCCAGCACCTGACCCAGACCTTGTTTGGCCGGGCGACGTCTGAGCTGGCATGTCATTCGTTTTATTGTCTCTCATCATTGTATGAGGTAGGCATTTGCGTGAAGGATCTTTCCAAGGACCCACACTGGATGTTGTTATGTGCTTATTTTTTTGCCCCAAGCGGGATTCGAACCACCGTCTCCCATACGCCAAACCGATGCCTTACCAACTGAGCCATCCAGCAACTGAAAAAAAAAAGCTGTGGGGGGTTCTTACATATATATATTGTGTATGACCGCTCCTAGGTATCACACCTAGGTTAAAGTTTAATCACCGTTGTTACAGTCATTCGGGTTTAAGATAAGATAAGATATCCTTTATTTGTCCCACACTGGGGAAATTTACAGTCTACAGCAGCAAGATTGTGGGTAGAAAGAAGAAAGAAGGAAAAAACCAACACCGTTCAATTAAGTGCAATATAAATACAAAATGGATAAATCGCAGTGCTATTTACAGTTGTTTTTCACATCATTTAATTATTATTAATATTATTGTTGCTATTTTTATTCAGCAGCCTGACAGCAGTCGGTAGGAACGAGCGTCTGTATCTCTCCTTCTTGCAGCGCGGGTGTAACAGTCTCTGGCTGAAGGAGCTACCTAGTGCTGTCAGGGCGGGCTGGAGGGGATGGGAGGGACTGTCCATCATAGCTTTTAGCTTAGTTAGCATCCTTCTGTTGCCCACCTCCTCCAGAGTGTCGAGGGAGCAGCCCAGGACAGAACTGGCCTTCCTGACCAGTCGCTCCAGTCTCTTTCTGTCCCGGGCCGAGATGCTGCCTGACCAGCAGACAATGCCATAATGGATGGCCGAGGCCACCACCGAGTTATAGAAAGTCTTAAGGAGTGACCCCTGAACCCCAAAAGACCTCAGTTTCCTGAGTAGGAAGAGACACCCTGTCCTTTCCTAATCAGGGTGTCCATGTTTGTAGACCAGTCCAGTTTGTTGTTCAGAAGAACACCTAGGTACTTGTAGGAGTTCATCGGTGCTGGTGAGGACTGTTTCCTGCAGAAATCCACAACCAACTCCTTAGTTTTCCTAGGGTTGATGGAGGAGATTCTGCTGGCACCAGTCCACAAAGTCCTTCATCAGTCCCTTGTACTCCCGATCGTCCCCCTCTGTAATGAGGCCAACAATCACAGAGTCATCAGAGAACTTCTGAAGGTGGCAGTTTGGAGTGGCGTGTCTGAAGTCCGAGGTGTAGAGGATGAACAGGAATAGAGCCAGAACAGTCCCCTGCGGCGCTCCAGTGCTGCAGAGAAGCCTGTCCGACTCACAGCTCTGCAACCTCACATACTGCGGCCGGTTTGTGAGGTAGTCTATGAGCCATGCTATGAGATGGTGGTCCACTCCGGCGTTCTGCAGTTTGCCTCCCAGTAAGTTGGGCTGGATGTTGTTTGTGTTTGTTCGTTTCAAAGGTTTTTGGGCATAACCTAAAAGGCCGGAGTAAAATTCTTATATTTTCGTTCGATGGAATTTATACGGAGGCTTCGGCACCGGAGCTTCCTGCCGTTCACACTTTATCAAGAGGAGGGTATGATGGTCGTGTTTTTATTATCATAAGAGGAAAAGACAAGGACTCATGTATATAATCAACGGGTTTTAAATATGATGCTCTTTTCTCACATGTTGCAGCCCAGCCAGTCGCTGGTTATTCACAGCTGTGATCAGGAACATCTCGACCTTTCGATATTGATTACATTTTTCCCATGTCACCCATAGATAATTAAAATAAGAGTGTGTGCGATGAAAGTCGAAAGGAATAAATTGAAAGTTATAAGTGATATACAGGTGCATTCAAGAAATTATATTATAACAAAGGAATAAAAAGTTAAGTCGTAAAATCATCATGTAAATACAATTCTGAAGCTACCGTATTTTCACGGCTATAAGGCGCCATTAAGTCTTAAATTTTCTCCAAAATGGACAGGACGCCTTTTGATGCGGAGCGTCTTGTGTATGCCGACACGCTGTTTATATAGAGAAAAGGCGGAAGTGACTGTGAACAAGCATGCGGCAAAGAAGTCGGCCAATCAGTGAAGGGTGGGCGTGTATATATACATATATGGAGAGAGAGAGAGAAAAGGCAGACGTGAGTGACGACAGGCATGCGGGGAAGAAGTCCGCCAATGAGTGAAGGGTGGGCGTGTCAGTGGACGCTAAAGGGACGCCCCAAGCAGGTACCAACACCTGTATAGAGTGTGGCTATGTGCATTGTTGCAAAACAACTACGGTTTTGGTTTCTAAGAACCCCCGAAAATAAATTCTACAAAGAGACACGCCTACGAAGCTCAGTTCAAACTTCAAGCCATCGGTTATGCTTTTGGCATGCGTGCCCATCTCACAGCAGCGGTGAAAAACCAAGTCAAGCAAATGAACTCTGAGCTTGCCGTTATTCCCAGAGGCTTGACTAAAGAACTCCAACTGCTGGACATCGGCATCAACCGGGCGTTCAAAGTAAAGTTGCGACCAGGCGTTCAAAGTAAAGTTGCGAACGGCATGGGAACAATGGATGATCGATGGCAAACACAACTTTACAAAGAGTGAGAGGCAGCGCTGGGCGAGTTACGCCACAATTTGCGAATGGATTGTGGCTGCTTGGACGAACGTGTCTGCTTGCACTGTTGTTCGAGTTTTTGGCAAAGCCGGCATCATTTCTGTGGAGCCACATGGCAATGAGAGTGACTCTGACAACGAGAGGGAACACGGCGTTTTTGATGGATTACCGGTACTTGCACAATTGTTCAATTCTGATACAGAGGATCAGGACTTTGATGGATTTCTGGGTGATGATTGATCGAAAAACGTGAGTACATTGTACGATGGCTAAATAAAATACAACGGAACTCAGTTTTGCTTCCGTTGCCTTTTTAAAAACGTGTTTTTAGCTTGTATCTGTATGTCTTGGCATGCTACCGTATGCTTCAAGCTAACGTGTTTTTAGCGTGCACGCATGCATGCCGTATGTTTAAACTGGCGTATGTTTTACCACTTTAAAACTGCGCCCAATAATCCAGTGCGTTTTGTCTATGTGTAAAATACAGAAATAGCACCCATTAATGAGACTGCGCCCAACCATACGGTGCGCCGAATGGTCGTGAAAATACGGTAATCTCTTTTATGTCTCTCATCGGTTTGCCTTTCGCAGATTAATCAGGTCCCGAAATGCTCCCGAGGTTCAACTTGCCTGTTTCTTAATGGTTACCTGATTCTTAATGGTTATTTGTAGGCTCATCTGTGTCACCGCATATATAGTTGCAAATTTGGGAAGAACTCTATTTTGTCTAGTGGGTCATGATTTCTTACCCTTCCAGGACGGCCTCGGTCAAGCCCGTTACGGCAAGATAAATCATAAGATCCACCTTCGATAGGTCTCCACCTCGAATATCCAATACTGGGGTCATTGTGGTATATCCAATTCGGGCAAAAGTTTAGGAAAAGGAGAAATTCGCCATTTCAGCGAAACTGAGGGGATTTTAATACGGAAGCTCAATTAGGGAACCAAAAGGGATAAGAAAGAGGAAACAGGTGGAGGAAGCCTCCCACGCATGGGGAAGTTCCTCCGGAGATTGAGGTACAGTATGTGCCGTTGGGCTCATCTCGCCAGTTAGCTCTCCATTCCTCAATCTCTCGGTCCCCTGGATCCTTTTCTCCGGAGATTGAGATCTGTGTCGGTGCCGTTGGGCTCGTCTCGCCCGCCGGCTCTCAGATCCTCAATTACTCCGTTCTCCCATTCCCGTTGAGTTCCTCTAAGTCCTAGAAAAAGGGAGAGAAACAGTCCATCCGGTACCGGAGCTTTCGGAGCTCTCGGGCCGGACCGCTCGGGTCTCTTCTCCTGCTATTTCGCAAGGCACGAGGTTATTGAGTCATGCTGATCTCACATTTCAGATGGTCACATGTTGTTCTCGAATGTTCTATCTACTCCCAGGCACGGAGGAGGGAGCACAGTTCAAGCAAGGTTGAGGGAGTGCATCTTGGGCAATCTTCTTCTGGTTTAAACCGGTTGGAGGGACTTCAGGTCCCAGGCGAGGTTGAATCAGGGCAGGTTGTGCAATCCTTTCTGGTTTGAGCCAACAGGTGTTCCGCTCGGATCAACCGGGGAGAGCTTATGTGTGCTGGTTCAGCCTCCCAATGAGAGACAGTCTTCTTATACAGCATTTTGCAGCTTGGTTATCATGTATATACATAAACATGTTGCTTACACATTTCTCCTGTAAGCGCTAGGCTCTAAACCTTAACTTTTGTTGCAAATCATATGACATTACTTGGAGAGAAAACAATTGTCATAAGGTAACATTCTTCACTCAAAGCGGTTTCAAAAGCATTGCTTTAGGCATTTGATTCCTCTATATAATGTCATTTTACTAATGACTGGAAAAATCAAGAAAAGATAAAAAGGAAAGGAATGCTTTGTTCTCTTAAACGCTCTTTAAGCTTGGCCGATTCTTTATCAGTTGCCGAATTCTGTAATTGTCCTGTTAGGCTTTTCACGGAGCATTGACTCTGGTATGTACTTTTGACCGATACTTTTCATTTAATTTGTTTTAAACTCATTGTTCAGGATTTGCAGAGCTGGCTCTCATGGCTCTAGGATCACTCTGTTCCCCTCTAGTGTTCGAATTAGGAATTTGTTCCAGGACTTTAAACCATCCAATTCCCCGCCCTCTGATTTAGTCTTAATTCTCTGCCTGACGATGCGCGTTACCTTGACAATATATACTGTATATATACTGTATATACTGTATATATAAAAAACATAAAACTGCATTTGTTGACAGTCCATATCAAACATCAACAGAACTAAAGCATGAACATATTAACATACTTTTTTTTTTTATAAGAACAGGAATCATATTTGTGGTGGCCAATCTTTCCTCATAATTGAATTTCCTTCTGTGGGGATACAACTGTGTTACCTTTCCTGAAGTATGTTAACAACTTACATGTGTGATAACACTCGCAACAAAGTGCACCAATATATTGCCCAAAAACTGTTTAGAACAAAAACTGCAGTATATAGTACAAGTATATGAACAAAATATAGAATAAGAAATTATGACTATTTGCTGCAAATGAGATGAGTATCAGATCTTGGTAGCTTTTCTTTCCACTCACTGACTGTCTCTAACTTGACCACCCCTCCATCACCACCCAAGACAGTGTTGCTCAGCTGATGTCCTGCAACCAACTTTTAAAGCAAGCCACGGAATGCTTCGAAGTCCTCGATACCCATGTTAGCGCTATGGGGTTCGCCTTCTCTTATTAGTGGTCCAGTTTGCGGAAGGTTTTTACCACGATAACAGTCAAACCATTCTAGGAAACGTTCATTGCCTCGACTGTCCGTCGAGCCGCAAGCAATTTACTGTGAGCAGGGAAATTGCCAGAATCGGACTGAGAAAAAAAATCGCTCCATTGTTTTTCAAAGTCTCTAGATTTGAGTCTGTTCGACTCCAAGCGTCTCCTGCTTCATTTAATCAGATACATATCACTTTCTCTTCCACAGTCATTACTTTTTCTCTTTGTTTGGATGCCATGATTTACAGGATGTAAATGTAAATGAATAAAAAAATAATAATAAAATAACGTTTGCAGTTCCAGTAAAACTCACTGCAATAAAGAATCACTTACATGTCACCGTTTTGAATCCTATGATAGAAAATAACTGCGGCGCGGACACAGTGATTCCGTCGTATCGGGCGGGAGTTGCTTGAGTTGCGTTTCTGTGGGCTTCCGTATGGCTTCCAGGTTCCGGAACTCAGATTCAGATTCAGAAAACTTTATTCATCCCCATGGGGTAATTAGGACTTAACAGGCACGCTCTGCACAAGAAACATGAAAAACAATGACGAACATGGGATACAGTGCAAATGGCCTGTCGGTACTTGCCGTATGGACAGCGCCCCGAGATCTTAGTTGAGAAGTAAAACACTAGGGAAGGAGAGGGAAAAAAAAAACATGCTCGAACTATCCTCCACTGAGGATAATTTAAGTCTCGGAAAAAAAAGACCCAGCACGTGAAAAGCATATGATAGTTACAAGTCACAAGACATAACATGTAATGAGGGGGCGGATGGATGGGGGGGGGAGCGCGACGCAGCCCGACCGGCGAGCTGCCAGTCTATTCCAGCGCTCAGCAGATCAGTTCACGTCGCGGGGAAAAAACAGGAACAATGAAGGCGGTGATGACAAGGGTGTGTATGCACGTGTGATTGTCTGGTTGTGTGTGCGTGTCAGGCCGCAGCTGCTTCGTCAAGGTCTTCTCATGGAGACAGTCCTGGCTTATCAGTCTATGGCTGAGAAGGAGGGGGTGATGGTAGGGCACTAGCTTCCATGCGTGCGTTCTTCCAAGGGAAAAGTCGAGATAGCAGATGTTTTGGGAACGGCTGCCTACCATTCCAGACAGCCTTGAGTCCGTGGTCTGTGTCTCTTCAATGGCGCCGATCAGCCAAATCCGCGATCTCTTTTTCTGAGCGTGGATCCCGATTTCTCCAAGTTGTTCTCCATCTTGCAATGAAGCTCCAAACCGCATATATTTTGCGGTTGAGCTCAGTCACCGCTTGAGTCTGAGTGTTGGACTTACATTACGAAATGTCCTTCCATACTTATTTGTCATGTCCTTGTTTACGATGAGACTAATGCAGCGTGTTATACCGGAGACAAATTCCCTGTGTGTTCTAAATACTTGGCCAATAAAGATGATTCTGATTCTGATTCTGATTCTGGACATCCGTGCCGTGCCATCCAAAAAGACCGACAGCTTCTTCACTTCCAATAAAGCTGCTCCCGTTGGTTGAATTTTTCGATAGATCAGGAAACTGCTAACACCAAACAGCAGCATACCTGCTATCAGAAGGCCAATAATGTCGATGTCTTCCACATCCTCAACAGACAGTGTTGACAGGAACACCATTCTCCACTTCCTCCAGGGATCTAGGGTGTACCCGGCAGCAAATGTCCCGAGGGGCACTGCCTGCTCTTCTCGTCGAGAAAATTTTGTCAATGGCATCTAGAGACCAGCCAACCAATTCCATGGTTTGTTTTAGGATGAAAATACGGCAGGAGGCTTGGAAAGTCAGACAAAGACAGCAGATAGCACATGGCGAGCAAGAGGAGGGGGGGAGAACAGAAGCAGAGCAAAAAAAGCGTCCGCCTTCGTGGAGAGCCAAGCAGAAAAGCTAACTTCAATTGTTATGAATCGATCGTTAATGTAATATAGTAGTAGAAAGTTTAATGCATATTATTCTTCTTTTTTTTTTTTTTACCGGGAAGTTCGGGAATTTCCATTTGACAGAGGTCCATAGATGGCAGATAAGATCTCTCTCCCTCTATCTCTCACCCCCCTCCCCCCACCCTGTGCTCTGCAAATTCAAGTCAATGTGCCACCTGGCGTTGATATGCCTGCCATTACAAGTCCAAATGAAATGAATGCAATCATTCACATTGAACCTTAATTGAGTACCAACCTTCGGCGGGCCGGATTAAAAAGACCAAAGGGCCGTAGTTTGCCTAGTTAATGGCTCATAGTATCTAAGTGTGTGGAGTAAGACAAAAAAAAAAAGAATATAATGTCTGTAAGACAGGCTCATTTTGTGGACTGCAGGTGTAGGACATTGTATTGCTATTAATCCTCTGTTTTCATGCACACCACAGGCACTTAAAAATGAATGCTTTGATTTGACTTGTATGTCAAGGCATCTGTAGGATGAGTGTGTTTTGGTCTCATTACTTACTTGTCAAGAGACCTAAGACGAACAGTAAATCGGCAGCCTCATTATAAATTGTGTGGACTGCGTTCAGCTTGCTCATATCCACTTAATGAGTCAGGGCTCTTCTTTTTGCTGTCTTCTTGTATCAGGGACCTTGAGGCCAGTGCTTTATTTTATTGCTGAATGTATAAGTGGTTTATTTATATAAATATATATTCATCGATTTTCACAGCAGCAGCCAGGGCAAATCATTTGGGCTTTTATGTCGTGCAGCATGGCTCTCATGAAATTGTGGGTACATTTTTGAGTCTAAAAATAAACTTCCAGCTTCTACATTATTATTCATGCCGTGGCATCTTATTGCAATCCCCTCGACTCAAAGCTACCAGCCAATTTAATATCTAATTGTCTATAGCCATAAAGATATGAATGAGTATTTCCTTCAGGATAATAGGGAAATGAGAAGAGCATAGATTACAATTGCAGTTTGAAGCTGGACACTGAATTGTTTTTATTGGTTTGTAGCCTTTAGGCACTTTTAAAGAAGGAACACTTCAAACTGAGGTTCCTCAATAGTAATGTAAGCACATGTACATCATGTCAAGTTTCAATTTCAGTCCATTGTTTATTTTCTGTTGGTGTGCCTTTGTGTTTTGCCTTTCCTTGCAAATAATTGCAGAAAATGCATTACCTGTGCACCACCTTTCCATTTAACATTTCATAGCTTTTAAATGAGTTTTTAAATGAAACGTAACCTGTGCCACAAATAGTCTTTCGAGTTCAAAACAGCCAATACTTGCAAATTGCCAAGAGTAAAGCTGGATTCTGCAACCGGAATCATCATCTATTTGAGTTAAGGATTTTTCACAGGGTAATACATTTCCTTATATAAGACTCAAAAAAATAAGAGAATAATAAAATAAAAACATTGGCCCAGTGGTCGAGTGGTTAGCGCATTGGCCTCAGAGTGCAGAGGTGCAAGTTTCGATTCCGGCTCCGGCCTTCCTGTGTGGAGTTTGCATGTTCTCCCCGTGGCTGCTTGGGGTTTCTCCGGGTACTCCGGTTTCCTCCTGCTTTCCAAAAACATGCATGGCATGTTAATGGAACACTCTAAATTGGCCCTAGGTGTGAGGGTGAGCACAATGGTTGTTCGTCTCTGTGTGCCCTGCGATTGGCTGGCAACCGATTCAGAGTGTCCCCCGCCTTCTGCCCGAAGACAGCTGGGATAGGCTCCAGCACTCCCCGCGACCCTTGTGAGGATAAAGCAGTTCACAAAATGGATGGATGGATAATCTTAGTGCTGGTAAGAGATTAAAAAAAGTGGGATGAATTAATTATGATCTGTAATTAATTTATCTAATTAATCTATATTTTAATCTAATCTATAAATTGTTGAGAAACCCCCTATATGCATTTTAAATTCATTATATTATTGAGGCAGATCAAAAGATTGACATCACAAAAAAAATGGCAGATAGACTAGTCCCAAGTGCTACCTGCAACATTTAGTTTGACCACCAGGGGGAATATAACTGTTTTTTTTGTTTTTTTTAAATCTCCAAATAATGACAAAATATAAATAAAAAAGAAAATCAGGTCCATAAAAATTGCTTAGGTTAACATATCAAAACAGTAAGAACACTTTTCTGAGCAATCCAAGTACTGAACACTGAACTTCAGATAATAAAAAAAGTAAATAAAACAACCCTGACATCACAGTGCTGTAAATTAGTACTTCACAAATAACACTGTTCATCATTACAAAATAAAGTGCTGAAATAAATATCAATCGATTCTAGTAGGCTACAGAGGTCACAGCAGCTATGTTGACTTCATGCCTCGTACATGGGGTGTTCTTCTTGTGGCAGCACTCGCATTCCGTGCTTTGCGTTTATGTGGTAGGCTAAACTTGAGCTGCTTCAGTGATAAGCAAACTCCTTACAAATTAGGCACAACATTCTACCCTTACCAATACTGTAGTGCCGTCAGGGCATTTTTGGAATGTAAATTTTCCATTCATTGGGCCGAGAATTCTCACATACTCCTCACCTCTCCTTGCCTCACCGCTGCTTACCTGGCCCGCCCAACTCCAATGGGAGCCAATCAGCTGATGCTAAACAAGCCCAAACATAATGACAGCCAATCAATGTCCGCTTCAGGCTGTGACTGACCATTGTTTCCCACCCTCAACAACTTGAACACAGGAAGCCAATACATAAAAACAGGTATTATAAAGAGGCAACCCACCAACAGAAACAATAAAGTTCGAGATAAAAATTTAGGTTAACGCGATTAAAAAAACCCCATAATGCACTAAATATGATTTTAATTAATTATTCACAATTTACGCAATAATTTGGCACCTATAGATAATCTTGAATATTTTTTGCTTCTGTCAAACTTCCACTCCACACTTTCGCCCATTCATCAGTACGAAAGTGAAAATGAGTGGACTGAATATTAACTTTGCGCCTTGACATTTAGTGTGCACTGCGAAATTTTATACTTGGCTCTTAAAATTACAAATTAGGGCCCGCAGTGTGCCTAGTAAGAAAAGTCTGGAACCCTGCTTCGGTTAATGAAACTTCAAACCTTCCAAGCAGAAGGCTTAGTTGTGTTTTCTTTCCTGCAGCATGAACATGGTTTGCTATGTTGTTATTTCAAGTGCAAATTTGTATGGATTTATTTTTTGCACTAAATTAGACCTCAGTTTGGTTCCAAAGAATGTGCAAAGTGTTTGTGCTATTAGGATGACCTGGAAATTCTTGGTGTGGGTGCTGGGTGTATTTTATTCTCTTTTCTTCTGAAGAGCTATAAAACCTCTGCAGTACAAACTGCGGGCCGATTTCGTTCCTCGGACACAGAAAATGCAGCATGCTGATCAGTCCCTTCTAGTGCAGGCAATAGAGCCCAATATGGAGAAGCGTGTTTTTGGAACGCTGAGAGGAAACAACTCGGAGCTGAGTTTGAAGGTGGATTGTTGGCCTGCTCCATGTCGGGTATCTGTACCAGCTGTGTCAATTGTGAAAGAAGGTGGTTTGGTGCTGGAATGCATCATTTCTGTTTCTATTCATTGCAATGAGGAAAGTTGCAATGAATTTTTGGTTGGTTCATGAACAATTTTGCTAAACAACAACAACAACAAAAAAACATGTTTTATCGATGAAAAATGTTCGGAGAGAGCCATTGCTACCTACTGTATACATGTGCACATCAGGTGCATTTTTTCCAAACAATTGTAGGCCATTCATTGCAAAAATGAGTTTGAAATGATCTAAAAAATGTTTTTGAATCATAGTTTGCAGTATATCTATGGTTTAAAATATTTATATCGAAGGAATTATAATTTTATTTTGGAGGGGGCCATCATTTTCTTTATTTACCATTTGCAGCAATGTTTTGGCCACGACAGTCGTCAAACGAGAAGAATCTGTGCTTGGTGGTTCCGTCTTCTCGGCAGCTCGCATGTACCAGCAGTGATTTTGATTGGGAGCTATGCCGGTGCTTGTGTTTTTGTGCCTGTAATGGGCAGCATTTTTCACAGCCCCGTTTTGTTCAGTGGAAATGTCGGTGTTGTTGGACAGTCTGCGGCTGGATGGATGGATGGCTTGTGGAGCCGGCGATGAGAAGAAAAAGGAGTGTCAGGGCATAGCACAGATGTGTATGTGGAACTGGGAGTCGCGGCTTGGAATCGAAGCGGATTTACATAGGACAGGAGATGTGAGCCAATCTCTTTTTCATCAGTGGAAAGCTATAGCTTCTTGTGTGCTTTCAAACTTAGCTTGTAGCAGACGTGTGCACATTTTCAGCATGACCTCCCTGATTCACTGGTGAAAGGACACTTTGATCCTCTCCTCTTTCATCTATAACTGCTTCAAACAACACAGCGTATACAGAAAAGGGGTTAAGATTGCATGACTGTCTGTGTCTTATGTGTTGTGTTGTATTATTTTGTCGTTTTATGTTAACTCTTCTGTTGATGGCGGCACGGCTCTCCTGTGGTTGAGAGGAAAGAAATTTCATCTGTGCTGTATGTTGCACGTAGTGTTAGGGTTTGGATGTGACCCCAATAGCATGACAACAGGCAGTTACAGTTGAAGCCAACGCTTGGCGTAGTTTATTGAAGAGTCTTAGCAAAGTCACTCAGGAAGAAGCACGAAGAAGCCACAGGGAAAATGTCCACAGGAAACGAACCCAATCTCAGGGAGAAAACTGGGACTTACTTAAACGCTTGGGGGAAGTACGAGGAGTCCACAAGGGAAGGTCCACACAAGGAACAAGAAACTGCAGATGATGCCAACAGAGTCCACTGGCATAGTGACGGCACGAACTTGCACTGAGGAATGGTCTGTGAGTCAATTTATACCAGTCCAAACGAGCAACAGGTGGGTGATGAGCTGACGAGTCTCAGGTGTGAGGTGCAGAGCACCCTGGCTGAGGAGGCTGCCTGGCTGGCCCCTCCCTAACAGTACCCCTTCCCCTACGGGAGCCACCTGGCGACCTGCCAGGTTTGCCGGGATGGGTGCGATGAAACTCAGTGATCAGGGCAGGGTCCATAATGAGCCGTGAAGAGACACAGCTCCGATCCTCCATGCCGTAGCCCTCCCAGACAACCAGATACTGGAATCTGCATCCCCGGCACCGGACATCCAGCAGTTTACGGACCTCCCACTGGGGGTCCCCGTCCACAAACTCGGGGGGAGGCAGGGCCAGGGTCGGAGGCAACAGGGGGCTGACGGAGACAGGTTTAACCCGAGACACATGAAAACAGGATGGATCTTCATAGAGGGAGGGAGCTTCAGACGCACTGCTCCAGGACCGAGCACCTATTGGATCTCATAGGGCCCAACAAACCGGGGGTTGAGTTTCTTGTCACCCGACCGAAGAGGAAGATCCTTGGAGGACAGCCACACCTTCTGCCCAGGTCAGTAAGCCGGTGCTGAACGACGACGACGGTTGGCACCACGACTGGCACGTTCCGTCGCACGGAGCAGGGCTGTTTGGGTGAACTCCCAGACACGGCGACAGTGGTCCAGGTGGTTCTGCACCAAAAGAACTGCCACTTCAGACTCCTGTGCAGAGAAGATGGGTGGCTGGTAACCCAGAGATACCTCGAAGGGTGAGAATCCGGTGGTGGAGCAGACCAGGGAGTTGATTGCATATTCAACCCAGGGGAGAAACCGGCTCCAGGAAGCAGGCTTCTTCGCAGCCTCACAATGAAGGGCAGGCTCCACGCTCTGGTTCATCCTCTCAGTTTGCCCGTTAGTCTCGCCTCAGGATATCATCCCCAGACGAACATAAGTGCCTAACCCCCTGCAATATGCCTGCCATACTCGGGAGACGAATTGAGGTCCTCGATCTGAGACAACATCCTTGGGAAGACCATGCAGGCGGAACACATGGGCCATGAGGAGCTCAGCAGTCTCGGAGGCCAACGGTAGTTTAGGCAGGGCCACCAGGTGAACTCCTTTGCTGAAACGGTCCACCACCATTAGGATCACAGTGTAACCTTCAGAAGGGGGAAGTCCAGACACAAAGTCCAATGCCACATGGGACCAGGGCCGACTGGGTATAGAAAGTGGCTGCAGCAGACCGTCAGGTGCCTGGTGGGAAGCCTTGCCGTGAGAGCAGACAGTGCAGTCCGTGACAAATCCCTTAACGTCTATCCTCATGTTGGGCCACCAGAACCTCCGAGCCAGGAAGGTGTAGGTACGATGGACACCTGGGTGGCAAGCAAGGCTAGCATGGCCCCACTGGAGTACCCGAGAGCGAACAGTGTTCGGAACAAACAGACGGCGAGGAGGGGCGTTACTTGGAGCAGGATGAGAGCGTAAAGCACGCTTGACAGCAGCCTCCAGGTTCATAGTCACCATGACTATTACCTTTGTCTCAGGGAGCATGGGGGGGGGGGGGGTTCCTCTGTAGTAGGCTCCTGTGGGTGTTGTCGGGAAAGGGCGTCTGCCTTAGAGTTGCAAGAACCAGGGCGATAGGTGAGTGTAAAGTCGAACCGACTGAGGAAGTTGGCCCACCGCGCTTGTCGACCGTTGAGGCGCTTGGTAGCCCGGGTTCTTATGATCCGTCCAGATGATAAATGGCTGCTCTGCCCCCCCTCAGCCAGTGGTGCCACTCCCCCAAAGCAGCCACCACCGCCAGCAGCTCTCGATCCCCAATGTTGTAGTTCACCTCAGCAGGAAGGATCCGGCGGGAGTAGAATGCACAGGGGTGAACCTTTTGGTCAGTCTCCGACCATTGAGAGAGCACAGCCCACACCCCGGTGTCGGAGGCATCCACTTCCACAATGAACTGTCTTTTAGGGTCAGGATGGAGAAGAACGGGGGCACTGGTGAACCTCTCATTGAGCAACTGGAAGGCGGAGCGAGCTGGAGGGGACGAAACAAACGGTTGGGACCGGGAGGTTAATCTGGTGAGGGGTTCAGCCAAGCTGCTGTAGTGACAGATAAACCTCCTGTAGAAGTTAGCAAACCATAGGAAGCTCTGTACTTCCTTCCGAGATGTGGGATCAGGCCAGACCACTACCGCCTGGATCTTACGAGGATCTGTCCGAGTCTTGCCACCTTCCAGGATGAAACCAAGGTACTCAATAGAACCAGAATGGAACTGGCATTTCTCAGCCTTGACAAAGAGCCGGTTACAAAGGAGTCGCTTGAAAACCTGCCGCACGTGTTGCAAATGCTCCTCTAGAGACCTGGAGAAGGTGAGAATGTCATCAAGGTAGACCACAACAAACCGGTTGAGCATGTCGCTGAGGATGTCATTCATGAGTGCCTGGAATACCGCAGAGGCGTTGGTGAGACCGAACGGCATTACCAGGTACTCATAATGGCCATGTGGAGTCTTAAATGCGGTCTTCCACTCGTCCCCCTTCCGGGTCCGGACGAGATGGTAGGCGTTTCTGAGATCCAGCTTGGTGAAAACAGTAGCCTGAGTGAGAGGCTCGAGGGTGGAGTTCATAAGTGGTAGGGGGTACTTGTTATTGATAGTTATGTCATTCAGTTGGCGATAGTCAATGCAGGGTCGGAGGCCACCATCCTTCTTCTTCACAAAAAAGAAGCCAGCTGCCTCCTGGGAGGGTGAGGGTCGAATGAGCCCTGCTGCCAACGACTTCGAAATATATTTGTCCATAGCAGCCTTCTCTGGGATAGAAAGACAACACAGACGACTGCTCGGGAGGGTAGCCCCTGGACGTAGGTCGATCAAACAGTCATAAGGCCGGTGTGGGGGAAGAGACTGAGCCCGAGCCTTGCTGAAAACCTCCCCGAGATCATGGTACTCGGGAGGAACAGACGAGAGATCGGGAGGGGAGACACTGGGGGGCCTGGTGGAGCGAGGTACTATTCGCGGCTCGTAGGCAATGGCCGTGACAGGAGGGGCTCCATTCCAGAATAGTTTCGGAGGACCAAGCAATGTGTGGCTCATGTTGTATGAACCAGGTGTGGCCCAAAATCACAGGGACTGAGGGAGATTGAATTATGAAAAACTTCCGCGTCTCCACATGGTTACCTGCTATGGTGAGAGAAACTGGGCAGGTGCGTTGAGTGACGCAGGAGAGACGATGTTCATCGAGTGCAAAAGCCTCCAGGGATCTCTCCAACGTCTCTACCGGAATGGAGGCCTGAGCAACAAATTCAGAGTCCAGAAAACATTCCTCAGCACCTGAATCAAGGAGAGCCCCTTCCGTGAGTTGCTGGTCAGCCCGGGCCAGAGTGACGCGAACCAGGTGATTCGGTGGGGCAGGATGACGGGAACAAGATAGGCGGCTCACCAGGATCTCCCGGGGTCTTAGTGAGGCTGACCTTTTGGCCGAGGCAGCCTCTGATAAGATGTCCCCTTTGGCCGCAGTAGAGCAGAGGCCGGCTTGGAACCGGGCCTCACGTTCAGTTGGGGTGAGACGTGTGCGTCCGAGCTGCATGGGTTCTTCCGCTACTGTGGTCTGGGATGTAGCGGGGTATGTCAGAGCGGTAGTGGAGAGGGGAGGAGTGGCTGTCATGTGGGTTCTTGGTGTCTTAGGAGTGACCAGAGATCTAGTCCATGCTCGATCACGCCTTCACTCTCTGAGCCGTCCATCGATACGGATTGAGAGGTCGGTCAGTTTGTCGAGGGAGGCAGGCTCCTCCCGGGTGGCCAGCTGGTCTTTAACGTCGTCGCTGAGGCCATTCCAGAAGGTTACACGTAATGACTGGTCGTTCCAGCCACTCTCCGCAGCAGCCAGCCAAAACTCCACTGAGTAGTCAGTGACACTGCCGCTGCCCTGCTGGATACTACTCAGCCGAGTGCCAGGCTCCTGACCGCGGATGGGGTGGTGGAACACCTTCTGTAATTGTGTCACAAAGTCTTTGTAGGTGTGACAGAAGCTGGCCCCCATGGACCAGGAAGCGCTGACCCACTGTGCTGCTCGACCCATGAACAGATTCATCATGTAAGCAATGTGGGTAGAGTCAGTTGCGAACATGCTGGGTTGGTGGGCAAAAACCAGCTCACACTGCATGATGAACGTGGCGCAGGTCTCAAAATTGCCATCAAGTGGCCGTGTCGCGGAGAGAGAGGGCTCAGGAGGAACCGGGTTGGGTATTATGGGGTTAACAGGGGCTTGGAACACTGGAGTTATTGCGGCTGAAACATGGGGAGTAGGTGGGTCTTGCAGTCGGTTGGTGAGTGCTGATGTCAAGGCCTGTAACTGTAGCAGAACCTCCGCCTGTTGTCTCTCCAACGCTGTCTGCTGGTTAGCCAAGGCCTGCACCACAGGCTGAAGGGGCTGGATCTGAGCCTGAAGGTCCTGTAAGGCGACGGAAGTGTCCTGTAATTGCTGGGTGTGGGTAGCGGTCAGGTGAACCTGGTTGACGAGAGCATCTTGGACCAAATCGAGATCAGACTTGTCTGTGTCGGCTGGGGTCGTCATGGCAAGTTCGTACTGTTAGGGTTTGGATGTGACCCCAATAGCATGACAACAGGCAGGTATAGTTGAAGCCAACACTTGGCGTAGTTTATTGAAGAGTCTTAGCAAAGTCACTCAGGAAGTAGCACGAAGAAGCCACAGGGAAAATATCCACAGGAAATGAACCCTAACTCAGGGAGAAAACTGGGACTTACTTAAATGCTCAGGGGGAAGCACGAGGAGTCCAGAAGGGAAGGTCCACACTAGTGATGGGTCCAGCGACACTGATGCGTTGACGCATGCGCCGGGCTCACAGAGCAAACTACGTGTCGGTGCATGTGCTGCTTCATTACGTCACGTGATTGACACGTGAACTGCACCGGCGCAGTTTAGACTGCATCGGCTGCGTTGACACAGTCCAGGCTGCTAATTGACACATCGGCTGCGTTGACACAGTCCAGGCTGCTAATTGACACATCGGCTGCGTTGACACAGTCCAGGCTGCTAATTGACACGTGAACTGCACCGGTGCAGTTTAGACTGCATCGGCTGCTTGGCACAGTCCAAGCTGCGCCACTTAGTCCAGGGGGCGTCGACTCAGTGCAGGGAGCGTTGACGCAGTAAAAGCCCGCACAGTGTATCCTAAGGAAGTGCGTCTGGCGACACGATGCCGATTGCCGAAACAAGCCAGACCCTTTCTGTTTGCTGAGAATTGTATTCTGATTTGTTCAATAAAGATTTAAAAAAAAAAAAAAACAAGCCAGACCTCATCCTCGCTCGAATAAAAATACATGTTTGGGCAATACGGAAAACACACTGATTATCAGAAAAAATGTGTCCGTCTGACTTCGAGCGTCATGTCGGCTGTCATATAATAGGCTATTATTATATGAGAAGTGCTTTATGGACGTTTGTACTGTACGTCATACTCCAGTTGATTGAGAGGTCCCGCCTATAAGGGGGAGTTCCAGAAAGTGACTGCGAGTGAGCACACCGCATGTTTGATGACTCTGCCACGTTGCTATTAAAAGTCACATAAAACGTAAACCTTGTCTGCTGACCATCATTACATCGGCTAGGCTATCTTAGCTGTTGTCGTAGTTCAAAGCTTAATATGTGGCGTGGGTTGGGTCAGCGCCGCGAGTACGTGCTTGCGCTCACGCGCGCACAGCTGAGAGCAGCAGACTATCGACTGCTGAGACGAGCTTCACTCGAGTGACGTTGCAACAGTACGTGCATATTATGGAGCAGCTTCCGGACAAACACAAATTGTCCGCCGTGTAGAGCCATTTTGATCTCCTTTTGGAGAATAAGGTATTTATTAAAATCTCCTTGTCTCACCAAGTGCCTCTCGGATTTTTGACATGTCTTATTCCATTGTGTGTGTGTGTGTGTTCTCCTCAACAGGGGAAATAGCATGCATTAAACGCAACAGACTGAAATTTAAAATACTGGAGCATCTTATTTTTCTAAATCAAAATTTGTGAAGACAAAGCCCACAAGCATCTTCATTCACATGATTTTAACATTATTGAAACACATTGAATGATACAATATGAATGCATGGATGTGAATGATATTGTCAAGGGTCAATGTCATCTTTATTGTCAAATATGCTTTATGTATGACATGCAGCATAAATGAAATTTCTTCCTCTCAATCCTCAGTGCATACATGCATGCAAACATGCTGTGCATTAAACACACACAGCTAAGAAAGGATAGCAGCTACACTGTATAAAAAAGGCATGTAAATCTGAACAGTATAGACAATATAAACAATATAAACAGCATAAACAATGGCGCTTGTGGCTATTGTGGGTAGAGTGAGGTCGTGCATTGTATACACGTCATCATCAAATCAGTTTGTTCAGTCTGTCAAGTGGGTTGGCTGCAGGGATTTTGAAGGTCCAGCAGGTGGCAGTGGTCAGCGACACAGTATCAGTACAGTATCAACACAGTGTGTCATTGTGTCGACACGCCTCATGAGGCCTCATGGACCAATCACTAGTCCACACAAGGAACAAGAAACTGCAGATGATGCCAACAGAGTCCACTGGCGTGGTGACGGCACGAACTTACACTGAGGAATGGTCTGTGAGTCAATTTATACCATTCCAAACGAGCAACAGGTGGGTGATGAGCTGACGAGTCTCAGATGTGAGGTGCAGAGCACCCTGGCTAAGGAGGCTGCCTGGCTGGTCCCTCCCTCACACATAGAGCACATTTGACAATAAAGTTGACTTGACTTAACTTGACTTGTTTGGTCGCTTTTTCAGGCAATATTCCAAATTCACCTTTTAAACAAATGTATGTAAATAAAATCATGTTACACCTAACAGTTGTTTTTCTTTTTTTTTTTAATGGAGGATTAATTTCATACTGTCCTTTTTTAAAAATATACTATTGTCAAAGATTTTCTCGGACAAAACTCACTTTTGATAGCATCCATGAATTTGGCAGCACAACCTCTGACCAGCGGGATCGCGCAAGCGACACGAAAACAGGAAAAGAAAAATATACCAACAATCGTCTCCTGCCTCCCGACGTCAAATCCCATGAGACAAGTCACTCCTTTCGTGGGCCTGTGTGCCCACCGTGACTTCTCTTAGGCCCATGAGAATGATGCCGATGATACTGGTGATGCATCGGCAACGCTTGACTGCCCTTCCTGTGGTCTTTCTTGAGACCACAGAAAACCCTCTCCCGCACTGTGGTCTTACGGCGGCACGCAAGGTCAGCGCACTTGGACTTAGGTGCTGATTCTCCTTCCTGGGACTGGCGTCGCTAGGCCCCTCAACCTCAAACCGAAGGCGCTTGCACTGCGACTGGTGGATCCAGCCGTCGCGTCCTTCGATCTTGACCGCAGTTTTTGTTGCTGCAATCAATTGGGAGGGGCCATTCCAGCGTTCACTGTCCCAGAGAAGTCTTTTCAGCACCTTGAGGAAATTCTGATCACCACTCCAGACCTGGCGAGTCTGTGGAACAGAACACCCTGGCAAGTCATTGTGCCTATGCATCTCTTTCTGATCAAATAGTCTTTTAGTCTCTCTCATTGTCTCAGTGAGCCTGGCTTTGACAGTTCCGTTAGTGCATTCCACAAATCCAGCCGATTGCGGGTGGTACGCACAGTGTCGCTTGAAATCAGTGTCCAACAATTCGCCCAATGCTTTCACGACAGTTTCCAAATCATCGCGAGCGCTCGAAGACAGTTCAACCCATTTTGAAAACACATCAACAATGACAAGACAGTATCGTTTCCCTTGTGTTTTGTTCAAACAGATTACACAACGTCTACAAATTTTTTTTTTGAAAAATGCATAAACCCATGTGTATGATAATATTGGTGCACCTGTGTTATCATAGCTATGATCCCCCCTGTTGACACATGTGACAAGCCATGTGTCAACCTCGCGGCGCACTCGAAGAGAGAGATCGGAAGCCAACGTTTTCCGTCTTCCAATTTCTCTATCCCTGCGTCATCCGGTTGTGCTCTCTTATTTGTCCAATATTTTCGTTCTGTGTGAGGTGCAATTGTCTTGATTTCAAATCATCCTGTGTTGTGTTCTGTGCCTCTATTGCTAGTACGTCACGTGTTATTGCAACTTGTCAGCTGAAATGAACGGCCAGAGTAGTCATCACTTTCCAATTGATGTATTGACGCACCCAGCCATCCTGTGTTTCCTCGCACCCCGGATTGGCGGGGAAGGGGCTCCACAGGTGGTTTGGAACGGAGCTCGCAAGGTTATTCATGTTTTTCCACTCACATTGCTCTGGTTTGCCGAGCGGTATGTAAATGTGTTGCCCTTGTGAGAGGAGGGGCTTGACCGCCCTTCCTTCCCGCGCTGTGGCGAAACACCACTGATCTTTCCAATACACATACATGCTCAACAACAATACCCTCGGGTTGCAGGCCCAGAAAAACTTTAGTGTAGTCAGGGTCTGGTCCTGGTGTCTGCTTACCTCTTATAGTCACGTGCAGGTTGTTCGCCATTTGCACGTTACCTCCTGGCTTTAATTTGGTACCTGCCAATCGAACTAGACATTCGGAACTCCGAGTTACGTCATCGTTCGGTAAATCGAGTGTCCAAAAATAGCGAGCATCATCTTGACTATTCCCCATGCAGGCTTCAACCTGGCCCTTGTGATTTACGATGGTGTAAATCTCGAGTTGCGTTTGAGCATCCCGTCCCAATAAATTATGTGGACAGCGAGAATTTAGCGTGGCTTCGGCGAGTGCCTTCCGATTTGGGTCTGTGGGGGAAGTAATGGTTACTGTTTGTGATAACGTCAGGGGCTGTTCGGAGCCATATGCTCCTTTCATGCGAATTTTGCTATCGCTTGGCTTCACAGTATCGCGATCCCAACGACCGAGAACAGTGATATCGGCGCCCGTGTCAACAAGGAAGACGGTCGGGCTTCCTTCAACCAACAACGTCATTTCCGGTTTAGTTATGGATGAGGTTTGACATATCAGCAGGTAGTTTTCTGTGTCGAAAACATGATTGCTACCGGCTAAGATGTCACCCTCGTCCTCACTTGAGGCGGGCGATTCAAACAAAGGCGCAGAGGCCTTTATCGCTGTCATAGCTACCTCCTCTTTTTTATTCCGTATTGGTTGTAAATCCTCCTCATATGATGAGGAGGTCCCCGTGCTACCATCACTCTCCCGCACGCGCCTGTCCTTCCGCTGTTGTCTACATTCTTTCACCATGTGACCCTTTTGCCCACAAAGAAAACATTTGCCTTCAACAAAACGTTTTTGGTCCCTAGGGGTTAATTTGAAGGGAGCAAACGGCCGTATTTGTTTATTACCGGTACTTTTATAAGGAGGACCCGGGGTTTTCCTGTGTGCGTGTGGGTTTTTTGCGAGCGTAATTCAAAACCTCATCGATCGGACATGTTGGCCAATTCAAATTATGTCTCTTAACATATTGGGTAACATCAGGATGTGCTTGGTTTCGCAAATGCTGTTTTAAATGCGAATTGAACAAGTCTGACTCTGTCTCAGGGATACCGCCGTGTATTTTGAACACTGTTCGCAGACGATGGAAAAAATCGTCCGTAGTTTCGTCAGCCTTTTGAATGCATGTGGCAATTTCTTTTGGGTTTTGCGTCCGCTGGTATGCCTTGGCGCAACGTTCCATAATTTGATCAAGGGGTCCCCCTACCTGCATGAGTTCATCATAACACAGATAACCTTGCGCAGCTTTATTACCATTAAAGTTGCCCACAACTGCGCCAAACTTAGAACTGGTAGTTAATGAGAGCAATTTCAAAAGTTCACTCGGGTTAAGCCTGTGACTGTGGACCAAATCCGATAATTCTCTCATGAACTCGTCCGGGTCGTCCTTCGGTTTTGGAAGAGACGCGGCGATGTCTCGAAATTCGGCCGGCGTCCATGGCTGGTAGAGGTGTATCAATCCCTCCCCCCCGGCCCCCGGCATCTGAACCATGGGGTAAGCTTGTACAGGGTTACCTTTACTCCAATCATGTCTGGTAGTTTGATCGGGAGGTGTTAAGGGAGTTTGATTCGTTCCCCAGGACGGAGGGGGTACTGAATTATTTTCTCTCGTCGGTTGCGAATGTGGGGGGAAGGCCGGGTACAGCTCTCCCGAAACGGCGGCCGCTGGAGAGGTTAATGGTTGCGTAGCAGCAGTAGCTGCAATTACATCCTCATCCGGCTTTCGGCGTTTGTCGTTTGTCTTTTTAGCTCGTATTCGTTTGGCCCTTTCAATGAGGATTTTACACTTATACCATTGTTTTCTGTGCTCATTATTTTTTCGTTTTTCTTTGCTTTTCAGCGATAATTTGCCCAACACTGTTTCCAATCCATCGCAATCATTAACGTTTCCCAAGAATCCGTATTTCTTTTTCCACTTTTTCACGAATCGCGTTGACCCTCTGTAGTCAATTTCAGCCGATCGTGTGTTTTCGACAAACGCTTCTACATCGTGACATGCTGTCGTTTGTTGCATTCCGCCCAATCGCCAGCAGCCCGAGGACTTCCGTGTCGCCATGTTGCCTAGCAACAGCTGGAAGCGTTTACAGGTATTTTACACCAAGAAAAAAAAATCGCGATCTAGATCCGGGTCGTTACCCGAAAACAAACGGTACGTGCCCGCGCTGGAGTTTATATGGGTTACGTTACCACAATAGTGTGATCGCCAATCACACTTATGCCCCAACACAAAAACGATACGCGTAACATACGCATACAATGTTAGACGCACGCATACGCCGAGGTGGTCAACCTCTGCAGGAAGGCAGTGCTTCCTTACCGTTGATGCTTCGCAAGAAACGGTATCTAAATGAGCCGATGCTCTCACAGATGCGCTTGGGCTCTGTGTCAACGGGAATCGACCTTCCCCCGTACTGCTAACCACGAAACGGTACTCGAGCTAGTCTACTCCTTTTCAGCATTAACTCGTCTAATTCCGTCACTCAGTGGAGAGAACCGACTACGCAACGGTTTCTCCACCACGCCGACTGACCTTATTTTTCCGACAATCGTCCTGATGCCGAGCTGAACCCAGGTCCGTTGGATGATGGCGCTTGCTCGCTCCTCACGGTGTCCGGTGCGGGGCTGGCTCCTTCAGGGAAGGGGTTTCCACGGAGTCTGGTCGGCTTCGACGGCGCAAAACGCGTTATCAGCCACGGATCGTCCACCGGAGGAAATCGGAGAGTCGAATAAGCTCAAATCCGTTCGAACAAGCACTTCATCCTGCCGACAACGCCAAGTTTCTGTCAGAGATTTTCTCGGACAAAGTTAAAGAAATGACTCGGCACACAGGAAAATTGTCTTCAATATCGGCGGAAGCGGATCTCTGAGAGCGAACGACGGTTAGTTGCTCCGCGATCACACTCGAGCTCCCTTCCCGCCAATTCAGACTTTTATTGTAACATACAAGGAAAACACTGCCCCCGATATTTGCATACCGTACCCCCTGTCCGGCCCCTCGGTAATAATAATAATAATAATAATAATAATAATAATACATTTTATTTATAAGCGCCTTTCAAGACACCCAAGGACACTTTACAATAACAAAAAACACAAAACAATACGGGTTGAGCAGCGGCAGCCAAAACGCGCCAGCGTTCACTCAACCCGAAGGTCAGAAAGAAACCACAGGGGAGGGAGAGAGGGAGAAAAAAACCCACGCTTGAACTACCCTCATTTTGAGGATAATTTGAGTGAGGCAAAAAAACTCCTGCACAAGCATATGACAATTACAACAGGTCACAAGACATAAACAATGAAGACGGTGAATCAAGGGAATGTATGAGGGAGGGGGTGATAGTGGGGGACTAGCTTCCGTGCATATTTTCATCAGGGGAAGGTCGAGATAGCAGATGTTGTTTTGGTAGCAGGCTGCCCAAGAATTTAAGACAGCCTTGAGTCCGTGGCTTATGTCTCTTTAGTGGCGTCGATCAGCCAAATCCATGATTTCAGTCAGTAATTGAGCACGGATTCCAGTTTTCTCCAAGTTGTTGTCCATCCTGCAGTGACGCTCCAAACCCGCAACAGTTTGTGGTTGAGCACAGTCTGAGTCTGAGTGTTGGACATCCGCGTTATGCCATCCTTAGACCGGCAGCCTCGTCCAATAGAGCCGCTCCCGTCGGTTGAATTTTCGATAGATCAGGAAACTGCTCACATCAAACAGCAGCATACCTGTTATCGGAAGGCCGAAAATGTAGATGTCGTCCAAATCCTCAACGGACAGTGTTGACAGGCACACCATTCTCCGCTTCCTCCAAGGATCTAGGGTGTACCCAGCAGCAAAAGTCCCCGGGGGGCAAGTAGGCTCCCCACTGCCTGCTCTTCTCATCGAGAAAATGTTGTCGATGGCATCGAGAGACCAGCCAACCAATTCCAAGTTTGTTTTTAGGATGAAAATACGACAGGAGGCTAGGAAAAGTCAGACAAAGACAGCACAAGGACTGAGTGGCGAGCAGGGAAGGGTGGGGGTGGGATGGAGGACAGCGCAGAAAGCAAACAACGGCCGCCTTCGTCGAGAGCCAAGCATGAAGTCTCAAGTAGTGATTGGTTACCTGTTTTAAACATTGAACCACCAGTACGTTGGCGCCTTTTCTGTCTGGTCTACATTGAATTAACATGTTGCAGTCTTTGCGGATGGCCAATGTCGCCTGGGCGCGACGGGTGTTCTCAACTCGTCTTTTGTTGTTCAACCGCTGTTCCCGAATTATTCATTCCCCTTTTGTGACCGAGTTTTGCCCTCTCCCCCGTTATCGCCCACCTTCATTGACGTGCTAATTGTGGACTTCAACAGCCCTCCGGCCAGGTAGCTGGCGCCTTTATGCACAGGCATTTGGGGGTGCTGGATACGCACCCAAACGTTTCGATGTGCCCAAATTAAAATGAAACTTTAAACATGATACAATTTTGCTCATAGATTCCTCTAACAACTATACTATGCTTCATTTAACTATATCCCATAGCGATTACAGCCCCATCATGACCTGAAATGACTGCAGAGCAAAATTACTAATGCTACAGGACTCTCTTTAATGAATGAAGAACTCAACAAATCCAAGAGATGAGCACAAAATTTCCCAAGAGGTCTGCATATATGTTTTTGGGGATGAAAGTGAGAGTGGGCTCCATTTCTCCCTGCTTTATGAAGATTCAAGCGGTTGCAGCTCCAAAGAGATCATTAGAATCAATATTCAATTTGAGAGCGGGTTCTTGTAATGTGGGTCTGTGCTTCATAAAAATGTCAAAAAGATTTAGTTGTGACTCACACTGGAAGGGTGACTTGCATTTGTTAATATTGTTTTGAGATGATATCGGAAATATGTGGAAGAGCAGTGATAACAGCTGCAAGAATATACAAATAAATAAAAATGAAATGAAATGCAACAATAAAAATATAATAGCATGGAGGCAATTGGAAAACATTCATTCATTTATTCATTCATTTTCGATCCGCTTTATCCTCACACGGGTCGCGGGAGGTGCTGGAGCCCATCCCAGCTGTCTTTGGGCAGTAGGCGTGGGACACCCTGAACCGGTTGCTTAACAATCGCAGGCAATTGGAAAACAAAATATATCTTTTGTGTTGCTATGTTTTTTTCTCTCATCTGAGTTTCATTTGGATTTGTATTAATTTACATATTTTGTAATTCAGTTAAAGCATGTCGTTATTAAATCACCACAAATTTTCAGTCCCGATTAAAATATCCTTCCCCAAATTGTTAGCCTTTCTTGAGATTAATTGTGTTGATTTATTTGGATTGCATGAAGAAACTGTGTAATCACAAACTTTATTTCAGGTAAGATTAAAATTCATGAACCGGTATATATACACTCATGACTTGAACAGTTAAGTGTTCATAAATCCATTTTACATATGAAAGAAAATTGTTGTTATCCAAAAATTCACAAGCCAAACAAAAAATCGATCTGGATGTTTTTTTCCTACTGTTATTTTGTGCACATCCTGTCACTCAGGCAGAAGTTGGCAACTCACAGCCCATGGGACATTATTGCCCTGCCACTGATTATATCTGGGTGTCACCACACCACAAGAAATACACCCATGATTGTCTGACAGGCCCATTACTTGCACTTGAACGTGCAAGTAATGTGCACAAAAGACTTGAGTCCCTCATGCCGCCAGCGGCTGCTAATGGTCCTCCTCTTCGCGCGACTTCCCTCCTTGCCTTCACCTCAGATCAGACGAGACAACCCACCGAATTGAAGCATAACACTAAGCAAAGAAAAAAACCCTCAGCGTTAGTTGATTTCCTAATTTATTGTCATTTGGCTTTTTCTATTCCTCTGTTTTTCTATTCCTGTGTTTCTGACTTGAGTTTTTTGGAATTTTGCAAAGGGATCACTGTAAATTGGCAGTATCCAATTTCTCAACTCAACTGTATTTATAGAGCACTTTTAAACAGCCATCGCTGCATACAAAGTGCTGTACATGAAGCAATTTAACATATACAACAAACAGTAAAGCGAATCGGTAATAAAGACGGTAGAAAGCACCAAACAGTAAAACCAAGAACAAATCTAAGTCATGCTGAGTCGAATGCCAAAGAATACAAGTGAGTTTTGAGGCGGGTTTTGAAGATGGGCAGCGAGGAGGCTTGCCGAATGTTCAGTGGGAGGTCATTCCAGAGAGAGGGACCAGCAACAGAAAAGGCTCGATCCCCTCTGAGCCTCAGTTTAGTTCTTGGTGCCTCAAATAATGTCTGGTCCGCAGACCTGAGTCGCCGGGCAGGTGTGTAGGGGCGGATGAGCTCAGAGAGGTAAGGTGGCGCGAGGTCATTGAGAGATTTGAAAACAAATAAGAGGATCTTGAAAATAACCCTAAAATGTATGGGGAGCCAGTGAAGGGATGCCAGAGTAGGAGTTATTTGCTCCCTCTTACGAGTACCAGTCAAGAGGCGAGCAGCGGCATTCTGGACCAGCTGGAGACGCTGAATGGAGGACTGGCTGGCTCCAAAGTAAAGGGCATTGCAGTCATCGAGCCGGGATCTGTCAATTGCATGAATTACTGTCTCAAAGTGTTCATGAGAGATGGGAGGTTGTACTTTGGCCAGCTGTCTGAGGTGAAAGAAGTTGGACTTAACAACGGCACCAATTTGCCGATCAAGTTTGAAATCACTGTCCAGTTTAAGGCCCAAGTTTGAGACTGTTGACTTAAGATCAGGAGACAGGAGGCCCAAGTCTACAGGATGGGATGTACAAGGGCCACTGGGACCAAACAGTATCACCTCTGTCTTCTTTTCATTAAAAGTCAAGAAATTTTGTGCCATCCAGGTTTTGATTTCGTCCAGGCAGGATAGAAGTGGCCTTAATGAGAAAGCGTCTTTTTTGCTCAGTGGGACACAGATCCGACAGTCATCTGCATAGCAGTGGAAGGAAATACCATGTTTCCTTAAGATGGAACCCAATGGGAGCAGATACAGCGAGAACAGCAGAGGCCCCAGAATTGAGCCCTGTGGAACACCACATGACAGGGGAGCAGTGCGTGACTCAAAGCAGCCAAGGTTGACACAAAAGGTTCTGTCAGCTAAATAGGACCTAAACCACTCAAGAGCGCTACCGCCAATGCCCACCAAGTGCTGCAAACGAGTCAGCAGAATACTGTGATCCACTGTATCAAATGCTGCAGTTAAATCCAATAACACTAGACACACGTAGACTCCAGTGTCATTTGCCAGCAGGATGTCATGAGAAACACGTAACAGGGCTGACTCCGTGCTATGCATCGTCTTGTGCATCATTTCTAATGTTGTAAACAAAATATATATAACATACGGTTAAGTCAGGGAAAAGACAATTTCTCAGTGGACAGTGGTAGGAATGGTTATAACAGTGTTGGAAGTATTCATTCAGCAATTCATTTTCCGATCATCCGCTTTATCCCCACAAGGGTCGCGGGGGGTGCTGAAGCCTATCTCAGCTGTCTTCGGGCAGTAGGTGGGGGACAACCTGAACCGGTTGCCAACCAATCGCAGGGTACACAGAAATGAACAACCATCCGCGTTCACACTCACACCTAGGGACAATCTAGAGCAGATGTGGGCAAACTACGGCCCGTGGGTCGGACCTGGCCCATTGGTCTTTTTAATCCGGCCCGCCGAAAGTTGGTGCAGTATACAATGAAGGTTCGATGTAAATTATTGCATTCATTTCATTTGGACTTGTAATGACAGACATTTCAACGCCAGGTGGCGCAGTGACTTGAAGTTGCAGAGCACAGGGAGGAAGTCGGGAGACGATACAGAAGCCCGCAGTCGCGCTAACTCAAGTAACTCCACTCGATATAATGGAATAAGTGTGTCCGCGCCGCTATTTTCAATCATTGGATTGAACATGCAAGTGACTCTTTATTGCTGTGAGTTTTACTGGAATTGCAAACATTTTTACGTCCTGTAGATCATGGCATCCAAACGAAGAGGAACAGGAATGGGCGCGGAAGAGAAAGTGAAGTGTATCTGATTAAACGAAGGGGGTTACAACGTACGAAACATTCAGTAGACGCTTGGAGTCTGAAAGACTCAAATCTACAAGACTTTGAAAAACGAGGAAGCAATTCTTGCTCAGTCCAATTCTGGCTGTTTCCATGCTCAGAATGAATTGCTTGCGGCTCAATGGACAGTCGAGTAAATAAACGTTTCCTGGAATGATTTCACTGTTATCGTGCTGAAAACGTTCCGCAAACTGGACCGCTAATAAGAGAGCAATCGCGTTCCATAGCGCTATGGACATCGAAGACTTAGAAGCGTCCCGTGGCTGGCTTCAAAAGTTCGTTGCACGACATTAGATGGGCAGCGCTGTCTTGTGTGGTGATCGAAGGGAGGTCAAGTTCGAGACAGTGAGTGAGTGGAAAGAAAGCCACCAGGTCATTTACTCGTCTCATCTTGTAGCAAATAGTCCTAACTTTGTTATATTTTGTCATATACCTGTACTGTATGGTGCAGTTTTTGGGCAATATATTGTTACACTTTGTTGCTTGTGTTGTCACAGGACATATACCACAGTTGTTTCACTGTTCTCATTTTAAATAAAAAAGTATGGTAATACTTTAACGCTTTTGTTCTGTTGATGTTTGGTATTGACTGTCAACATATACAGTTTTTCACATGTACCATATCTTGTGCTGACCTGGCTCACCTCTCAAATTTAGAAATCAATGTGGCCCTGAGCCAAAAAGTTTCCCCACCCCTGGGCTACATTAATCTCTACTGAACAAGAAAAAAAAAACCACTGAAAAATGATTGCTTGTATTTTTTCTTCATTGGCAGTTGGGACAAAAAATGTGAGTTATGTTCCATTATTACTGGCATACAAAGACATTGTGCTTTCTTCATGGGAAAGTTAAAATCAGAAAGCGTTGTCGTGTTCATCTCACTGAAGAAGAGTTACAAATGTTGCACAATTAGAATTGTTTTGCATAATTTCACTGAAGAAATTGTTTTTCTGTAAAATAACTGCACTTTCATTATCTAACAATAATAGATACCGGATTTTCCGCACGAAAAGACACACTGGATTATGAGGCGCACCTTCAATGAATGGCTATTTTGTAATTTTTTTTTCATACATTGGACGCTTCACATTATAAGGCGTAATCTACAATGTTCAACTTGAGAGGCGTTCATGACCACCTCTGAAAAATGTAAATTAACTATTACTGTACTTAAATGAAACTACGGAAATTGAAAATAATGCATCAAAACAGAAAATCAAGCGAGGAAATCACAAAATAAATTCTATATCCCCCTACAAAATTCCAGTTCGTCGATTTTGTGAGTGGTGGATCTGGCGTTGGAAAGGAAGAGACTCTAATGCTGGCCTGTGAGGTTGTTTCCGTAGCCTAGCATCTGAGCCCGACCGGCAGCCTCGCCTTTGCTTTCTCTCTCTCTGCTGCCTTCTCCGCTTCCTGGACAGGCTGGTAATCCACACAGAGCCCGGTGGTCTCGCGATGTCTTCCGGGATGTTGAATTTGTTATGGAAACTGCCGGTAACCGACAGATTGCACCTCAGACCAAGGTCAATAAGTTCCTGACGACTACAGGTAAGAGCGGTTGTGCAAAACTCAAAAAATAACCAAGAAATAAATAGATAAAATAAACACAGAACTGGAGAGCAAAGAGCCGCTGCACCCGTGCGCGCCGCCATCTTACCACTCAGTGATCCTTGAGATGCTTGGCTATAAGAGCAACCATGGGAGCCATGAGATATGTCACCCACCATGGAAAAGACGGTTGGAGGCTCGGATCAAGGCGGCTCGGAAAGATGAGAAGTGTGATGAAAAGGCCGATACCCAAGAGGTACATCCAGATGACCATACCTGAAGCACTTAAAACTGCCACACAAAGGCTCCAAGCCTTTTCCAGTCGCCTAAAGAGGTACATGAAAGAGAATATTTGAAACAGGCTGTTCGCAACACAACCTGCGAAAGTGTACGCTCAGTGGCAGGGTACTAACAGCAGAGCCGATCCACCAAGACTGGAAACCGAAAGGCATATGGGAGGAAGTCTCATATAACAGCAGTGCACAATGGCTGGTGACTGTGAGAGAGGAGCACAGCAACCTCCCTGAACAGAACCCAGTGACCATAACAGTGGCAGACATACAGGAAAGAGTCTCGGATATGAAAAACTGGACAGCACCAGGCCCGGACATGGTCCACACCTAATGGCACTCACAGCGGCATGTTATTCTGGCTTGAGAAATGCAGTCAGATAGTGACTAAGAGAGCCAAGGTAGTCTACACTGAAGGGGTCTCACTCCCTGAAGGAACAATAGCAGACATTGAGGGCAGCTACAAGTACCTCGGTATACCACAAGCCAATGGCAACCTCGAACTGGCAAGGAAAGTGGCTACGGCCAAATACCTCCAGCGGGTGAGGCAAGTCCTAAGAAGCCAGCTCAATGGCAAGAACAAGACCCGGGCAATAAACAGCTATGCCCTGCCAGTGATCAGATACCCTGTAGGAATAATAAGGTGGCCAAAGGAAGAGATTCAGACCACGAACGTTAAGACCCGAAAGCTCCTAACCATGATGGGGGGTTCCATCCCAAATCCAGCACCCTGAGACTGTACACAAGCCGAAAGGAAGGAGGCCGGGGACTAGTGAGTGTGAGAGCCACTCTCCATGAATACAACAAGGAGAAGGCTCCAACGGATGACGTACTCAGAGAATGTCTCAGACAATGGGGAACAGAGGATGAGGCGCTGGAAGCGGGACCATCATGGGAGGACAAGCCCCTACACGGGATGTACCACCGGACCATAACTGAAGTGGCTGATCTCAAGAAGTCCTATCAGTGGCTAGAGAGGGCTGGCCTGAAGGAAAGCACAGAGGCATTCATCCTGGCTGCTCAGGAGCAGGCCCTGAGCACCAGAGCCATTGAGGCCCAGATATACCACACCAGACAGGCCCAAGGTGTAGGTTGTACAAAGAGGCTTCTGAGACGATCTTGCACAGGGGTGGCCAGTCAGAGACTTTTTTTTTTTTTACTGTGTTTCTGCAAAGAGCCACATCGCGCACATGCACGCACACACACACACACACACACGCACGCATGCACGCACACGAGCTGCAGTCGTTACATACTACTTGGGTCAGCTTGCTACATATTTGACCGAGGATCGACTTTTGATGTGACAAACCTCCCGTCATTGACCCGATCGCGTACGTGCAAGCACACACACACACACACACACACACACACACACACACACACACACAAGCACACACAGACACGTGCGCATACGCAGGCACGCACAGACACTGAGATGAGCGAAAGCCGGAACTTCACTGAACACGAACAAAATCAAAACACACAGACATCCCCATTTCCTCCTCCCAACGCTCGCGCTTGACTTGAGACCAGTCCGCTGGCTCCGGGTCAATCGCGATTGACGTATTGGGCACTCCTACGTTTAAAGCTGAATTGCTTCGCGCTTAGCGCTGAGCACCGTTGTTTGCGCATGAGCGGTGATTCAGTTGTCATCTGATTGGTTGCCCTGTATGTCAAAACAGTGATTCAGTTGTCATCTGATTGGTTGCCCTGTATGTCAATCAAGTAACAGGATTGATGATAGGCTGACATAGTTAGTTCTGTGTATTTAGCACCGTTGTTTGAATGGCAGCGCCACCGCCGAAGCGTTTTCGACGCTTGTCATGTGAAAGCCCGGGAGCTGCATTGAACCAGCCAAAGAGTTGCATGCAAGCCACGGGTTGGCCATTCCTGATCTAGCACATGACTGCAGGGTGTAAGATGCTTGGCAGGGAAAGCTTGAACGGAACGCCATCAGCAGGTGGCTGGTATAGTCGACCGAAACATCTATGCGAAGTATGGACTGGAAACCCCAAGGTCAAAATGATAGTGTTCTAGCAAGCATAAAATACAACTTTCATTCAATCCGTAAAAGAAGAGATCAACACTGTACTCGAACGTGGTGCGCTTTATATGCAACTAAGAATGTAACCGTAATACTTTTATTCTAAACCTAAAACATTGGCACAACAAGTCACAACAAAGTGTTCAGACTGAAAAACAGATCTCTTTGTCATAAATAATTATTGTCCATAATTTGTCTGTTTTTATGTTATATACTGTATACTGTGTATATGAGGTGATATACGCTTTTGCCACTTCATCAGAATACATATTTAATAACATCATTGATACGGTCCTCCCTTTTTGATTAGCTTGGGATCTCCCCCAAGACTATCCCACTGTGGTCAGAGTATAAGGGCTACGATGGGATCACCTTATCGTGGTGAGGCACTTTGCGCGTCTCCATGACCCCTAGAGCTATGTCGGCAGGAGTCCCGCACTCCTGGCAGGGTCACCCAAGCCGAACAGGTCGAAGGGTAGAGGCCAGACAAAGAGTGATCCCAAACCGGCACCTGGGGGCAGGCACAGGCGGAGTCCAACAGACCGGACTACCGGCAGCCCCCTGCAACTCTTGCCAGGAGAAGGTCGTCATGGGTACCCTCATGCCACCGGAAACCACCTGGCAGGAGTGAAGATGGTGGGAGTGAGGACTGCGCGCCCACACCCTCACCTTAATCCGAACCTCTGCGCAAGCTTCTTGCCCCAACCCCACACCCAATCCCCCACCCTGCATCCCCCTAATCCCCCAAAGTCCTGTGGCGATGTGGAATGGCGGTGGGCACAGGCCAAGGATGTGGCTGGGAGTGCCTAGCCAAACCATGCACACAGGCGGCAATGGAGTGATGGTCGTTGACACTGCGGGATGGAGCAGCGCATCTCTTCGGCAGCTTCCATTGTGACTGAGCAGCTCCACACTGCTCACCCCTGAGATGGGGAGGGACCTAGAAAAAATGGTCTAAAAATTGTCTGCTCTCCACACTCCGGACGGTAAACCGCAATCGTCGGAGCATCCCCCTTGCGGTCGAAAGGATAATAAACGAAATAGAAAAAATCTATGCATAGCTTCGTGGAACGTCCGCACACTGCTGGACCTGGCTGAAACTCCTGACAGGCCCCACCGGAGGACAGCACTTGTGGCCACAGAGCTCGCGAGGTATAACATCGATATCGCAGCTCTCAGCGAGACCAGGATACATGGAGAGGACTCCCTGACAGAAGTTGGTGCAGGGTATACCTTCTTCTGGAAAGGGGTCCCTGAAGGCACTCGTCGAAACCATGGAGTTGGCTTTGCTGTGAAGTCCCAACTGCTGAAGCGCATCCCAGAATCCCCCACCGGCATCAATGAAAGGCTGATGACATGGCGCATTCCCCTGGCAAAGGGACGCTTCGCCACACTCATCAGTGCCTACGCACCTACTCTGAATGCCGAGCAGAATATAAAGGAGGATTTCTACAGAACTCTGGACACCATCCTGCAGCAAACACCGGCTATGGACAAGCTCATAGTCATGGGAGATTTCAATGCTAGGGTGGGCACGGAACACCTGGTATGGAGTAAAGTTATTGGCCAGCATGGAGTGGGAAAAATGAACAACAACGGCCTTCGGCTCCTCTCTCTCTGTGCAGAACATCAGTTGGTCATCACTAACACCATTTTCCAAATGAAGAACAGGTTTAAGACCACCTGGCAGCATCCCCGCTCCAAACACTGGCATCTCCTGGACTATGTGATTGTCCGTCAAAAGGACATACGGGATGTCCTCATCACCCGTGTCATGCGCGGAGCTGAGTGTTGGACTGACCATCTCATGGTCAGATCCAAACTCCTCATGAGCATTCAACCCCGTCATCCAAGGACAGCTCCCAACAAAAGGCTCAACTGTGCAGCATTGAACAACCCCACCACCAGAGCCAACCTCCGGCGACTCCTTGCTGAAAACCTTGACAAGATCCCGGAGGAATCAAGTGACTGGCCAGCTCTGCACCAGGCTATCCAGAGCACAGCTTCGGAGGTGCTTGGCCAGTCAAGGAGACGCCACCAGGATTGGTTTGACTGCAACTCAACCGAGATACATACACTTCTGAAAGCAAAGCATGAGGCCCATAAAGCTCTCCTGTCCTGCCCTACATCTCTCACCCGTAAAGCCACCTTTTCTGCAGTTAGAACAGTGACCCAGCGAGCACTCCGTATCATGGAGGACACCTGGTGGGTGCAGAAGGCAAATGAGATCCAAAATCTGGCAGACTGTAACAACACCCAGGGCTTCTACAATGCCATCAAAGCACTGTATGGTCCCAAGAAGCGGGCAATTGCTCCAGTCCGATCAGCTGATGGCTCTGCACTCCTCAAGGACCACCATGAGATCCTTGCCCGTTGGGCAAACCACTTTGAACATCTTCTCAACCATACCAACCCTGTCAATCCACACATTCTGGACAATCTTCCAGACCTGCCAACAATCATGAGCCTCGACGCCCCACCATCCTATTCTGAAACCCAGCAAGCCATTGCGGGCCTAAAGAACAACAAAAGCGCTGGACCTGATGGCATCCCTGCAGAGGTTTTCAAACACGGAGGTTATCTCCTCACGCGCCGACTGCACCTCCTGATTCAAAACATCTGGGAACATGGGACCGTCCCGCAGGATTGGAAGGATGCTAACATCGTTGTTATCTATAAGCAGAAAGGGGACAGAGCAGCCTGTGGGAATAGCCGAGGAATCTCTCTCCTCTCCACCGCAGGAAAGATCTTGGCCAAAATCATGCTCAGCAGGCTAGTCGAGCACATCTCAGAAGGTGTGCTTCCAGAAACCCAGTGTGGCTACCGGAAGACTAGATCCACCACTGACATGATCTTTGTTTTAAGACAGCTAATGGAGAAAAGCAGAGAACATCAAAAGGACCTGTACATAGCCTTCATCGATCTCAGCAAAGCCTTTGACACCATTAACCGTGAGTTGCTCTGGAAACATCTCTCCAAACTTGGGGTCCCACCCAAGTTTCTCAGCATCCTCCAGCAGCTGCATGATGGGATGCAAGCCAGAGTGCTCATCGGAGGACTCCAGTCAGAGCTCTTCAAGGTGAAAGTCGGGGTGAAGCAGGGCTGTGTCTTGGCTCCAGTGCTTTTTAACATCCTCCTCTCTGCCACCACGTGCCTCTTCCACCGTGGCATGGGACATGAAGACGGTGTCCATATGGAATACCGCCTAGACGGAAGCCTCTTCAACATCAGACGGCTCCAGGCTCACACAAAGACAAAAATCTGTCAGATCTGTGAGCTTCAGTATGCTGATGACTGCACTATATTAGCTCACAGTTCAAACTCTATGCAGCACGCCCTCGACACCATTTCCAATCTGTACCAATCCTTTGGTCTTCAGATCAACATTAAAAAAACTGAGGTCATGTTCCAACTCGCTACCCCAACCTCCACATCCCCCAGCTTTCACATTAATGGCACTCCACTAAACGTAGTGGACCATTTCACCTACCTTGGCTCCACTTTATCTTCAAACTGTTCCCTTGACACTGAAGTCCACACCCGTATTAATAAAGCATCATCATCCTTTGGTCGCCTACGCAGCAGGGTCTTTGAAAACCGAAACCTGAAGACCTGTACCAAGATTGCTGTGTACAACGCAGTGTGTCTCTCCACTCTGCTCTACGGGTCAGAGTCATGGACTCCATATCGCCGGCACATTACTACCTTGGAAGCCTTCCACATCCGCTGCCTGCAAAAGATCCTTGGCCTGTCCTGGGAAGATCGAATTCCCCATACAGACATCCTCGAAAGCACCAATTCCATCTGCATGGAAGCGGCCGTGGCGAAAAAACATCTTCGGTGGATTGGACACACCATTCGCATGCCAGACAACCGCCTGCCCCGCCAGGTCCTCTATGGCCAACTGAGAGGTGCAAAGCGTTCTGCTGGGGGCCAAAAGCGGCGCCTCAAGGACTACAGCAGGGACCTCCTAAAGCGAGCCAACATCAACCCCACGCAGCTTGAAACACTTGCACTCAACAGACCAACCTGGCAGATCACTTGTGCTACTGCAATCTCTGAAATACACAAAATTAACCAAGCCAGACGAACCGAGAAACGCATTCAACGACACCAGCGGGCAGCTGGTACCCCCCTGGTATCCGGTTTCCCTTGCTCCATCTGTGGTCGAGTCTGCGGCTCAAGAATCGGTCTCTATGCCCACGAGAAGTGGCACCAGCGACAGAGTTGCTGACCCCCCCCCCCCCACCCCCCTACCCATCCTCCCCTCCCTTGGAGCAAGTGTCATCATCAGACATGATGGACAGCTAGAAGAAGGGCTAACATCCAGGCAAAGGTGTGAAGAACTGCCTTTGTTTTGTAAATGGCGCCGTTACTGATGCACCACAGGGGGGCACATGAGGAAGACACTACTGGCTGTTGTTTTACATTTAGACTCCCAAAAGACATTGGATCTTTCCTGATTTCTTGGCTGATTTCAAGTTGTTCTGTTTACATGGTGGCATGGTGTGAGTGCAACCAATTTGGTCGCCCTCAACCAGCTGTTCGGTGGCTGGGACAGGTAATCATCTTTTTGCTATTATTGCCTAAAAAGACAGAGAGCTATTTTATAACATTCAGACTCGGAAGAGGCAGACTTGATTCTCCAGTCTGTTTCCCCCCCACAGAAACCAAATATAAGAAAAGATAAGAAAACCTTTATTTGTCTCGCAATGGAGAAATTCCCAATTCACAGCAGCAAAGTTATGAAAGGAAGAAGTAGAACAACAAAATATAGGAGCTGCTGGAAAGGCAGCCACTCATGCTGCGCCATTTTGAAGTCAAAATAACAAAAATAACACAACACAACGCATAGGACACAGACAGTCGTGCAACCTTCACCAATTTTCTGCATACACTTTGTTGTCTGAAGCAGTTATAGATGAATGAGGAGAGGATCAAAGTGTCCTTTCACCAGTGGATCAGAGACGTCATACTGAAAATGTGCACACGTCTGCTACAAGCTAAGTTTTGAAAGCAAACACGAAGCTGTAGCGTCCATTGACGAAAAGAGATTAGTTCACTTCTCCTGTCCCACGTAATCCGCTTCAAACTCCAAGCCGCGACTCCCAGTTCCAAATCCGCATCGGCGCTCCGCGCTAACGCTCCTTTCTTCTCATCGTCGGCTCCTCAAGATTTACATCCATCCAGCCGCAGACCGTTCAATAGCACCGATCTCTCGGTTGAACAAAGCGGGGCTGTGAAAAATGCTGCCCATTACAGGCGCAAGACACAAGTGCCCCGGGACTGTCCAGCAATGACAGTCCTCCCAGTCAAAAACAGTGCTGGTGTACCCATGCTGCCGAGAAGGCGCAACCACCAAGCACAGAGTCTCCTCCTTGATGAATGTCGTGGCCAAAAAATGCTGAAAAAAGTCCACATCAGGTCCACACGACGTAACAACAAACACAAAGTGACAAAACAAACACAAAAACAACAAAAAAAGCAAGGCTCATGAGAGCACTTGCTGACGGCTGCCTACTCGGGCGCCATCTTGACTTCAAAGACAAATACCTGTCACACCCTAATTACTGTCCATTGTCTTCCTAGGTACCCATCAACGAGTGGGTACTTAGCCACTGACAAAGACGCAGCTGTCCTGCACAATCAGTTACTTTGGGCGTGACGGTACAAGGAGATGGCTGATGGCTGTGTTTTATAACATCCTTGTACATGGCTGCCACAAACACAAATGCTTTGTACACACTTTTTTTACTTATCTTTGTGTGAAATAAAAATAGTATTTTTCAAATTATACAGTTTGTTGTTTTTCTAAACTAAAATTGAAATGTGTGGGGGGCTAATTTTGTTCCTCTGTCCTCTAAAAGTTTAGGATTGGCAGTATGCAAGTATGCCCTCCGTAAAATGACTGGCCATTATAAAAAAAAAATTCATGGCAACTTTTCCACTAGCCAGATTCCACGCCAAGACATCATTGCTTGGCACCAAGTGGCGAGTGTGAGGCTTGAACAGTTTCGTTGATCCCTCCCCACAACTGTTGTCATGGAAAAGCAAAGCGGGTGATGTCTGGTGCCGGGTCAAGCAGATTGGTGTGGTGTGAGCCTGTCTGGTGCTCATGGAAAACTGGCATTTGAGAATGCCTGATTCATCCCAAATACAGTGGATTTTATTCAGCTGTTCTGATGAGTAATATTGTGTTTGCGCCAAACAAAACTCTCAAAACTCTAGCCAAAAAGTTTAATCTTGGTTTCATTCCCAAAACCATACTATTTTAACTAGGGGTTCTCACTTTAATGTTTGAATAAATTTATAGTCTAACAGTGTCAGAAATCTCCCATGTCTTGTTTAGTACTACATTTCCAGGTGAGCACAGTTACCCAAAAGACTCCTACATTCACTGAAAGCAGCCCAACCAAATGTGCAATAGGTTTTATAACATGTCACGTTCAAGTAAAGTAATCAAAGCAAATCCAAATCTTACCATTGCCGTGTGGACCACAGGGTCTCATTCAGTACAACACCTGTTATTGGCCCTATCATTGAGCTTGAAGTGTTTCCACGCTGTGCTTCAGTCAATGGAGCCGGTGAAATGACAGGATTCCAGCAGGCTTGAAGACAATCAGTAGTTTCACACATATGTGCACACACACGCATGCAATCCCAATTAGGTGAGCGCTGAGGGGAGTCTATTCCCGATGCTCTGAACAGTACTCTCCTCCTCACCTCTTCAGATTCACACAATAGAAGCTCGTTCACCTCAAGGGGAGTGATAGTGTGTGTGTGTGTGTGTGTGTGTGTGTGTGTGTGTGTGTGTGTGTGTGTGTGTGTGTGTGTGTGTGTGTGTGTGTGGTAACTCAAGTGTACAGGATGGGGGCTCGAGATGGAGTCAGCGTCGAGGCAAGGGATGTTGACTGTTGATCCTGCTGTCTTTTTCTTTTCTTCTTTCTTTTACCTGACCCACAGTTTACCTATACTGACACACATTTTATCTTTTGTTTTAACTCCGGTCAAATAAAGGTGCTTTCTGTTTTACAAATTCATCATGAAAGCTAAACGCACCCAGTGCTGGTTGCCTCTGCCATATGATCCACACTTGCTGCTTTGGCAGGTTCAAAACCTGCTACAGATCAATTGAATATTGTACATTGGAAGAGTTTGCTTGGAGATCAGAGAGCTGCACTTTCTAGATCTGCTGCAGACTAGATTCATGTGCAACGCCAATTGAAGGACCTGTCTTAGAAACTAGAAGGTCCTACTACTGACTAAATAAACACAAATAAGGTTTGATGAATTGAAGCACTTAGCACCTCGAGGTCTGTGTCCACTAAGCAGTGCAGTATGTAGAAAAAAACATTGAAAACAAATTGGGGGGGAAAAAAAAAAACGACATCAGCATATGTGGCAATGGTCTACTCCGGGGATGTGGGTCATATGCTACCGGGCTGCACAGAAAGAATAAATAACACTTACATTACATTACTTCCATTTTATTCATTTCAGAATCTGTTTTATTTTGAAAAAATACCCCATTCTCTGTTACATCTGTCTACAGCAGGGGTGCCCAAACTTTTTTGAGCAAAGATCTACTTTTCGATCAACCAACCTGTCGTGATCGACGAGTTACCGCGCACGCGCGCATGCGCACACGTACATGCGCATGCCATGATGAGCAACAGCCTGACGCTGAGGCATGCGACGCACTTAGGCAGCCTGTTCACGACGGTAGCTCCCGCGTACCGTTTTAAAATGCTTCCCTCGGCCCTCTAGATTCCCATTCTTTGCCCGTCCCCTCGGTGAATTATAGAAAACAAACTCTGAATGTGAATAATGATAACGATAAAAGATATAGCGCAACAACTCTTGTCACAAGCAGCAACTGCAGACTACTGAGCGCTAACAACTTCCGGTGACACAGTCACACATCACCATTGGTTAAAGATGACCTGCTTTCTTTTTTTTTTTTAAGTACTTTTTGTGAAAGTGAGACTGATTGAATTATGAGGGTGCGGTGTGCATTAACACATAAAGAAATATATTACTAACATGCACAGAGACACAAATGTTTGGGTTTTTTTTCCCCTCTACACCCTCGGATCGACTTGGGACCAGTCCTTGATCTACTGGTCGATCGCGATCGACGTAATGGGCACCCCTGGTCTACTGCATGGCACTCTTGACGCAGATCAAGGCACGTTTCTCAGTCATGTGATAGGTTACCATTAAGGAGCTACCAAAATGAGTAAAAACCAAATGTCTTTAGGAAGGGGAAAAGGCCCAGCCAGGAGACAGACGAGGAGCCTACAACTTTCAAGACAAAGAAGTCTACATTTAACAGACAGTATCTACCTACTTAAAATACGGATTTATCTCAATGGGAGATTCCCCCATATCAAGCCCACTCTGCACAATATGCAGTGATGGTGAGTCATATTTTAGATCCACTTTATATTTGCGGTGTATCTTATTTTGAAGGCACGTTTCAACGTTACCCTAGCGATCAAAGAGTGTTGCGGCCAGATAGGACGTTCCTCGTGTTATGATTTGTGTTTATTATTATGTTTAGAAAATACCACACGATCATGCAAGTCATATCATATTATTTTGTTGTATTTATCCGCCACACCTTAAAGGCCAGTCCCTGAAAATACTGCCTGACATTAAACTGGTCTGTGGGGCAAAAAAGGTCTACTGTCCTGCAATAACTACCTCGCAGTAATGTTTTTGACATAGTTTAAAACTATGGAAAGTTAACAAATTGTTCAGGAAGTGAATTTCTCAAAAAATTGCGTGACTCAGTCTTTAACTGCTCTGTACCACTGTAATATCAAATGTATATTCAAAAGCCTGGAGCTAGTTCTGGAAAGTCCATCCATCCATTTTCCGATCCACTTTATCCTTACTAGGGTCGCAGGGGGTGCTGGAGCCTAACCCAGCTGTCTTCGGGCAGTAGGCAGGATACACCCTAAACTGGTTGCCAGCCAATCACAGGGCATGCATCTACGAACAACCATCCATGCTCACAATCACACCTTTTTTTTTTCACCAATTTAGAGTGTTCCATGCACGAGCCATGTATGTTTTAGGAATGTGGGAGGAAACTGGAGTACCTGGATAAAACTCACGCATGCATGGAGAGAACATACAAACTCCACACAGGTAGGCCGAAGCCATAATCGAACCCTGCACCTCTGCACTGTAAGAAAGACGTGTTAACCAGTCGATCACCGTGCCACCAAAATATATTACTGAATACCAAATTAAAATTGTTTGGTTGTCAGCCAGCCTTCGTTACAAATGTACACCAAATTGGCGTTTGTTCATTAAATACACAGACACAGAAATATCTCACCAGCTGTCACTAGTGATGAATGAGAATCTTCATTTCGTGATTAGTACTCACATACTGAAGATTGATTTGTGTATTTCTCAACTGACATGTCTCACGTAAGTGTAGCACTTTTAATGCACAGTGGTAAATCCAACTTCCCTGGCAATGCCTATATACAACTTTAAGAAGTGTTTTCAATTTTAAATGAAAGCTGAACAAATGTCAGTTGAACATGTTTTTTCATCGCTCGAGGTTCTAGCCTTTTCTGCTGACATTTGAGCTCCACGAGGACACAGAATGACTGTCACAGCCAGTGTTCAATTGCCTTGCTCTGCCATGCATGGAAGGTAAAAGACCACATAGCCGCAAATAGATGCCCACTCACAGGCGCGACATACACAACAGCTCAGTTGTACATGGACTACACAATTACTGTGAAACCACATTGCAGTGAAATGTATAAAACTGAGGAGTAGATAGGCATTGGAAGCATAAGGCATATGAACCTCCAAAAATAATTAGTGCGCTGAAAACATAGTGGTCTTAAAACAATAATTGCTCGGGATGGTCGATACTTTTTTCACACTGATACCAGTATGAGTTTCACTTGATGTGGACTCATCAATACAGAGTCCGATACCTGGAGTACTTTTGATAAACTTCAATTCAGACAATGATATGGGCGACCCACCCGGTGCAGACCTGAGAATTTCAGAAATTAACAGAGACCGTTTTTCGGTTCCGTTGGCTTACTCAATGGGAACCCACGGTAACTAATTTTGGGTTCTGTAAACGTTCATCATGGGAAACCATTGTTCTATTTTGACTGATATTTATAATCAAGAATTCTGATACTGAAAAATATAATATTTCAAGGGTAAATGTTTGAAAACTGCATTAACAAAGAACATTACATCAGCAGCTGTGAACTCCAGGTTTATTCAATAAATGGATCAAAATATGTTGTTTAACACTTTTATTGTACTCATATGGAATCATGAATACATCATACCACAAAATCTGGCTATATACCATGGGCCACAAGTAAACCTGACACTGTTAACATGATTGTGTACTATATATGTAAACAAACATAATACCAATGGCTACTCACCCCCTTTATGAATAGAAAAGCATGTAATCAGAACTGAATGATTAAAATCATGTGATGAATCTTTTAAAAAATGACCTTATTACTATATATATATACTTATAGTATTGAAATGGCTTGACATCCTCTTTGCAACCCCAAGACGATGCACTGTGTAATCTACAATCAATTTGACCAAAGAATCTACCACGCGTCATTGTGAGGCCTATCGACAGTTCACATTAGGATTACTACACCTTGTGACAAATGTTTTATTCATAAAGTAACCATGTCTACAACTAGTAAATTATAGAAAAACTAAGGCAGTTTCATAATATTTTTAATCGCGATTAGCCTTTAGATCTAATGACCAACTTCAAGGAAACTGAGGTCTTTTGGGGTTCAGGGGTCGCTCCTTAAGACTTTCTATAACTCGGTGGTGGCCTCGGCCATCCATTATGGCATTGTCTGCTGGTCAGGCAGTATCTCAGCCCGGGAGAGAAAGAGACTGGAGCGACTGGTCAGGAAGGCCAGTTCTGTCCTGGGCTGCTCCCTTGACACTCTGGAGGAGGTGGGCAACAGAAGGATGCTAACTAAGCTAAAAGCTATGATGGACAGTCCCTCCCACCCCCTCCAGCCCGCCCTGACAGCACTAGGTAGCTCCTTCAGCCAGAGACTGTTACACCCGCGCTGCAAGAAGGAGAGATACCGACGCTCGTTCCTCCCGACTGCTGTCAGGCTGCTGAATAAAAATAATAACAATAATAATAATAATAATAATTAAATGATGTGAAAAACAATTGTAAATAGCACTGCGATTTATCCATTTTGTATTTATATTGCACTTAATTGAACGGTGTTTGTTTGTTTTTTCTTCTTTCTTCTTTCTACCCACATTCTTGCTGCTGGAGGCTGTAAATTTCCCCAGTGTGTGACAAATAAAGGATATCTTAATCTTAATCTTAAGTACGTGCCTTGGAATCGTGCCTCCCGTCATATTTCTCTTTTGTGTTTTGTGAACACATCACACATCATCTTGGTAATACTCCCTTCTTCGGATGATTCAAAATAAAAATCCGACTGGCAATCCCATTTCTTAAATGTAGTACAGTGAAACTCCTCTACAACGAAATCATGTTTACAGCAAGAAAATTTTCACAACAGCTGGGTTTTCACTGTAGCAAATTTATCTCAGATGTAAACACACACACACACACACACACACACAAAACATATATGTGTACTCTTTGTTTATTCCAATACTGTACATAGTGCATAAATATGAGCATACACTTATTTGATATTGTTGAACATTAACATACAATTGTTTTATATTAATCACTCCACTTTTAAAAAGTCATTTATACTCTTTAGCTTCCCAACACTTCTCAATTTCTTGGATAATATATTTTATTTTGCTTCCGCCGTCTTTCATTTTGATCACTTTTACCCTCTCTTCCAGCGTCAGAGCTCTTCTTGTCTTAGCTGCTTGACATCCAAAGGTCCGTTTTGTAGCCATTTTAGCAATGCAACGTTCTTGCTGCGTCTGAAACAAACAATAACAAATACTTCCTGGACTACTGCGCATGTGTAAACCAGTGTGGTGGTTGCTGTTGCCATTTCCGAACGAAGCAGTAGAGGTCGCTGTTGGATTAGACTTTTGCGGAAGGCTTGTTTTCGTTGTAGTGAATCTGGTCGTGAGACAAGAGCAGAGAAAAAAAATTGTATGACAGAACAGGGGGATTTTCCGTCGTAGGGGGAGCAGAAAAGTGGGAATGGCTTTCATGCATGAAAGTTTTTTCACATTAGGAGGTATTTTCGCCCATGTAGGTTTCATTGTAGAGGAGTTTCACTGTAACTAATACACCTTTTGGTGGGGTGTTTTGCCACCATCTCTATCCATCATCCATGCGCTTTCTCAGCCTGCAGACTAAAATAGCAAAATGCATGTGCACATGTGTCCGTTCCCCACAGCCCCTCACCACTTAATTAAAAACTTTATGTTGAGAGGGAAGAAATTTCATCTGTAGAAGAAGTCAGTATTTACTACTCGCCCAATCTTAGTAACGTATTCAGAAAAATACACATGCATTAAAACTATTCATGAATTTAAACTGCCATCGTGGTTGAACACGTGGCTCGCACGTCTGCCTCAGGTTCAAAGGTTGTGGTTTAGAATTGCTGCCCTGTGATGTGGAGTTGTGTGTTCTCCCCGTGCTTGCACGGTTTTCCTTCACGTATCCCGGTTTCCTCCCTCATTAACATTTATATGAAGTTATTTGTATACTTGAAAATTGAAACTGCTCAAAGGTGTGACTGTAACTATGAATAGTTGTTTCTCTATGCGCTATATGCCCTGTGATTGACTGGCAATCACTCCAGTCTGTATAAAGTCCAAATTGAGCTCTGAAGGATAAGCAGAAGAAAACTAAATGATTTTTACTCTCACGGGTCAAGGTGAATGACCTCATTTCGAAGAAGACATGGAAAAGTTAACATATGTTTGCTTTTAAAAACTTTTACAACTATTTGCAACTGTTTTTCAGTTATAAAAATACATGTTAATATTTCCCTATGCCACCATAAAGAAGTCATATCTATGCTATGCTTGGAGCACATAATTTCCCCCCATTTCAGGCTAATGCTAATCGTCATTATTAGCGCTCTTCAAAATTCAGGCTAAACTCTAGACAGAATTGTCTTCGCATTGTAACTGCCAGTGTACTGTCACAAAGGGCAAACGTTAACCTAAGCATAAAATATATTTACTCACCACATCTTTTCGGGATATCTCACCGGAGCGTGCATGGACAACCGTGGTCAAAGAGTGTCGTCGTTAACTGCGAGCAGTGTTCTTGCTTCTTCTTTTTCATTCTTTTTCTTCTTTTTCATAATTGGCGGGTGCAGTACATCACCACCTACTGTGTCGGAGTGTAGCAATACTTGACTGTTTTATATTAAAGTATGTATGAGAAAAAACAACAACAACAAAAAAAAGAACATTCATGTGTGTGTGTGTGTGTGTGTGTGTGTGATGAATAGAATTCCGCAAACGTCTGCAATCTAAAACAAGGCTGTTTGTAGAAAAACAAATCTGAAATGGGGTTCTTGTTGTCTTTTTGTCTGGTTGAGATGAGACAATAAAGTTGTACTTGACTTGACTTGACTTAATTTAAGGGTGGCTCAATACTGGCTGTCCATATTTGGGCCAGAGTTGTAAATTGATTTCTGGCCCCCATACTTCACTCAACAACTGGCCCACATATGGTTTGCCAGAGTCAAGCCAATGCCTCTTTTGCCACTCCTGGGCCATGTTCGGCCCACATGCCTTATGCCAGTGCCGACGAAATGCCATCTGTGCCAGCTTCATGCCGAATCTCTGCCAAATGTCTTTGATGACTGGATGGGGTCCCGATTAATAGAGGAGATAATAAGAAAGTGGAGTTACACCTTTTTTCTGTAATGAACTCTAGCTTTGTTTCCTCTTCTGTACAAAAATTAAAACAATATTAAAAGTAATAAATGCTAATATGCTATGCCAAAGTTAAAAAAAAACATGGCTAAATAATACATCAATCATTACTGGCGAGTGTGTGCTCTCAATTTTACATGACACATCAACTCTCGCCTAATAGAATGACTAACTGACTTGAGGCAGAGAGAGAATTTATTTATTTGCTGCGCCAATCTTGTATGGCCACAGAACAGACTGTATTGTGTGCATAGTGTAGGTCTGAGCTTGTGTGTATTAAATTAGAAATTCAAATTAGACCGAAGTGCTGACAATAGAAAACAATACTTAGTCATGGCAGAGCAGGTTGGGTCGGAGGAAATATAACTCAATGGATTGACTGATTTAAGGATTTCAGATCAATGATAGCATGAGGAGAATTAGAAAGGCAACAGTCGAGAGGAAGGGAGAAAAGCCATGAAGTTGGTATTGTGTTTATGTTTGTGCATGCAAATGAGTGAGGAATACACATTTATTCCTGAAGGAGTCTTTTGAAACCTTAGGGTTGACTTTACCACTGGCTGTGTCTGACCCTTCAAAGTTTGTTCCAATCAAGAGAGACTAATATAAACAAAAAGCGGGGTCGATTTTAATAGAAAATGTTTTGAAAGGTTGCTTACGGCAAAACTGGAAGTAGATCTTGTGCTTGCCGTGAATTACAACCTTGGGACTGCAGGAGAAAGGGCAGTTCATTTTCAAAGCACGACTGAGGTGCCCTTTAGCAAGGCACCCCCCACCAGTTCCGCAGCACATTCACTTATCTGACTCTAAAATTCTGTCGAAAAGGTGGTAAATCAGTGCATTGTTTTTGAAGATACAGTACATGTAAAAGACACTCAGTATTTTGTGAACACATGGGGAAAAAAGACTTGAAGAAACTTGAAAATGAACCAATAAAGCAATTTGAAAATAATTGACATCACTGCTGTGTAGCAGTGTAGCAGAACTTCAATCTAAGAAAGGATTCATTCATTCATTTATTTGTTTATTTGTGTTTTTCACTGTGCACAAATATACTTAAGTAAACTTTCACAGCACCTCCACACAACTCATAACTTGGATCTCATCTATTGACTCAAAGTAGGGTGACCACCTGCTAAGAAACCCAAGGGGTTATGTTATGTTTCTGAGGGGTGTCTCCACCCTGCGGACAGACTCACTGAGAGTGGTTTACCCATTTCTATCACATACATTACATAAGCGGTCCCCAACCTTTTTTGCCCCACGGACCGGTTTAATGTCAGACAATATTTTCAGGGACAGGCGGATAAACACAACAAAATATGATAGGACCTGCATGAAAACTGTGGCATTTTCTCACCAAAATAAATACGAATCATGACATGAGGAACGTACTATCTGGCCCCAACACTCTCTGGTCGTTATGGTAGTGTTTAAACGTGCCTTCAAAATAAGACACAAAGTGCATGAAAATTACGACTCACCATCGTGGCATATTATGCAGAGTGGGCTTGGTGCGTGGCAAGCTCTCGTTGAGATGAATCCGGATTTTAAGTAGGACTCCTGATACTGTTTGTTAAATGTAGCCTCCTTTTTCATGAAAGTCGTAGGCCCCTCTCCTGTCTCCTGGCTGGGCCTTTTCACCTTCCCAAAGATGTTTGTTTTTTATTCATTTTGCTAGCTCCTGGATTTCATTTTAGCGGTAACCTATAACTTGAGCGAGAAGCACGTCTTGACCTGCGATGAGAGTGACATACTGTAGACGGATGGAACAGAGAATCTGGTAATTTTTCAAAATAAAATATCTCTCAGATTCCGAAATAAATAAAACTGAATAATGTCAAAATAAGACACAAAGTGCATGAAAATTACGACTCACCATCGTGGCATATTATGCAGAGTGGGCTTGGTGCCTGGCAAGCTCTTGTTGAGATAAATCCGGATTTTAAGTAGGACTCCTGATTCTGTCTGTTAAATGTAGCCTCCTTTTTCATGAAAGTCGTAGGCCCTTCTCCTGTCTCCTGGCTGGGCCTTTTCACCTTCCCAAAGATGTTTGTTTTTTATTCATTTTGCTAGCTCCTGGATTTCATTTTAGCGGTAACCTATAACTTGAGCGAGAAGCGCGTCTTGACCTGCGACGAGAGTGACATACTGTAGACGGAAAATAAAATATATTTCAGATTCCGAAATAAATAAAACGGAAGTAATGTAAGTTATTTATTCTTTCCCCAAATTTCATATTTTATTTGTGAGGACTTGGGAGGAGGATGGGTGATTTATGATGAAAAATTAAAGCCTGTCTTTTGTAACGAAATCTAAGTTAAACAAGACTGTACAAATATTTACATATTTTCTATTCCTGTTTCTGCAGAGTGTACATTAACCGACAATTTTCCATCATTGATGGATTTTTTTTAAGAGTGGACGGGGAAAATTTAAGGCCATCTGTTATTTTGACGGGTTGAAAATTGGGCCATTAACCACAGCAGCAGTACGTCCTTAAGAATCTAGAGCGACACTTTAAGAAGAGAGAAGCAGAGAGACAAAGAACAATGATGGGTGGATAATAGACAGAGACAGGAAGGAGTTCTTTGAATTGTCAATGCAAGAGTTTAGTACAGTACGTGTTGTGATGAGGCGACTTATGTTTTTTTGCGAACCATGGTCTCTCGTGGCCAAAACTATTCACGGCCTCGAAAGGCCTCAGCGCACTAAACATATATTAATTTAAAAAAGTCAGCAAGAGAGAAGCCCGGCCCGACCCGAACCCGAAGCAATGATTGACATTTTAGGCCCGACCCGACCCGGGTCGGGTCGGGCTCGGGCTTAAGATATTACCTTTAGTTCACTCACAGCAGGTCTGATTAGACCCTCCAAATCCTCTTTGGGGGCCGTATTTTTCTTTATCGAAAAGGATAAATCGTTACGACTTCGCGTAGATTATCGTGGCCTTAATGAGATAAAAATTAAAAACAAGTATCCACTTCCTTTGCTAGATTCCGATTTTGCCCCTCTACAATCCGCGACTATCTTCTCTAAATTGGATTTACGCAGTGCTTACCATTTGGTCTGCATTCGGGAAGGGGATGAGTGGAAGACGGCCTTCAAGACACCCTTAGGACATTTTGAATATTTAGTCATGCTTTTTGGGTTAACCAACGCTCCCGCCGTTTTTCAGAGTTTTATCAATGACGTGTTGAGAGATTTATTGAATGTATTTTGTTTTGTTTACCTGGATGACATCTTGATTTTCTCACGGACGCTAAAGGAACACCAACACCACATCCGACTCATTTCGCAACGACTCATGGGGAATCGTCTCTTTGTCAAAGCTGAAAAATGTGTGTTTCATGTCGATTCTATTTCCTTCTTGGGGTTCATAATTGAGAAGGGTCAGCTGACAGCTGACCCGCCAAGGTTAAAGCGGTGGTCGAATGGCTGACACCCACCACCAGGAAACAGTTACGTTTTTGGGGGTTCGCTAATTTCTACTGCTGATTCATTAGAAATTACAGACAGAGAGCACTTCCATTAACCGGGTTAACCTCCGTCAAAGTCCCCTTTAGGTGAGATTCAGAAGCCGAAAGAGCATTTACTGAGTTAAGTAAGGCCTTCACTAATCCACCCGTCTTACAACATCCTAACCCTAATATTCCTTTTGTGGTAGAAGTGGACGGTTCGGATTCAGGAGTGGGGTTTGTATTGTCCCAGCGTTCTGCAGTTGACCAGCGACTCCACCTCTGTGCCTTCTTTTCACGTCGTCTCAGTCCTGCAAAAGTCAACTACGACGTCGGAAATCGGGAACTGTTGGCCATTGTTCTCGCCCGACAAGAATGGAGACACTGGCTCGAGGGAATGAAGGAGCCGTTCACCGTGTACACCGACCACAAAAACCTCGCATACATTCATTCGGCCAAGAGACTGAACTCACGTCAAGCCCGGTGGGCATTACTCTTCACATGATTTAATTTCTCGCTCACCTATTGTCCTGGTTCCAAGAATGTGAAACCTGATGCCCTGTCCCGGATTCATGACCCCTCGGAGGAGAGCGACGAACCAAAGAGCATCCTACCAGACCACTGCATCATGGGGGCGCTGAGGTGGGAGATTGAACGGAAAATCCTGGAGGCTCAAGGAGGAACCCAAGTCCCAACTGGATGTCCCGCCGAGAGGTTATTGGTGTCCCGGCTGGATGTTCCGCCGAGAAGTTATTTGTGCCCCCATGGCTGCGTTCGGCGGTGTTGCAGTGGAGACACACGTCTAAGGTGGCTTGCCATCCTGGAGTAAGCCGGACCTTCCATCTCATCACTCAGCGGTTTTGGAGCTTAGGAAGGATATCTTAGACTACATCAAGGTCTGCTGCACCTGCACATGCAGTAAGGCATCACACCGACCACTGGCTGGGTTGCTACCAGTTCCACCTCGACCTTGGTCCCATATCTCCATGGACTTTGTCACTGGACCTCCCTCCTTCCCGGGTAAAGTCACCCTCACCATTGTGGACCGCTTCTCTAAGACTGCTCATTTTGTTCAGTTGTCCAAGCTGCCGTCCGCCCTGGAGACCGCCGACCTCCTCATCAGCCACGTCTTCCGTCTCCATGGGATCCTGTTGGACATCTCCCTTCCTGTCTGCTTATGGCTATCAGCCTCGGCTTTTCCCATCTCAAGAGGGGCAGGTGGAAGTCCTGTCGGTACAGCTCCATTTAAAATGGGCCCATCGCGTGTGGAGGGAGACCAAAGAGGCTCTGTCTCATACCGCGTCCATAAACCGGCAGATTGCGGATCGTCGACGACGACCGGCACTTCGAGGAAGATGGGGGTGCGCTTCACGGGACCGTTCGAGGTGGAAGTTGTCATCAATCCCGTCTCCGTCAAGCTCTGGCTGCCACCGACCATGAAGGACCATGGACTGCATCCCGTCTTCCACGTTTCCCTGCTCAAGCCTGTGGCCACCAGTCCCCTAGCTCCTCCTCCCACTCCTCCGCAAGTTATCGACAGTGACCCTGTGTACACGGTGAGGGAGATCTTGGACTCTAGGCTCAGGGGTAGGGATGTCCAGTGCCTGGTCGACTGGGAGGGCTTCGGACCGGAGGATCAGCAGTGGGTCCCCCGCTCCTTGATCTTGGACCCGTCCCTTCTCCGTACCTTCCACTCTTCCTACCCATCGAAACCGGGTAAGCCGCCAGGAGGCGTCCGTTGAGGGCAGGGTACTGTCATGTTCCTGGGACTCACAAACTGTCTGCTGGTTGTCGGAGAATTGTTTGACTTTGCTACTGCCATTGCTCAAGTGTTCATTTCTCGACGTCTCGCTCTCGTCGTGTTTTTTCTGGTTCTCTGGGTTCTATGTTTTGTAAGTATAGTTTTTATTTTCGTTGTTTGTTCATTGCTTACATGAATTGGGTTCTTTGCATTTAGTTTTGTAGTCTCGGGTTAATTTCTTCCTTGCCTTTTTGCAAGCGCTTTTGGTTATCGTATTGTCTTTTCTTCGTCCTTATTTGATCAGCGCTTCATGTTTCTACTTTGTCGCTGCGCTTTTGTATGAATAAGTATTTTTTTGTTACGGAGTTTTGTCTGGCGTCTACTATTCTGGGATCCCAAAACTTTATTCGGTTCGGTCGAACCCTGACACTTTCTATGTGGCCCGGTACCAAATGATCCACAGACCGTTATCGGTACGCGGCCCGGGAGTTGGGGACTGCCACCTTACATGGTATATTGACAATGCATTATCCCCCTAAACATATAATGATGTATGCTCATGAATAGGCCGATAAGGAAAAGAAGTTAAAATCAATTTGAGTACATTTTAACATACAAATGAGTCTGGGGATTCAGGACTGCAGTGTTTCCCAACCTTTATTGAGCCATGGCCCATATTTCAGGAATAAATAAATAAATAAAACTCACGGCACACCACTGAGGAAACGATTCACAAAAATAAAATAAATAAATAAAAAGCCTACACAGGTTAATTATGTACCTTCTGCTGTCTGATGGAAGAACATTTGATTGTTCTTCCTTTAACAATGGGTGGTTGGCTTAGATACATTCATAATAACATTTTTTAAAATTATAAAATTAATACATTTTCATCCGAATAACTGATTTGGGATAATTTCCCACAGCACACTTGATGCACTTTGAAGGCACAATAATATGCCACTTCACTAATCAACAGAGCCGTGGTTCCGTAAGCCGTTTGACCTCACATTCCTCTCCATATCCGATTGAAAACAATGCCTTTGCAAAGGTCACCAAGAGCCCTCTCAGTATCCCACTTTGACCTCAGCTATCCACAAATACTAATTTTCCATATTTTCCTGAGCATGTCTTCTCTTTTTAGTCGCTGACTTACTAACGTTAAGTTTCTCTCTCTATTTTCGACTTCATAAACTCACATGCTCATGTGCCAGCGTGCTGTAAACAGCAACCTCTCACCCGAGTCAGCTGTTTAATTGAGGTGTGGGTGCGGCGACAGAGCTGTGCCGAACTGTCAAATATTATTTTGGTTTCTTCGGGCGATATCATGACCAAGTTTGTTACGAGAGCAAACATTGATTTTGCGGGACACGGCCTCAATTTGTGGGATGCGTGGATTGAACTTCAAACATTGTACGAGCAAGCGCTACGCAGGACGGTTGGTCACCCTAACTCCTCCTCTATAATTTCTGTATTGCAATTCTGTTTTTTTTCTCACTCGCTGCCTTACTGTATGCCATCGATTGAGCCACGAGCTGATGGATTACGACTTTGAAACTCCCCAATTATCTGATTCCTGTCTTTTTCACTTGGAGAGTCTCAAGGTGGTTGACCTTGTTATGATCTTAACGGAGCTTTCGTGTATCATGGTCAACTTTTTGTTGCAACTCGGTCTTGATGATGATTCAACAATCAACATGTTATGAAATGCAATTATTTGGGCAGAAACGGAGGTAATACCAGAATAATGGGAAGAGAATGATATGCTAAAAGCGTATCACATCAGATTTCAAACATGGCAGATTGGAGTTATCGCATGTGACTATCAATCCAAAAGCTAGCTGTTGAGCAATGATCTGATTCTTACCAGAAGTATGAAATCCATCCGTGAGGTATATTGGACAAAACTCTTTGCTCACATCTAGTTCAAACCTATGAAACTGATTTGAAGGAACTGACATTTTAGAGTAGCCCTGAACAAAAACTTGCAAAAGCAACACAATACTTTTTGAAGGTATGGAACATTTCAATCGGCGGCCTGGTGGTCGACTGGTTAGCGCGTTGGCCTCACAGTGCGGAGGTGCAGGGTAAGATTCCGGCTCCGGCCTTCCTGTGTGGAGTTTGTGTTCTCCCTGTCCCTGCGTGGGTTTTCTCCGGGTACTCCGGTTTTCTCCCACATTCCAAAAACATGCATGCATGCTGATTCAACACTCTAAATTGTCCCTAGGAGAATGATTGTAGATGGTTGCCCATTTCTGTGTGCCTTGCGATTGGCTGGGAACCGATTCAGGGTGTTCCCCGCCTACTCCCTGAAGACTGCTGGGAGAGGCTCCAGGACCCCCGCGATCCTTGTGAGGATAAAGCGGATCGGAAAAAGGATGGATAGATGAACATTTCAATCGCCAAAGCAGTTCAATGATCTCGCCCAAATAGAGCATTCTTCTCATCCACTGAAGATGAAACCCAAGGCAGCATGGCAGCAAGGTTCAGTTTGCAAGCATGACATGACCAAACCCAGAACGAAAGTGAGCAGTGACAGTCGTTACGTGAGCCCTGAGACACAGTCGTGTTGTTTTCAGTCAACAACAAATGACAGCAAAAGGCAAAATGGCACTGAGATGGTTAGAAGCGGTTCGGTTTTTCTGCTGAATTCATATTCCATAAAGCCAATTTTAATCAGTATACCATGGTTTTAACTAATGGGGACATATAGAAGGTATTATTACAAAAAACAAAAAATTGTGAGTTGACATTTACTTTCGAAGTAAGTGAAATTAGAAAAAAAAAAAACAAACGTTGAAAAAAATTCCCAAACATTTATAACTTCACCACACACACAGTATGGCTTTTTACAACAGTTTTTTATTTTTATTTTTATTTTTTTGACGTCATCTACTGGTACAATGTTTTAAGATGGAAAAAAAAAAAAAAACCCTGATGTTTGTCCCTTTTCCTAACTCAAGTCATAGGTGAACCGTATGGATATGTTGTTTTTACAAGTGAAAAAAGACGAGAAAAACACAGCAAATCTGATCTCAATCAGTTGGCGACTCCCTTTGACTGACATGAACAGTGCATTTTCAGAAATAACGCTTGCAGACATGTTTGAGGAACGACTTTGTAATGAAATAGTAGGGGCTCGCGTTTGGCTTCAATCGCGATGATGGTAGCTGCACTCAAATGCATCTGGCGCTTGTCGGTTTTTGAGGAGTTTCACAAAGTAGCTTGATTTAACAAGATTAGCAAATGCACTGCTAGTCGGCATCACCTTGTTTATTTATTTAATTTTTTATATATTTAATGTGAAAGATATTTATAGTCACAATGAAATATACAGAATACATTTTCAGGTAATGCCTTACTTTTTTTAACTTAAGGCAACTTTACTTTATTGTAAAATGCCATCATTGACTGAAAGAGAACGTGTTTATGTCGATAAAAAAGCTGCCAATGGCTTTACATGCTTGGTTAATGCTTTATGTGTCTGTGTGGGTGCAAAATAAAGATGTGCCCAAAGGGTGGAGGTGGAAGAGGAGAAGCACAGAGAAAAAAAAAAGAGCTTGTCGTCAGTTGAATGAGTAGATGAAAGGTAGCTACTGGCCTGCAGTTATGCACTTGCAGTGTTTTGGTTCATCTCGTATATGGCACATTTGCCTTTACATCTCTCCAACAGTCACTCACACACATGCACATGCACTTTGCATTTCACCATTTAGAACCATAAGAAAGATATCTTCAAGCTTCCCTCCCGTGCCCTCCTTTCAGACGAATCACAACACAACAAAGATTTTCTCATAGAACACAAGAAAATATGATGCAAAATGCGGTCTGTCTTTCACCCCAAAGTCATCCGTGATAGGTTCCAGCTCCTTGCAACCCTGAACAGGATAAGCCCTCCAGAAAATGGTTGGATAATGTACATTGAAAGAACGCCACCAACATGTTTTGATGTACATGAGTTCAGCAATGTACAAAATGATCTGCCAAACTCATGCTTAGCTGGTACGGAAAAGTATGCCAATGACTGAATATAATTTTCAGTTGTGCTTATGCAGGACTAAAGTATAACAACATCTGGCAGAAGATTGAAGCCTTTGGAAAAGAAAGGAAGATTTGACTGGATATGAGCAAGGAGGCACTCACAGCAATAGAAAATGAGTTTTATTGTTATTCCCGTGCACTAAAGCTGCAAAGATTAACAGACTGGGTGGATAAGAAATATTCATTTAAAATTAAGTCACATATTATTATTATTATTATTATTATTATTATATTTTTTGCAAATATTCTCTCATATTGAATTTGATACCTGCAACACATTTCAAAAAAGTCTGGAAAAGTTGAGAAGTGCCCTTGAATTCAAAATAGGTGAGTGACACAGTTTGATCTAAATGGGGCATCCTGAAAGACTCGGTTGTTTACAGGAAAGGCATGAGCGAATAGTCCAACAGTTTAAGAACAATGTTTCTCAATGTACACTTGCAAAGAATCCAAAGGATTTCATCATTTTCTCTTCATATTATCATCAAAAGGGAATATCATCAGAAAATCTGGATAAATCTTTGCACAGAAGCAGCGAGGCCCAAACGAACACTGAAGGCCCGTGACCTTCAGCCCCTCATGCGACCCTGTATAAAAGCTTGCATCATTGTGTCATGGATAAAAATCATTGTACATCAATCAGTGTACATTGCTTGTTGCGACCAAAAATATGCATCACAGATACAATACAATACAAATAAAAGTTATTATTCAAAGCAAAAGCCATATGTCAACAACACGAATAAATGCCACTCCCTTTTCTTGGCTGAAGCTCACCTGAAATGGACTGATGGAAAGTGGAAACATGTACTGTGGTCTGACGAGTTCATATTTAAAATTGTTTTGGGCAATCATGGACATTGTGTCGCCTTGGACAATTAAGAAAACGACCTTTTCATTTATCAGCCAATGTGGGTGGGGACTTTTTAAAGTAATATCCAATCAGAATTTAGAATCAACAAATTTTTACGTTTATGTTACTCTTTTGTATTATTATAAGATAGGACTCACTGTCAGGCATACAAATGAGCAAAACATCGTAAAGCAGGAGTGCTCACTATTTTTTGGCATGCGAGCTACTTTTAAAATCATCACATCAAAATGATCTCCACAAAACCATTTGTTTAGAAACATACTGAGAATTCGTTATATGAACAAAATTGTGGTGTACCACTACAGGCACTACGGAGAGGAATATCTGGGGTCAGAGAGAATACCATATTTTCCGCACGAAAAGACGCACTGGATTATGAAGCGCTCCTTCAATGAATGGCTATTTTGTATTTTTTTTTCATACATTGGACGCTTCATATTATAAGGCGCAATCTACAATGCCTCCACTAGATGGTGGTATGCTCCTTCCATTCAACTCGAGATGCATCCGTTCAACTCGAGAGGCGTTCATGACCGCCTCTGGAAAACGTAAATTAACTATTACTGTACTGAAATGAAACTACGAAAATTGAAAATAATGCATCAAAACAGAAAATCAAACGAGGAAATCACAAAATAAATTCTACATCCGCCCTACAGAATTTATGTTGTGATTTCCTCTCTTGATTTTCTTTGTGGTTTCATTGAAGTAATAATTAATTTACGTTTTTCGGAAGTGGCCATGAACGCCTCTCGAGTGGAACGGAAGAAAGCACGGAGACGGCCAAAGACGTACAGTACCTGTACTTGCTGAGACTGTGAAAACCATTAATAAAGTCTGCGTTTAAAAATAATGATAAAACCACAACCACAGCTCTCATTTTTTCAACAAACTCAGGTGTCTCTGTGTCCGTCTCCTTCTCTTCTTTTCTTCCGGTCAACTCGAGAGCCGTTCATGACCGCCTCTGAAAAACGTAAATTAACTATTACTGTACTTAAATGAAACTACGAAAATTGAAAATAATGCATCAAAACAGAAAATCAAGCGAGGAAATCACAAAATAAATTCTATATCCGCCCTACAGAATTTATTTTGTGATTTCCTCACTTGATTTTCTTCGTGGTTTCATTGAAGTAATAATTAACATTTTTCGGAGGCGGCATGAACGCCTCTTGAGTGGAAAGGAAGAAGGCACGGAGACGGACAAAGACATACAGTCCCTGTATTTGTCTAGACTGTGAAAACCATTAATAAAGTCTGCGTTTTAAAAAAAAAATAAAACCACAGCTCTCCTTTTTTCAACAAATACAGGTGAGTCTTTGTCCGTCTCCGTGCCTTCTCTGACGTTCAACTCGAGAGGCGTTCATGACCGCCTCTGAAAAACGCATTGGCATTTCTTTGATCACAGCGCAACGACAACTACGATCAGATGTCAGTCGTAGTTATTTATTCCTTTGTTGTGCCTTCCGGTTCCGGGTCGCTGCGCTGTGGTCGACATCCGGAGCGTTTTTTCTTTCTTTTCTTGCTTTTTTCCGCATTTCTCACCTACACTCCCTGCTTCTTCCTAGCTCCACAGGCCCGTGTTACCTCAGTGCGACTGTTCGAGCTGTTCCACTTTCCCCCTTCGATGATCTTTTTTCATTCATTCGTTAGCCCTGGTGCTAACGGCTAGCTAGTGCTACAGCTAGCGCCTCCAGCTCGCCCGGTGCTAATGGCGAGTGCTCCAAGCCAGTTCTAACGACAACAACACTGCACCTCCACATTAATATTGGCTCACCACAACTTGAGACTCACGCCAAATATGACCATCTACACGAGGGAACAGCTGCTGCTTCTCAGAGACGTCCCGCTGCTGGTCCCCGCACTCATCGTCAGGCTCCCCGACGCGGTGCGCAACTCAACTCGGCGGCCATTAGGACCCAGAAGAAAAAAAACAGACGGATCAAAAAAAAGAAGGGAGGACTCCGGGCAAGGCTGCAGCGCGAGGGCTGGAAACAGCGGGCTCTACCAGCGATCATTCTCGCGAATGTCCCTCGCTACGGAATAAGACTGACGAGCTCCAGCTGAAGGTAAACAGCTACTACCAATACAGGCGCGCTTGCATTCTAGCGTTCACTGAGACCTGGCTCAGCAAGGATGACACCAACAGAGCCATGCACATCGATGGATTCGGGTCTCCCATCAGGCTGGACCGTGACGGAGACGCCACCGGTAAACAACATGGCGGGGACGTGTGCCTCCATTTCAACACTCGCTGGTGCTCCACTGTCCACGTGAGGGAGAAACTGTGCACCCCAGACATCGAGCTCCTCGCTGTGTCCTGCCGTCCTTTCTACCTGCCAAGAGAATTTCCCCAACTCTTCTTCATCATCGTTTACATCCACCCCAGAGCCAAGACCACCACAGCGACCAAACACATAAGATGCACCCTCAGCAGACTGGAGCACCTTTCCCCCAACTCTCCCAAATTCATCATGGGAGATGTCAACCACTGCAACCCAGAGAAATCCCTCAAAGGCTTCAACCAGTACATCACATGCACCACCCGCCAGGGGAAGACACTGGACAAATGCTATGGCCCATCCCTGATGCACACAAGCCCGCCATCCTCCCCACCTCGGCTCTGCTGATCACCACACTATCCTGCTCCTCCCTGCCTACAGCCCGGCCATCAGGAGAGTAGAGAAGGTAACCAAAACCATTAAACAGTGGACGCAGGAGAGTATCACTGCCCTCCAGGGGTGCCTAGAGTCCACGGATTGGTGCAACCTTCTCTCCCCCTCCAACGACATCAATGTCCAGGTGGATATCAGAATCAGAATCAGAATCATCTTTATTGGCCAAGTATGTAGAACACACAAGGAATTTGTCTCCGGTCTAACACACTGCATGAGTATCATCATAAACAAGGACATGACAAATAGGTATGGAAGGACATTTCGTAATGTAAGTGAACTGTAGTGCGGTGGTACCTCCCAGTGACAACTGTAAGACAATGCGCAAAGTATCAAGCAGAGTTAAAGTGATCAGTGGTAGAATACAATACTATGACAGTTTGTACAGTTGGTGCAGAAAATCATTGAACCATTTTAGAGTGACCAGTAATATTTGTTGTACAAGAAGAGTGAGTACGTCAGTGACTGTTTAGGGAGTTCATGGCGAGAGGGAAGAAGCTGTTTAAGTGTCTGCTGGATTTGGTGCGCATGGATCTGTAGCGCCTGCCTGAAGGGAGTAGCTGGAAAAGGTGGTGGGCAGACGTCATCAGGCGCCGACAGGTATGGCAGCCTCGGTTACACGCTCCCTAGTATTATCCCTGTTTTTGTCATTTTCGTTCGTTTTTGGCGACCCTGAGCGGCTTACTTACACGAGGGAAAAGTTGCTTAGCATTGGGGAGTCTATGCTCGGTCTTTTTTCACCAGCACACGAAAATCCACAAGGTTTTTCGGAGCTAATCGCGAGAGAAGCGGCTGCGCTGTACGGAGTATGGAAATGCCGCCGGAGGAGGGGGAAGTGAGCCGGCGTGCTCGTCAAGCTCCGGCAGCGTGGATTTCGAACCCCGCTCCCATCGATTCATCTTGCTAATCTACGATCTCTGCCAAACAAGATGGATTAACTTCTTCTCCTCACAAAGACCAACAAAACCTTTGCACGTTCTGCTGGGCTCTGCTTCACTTAGTCACCGCCTTCTCCGAGCCGACCGCGACACGGAGCTATCAGGGAAATCAAAAGGTGGTGGGATTTGTTTCTATATCAACGAAGACAGGTGCACTGATGTCACCAAGCTCGACGCACACTGCAGCCCGGACCTGGAGTCGCTGTCTTTAAACTGCAAGCCATTCTACTCGCCACATGAGTTCACCTCGTTTTTACGAGTCGGTGTTTACATTGCGCCACAAGCTTACGCTAACACGGCGATACAAACGCGAGCTGAACAAGTAAACAAACTCAAACTAAAATACCCAGAGTCACCCCTGATCATTTTGGGCGATTTTAATAGAGCACATCTTAACCGTGAACTTCCCAGATCTAAGCAGTACATCGACTGTTTTACCAGAGAAGGCAACATTCTAGACCACTGCTATACAACAATCAAAAATTCATACCGATCGATCGCCCGTGCAGCATTCGGTCTTTCTGACCACAATTTAATACACTTAATATCTACATACAGAGAGAAACTCAAATGTGTTAAACCGGTTTTTAAGACTGTGAAAAAATGGACAGATGAAGCAAAGCTAGCTCTACAAGAATCCTTAGACTGCACTGATTGGGGCGTCTTTGTGCTGAACACACTTGTGCTGAACCACCTAAAGAACGTCACCGGACCCCTGCTGGACCCTCTTCAGTTTGCCTACCGGGCAAACAGGTCTGTGGAGGATGCAGTCAACATAGGTCTGCACTACATCCTCGAGCACCTCGACAGCACAGGGACCTACGCAAGGATCCTGTTTGTGGATTTCAGCTCTGCGTTCAACACCATCATCCTGGAACTCCTCACCCCCAAACTTCTCCACCTCAGTGTGTCCCCTACGATCTCCCAGTGGATCCTCAGCTTCCTGACGGGACGGACACAGCAGGTGAGACTGGGAGCAACAACATCATCAACACGCACCACTAGCACCGGAGCCCCACAGGGATGTGTCCTCTCTCCACTGATCTTCTCCCTCTACACAAACTATTGCACCTCAAGAAGTCCAGCTGTCAAACTCATAAAGTTCGCAGACAACACCACGGTCATCGGTCTCATCAAAGACGGCGACGAGTCTGCGTACCGACAAGAAGTGGAGCAGCTGGAGCTCTGGTGCAGCCGACACAACCTTGGGGTTGAACATGCTCAAGACTGTCGAGATGATCGTGGACTTCAAGAAACATCTTTCTCCACAGTTGCCCCTCACACTATCCAACTGCCCTGTGTCAACCGTCGAGACCTTCAAGTTCCTGGGAATCACAGTCTCTCAGGACATGAAGTGGGAAGTCAACACCATCTCCATCCTGAAAAGGGCCCAGCAGAGGATGTACGTCCTGAGGCTGCTGAGGAAGCACGCCTACCACAGGAGGTGCTACGTCAGATCTACACGGCAGTCATCGAATCAAACCTGTGTTCTTCTATCACGGTTTGGTTTGGGGCCGCCACAAAAAAGGACAAAATCCGACTTCAACGGACAGTTAGGACGGCGGAAAAAATCATTGGCCCACTCTTGAGGACTTGCACACTGCAAGAATCAGGACAAGGGCACGGAAAATCCTCCTGGATCCCCCACACCGTGCCCAGATATAGTCTCCTCATACATCCGCTTCTGTGAGGAAACCATCATCCCCTCCAAGACTGTCACCATCTTCCCCAACAACAAACCCTGGATCACCAAGGAGCTGAAGGAGATCATCAACAGGAAGAAGCGCGTCTTCTTCTCGGGCACCGAGGTGGAGAAAAAGGAGATCAACAGGGAGGTAAAGAGAGCCATCAAGATCGCCAAGCTGCAATACAAGCGCAAAGTGGAGGAGCAACTTAATGGCGGTAACCTCCGTGCAGCCTGGCAGGGCCTGAAGAAAATGGCAGCTGTGAACTCCACCACCAGCACCGCCCCCATCCTCATCCCTGGGAGCAGCCCAGCCTCCCTCACCAACGACCTCAACTCCTTCTACACCAGGTTCGAGACTGATAACTCCACGCAGCTCACCAACATCAGGTCCCACCTCCTGCCCGGCAACTCTTCAATCACATTCCGTACAGAGGACGTTGTGAGGGCCCTCAAGAGGACCAAGATCAACAGTGCACCAGGAGCCGACAACATCAGTGGCCGGGTCCTCAAGTACTGCGCTGACCAGCTCAGGTGCGTTTTCCAGCTCTTATTCCAGTCCTCCATGAACACCGCCACCGGCCCTAAACTGTGGAAGCACTCCACCATCACCCCCATTCCCAAGAACAATTACCCCAAGACCCTGAACGACCTCCGCCCCTGGAGAGGATCGTCGCAGCACATCCTCACAAAGACCAGCTCACTCCTTGACCCCCTCCAATTTGCATAGCAGGCAGGCAGAGGTGTCAACGATGCCAAAGCCTTTATTATCGACACCATCCACAAACATCTGGAATTCCCCAACACCCTGGCCAGGCTTCTGTTTGCTGACTTCCCCTCTGCTTTCAACACCCTGCATCCTCACATCCTGGCACAGAGGCTCAAGCAGAACTTCTCCCTGAACAATCAACTCATCTTCTGGATCCTGGACTTCCTCAAACACAGAACACAGAGAGTCAGGATCAACAACAACCTGTCTGACCTCCTCGCCACCTCCACAGGCTCCCCACAGGGCTGCGTGCTCTCGCCACTGCTCTTCATCCTGTACACGGATGAATGCAGGTCCTCACACCCCAACAGCCACCTGGTGAAGTCTGTCTTTGTGTCTCTGCTGTTCGGCTCCACGCAACACCATGGTCCCGCCCTGCAGCAGTTCGTCGAGTGGTGTGACACCTCCCGGCTGGAACTGAACGTCAGCAAGACCAAGGACATGCTGGTGACCTTTATCCAAAAAACAGAGAGAGCTCGCCTCGACAATCCCCACCATCATCCAGGGGACTCCAGTGAAAACTGTATCCGAATACAAGTACCTGGGGACCATCCTGGACAATAACCTGAGGTTCTCTTCCAACACCGAGGTGATCCTGAAAAAATGCCACCAGAGGATGTACCAGCTCAGGAAACTGAACTCCTTCTCCATCAGCAGGAAAATCCTCCTGACTTTCTACCAGGCATTCATAGAGTCCGTCCTCTCATTCTCTATGCCCTGCTGGTTCCACTCCCAAAGTCTGCAAGAGAAGAACCGCCTGGACAGCATCAGCAGAGTGTGCTCCAAGATCATTGGACTTCCCACTCGCCCTCTGACTGCAGTGTGTGAGCAGCAGATCCGTGGTCTGGCTGCTCAGATCATGAAGGACCCCTCATATACTCTCTTCCCTGCGTTCGAATGGCTGCCTTCTGGCCGCAGGCTGCGGTTCCGAGCTTGCAGGACAGCGAGGAGGAGTTCCACCTTCGTCCCCCAGGCTGTTCTCCTCTTAAACTCTTTTTCCAAGGAACCCTGACCCCCCAAGACCTCAAGTGCTAAGCTTACAGCCCCACTCTCATCCTATTTTTTTCCTTTGCTCTGACTGTCTCTCGCACAACTCTAATTGCCCCATGGGGATAAATAAAGTTTTCTGAATCTGAATCTGAAAAAAAAAAGAAGATGAAATCACAGTATAAATTCTGTAGGGGTGGCTATAGAATTTATTTTCTGATGTCCTCGCTTGTGTTTCAGTTTTGATGTATTATTTTCAATTTTCGTACTTTCATTGAAGTAATCATTCGTTTACCTTTTTCGGAGGCGGTCTTGAACGCCTCTCGAGTCGAACGGAAGAAGGCACGTAGACAGACAAAGACGCACCTGGTTTTGTTGAGACTGTTTTAAAAAATAAATACCACAGCTCTCCTTTTTTTGGAGCTGCAATAAAATTTTATTTAATAAAGCAGTGACACAGTTCACTGAACCAGCAACAAGTTATAACATTGGAAGCATGTCTCCAGGAAGGAGCCATCTTGGACTCGATGTATTATGACCATACAAAAGACGCACCGGATTTTAAGGCGCTCGGTGAGTTTTTAAGAAAATTGAAGACTTTCTGGTGCGCCCTATAGTGCGGAAAATACGGTACTTGGAAGAATGGAGAAAAACAAAAAGTATGGACATGTTATTTGATGTTAATTTATGGCAGTGGAGGCCCGGTGGTCGACTGGTTCGTGCATCGACCTCAAAGTGCAGAGGTCATGGGTTCGATCCTGGGTCTTCCTGTGTGGAGTTTGCATGTTCTTCCCATGCCTGATGGGTTTTCTCCGGGTACTGTGGTTTCCACTCTAGGTGTGAGTGTGAGCGTGGATGGTTTTTTTGTCTGTGTGTGCCCTGCGATTGACTGGCAACCAGTTCAGGGTGTCCCCTGCCTACTGCCCGAAGATGGCTGGGATAGCCTCCAGCACCCCCGCGACCCTTGTGAAGATAAAGTGGATCAAAAAATGGATGGATGGAAATGGATGGATGGATCCTTTATGGCAGTGTGCTCTTTGCAAATAAAGCAAAGTAAAAGTCACACAACAAATATATGTCGCTTGCATAATTGTATGAACCCATCCAACCCATACATCCATCCATCAAACATCTGAGCCGCCGAATACGCCACTGTCCTTACGTGATGCTTTTGACTTGTACTGAATGGAATCAGAGAAGGATACACAGTCTGGACCTTAGCTGTTGATCGCGAGCCACAGGCCCACTTGAGGAAGCTCATCACTCATGGTGGAGAATGATTTTGCTAGTCTTATTGTATTTATCAATGGCCCGAAAATGCCCTTCCACATTTTCCGTCTTCAGTGTAGCGAAAGTCCACTGGCAGTTAACTGAGGCAAACACACTTCAACAATGACATTGTGGGAAAAAAAAAAAACCTCCTCCGCCCACATGTTGGAAGTTCTTGGCTTTCTTGGTCCACTCATCATCTTTATACTTTCTTTTTTTTTAGAATAGACCAAACAAATTGGAACTCCATAAGGCATTGGCGAGTTTTGCAGCATATTGCGTCATTGTATTTGCATGTGTGCGTTCGAAAAGTGTACGAGAGGTGGGCGTCAATTCAATTTGCTGGTTTGTCATTCACCAGTGGCCGGGCCACTAATGTTGGAAACGTAGACAACCCATTCATGTGAAAAAAAATTAAATGACAAAAATTGAAATATGCAGGATGTATTTTTCACAGGGCAGGGTCAGGACAGTGGTCAGGCCTTCACACAGCACTTCCAGGCTGTGTGAAAGCCTGACCACCAGCCGATCTCCTGCAAGCCCCTTCCTTCCCAAGGCCTTGATCATGGACTGTCGTGTTTGTGTGTGAAATCTCAAGACTATCAAGGAACTCTTGAATGAAAATGTTTTTATCACTTACTGAAAAAAAATTTACTAAATTAATTAAGGACACCAGGACCCTATATTTCCATATTTATGAGATTAATGTGTAATCAAGCGATTGAAATTGTCGTGTTTGTAAAAGTATTTTTCAATTCTGCCTCCACCAGCTGTCCGTATATCTCCTCCGCTCTCATCGTAAAATATGACAAGATAATGTCAGCAAATAGTGGGATAAGGCTTTGAAATTATCGACTTTGCATTATGCTAACATTCGTGCATTTTTTGTTTGAGGAGTAGTTTTAATGGGTGAAATCCCCCTCCCGCTATTTTAATCGGTGTGTTTAAACACTTTTTAGGAAAGTGGGTCACTTTTGCGACCTAAGCTTTTCAACACTATAATGATGTTAGCTAAATCATGTATTTGCTTTTTTAAAAATGTGACCGATTACACTAACACTCCTACCTATCTGTGTAGCTGCAGCAGTTTGGCCTTGCCCTCGCTCCGCTCAGCACCGCATGTCAGAGCTACAGTAAGTGAAGGACAGTGGAGGGGCAACGCGAGGGCTTGTGTGTGCGCATGAATCAGCGCGCGGCACAATTCAGCACAAAAGCCCAAAATATTGACCGTCAGACGTCAAAACACTGGCAACAAATGATGACCGACACTGTGATTTATTTATTTTAATTAAATATTGATGAATGAAGGGGAAAAAAAAGCCCGAGCACAATGGCCACTTTACTCATCCAGACGCGACTGTATACGTGCCTACTACTAGCATTTAAGGAAGTGTACGTCCCTCGCTAATGAGGAAAATGAAGTTGAATGTCCACAAAATATAACCAGATGTTTTTCTACATCACGATCACTTGAATGTATATGGATGACATTGTGGCATATCATGATCGTTTATTATAAAGACTGACACCGAAGAGGAAAACCTTCAACATTGGGTCGAATTAAATTCGCTTTTGATCAAAGTCATGTTCTCCCAAACGCAATGTTCATTATTTACAATGGGAAACTGATAACAATTGCATAAGAAACAATTGATGACAGAGATTTTCTTCATTCATCTAACAACTGTATTGTGCAGACTGAAATCTGGGGGAAAAAAAACGTTTTGCCAGCAAACGAGTGTGGGAGCGAGGAATTGGGGCTTGTGTCAGGGCTCAAGTTAGCATTCAGCTTTGATCGCCTCTAGTAACATGTCACGGAACTTCAATTCATCAAGAGAATGAGAAAAATCTGCATTTCTTTTTTTTGCAACAATAAATGCACAGATCTGAATTCTCTGACACAGTGCATTCATAAACACACCATACACACACTCACACACAAACATACTGTGTATATAAAAAAAATAATTCCTCGTCTCACCCCCCCTCGGGTGGTGTCCGTCCCTCATTCAGCTCGGGTCCTCTACCAGAGCCCAGGAAGCTTGAGGGTTCTGCGCAGTATCCTTGCTGTTCCCAGCACTGCACATTTCTGGACTGAGATGTCCGATGTTGTTCCCGGGATCTGTTGCAACCACTCATCTAGTTTGGGGGTCACTGCCCCGAGTGCTCCGACCACCACAGGCACGACTGTCACCTTTACCTTCCAGGCTCTCTCCAGCTCCTCTCTGAGCCCTTGGTATTTCTCGAGTTTCTCGTGTTCCTTCTTTCTGATGTTTCCATCACTTGGGACCGCTAAATCCACTACAACGGCTTTCCTCTGCCCTTTATCTATGATCACGATATCTGGTTGGTTCGCCATTACCATCTTGTCAGTCTGGATCTGGAAGTTCCACAGGATCTTCACTCTGTCATTCTCCACCACCTTCGGAGGTGTTTCCCATTTTGACCTTGGGGTTTCCAGTCCATACTCCGCACAGATGTTTCGGTAGACTATGCCAGCCACCTGGTTATGGCGTTCCATGTAGGCTTTCCCTGCCAGTATCTTACACCCTGCAGTTATGTGTTGGATCGTCTCAGGTGCCTCTTTGCACAACCTACACCTTGGGTCTTGTCTGGTGTGGTATATCTGGGCCTCAATGGCTCTGGTGCTCAGGGCCTGCTCCTGAGCAGCCAGGATTAAGATATCCTTTATTTGTCCCGCAATGGGGAAATTACAATCAGAATTCAGAAAGGAAAAACGCTGGGTAGCTAGAGGGGAAAAAAAACACGCTCGAACTATCCTCTTCCGAGGATAATTTAAGTCCAGGATAAAAAAGACCCCAGCACATGAATAAGCATTAGACAGTTACAACAAGTCACGAGACATAACATGTATAAGGGGGGGGGGGGGGGGGGATGAATGGGAAGGCGCGGGGGGTAGGGTAGGGTAACCGTGACGCGGCCGAGAATGACCAGCTGCACGGTCACCGTTGCGCTCCGCATTATCGAACCACGTCACGGGGGAAAAAGAATCGGAGCGATGAAGACGGTGATAACAAGGATGTGTATGCGCGTGTGGTTGTCCAGTTGTGTAGGTGTATGCGTGTACAGGTCATAGCTGCTTCGTCGAGGTCTGCTCATCATGAAGACAGTCCCGGCTTATCAGTCCATGGCCGAGAAGGAGGGGGGTGGTGGTGGGGGCCCTAGACTCCGTGCGTATTTCCATCCAGGGGAAAGGCCAGATAGCATTGTTTGTTTTGGAGAGACAGCCGCCAACAATTCCAGACAGCCTTGAGTCCTTGGTCTGTATCTCCTCACTGGCGCCGATCAGTCTGATCCCGAAATTCTTTCCGCAGCGTGGATTCCAACGTCTCGATGGTATTATCGATCGCGCGGAGTCACTCCAAAACCGCAACAATATTGCGGTTGAGCTCAGTCACCGCTTGAGTCTGAGTGTTAATGAGTGCCTCTGTGCTGTCCTTTAGGCCAGCCCTCTCTAGCCACTGATAGGACTTCTTGAGATCTGCCACTTCAGTTATGGTCCGGTGGTACATCCCGTGTAGGGGCTTGTCCTCCCATGATGGTCCCTCTGCCAGCGCCTCAGCTTCTGTTCCCCATTGTCTGAGACATTCTCTGAGTACGGCATCCGTTGCAGCCTTCTCCTTGATGTATTCATGGAGCTTGGATGTTTCATCCTGGACAGTGGCTCTTACACTCACTAGTCGCCGGCCTCCTTCCTTTCGGCTTGCGTACAGTCTCAGGGTGCTGGATTTGGGATGGAACCTTCCATGCATGGTTAGGAGCTTTCGGGTCTTAACGTCCGTGGTCTGAATCTCTTCCTTTGGCCACCTTATTATTCCTGAAGGGAATCTGATCACTGGCAGGGCATAGCTGTTTATTGCCCAGGTCTTATTCTTGCCATTGAGCTGGCTTCTTAGTCGCACAAGACTGCACAAGACTGCAGGTACTCGCTGGAGGTATTTGGCCATAGCCGCTTTCCTTGTTGCCATTGGCTTGTGGTATACCGAGGTACTTGTAGCTGTCCTCAATGTCTGCTATTGTTCCTTCAGGGAGTGAGACCCCTTCAGTGCGGACTACCTTTCCTCTCTTAGTCACCATCCGACTACATTTCTCAAGCCCGAATGGCATCCCGATGTCGCTGCTGTATATCCTGGTTGTGTGGATCAGGGAGTCTATGTCTCTTTCGCTCTTAGCATACAGCTTTATGTCATCCATGTAGAGGAGGTGACTGATCGTAGCTCCATTTCTGAGGCGATATCCATAGCCTGTCTTGGTGATTACTTGGCTTAGGGCATAGGTGTCAAACTCAGGTCCTGGAGGGCCGCTGCCCTGCATGTTTTCCAAGTCTCCCTGTTGCAACACACCTGATTCAAATGAACAGATCATCAGCAAGCTCTGCGCAAGCCTGACATTGAGCCAGTTCTTCATATCTGAGACTCTTTCCTGTATGTCTGCCACTGTTATGGTAACTGGGTTCTGTTCAGGGAGGTTGCTGTGCTCCTCTCTCAGGGTCACCAGCCATTGTGCACTGCTGTTATGTGCAACCTCCTTCTCCCATATGCCTTTCCAGTACCTTTCAGTTTCCAGTCTTGGTGGGTCAGCTCTGTTGTTAGGACCCTGCCACTGAGCGTACACCTTCGCACGTTGTGTTGCGAACAGCCTGTTCATTTGTCTGGCCTCATTCTCTTTCGTGTACCGCTTTAGGCGGCTGGACAAGGCTTGGAGCCTTTGTTTGGCAGTTTCGAGTGCTTCAGGTATGGTCATCTGGATGTACCTCTCGGGTATCGGCCTTTTCATCACACCTCTCTGGGCCTCCGTCAATTGACTCACATCTTTCCGAGCCGCCTTGATCTTAGCCTCCAACCGTCTTTTCCATGGTGGGTAACGTGTCTCATGGCTTCCATGCTTGCTCTTATAGCCAAGCATCTCAAGGATCACTGATGTATATATATATATATATAAGCGTATATCAGCTCATGAGACTTTCAGGTGGTACTTCACATAGCCGTTGTAATCGGTTTCTCGGTTGCCCAGCTTTTTTTATTCTCGCCATGATCTTAGCTTTCAGGTCAGTTGCTGCCTCGCTCAGGATTTCATTCATTGGGGCTGGCCTCCCAATCGCATCATTTGCATTCATTGGGGCTTGCCTCCCAATCTCTGGTATGACCTCCTCCTCTGATCTGGCAGCCTGGGGCCCTTCACCATGGAACCTGCGTTGTACCTCATCAATCTCAAGTTGTGACAGCAGTTGCCGTTTGTGGATGTTGGAACACTGAGCTACTAGTTGTTTCGTGGTCAACAGTGACTGTGGGGTTCGAAGTAACCATTTAGCCCACATTCTCTGCATGTAACCCCTCTGACTAGGGTTGCTTGAGTAGTTTCCAACTGAGCCATGTTATCGCATCTCGCCCATCTCTGCTTTGTTCCAGTAGCCCATTTTTCATCAAGGTGCTGTGGTCCCCCAGCACCTGACGCAGACCTTGTTTGGCCGGGCGACGTCTGAGTCTAAATGTCATTTATTTTATTGTCTCTCATCATTGTATGAGGTAGGCATTAGCGTGAAGGATCTTGCCCAAGGACCCACACTGGATGGTGTTATGTGCTCATTTTTTGCCCCAAGCGGAATTCGAACCACCGTCTCCCGTATGCCAAACCGATGCCTTACCAACTGAGCTATCTAGCCGCTCATATATATACTGTATACAGTATATATATAACACACACAATTTTGTGCTTCCCTCACGCTTCAGCAATCGCAGTCACATTGACTGCTGGCTTGCAAACACGCACTTGCTCACTCTGTTTCGCTCACACACCGCACGGCCACACACACACACACACACACGCACACACGCACACACTAAGTCAGACTCACATTAAGCATCTCACACAGTCACACCACAGTACAGTGTGCTCTCTCTCACTCTCTCTCTCTCTCTCTCTCTCTCTCTCTCTCTCTCTCTCTCTGCCATCACTCGTTCTGCCTTCTGTGAGCAGAAAGCACTTGGTACTCCACCGTATGGGACTGGCTGCTGCTTCCCTTGAAGCTCCATCTTTCAGATCACTCCCTAGAAGTCATCTATGTTCTTTTTCTCTTTTTTCTTTGCTCATTCTTCACACTTCTTTTCCCTTGCTGCTGAGCAAAAAAACAGGGTTTTGTTGTGTTGTGTTCATCTTGAGGAGGGAACATGCAGCATCCAGGAGGAACATGTGTGGCATTACCCAACGTGGATGCCTGTCCTCAGTTGTCCTGCGCCGCCCTCACCTTTATGTATTTACAGCAGGTGAGTGTGTGTGTGTGTGTGTGTGTGTGTGCGTGCTGTTGGACATGAAAAAAGTAGTATGGAATCGATAAACTCTGCATGAGTTTCAGTGAGCAAAATAACAGAAACAAATATCTAGAAGTGTAATATTGAGCGATGCTCGGCATTGTAATCCACTCTGAGAAGCGTCATTTCATTCTGTGACTGGAATAACTATGTCGAGACAAAGTCTTCACCTCCTCTAATTTGCAAGTGGAGTTTGGTGAAATGTTATTTCCTAGAAAGGTTCTCAGCATCCTGCTCATCCTTGATTCGAGCAAAAAATAAATAAAAATGCAAAGGCGTATTTAAAATGTTTATGGTGCATGATGGGTCGATTTTAATTTGCAGTCTGTAGTTTTCTCAAATAATCAATGTTCAACATATTCAGTTTTGGATGGTATGATGAGGCAAATGAAAGGAAAGGTGGAATTATCGAAAGTGGTCCGATTGTGGATTGACAGTTTGTGAATTTATGTTCTCCAGTGCCCAAATTATTTCGAAATGATTTGCAACAAAAATGCTTGCTTGTTTGTTTTTAACCCTTTAATACACCAATAATTATAAACTGTAACCTGATAACATGATACGCTGTCCACTGTAGTAACCACTGTCCCTGAAAGGGTTAAATATATCTTGGAACATTTGGTGTTGAAGCGTATTAAAAATGTGTTTATTTGATTCAAGTTGATATTTTCTACTTGACAGAGATTGTTGACGGCTGTAAGAACGCATTCTGTGGTTGTACTGTGTACATATTGTGTGTGTTAATGCACCGCATGTCATTTGCAACGGTAGAAACTGATTTTTATGAGTTTATTGATTTGGTTTGTATGTGTAGATCGTGTCCATTTGTGGCTTATATTTTTCACGAGTTATTATTGTTTTTCATTTCATTGTTTCAAATGAATTTTCATTCATTTCCACAACACTATCTATTGGTTTGAATATGCATCATTTTAAATTCCATCTGCCACAAACTGTTCCACCAAATTATGTTTGTTTTTATTCTACCAAAAAAACAAAACAATTAGAAATTTCACCATAATATCATGACCCTTGTGCTTATTTATTGTGTGTGTGTGTGTGTGTGTGTGTGTGTGTGTGTGTGTGTGTGTGTGTGTTATCATTGTATTTCCTTCAAGTGTAAATAAAAAGTGTAAAATGAGACACTTCAAATGCAGCACGATTTCAATGAAGATGGTGTGGAACGTAAACACGGTCGAAACTCAGGGTGTCATTTGTTCCACACCAAATTGGCTGCCTGTGCTGCTGGAAGGCCTCACCATGACTTTGGCCACAAATCAATCATATGCGATAATGAGTCCCAGTAGATGGCGCCATACAGTTTCGCATCCATTACTCATTGTTTTATAGAAATAAAACACTTCCAGTCCCAAAAGATTTTGCGATGTGTGCTGACTCGAACTAAGATGTGTATGTGTGAGTATTTTGGTGCTAACTATAATACTGCAGAAAAGGTGAGCACCATATATGTATGGATCTAATAATATTGAAGTCAAGGAATCATTACTGTGATTCTGCTGGAAATGTAATTAATTACAAAATCGTGAGAATATTTGCATAGTGAGGTGGCAAAGTTTACAAAGGACACATCTTCAAATGTTTGAATTTGCATTTTAATTTTGATGGTTTTATTTTCTGAAAGTGAACCACATCAGTGGATTACAATGACACCAGTACCAGGACATGTGAACCACATCAGTGGATTACAATGACACCAGTACCAGGACATTTACCTTGGAATACTTGTACTGGTTTGCCCATTTTAGAAGGAATATTGAAAAAATAAAAATCATTTCACTGTTGTGAGGGGCATCTATGCACGAATGGTTAGAGGATGAAGCTGTCACATTCTGAGGCAATTTTATTTTACGCGGAAAGTGTAATGATGGGTTCACTCGTCATTCTGCCTCTTGGAAGAATTGAATTCAGACTGACCCTCTCTGGAAAGCCACTTAGAAAGGTTACCGGGGAATGTATTACTCAAAATAATTTATTGACAAAAATACAGGTGCCCTGTAGACAGCAAGCCCAATTGCCTAACATATACAAGTAATGAGGTGCAGCGAGGTTGCTGATGATGTAGTGGTACACACGCCTGACTTGTATGCGGGCAGTGATGGTGTGAATGTGGGTATGTATGATTGTTCGTCTCTATATGTGTCCTCCGACTGCTTGGTAACCAGTTCAGGGGGTAATATGACTTTTGCCTGAAGTCAGCTGGTATAGGCTCCTGTGACCTTCTTCATGATAAGCCATGGATGAAGCACAGCGGCCCAGACATCACAGTTTCGCCAGACTTTTTCTAAATAATATTGTCCACTTCTTTTAGCTTTTGTCATTTCATTCATTTCTCTCTTACATTGACAGTCGCCTACCGTGCCGTCCTTTTGACATAATTGTATTCAACATGTTCTCCCAAATGTGCCAAGTGTCTACTTAAACAACCAATAAAAAGTTTTAAAATTTGAAAACAAGTAACGACTGGCAAACACACACAGGGGGAGCGGTTAAAAGTAATATGTTAAACTGAGTTTAGCTGATCCATGTTGACAAACGTTTGCCATAACTGTAAATTATTACTTATGCTGATTTGAGTGTTTAACATTGTGAGCTATTATTTTTTTAGTATGATAACAAGCTGATTTGCAGCTTGCATTCGCCACCTGCTATTAGAAACTATTATTACATGAGTATAGTATGTGCACGAATTCAAATTCACAGCTGTCTTAAATTAACAGCATTGGTAAATACTGGCAGTATTTGTAATTGTAGATACCCTAATATGCAAAAGATCTTCATATGTTTGTAGTTAGTGCTTCAATATAATAATTATTGTTTTAAAATACAGTAATCCCTCGTTTATCGCGGGTAAGGGGGACCAAAACCACCCGCAATAAACGAAAATCCGCGAAGTAGCGTCCAATTAACATAAACAGGTAAAAAAAAAATTTAAGTCCGCAAACGGTCCGCGAGAAGCTGCAAAACAACGAGTCACATAGAGCAACATATACAGTACTGTACTCCATGTATATGTAAAAAAAAATAAATAATAATTTTGTTTGAAAAAAATCCGCGATGCACTGAACCCGCGATAAACGAACCGCGAAGTAGCGAGGGATCACTGTATTCTGCCTTACGAAAAAACTGAACAATAATTTCAGTACTTTATTCATTCTTGATTAAGAATATAGTTCATATTATGAAACATGGAGGATGTTCTTGGGTGCTTGGTTGAAAACAGATTTTTTTTTTTACCATCACGGGTGTTGGGACTGGGAAATGCCTAATTCTTGAGCCCTAAGTGAAAAAAACAAGTGACTGCCAATTCTTTACTACAGTAAAATCTTTTTTTGTGTGCACTCTGATAACAGTGATAGCTTACACGAATCAGTGCCTCCAACAATGCAATTCTGCTTAGCTTTCGGTGTTGACATGTCTTGCTATATGGTCATAAGTTGCATAATTCCTGTGGCTCATGGATGAGCAACGTCCAGGCACGGTGCTCGGCATACGCTGATCACACAATGCGCATCGGGCACCAACAGACTGTGGGGGAGCACCAAAAAAAATCAAGCTCGTAAAAAACTATAATTGGAATTATAATAACAGTATATCATTTCCAAAAAAGGCTTGGAAAATATGTTAATAAATACCTGTATATGTAATACATATTAACGTAAACTTATTTGCAAGAAAAAATATTAATCTCACGAGCGGACATTTCGTCGGTCTACCTTACCGTCTGTGCTGGAGGCGGTTTCAACTTGAGTGCAGGCCGGCAGACCTGAGAGCAGGAGGTCTGCGCCGCTGTGGAAGTGGATTTAGATCTGCCAAAGTGGCAGTGCACCTTGGACTTTTACCAAAACCAGGATCTGCCGGTATTTGCACTTTGCCGCACATATGTTTTCGACATAAATAGAGCCCTATGAGTCACATGGTGTTACCGTGCAGTCCAGCCATCAGTTTAAATGGAGGATCTTCTTCCAGCCTAGCTGTTGAGTCATTAAAGAAAAAAAAAACCCACAATATGGAGCAAAATTAAGAATGCTTCACTTGCAGACATATTATCTAGTGCTGCAATATTTTCGAGCTGCCACAAATATGCAAATATGATTATGGCCACTGCAACACTGCCATTAACACAATACTTTTTGACTCCTTTTATGAAATATTTTTTTTTCATTGTGTTTCCAAAATGAGTTAGTGTTCATGCAATGAGTTTTCTGACCCAGTTTCCCACCACATTGGCATTGTGGGAATTTGCCTGTGCATTTGGAAAGCGGAAAGAGGGGGGGGGGGGGGGTGCGTGACCGAGCAGAGGCCTGAAGTAGAGGAATATTTTAGCAGCACCCTGAGATGAGAAAAGCTGCATAGCAAAGAGAGAAAATGGCTCCTGCAATCTCACAATTTGTCATCAAACAACTTTATGCCATTAGTCCCATTCTTTTATCCAGCACTTACAGTACATCTGATGTTTGCAGGCTTTGAGAGTGTGCCAGTGTGAGAGTGAGAGCATTTGTTTTTTCATTCACTGTTTACATGTTTCAATTTTTGTTAATATGTTGGCATATTATGTTAGTGTGTTACGTGTGTACATGTTTGTTAGTGCATATTCACTATATCGAAGAGTGCGGCTGTGCTTTGCCTCTCAGCAATAGGGGCCTTTGAAGATTTATGTACTGTACGGTAGTAGAAGGACCATGTTTGCTTCTGGTACTTATTATCCCATTCCAAGGTAATAATATCTTTGGGATTTTTATATAGTTGGTTTTTATTTTGTTTTGAATGTTTTTTTACAACTCCAGTTAGTTTTAAATTCTTTTTTAGAGTAGGTTTGTTCATTTGAATAATTTTATGCTTGGTTTTAGTCTTTAGGCTTTCTTTATTAGTTTTAGAATTAGTTTCAGTTTTTAAAATTTTCTGAGTATTTGTGGAGTGCAGGATTAAAAAAAGGGCATTTAGCATTATAAAATAAACTACACTCCCCGAACAACTATACCTTTGTTTTCTGAAGCGGCAAAGTAATACTGACATAAATACCTATAAAATAACCACCCAAAGCTCATTGAAATTAATTGAACAATATGAAAACTAAGTACATGTTTGCTATTTTATAGGAGTGTAATGTCATGTCAGTTAGTTTTTCATTTTCCAAACCGCTTTATCCACACTAGGGTCGCGGGGGGTGCTGGAGCCTATCCCAGCTGTCTTCGGGCAGTAGGCGGGGGACACCCTGAATCGGTTGCCAGCCAATCGCAGGGCACACAGAGACGAACAACCATCCACAATAACAATTTTAGAGTGTTCAATCAGCCTGCCATGTATGTTTTTGGAATGTGAGAGGAAACCGGAGTACCCAGAGAAAACCCACGCAGGCCCGGGGAGAACATGCAAACTCCACACAGGGAGTTTGCATGGAATTGTATTCTGGAATTGCATGGTATTCTGGAATTGAACCCGATACCTCTGCACTGTGAAGCTGACATGCTAACCACCGGACTACCGGGCCGCCCCAGTTAGTTTTTGTATTTTCAAAATGCACTCATTTTATTTATTTATTTTATTTCGATTGTAGTTGTAGTTATTTCGTTCACTTTCATTAACTACAATAACCTTGATTGGGATGAATCACTAATTAGACTATTTAGCATTTGGTACAGTCATGTTCCAGGGACATCATTACGCAATTAGCATGAGGTCTGTGGTGTTTTAAGGTAAGCTTGCATGATGGCTTAAAATGACACAAGAAGACGATATTGTAAAATTATATTTCCGGAACGTGAATTATTCTCTCATGTTTTAATGTAATTGACAATGTGAAATAGTACTTGTAGCTTGGAGCATGTGAGAGAGCCGATTCATTATGCACACAGAGTCAATACCATGTATGACCATGTATGTGGGAGGAGTTGACACAGAAATACATACCACTTTCTTCACGAGTTAGATGTCTGTCCTTATACCTGTAGTGCCATAGGCAATTATGTGTTTGGAAAATATGTGAGTACAGAAATTGTGTGTGAAACTATTTCTGAGTTGAACTGAGTCTAACAATAATGCGTTGCTTACCCTTGTGTCATTCATTTCTCTCTGAGTGTGTAGTTTTGATTTACTCCCACCTCTCTCGCTCTCACTCACACGCACGCACACACACACACACACACACACACACACACACACACACACACGCACGCACACATTACAATGCATACATACTGTACATACAGTACATTGTATGTCGAGTCAAATAAAAATACAGTGGTACCTCTATTTATGAAATTAATTGGTTCTGGAAGAAATTTCTGAACTAGAATATTATTGAAAAAGCAACATAAAATCATTTGAGCAAATTAGTTAATTCAGGGCAGCCCGGTGATCCAGTAGTTACCACGTCGACCTCACAGTGCAGAGTTGCAGGATTCGATTCCTGCTCCGGCCTCCCTATGTGGAGTTTGCTTGCGTGGGTTTTCTTCGGGTTCTCCAGTTTCCTCCCACATTCTAAAAACATGCATGGCAGGTTAATGGAACACTCTAAATTGTCCCGAGGTGTGAGTGTGAGAGCAAATTGTTGTTCGTCTGTGTGTGCCCTGCGATTGGCTGGCAACCGGTTCAGGGTGTCCCCCGCCTACTTCCGAAGACAGCTGGGATAGGCTCCAGCACCCCTCCCCTTGTGAGGATAGAGCGGATCAGAAAATGGATGGATAGTTATTTCAGAAGTTTGTATCCGTTTGCAAACCTTTCACATTCATCGGTTTCCAAGAAGTAGCTCTGTTGATTGGTGAGCCCTGCTATAATGTAAGTGGTATAATAGCAACAACAGTAAGCAGTGCCTCATTAACAATGGGAAGCATCAGTGCATGAATAGCTGACTGCGACTGTTTTTTTCCACAGTTGGTAGAGTTGTGTCTGTCCATCTAAACCTCATCAGGCTGAAAGGATTTAAATGTGCCTTTGTATTTCTGTTGCTTGGAACAGATTTCACCCTGCTTCTCATAAGACATGCCAGTTTCATTCTTTTGTTTCTATTTTTAGAACAAACATGTTCTATTTATGTCACAAAAAGGAGATGTGTTATGAATTTTCATTCGTCCATGCAGGGGCTTCTACATGCGCCACTGAGCAAAAGGATTGATTTTAGGTTCATTTCACAGTTTCAGAAAATGAACATAGTTGGCCAAAAATGAGCAACAATTTGAAGCACTTATGCTACGGTAGGACCGAATGTGTGCTGAGCATTTTCTGGTGGCATGTTTCCATGTATTGTCAATGCAGTTCATGTGATCAGGCGCGATGCTGCAGCAGGCGGAACGTTCGAAGCGTTCAAAGCAAAAATGTTGTCCTGTCCCCCATTTTGCCAGAATAGACTGAAGTAAACTTTTGGCAGCATTGTGTCAGCAACAGCCAATTGGCCTAAAGAATATACTTATTGCTTCACACACGTGTCCGGAACAAGCATACACACATTTTTATTTTAAACACACGCACACACATATACACACACACACACACACACACATGTACTGTACATACACACACATGCACACACGCACACACACAAACACACATCGTGTGGTGAAATAAAAAGAATGCGGGACAATATCATTGCAGTAAGTGGACGGTCAGCTTTCTTTACCAGCCAGAGGTCAGGACCGAGACACAAAAGGAGCCTTGGAGAATTGGAAACAAGGAAGTTTGAGTATCTTGTGAGTGGACTGAGTTGTTTACAGCTGTCAACCAAGTGAGCATTGAGCAACAAACACAACCATTGCTCATCAGATAGATGGGCAATGTTCAAAAGTTTTTTTTTTTTTTCTGTCGCAGGATGATGAGCCCCTACTCCTGTGTGCTCGAACCAACCCAGATCTAGTCACCCTCGTGAACAAACGCGCGAGACTCGCAGCTCGTGGCGATAGTTCATGTTTGGTCTGAACTAGAGCTGTCAAACGATTAAAATATTTAATCTAATTAAAAAATGCAACTGTCATAATTAACTCAAATGAACAAAAAAATTAATCGTATTTACTCACACATTTTTTATCGTTTCTGAATTTTCTTTTACATTTTTTGTCCTATTTTTCCCAATTTTAATGCTCTCATCAACATGGAATCATGAATCAGTTTTCTATGTGCCAAATGCAAATATTTACTGAAATAACAATTTCGATTTTCAATTTTACATGAACATCTTTCACTTGGAGCAGTTATTCACACATAATCTCTCACACAATATTACTGTCCATCAACAACAGTGAAACATTTTTTTTGTCACACAACAGCTGCTTTAACAGCTTTTTTTATGAAATCAAAACAGAGCAATATAACATTATAAAGTGCACATCTAAGGTAAACTAGTACTCAGCCTATAGTGGATTTAAACCATGGTTGCATACTTCGTTTTTCTCAAGTTTGCTTTGAACACAGCAGTCTGTTTCTGTATGTTTGTTGGAGAATAACGAGACACCGGACACCACTGTTCATTATGTGCCGCTGTATTCAAAACTGCCGGCCGTACAAACAAGCGCACGCACTTCCCCCGTGCTGCTCAGGCAAACCATTCTGAAAGGGGGGGAGTGACTCCCCCTAACACAGTCAGGCTATGTTGATTGTGTTGGTCCTTCTTGCGCGGAAGTCTCTCTACGGTTTTGTGTAGACCTCATTTCGAATGACTACACTTGGTTCGATGACAACACTGGAGACGTTTTATTTTCACTAGGTCGCAACCACTGCAGCGCACTGTCACTGTCAGACGAACACAGAGAAGCTCCACCCGCTCTATTTATATGGACACAGAACACTGTAATCTTCCACACAAAATAGTTCCAAACAAGTAACAATCGCGTCAGTGGCATACATCGTATACCTGTATGATACAGAGAGAGAGAAGAACAGATAACTTTGGTCTTGTCCGTGGAGCAATCTGGCAACTTTTTAAAAGTAAACTTTCCATTCATAAACTCTTTAAGTATCCGTTTTCGGTGTCTCGTGCTGCCGTGGCTGGCAAAACAGACATGGGCGTGGACTTCTGCAGCGCGCTTGTTGTTTTGTTTCTGGTGTATTTATAGAGCAACGTAACATCCGCTTGTGACGTGTGCCGCGTTAATCTCGCGAGAAAAAATTGAATCCCGTTAAAATTCATTTAAATTAATGCCAAAAAAAACGCACTAAACTGACAGCTCTAGTCTTAACCCTTTCAGGGACAGTGATTACTACAATGGACAGCTTATCATGGTATCAGGTACAGGGTGCATGAAAGGGTTAATGTAGAGTTCTAGTACAGAGCAACTTGTACGTGTTACTTCAAAATATGAATTGCACCACAAAAGAAAAATAAATCATGCTGTTCTTCTTTCTAACTCGTAAATAAAAAAGACGATATAAACTCATCTCCAAAAACATTTACAGTGTCTGATACAGAGAATTAAATTTTGCAATTCACATTCTTTATCTCTTTAATTTGTTGATTTTGTATGCGTGTTTCTTGACATGCCTTAAAACCTTTTTGAATTAATGCTTGTTCTAATTTACATTTGCTGGCACCAGATTAAAGAACGACACTATTCAACGCCTCTTCTGTCACATAAGACATCAGAGCGGAATGGCGGCGGAGCGTTAAATGTATGGAATAATTTGCAGGGGTGGAGGATATCTTCTGCACACAGGAAGAAGAAATTGCTTGAAACTAAAATTGGTTTTTACATCAGGAAATATCGGACAATTTTAAAACATATTTGTAGATATTTTTTTTGGTTGGGGGGGTTGTTTGTTTACAATTAGAGGCATGTCTGAAGCTTCTGGAAATAAAAGTAACATTGAAACTTTTATTGTATGTGATTAATTAAATATTTACACACAGAGAAGTGACCCCAACCTTTTTGGTTTCATGGACTGGTATAGACGGGGACATTCTTGTCGTGGGCCGACAACCATTTTCCGACAGGCGGTGGAGCTTTGTGTCGATCACTGACTTTACATTATTGCTTTTAAATTTGCAGTTGTAAAGCACAAAGGTGACAAAGATAACTTTTTACATTTTAACACTTATCACTTATCACATTTTATTAACATCAACATTCAGAACGAAAATAGTGCAATGAACTACTAAAATTGAATCCTTCCGGAATAATGACAATGCCTTAAAATTTAAATACATACCAGTAATCGTTTTGAGGTTATTATCGTATACTGTGTATCACAGGTGCCAAACTCAAGATTTGGCCTGCCATGTAATTTTACGCGGCCCATGAAAACAAAATTTGCGAATCGACTTCTTGCTGGAATACCAAAATTGCAAATTGTTTTTACTTTGAAAAATCTAGAGACATTTCAAGCATTTTTTACTTTCCCAATCCACCTTTAAAATAAATGTAATATTCGAACAATTCTTACTGGTGGCTGAATTCAAAGCTTCACCAGTTTTGTTGTATGTATGTCATATGAGGTGATCCTACGTTTTATTTGGTTTCACAGTCATAATGGCCCTCCAAAGGAAACCGCATCTAAGATGTGAACGCTGACAAAAATGAGTTTGACACTCCTGCTATATATGATGTTTACATCATTGCTACTTGCAAATGATCAAAAGATGACACAGTTGATTTCTGCCTTGGTTGGAGGCTATTTAGGAGCACTTCATTGGCCATTTACGTGGGCAGGTTGTGTCATATTTGCTTGCATTTACTTCCACTTCATCACTTGGGTGTTACTTGTTCAAATGATTCAACAGAATTGCTAGATTACCTTTTTTTTGATGACATACCTTCAATGACTACACGCCGGCCTCGAGATACCGCCACACAAGCAATGGTAAGAAACTCTCTTGTAAAAATAGCTTCATCTTTGAAAGGTGACACCAAGTCATGGCTGCCAATCAGCTGTGCGTTAAGATGCACATTCGGTCATTGTTAGTATTACTTTCTGTTTACTGCTTCTTCTATTTATTGGCAAATTCTTTTTACTGCAACTTGCAAACCAGAGTTAGAAGGAAATGATGGACTTGGTTTGCTTACAATCGCCAACGTTTCCACTGCATCCAAATGACAAAATACAGTGAAACTCCTCTTCAATGAAACCTACATGGGCGAAAATACCCCCTAGTGTGAAAAAATTTTCATGCATGAAAGCCATTCCCACTTTTCTGCTCCCCCTACGACGAGAAGTCCCCCTGTTCCGTTATTCGAAATATTTTTCTCTGCTCTTGCCTCGCAACGAGATTCACTTCAAGGAAAGCAAGCCTTCCGCAAAAGTCTAATCTAAACTCAGCATGCCACAGCGACCTCTACTGCTTCGTTCGGAAATGGCAACAGCAACCACCACGCTGGTTGACACATTTGCAGTAGTCCGGAAGTATTTGTTATTCTTAGTTTCAGACGCAGCACAAATGTTGCATTGCTAAAATGGCTACGAAACGGACCTTTGCAGACCAAGGAGTTAAGAAAAGAAAAGCATTCACGCTTGAAGACAGGATAAAAGTAATAAAAATGAGAGATGGAGGAAGCAAAGTAAAAGACATTATGCAAGAAATTGATGTAAGTGAAAGTGAATGCTGATTCTAAATTTTGCAATTTCTTTCCCGTTTTTTTTCTTTCTACACTGGCTATATGAAGTGTCAACTAAGTGTATGCTCATATTTATGCTCTACGTATTGGAATAAAAATAAAGAGTACCGTATTTTCACGACCATTCGGCGCACCGTATGGTTGGGTGCAGTCTCATTAATGGGTGCTATTTCTGTATTTTACACATAGACAAAACGCACTGTATTATTGGGCGCAATTTTAAAGTGGTAAAACATACGCCAGCTTAAACATACGGCATTCATGCGCGCATGCTAAAAACACGTTAGCTTGAAGCATACGGTAGCATGCCAAGACATACAGATACAAGCTAAAAACACCTTTTTTAAAAAGGCAACGGAAGCAAAACTGAGTTCCGTTGTATTTTATTTAGCCATTGTACAATGTACTCACGTTTTTCGATCAATCATCACCCAGAAATCAATCAAAGTCCTCATCCTCTGTATCAGAATTGAACAATTGTGCAAGTACCGGTAATCCATCAAAAACGCCGTGTTCCCTCTCGTTGTCAGTCACTCTCATTGCCATGTGGCTCCACAGAAATGATGCCGGCTTTGCCAAAAACTCGAACAACAGTGCAAGCAGACACGTTCGTCCAAGCAGCCACAATCCATTCGCAAATTGTGGCGTAACTCGCCCGGCGCTGCCTCTCACTCTTTGTAAAGTCGTGTTTGCCATCGATCATTCATTGTTCCCATGCCGCTCGCAACTTTACTTTGAACGCCCGGTTGATGCCGATGTCCAGCGGTTGGAGTTCTTTAGTCAAGCCTCCGGGAATAACGGCAAGCTCAGAGTTCATTTGCTTGACTTGGTTTTTCACCGCTGCTGTGAGATGGGCACGCATGCCAAAAGCATAACCGATGGCTTGAAGTTTGAACTGAGCTTCGTAGGCCTGTCTCTTTGTAGAATTTATTTTCGGGGGTTCTTAGAAACCAAAACCGAAGTTGTTTTGCAACAATGCACATAGCCACACTCTATACAGGTGTTGGTACCTGCTTGTAGCATCCCTTTAGCGTCCACTTACACGCCCACCCTTCACTCATTGGCGGACTTCTTCCCCGCATGCCTGTCACTCACGTCTGCCTTCTCTCTCTCTCTCTCTCCATATATGTATATATACACGCCCACCCTTCAGTGATTGGCCGACTTCTTTGCCGCATGCCTGTCCACAGTCACTTCCGCCTTTTCTCTATATAAACAGCGTGTCGGCTGTCAGTCAGGTTTTGGAACTCAGCGCATACACAAGACGCTCTGCATCATAAGGCGTCCTGTCCATTTTGGAGAAAATTTAAGACTTTTAATGGCGCCTTATAGTCGTGAAAATACGGTACACATATACTGTACGTTTTTGTGTGCGTGTTTGTGTGTGTGTAGCGACGCCACTCGAGTGAGGCGCGACTCAGCAGTCGATAGTCCGCTGCTCTCCGCTGTGCGTGCATCAGCGCGGACGTGTATGCACACACATATTTTGGCTTCAACCAATCAGTGCTGACGCAACGGACGTTACACATCAAAGAGCTTTGATCTCTTTGAACAGCTAAGCTAGACTAGCCACGACAACAGCTAAGCTACCTGTTGCGGCGTTCCCCAAACCTGATGAACTCTGCGCGGACGACCGAACCAGCGCCTCACGATGTCGTTCATCTCATCAAGACGACCGGTCCCGCCAAGTTCCAGCGTTCTCGACAACTGGCCCCCGCGAAGCTACGGATCGCTGAAGCTGTGTTCTGACCAAATGCTTCAGCTCGGTATCATCCGTGCTTTGAGCAGCTAATGGGCCGTGAGGACACCGACTCCATCGACCGACCATCGTCCGACTCAAACCGGCAGTCGCAGAGCAGCAGTTTCTTTGCTCACGAACAGCGCATTCGCCAATAACACGAGTCCATCCTCACCCGCAATTCCCTCATCGACATCAGCTACCTTCGTTCAACCTCAACTACTGCCCTTCCCGTGCCCACTTCGACCACAACATCATCTACAACTGTTCACTCTTTGATGTCCCGTTCGCCCAGCACTCCGCCACTGACATCATGTCTGGCGCCTTTGTAAAGCCACACCACGCGCAGCGGCCGACGAGTCTGCTTCACCTCCTGTCGGCTATTCTGACCGTTCCGTCATTCCTACGGCTTCCTTCCTTCGTCGCCTACGCTGACTTCGGATCCAGGAGGGGGGCCCTGTAGCGACGCCACTCGAGTGAAGCGCGACTCAGCAGTCGAAAGTCCGCTGCTCTCCGCTGTGCATGCATCAGCGCGGACGTGTACGCACGCACGTCTTTTGGCTTCAACCAATCAGTGCTGACGCAACGGACGTTACACATCAAAGAGCTTTGATCTCTTTGAACAGCTAAGATAGACTTGCCTCGACAACAGCTAAGCTAGTGAGTTGAGACGACACGACGCTCAAGGTCGGACGGACACGCTCTCTCTCCAGTCATCTGTATGTTTCTTTTCTTTTTCTGTAAAAATGCATATATTTTTCTACAAACAACAGCTGTCCTGTCCACGTCTTTCTTCGTTCCACCGGGGTTTAGCCAATGTGGTGATAAAGAGACCAAGAATCTCTTTGTGTGTGTGTGTGTGTGTGTGTGTGTTTTCATCTGAGATAAAATTTGCTACAGTGAAAAGCCCCCTGTTGTGAAAAATGTCTTGCTGCAAACATGATTTCATTGTAGAGGAGTTTCACTGTATTCTCACATCTGGTGACATCATATCACGATTCTCCATCATATGATAATGTAATCACCCAGTCCTACTAATATTGCCCCTCGGAAGGTAATCGATGGGGTTGGGGATTGTGGGTGGCTGACATATAACAACAAAGTCTCTCCGTGCAGTCCGGTACCAAATCAACCGTGAACTGGCGTTTGGGGGCAGGAGATGCTCTCCATAATCTCATTTATAGCAATTCAACTTGCCTCGTTGACACATGGTTTAAAACGAAAAAATATCGAGAGCTAAAAAGCACAGCACAGTGCGATAGCAATATGCTTGGCCAGTTGATCATAGCCTGTGTGTGTGGGGGGGGGCGGGGGGGAGTCTGTTTGTGTGATTAGATTTTGAAGTGGAGGTAATAGAAGGAGCAGTGGTACGTACAAGGTTTGAAATAAACTGGGGCTCGGGCTGATCATATCGTCCCCCATGCCGCATAGTTTCGAAACCCTACCTTTATACGTTTGACACAGTATATTCTCTTCATGCAGCCACAGTTTTTAGGTAGTAGATGCTCATGTTGAAAACTACTTGGATAATATTCAGCTTTATTTGCGATGCATATGTTAAGTGCGTATTCACACCTGCACTGTTCGGTCCCCTTTAAACAGAGCAAGGTTCATTTCCCAAGCTGGTTATTTGGTGCAGGTTGGAAGACACAAACACATCCTTGTGTGGATTCAAACAACTGTATCGAGACTCACTTTTTGAGTTGTGCTTTCAAACGGATCATTGCAGTTCACGTTCTGTGTGACTACAAACTACTGCCGATCTGCACCAAATTCTGTAGACATGCACCTTTTTGGGCTTAACAAGCCACCGTAGCCAGGAATCATGGGGAATAAAATAGACGGTACTGACTCGTAAATGTTGTACTTAAGTGCATACCTAATCCTCTGTCTTCTGTTTCGCCATGCTGTTGGCAGCATCTTGTTGGTTAGGTCACACAGAAAACATTGGCGTGTTACTCCACGCCTTGGCTGCCACTCCCTTGTCATTTATGTCCGATGGGAGCACCAATCGGCACAAAAGAAAAGTCATTATGATTGGTTGGTAGGCTTTTTAGGTTAGTAGATATTCTCGATTTTTTTTTATTTATTCAGTACTGTATTTATTGAGTGTCTGGTTAAGTTCAATGCTTAAGAGTTGCAAAGTACATGTTTACATATTATTATTACATAAAATGAAAAGTTGAAGTGATAAAGCCACACATAATTTTCATCTGATTTATGATTAGGTGATGTATGTTTACGCCACACTTATTCGGTAGAACATTGTGAATTTGTCAGAGTAAACGCCTAAAAGACACTCAAAGTATTTACGAAGTCAACAACTCTAATGGAGGTGGATAAATTGAATTTCATTTTAATTGTTGGTTTATTTGCCTTTATTTAAGCATAAGCCTAACCTATCCGAACAGAATATTTATGCATTATAAATCTGCTATTTTTTATTTCAATTCAGAAATAGAAAATAGATGTGATAAAGACTTTGAAATGAAATTGCAATTGCAGTTGCAGGTCCAAACTCTTACAGCCCGATTTCTAATAGAATCATCATTTTAAATACAGTGTCAATCACAATCATCGCTTCTTTAAACATTCCGTAATTTTCGGATAACCTTATTGTCATGTTGTCTGGTCATCATGCTGCCACTTCACTAATTTGAATAGTTCATCTTTAAAATAGCCTTTAAAACATGCGCAACTTGTACTGGATGAATGGCCCCAAAAGTTCTTGTCATATAATGAAACACATTGAGCATATTGTGTGACAATTTTATTCAGAAATGTGCTTTTTAAATGAAGATTAATTTAAAACCACTCGAGCGGAGACAGACGTCGGGCGTTGAAAAATGTGAATGAAGGGATGGGTCTGAGCTGCTTTTTAGAGGTCTGCAGAGTCCAGATACCTCAGAAAAACTATTCCAAAGATTAGGTGCGGCCAACTGGAAAGCGCAATCTCTTAAGACATGTCCAAGAGACACTCAGAAGATTCTGGTTAGTGGACCTAAGAGCTCAGCTTGTGGTGGTGGAGTGCAGGGTTTTTAGACTAATATATGGAGCCCAGTTATGTGATGCTCTGCACACTTTATATATATATACACACACACACACACACACACACACACACACTGTATATATTTTCATTCATTCTCCGATCCGCTTAATCCTCATAAGGGTCGCGGGTGGTGCTGTGAACCATTTGCCAACCAATCGCAGGGCACACAGAGACGAACCTCATTCCGCGCGCACACTCACACCTAAGGACAATTTTGAGCATTCAATCAGCCTGCCATGCATTTTTTTTGGAATGTGGGAGAAAACCGGAGTACCGAGAGAAAAACCACGCAGGCCCGTGGAGAACATGCAAACTCCACACAGGGAGGCCGAAGCCGGGACCGAACTCACGACCTCTGCACTGTGAGGTTGACGCGCTAACCACTGGGCCGCATATACATATACAGTATAGTTAGTTAGTTAGTTAGTTCCGCCCGCTCCTATTTGGAACATTGGGCGACGAGCCTCCTCCATTTGTTCCGGTCACTGGCGACCCTTCTTGCTCCATGCCAGCTGACACCCATCTCACTGAGGTCTTCTTTGGCAGTCTGTCTCCACGTCTTCTTTGGCCTACCTCTCTTCCTCTTTCCACCCTCTGGCATCCAGTCCATGGCCACACTTGCCGGTCTCTCTCTTGGCAGCCGGAGTACGTGGCCGATCATTTTCCTTCTCCTTTCAGAGACAATGTCTGACAGTTCAGCCACTCCTGCCCTCTTCATCAACTCCTCGTTGGTGATGTGGTCTCTCCATGAGATCCTCAGGATGGATCTCAGGCAACGCCGATGAAAGACATCTAACTTGTTGGTAATGTTGGCTGTCTTCATCCATGTCTCACAGGCGTAAATCGCTGTTGGGATAACCACTGACATATAGAGGCGTAGCTTGGTGGTCGTAGTGATGGCTTTCGATGACCAGATGTTGCGGAGGCGTTGGAACACTCCCGCAGCTTTACCAAGTCTACTGTTGACGTCTTTCTCCACACCACCTGTATTTGAGATGTTACTCCCAAGATATGTGAAGCTGTCAATGTACTCTATGTCATGTTGGTGTAGAGTGAGTGGTTGAAGGTGTTGGTGCTGTCCGACGGCCATGGCCTTGGTCTTTTCCTGGCTAATTCGTAAACCGACCTTAACTTTAATTTTGAAAACTACTTGTATATATACTATACTGTATATATAATATACAGTATATATATATATATATATATATATATATATATATATATATATATATTTTTTTACTTAATTCTGGAGTCTAAACATTTCCGATGTGTTGGAATAAGAAGCAGACTTGTGACACCAAATGTGAAATTACATGTTGAATTTCAATATTTATATTTGAAAGCTTATCTTTCAAGTGGAATTAGATAGCTAATTCCATATATCACATCACATATGACTGAGTGACACATATTCACGTTCACCTTTCATCGCACTCGCTCATTTCTCTCTACTCCCCAACAGTCATACACAGACGATTGGTGTGTTCATGTAACGACACGCTAGCAGTGCACGGTTGACTGGAGTGTAAGATGAAAAGAGAGAGAGAGAGAGAGAGAGAGAGAGTGGGGGTGTGAGAGAGTGAGAAAGTGAGGGGGAACAGAGGCAATGGGATGAGTGACGGGGAAAGGATGAAGAAAGAGGATTAGAAGAGAGAAAGTACAGAAGTAGGCCAAAGGCAACTAACTTCACTCTTCTTTGTTCAAAAATAACATTTCCACAGACTGCTTAAAAGGCCAGGTAGAGAGCGGTACAGACCACAATGTTGCAGCTTGAGTATTAGTATTATTGGGCATAGCACAACCACATGCATTCCTTTTTATTGTTAAAACAAAACTGATAAAAAGAAACAGATTCCAGAATTATTCCACGTGAATGGCATTCCTAACACATGCACGTGGAACATGGCTTTTGGAGCTGCCTCACTGGCATAATGTTGAATTTTGTTGCTGTGGTGCTGAATAGACAGCTCCCATCTAAACAAAAGAGGAAGACTGGATAATAAAAGCTACTTTCCATAACGCTGTGAATCCATTTTGATTACAACCAGTCTCATTTACCAAGAAAAAAATAAATAAATACTGTATAATTTTACGACAGGACAATGACACACGATTTATATTGCGTGAAAGCAATTATTTGGCTCAGTCTCAACATGTTCAGCAATATGGCACAACCAAGTTCCTTTTCATCTTTTTAAACCAAGGAAAATACAGCAGAAGAAGAGACTGCAAAAGTAGGATGGAGTTGGACAACGTCTTGTCCATCCAAACATCAAAGCCAAAAATATAGTCGCACGGCAAGAAATGGCATTTGAACTAGAAAGAACTGGACAATTGCCAGCAAATTATGGAAAGATGGATTTGTTTCGGACTTGAAAATGTTTCTATAAATTACTGACCATTCAGTGGGGTTTGTTTACATTACTCAGCATGCAGCTGGCTTTAGCTGTGGTATTTGGAGAAAATTAAAGAAATATTCTCATGGTAATGCTTGCTTTAACAGGGTTCCCACTATTCCACTTGCTTTTTATTTATGGACCTTTTAATGACTTTTGTGGACCAATTTTGCCATTTCTTTAAGGCCTTTTTCTCCATTCAGCGGGGGGATTCACAGTGGATTTAATGCCCGCTCAGCAATACACGGGCTGAACAGAAAGCCACATATCACTGAGCTGTTGTTCAAATCATTGCTGCCAAAGGAAGGGCACATCTTTATCTTTAGGGGCAATCACTTAACCCTTTATTTGACAGACTGTATGTCAAATTTTCACTTTGCTACCTGTGTCACAGGTAGGAAATGAAAAAAAAGAAATTTAATACTTTTTAATTAATTCTCAAATAAAACACACAAAGAAAAATTTAAATTGAGAAAATATAAAACTTCAATTTATTTTCAAATAAACACAACACTAAGAACAGAGCTAATGGTCATATGGGTCACCTGGACAGGGTTTAGAAAAATCTGGTTTCACTCACAGTCGTACTGATTGCCCATCTTAGCAGTTTCCAGTATACCGGAACAGCTGAAATGCATGTCAGAAGTCTAAATCCCAAATGGTCCAACCCTATTATTTTCCCTCATATCACTGTGAATGATCAGAAATGTTTTATAATGACAAATATGAAACTGGTATGTCAATTAGAGAATAGCAGACAGTGACTTAGTTTTCTCCTCAATCTCTTTTGCAAGTTCTTTGCGATCAATTTTCTTCTGTTTTGCTGTGTGCCTCAATGCATTTGACTTGACCAGGAGGCTATGACAAGTTTTACCTCTCACGGAGATGCCCTTCTTGCACACTCGGCAGTAGGCCGACGTGTAATCGCCAGCAATTTTTCCGACCCAAACACGGAACTCCGGCTTCTCCAGCCACGCCACTTGAAAATAGCATTGTCCCGGAATATTTGTAGCGACTCACACTCGAGCGAAGCGCGCCTCAGCAGTCGAAAGTCCGCTGCTCTCTGCTGTGTGTGCGTCCACGCGAACATGTACGCACGCTCACGTCTTTTGGTTTCAACCAAGCAACCGACGTCACAAATCAAATACGCTTTGATCTACGACAACAAAACGCGAGCCTAGCCGAAACAACAGCTAAGCTTAGCTGACGCATACACAGCAGAGAGCAGCGGACTATCGACTGCTGAGGCGCGCTTCGCTCGAGTGGCGTCGCTACATATTTGTCTGTCACTTGTTGAGATCGATAAATTCGATGAATAGATTTTTCCAGAAAATACGGCAATTGTTTACCGAGCCGGCAACCAGACCATCCATTCACTGCCCCAGGATGGCGTCAATCTACTTTATTGTTGTTTCCCGGAATGACCCGAGTGATCACGTGATAATCGTCGGAACTAATCGGAGACGGCGGAAAAAGCAGAGCAGGTACCAGGTCCTGCATGTTCTGACAAAACTATGAATTGGAAGGGTGGGGAAAATGACATACACAAATGAAATGAACACCGCAGGTTAATTTTTATGGATTTTAGAAGATTTCCCTGAAAATTATGGACAATTAAGAACATAATTTTACAACTTCTTTTTTTATTGATTTTTATGAACTTTAAGGACCAAATGTGTCACCATCAGCAAAAACGGCAATTAAAGGCTGTCATTAAATTGCGTACAAAACTGTGTTTAAACTGGCAAATTTATGTTTTAGATATTGCAGGTATAAGCAGAGAACATAGTGCATATATAAATGAATTAAAAGTCAGCACTCCATATTGTGGAATATAATTCCAAATGTGTCACCATCAGCAAAAACGCCAATTAAAGGCTGTCATTACTTATGTAAAATACATTTTACAAACAAAGTTTTCTTGAAGACCTAATTAGTATGTGATTGTTGTGAAACGTTGCGATGTTTTAACCTTGCATTGTCGGAGGAAATGCGTGAAGAAGACTAAAAAAAAAAACTAAAAAAAAAAACGATAATAGAGGAGGGAAGCTGCATGGAAATGAAGAAATGGGGGCGGGGAGTGGTAGACTCCACAACCTCATTATGTCTGTTGGCATTTTAACTCCTTTTGATGATTTAGTAAGAAGAGAGGACAGGGGAGGAGGAAGGGGGAGGAGAAGATGTGTTCTCTTCTCCGTCCGCAACATCATTTCAATCCTCCACTCACGCATCCCCTTCTCTGTTCTCCCCATGATAGAGAAGAGAGCATGAGAGAGAAGAAAAAGGAGAAGAAAGGAGAAGTGAGCGTCTTTAATTTAGAGGGATCCCAAATGCGTGAAATCCTTTATGCTATCTGGGTCACAGCGTGCCTTACAGGCTGAAGAAACGCACCACAGAAAAGTGCCAGCCTGCTGGTTAGCTCAGTCATTCGCTCTGTTACGTGCACTGCTCAGAGCGTTTGGGGATGTGCAAGTCCTCTGATGACCACATTAGTCATTTGTTCCAAATCTCTGTTATGACCAGTGAACACGTTTCGTTTCTGCCTTCCGAACGGGACGTCTTGGGTTGTGTTATGTGGTAGTTGTCCGCCTGCACAATATGGGCAATGCTGAGGATTATTTTGAGTCAGAAACATATCTTGCATCACACTGATCCAAAATCTGTGAGTATTTTTATGCCGCAAAAAAAGAAAATTGCTGGCATTTTGAACTGTTCATAATTCCCTCCAACTTGAGCAAGATCCCAGTTGCATCCAAACAAATAATCCCAAATCATAACCCTAACCCTAACCCTGACCCTAACCCTAACCCTAACCCCTAACCCTAAAGAACATCGGGCAGTAGAATGATTTGATGCTCATGTTTTTATGCTTTTGTGACACCTCTAACTATAAAACGACAAGAACAAGACTGAGAAAGGGCTTTTGATGGCAGAATAAGAATTAATTTACAGATACACACGACGCGCCGTGAGCAATGTTTGACTCATCACACGGCTCGAGTTGAACGGTAGTGATTCTTTTTCCATGGCGTTCCTCATTTACACAAAGAACTGCATCATCTTTTTTCATGATTGAAAAATTTCTACTAACAACGGCGACACATACTCTGTTTATACCCTATGTGTACATACTCGACGTGATTGTCAGGTGCTTAATCTTGTGCGACTTCCACCATGTTGGCATTTCTCTCCCTTGACAAGCCAAGATTCATCCGCTAATGTCTTCAACTCAAAAACAAATCCTACATGATGGAAATGCCACCGTCTGATAAAGTAATACATTTTAAAGGGAGCTAAACACAACGGGCTCGATCACATGGGTGAAGTTTTCTTTCTTTTGGTATTTGACTTGAGCAGGTGGACGCTGGCGTTTGCGCCATTGTGGGGCAGAACTAAGTGGAATGGAGTCTTCGCTACAGTTGCCATGATTGCGGCTGCATGATTGCTCCATTTCAGTGTACACAGGATCAAATTATTAAATCCATTGCTCTCAAAATCTATCAGCTGACACAATTCAATAGTGCGCCGTTTTCGGTGGCCAGGCGCTACCTGTGCTTCAACACTACGGTCTTGAGCTGAAAATGATTGCGCCGAAGATGGTAGCCCCTTCATGTTGATGAATTATCCAGTCTAATTCTTCTTCCGCGATCACAATATGAGTCAGAGTACTGTTAAAAAGTGCTATATATATATCTATACAGTATATTATATATAGGGAATGTGTATATCTATCTATATATATAAATGGGGATTTACATTCCCTTTAACGGTTATATAACCTTCATGGGCTCTATTTTCCAACACAAGTACACTTGGGCGTAAAAACTCTCACATCTTGATTTTGTGGGGTGCTTCACTTCTTGCGGATGTTTCGGAATCTGGTTGGCAGATGGCTCTGCGCCATACAGGACATTCCGGCAGACCAAGAACATTATATGTTTTATATACTGTACCTCTGGCACGTCTGACAATTTGGTGGTTGAAAGCAGACTAAACTTTACACCTTCTGGAACCAAGTTGAAGTTTGGGCGCAGGTGGCGTAATGCCACGTTAGTGAATTTGATTGAGGTCCAGGCAGACAGATTCTGAGCTCTGCCGACATGTGGTGGATGTCATCGTATTTCATTACTACTTTTCCTAAACCTTCAACAACAGCGTGCACCGAACCTTCCGAATCATTGCAAAATAATTTCATTAACTGTATTATTGTTATTATTATCATCTTTATTTGATTGTAACAATGACTGCCTGGCCGCAGCACAGCTAAGGAGTGGGGGGCAGGAGGGGTGGGGGGGTTCACACATGGACACAAACGATCGGAATGGAAGGCAGTCTCTAAGTCCCCACTTAATAGCAGTGATCTGTGTTCGCCCTGGTCAACTGTAGCGTTGTTTTCATCCATTTGTGGAATTGTGCTTTGCATGCCGCCCTCGTCATTTCTGCCTAATGGGAGCACCGATCATCACATAAACGTCAATATGTTTACAGAATATGCAAAAAGTAGAGTGTGAATATGAACCGCACCAAATAAACAAACAAAAAAAGCACCCTTAAAATATGAATATTTACTAGTGTACAGTGTCAAAAAGCTGACCGGTGTCTGGTTGGGATTGATTCCCATCCAATGCCTTATTCAGAGTTGACCTATGACTTATGACCTATGGTGTATTCCGCTGCTCACCCAAAGTCAGTTGGGATCGTCTCAAACCCTGACCCACTGACCATGAATAAATTAAGTTAGATGGCTGGATGGATCATTTCACTGTCATAGCATCGGACTACAGTATTGATTTTTGTTCCATTTTTGGACTCTCAGTGTTTGATTTTCATGTCCTTGCAGTAACATGACTATACTTTGATTTTATTCTTCGGAGTCTGTGCCTGATGGTTTATTCTCTCCTTTTTGCTCTTTTCCTGACCCTTCTGTCGGTCCAATTACTCCCATGCAAATATCCTTGTGTTCTGAATACTTATACCTTGTCTTTGTTGTTCGTCTTAGACCACATTAATGGAAATGGGCGTTGCTTAAAATTGTTTTTTTCTTTTTTAAGTTTCACAAAAGTGCAATGAACAGCTTTGGGGAGACAATTTACCAGCATGTGGTTGTAAAAGGAGATTGCAAGTGTAATGGATCACATGCCAAGTCACTAGCTTGTAGTCCGTAAACACCCCATAAAAAATATAAAATGACTACGTGGGAAGACTTTCTTCCCGAGCGGTGGATCAACACAAAATGTCAAATGCATATGAACAACAAACAGATCAGACAGATGATGCAGCACAGGCTTGACTCTTAGTGATCCAAGACTACCAGGCATCAAAATACGAGGGAAATATAGATTGTAGTCATGTCAGTTGTAAACTCTGATGTGATAAAGTCATTTCTAAACCAGTAGTCATCAAGCAAAACGGAAGAATGGCGGTTACTGCATGACAAAATATTCATGAAGCCATATCAGAGGACATGGTTATCTGGGAGAAATAGAAGACGACCAGTGACCTTCAGTGGTCTCACATATTTGTGTTGGTTGTTTGGGACACGCACTAATGTGGCCTGGATTGAAGTAGTCGAAATGCGAGATGCGAGACAAGACTTGCAATGTATGCAATTATGTTTATCCTAAAAGGATATCTTGCCAGAGGAATTATGAGACTGTCTTTGCGTGTGGAGTTTGCTTTTTCTCCCCACTGGCAATTCTTGAATAAAAGATTTAGGTATGCTGAGTTCCTATCTAGCCAAGATTAAATTTTGTACTTTAACATTTCATTTCATGCCCGCATTTATAAAGAAGAACCACAACAGTTCTTTTCAGAAAGTCTGTGACTAACCTAGTGGTGGGCAAACTGCGGCCCGCGGCCCGAATCCGGCCCGTTGGTCTTTTTAATCCGGCCCGCCGAAGGTTGGTCCACAATTAAGGTTCGATGTGAATGATTGCATTCATTTCAATTGGACTTGTATTGACAGGCAATTTCACCGCCAGGTGGCGCATTGACTTGAAGTTGCAGAACAGGGGGGGGGGGGGGATTTTTTCGACCACCTAGGACCTCTGTATCGCTCTACTTCTACTGGTCTGATCACAACCCATCTGCAGCAATGCACAAGCTAAAATTGGTAATCAACAACACTGTTGTCATTTAAAAAAGTATATTAATACAGTACTTTCATGCTTTTGTTCTGTTGATGTTTGATATGGACTGTCAACAAATGCATTTTTTTTTTAAATGTAACATGGTTTGTGCTGACCTGGCCCTTCTGTCAAATTTAAAAGTCAATGCGGCCCCTGAGCCAAAAAGTTTGCCCACCCCTGCTCTAAATGCATAGTGGGACTCATACTTTTCTGATCAGTGAGTCCCTGGGACTTGCAGGGCTCAAACTGTAAAATTATCACTGCAACATAAACATAAAAATAGAGATGCCAAAGTAACAGATTGCCATTACTTTGTGTCACAGCAATAATGATAATGTTTGAAGTTTACCACTTCTGGTAACACATTTTTCTGACCGATGCATGAAAGCCAAAATTGGGTGGGACAGCCACCATTCGCCATATGAGTCACATTTTGCTGAATGTACAAAGAACACAAACAGGATATTCATAGCTCATAATTACCCCCCCCCCCCATTTCCTTTTTATTGACTGTTGAGCCCATCTCTCCATCCATATATGATACTCAACCATAGCTTGTTTGAGTTATTCTGATATATCTGTGAACTCAACTCAACTGGATTTATAGAGAACTTTAAAACAACCACCGCTGTATACAAAGTGCTGTATAAGGAGCAAAATGGGGCAAAAATAATTGCTCCAACAACAAACAATACATTAATGACAAAGAGAGGAGAAAGCACCAAAACAGTAAAACTAAAAATCATGTCTCATGCTCAGTCAAAAGCCAAAGAATCAAAATTATTTTTAAGATGAGTCTTAAAGATGGGCAGAAAGGAGACTTGACGAACGTTCAGTGGGAGGTCATTCCAAAGAGAGGGACCAGCAATGGAAAAGGCTCGATCCCCTCTGATTCTCCACTTAGTTTTTGGTAACTCTAATAGTGTCTGGTCTGCAGGTGCATAGGGGCAGAGGAGCTCAGAGAGATAAGGTGGGACCAGGTGTTTTAAAGATTTGTAAACAAGGGAGCCAGTGAAGAGATGCCAGAGTAGGAGTTATGTGCTCACCCTTATGAGTACCAGTCAAGAGGTGAGCAGCAGCATTTTGGACCAACTGGAGATGTTTATTGGAGGATTGGGCGACTCCAAAGTAAAGTGCATTTCAGTCATCCAGCCGGGATGTGATGAAGGCATGACTTACTGTCTGAAAGTGCTCTTGAAAAAGAGAGGCTTTACTTCTGCCAGCTGCCTAAGATGAAAGAAGCTGGATTTAACAATGGCACCAGTTACTTTTGAGACTGTTGGCTTAAGATAAAGAGCCAGGTGGCCCAAGTCCGCAGGATGGGATGTACAAGGGCCACTGAGACCAAACACAGTCGCTTATTTCTTGTTTTCATTGAAGTTCAACAAATAATAGTGCCATCCAGGTCTTGATTTCCTACACACAGGATAAAGAAGGCCTCGATGAGAAAAAGTGAAAGAAAAGCAGATTTTTCTTGATAATATAAAACAGATTCCAAAGCTCTGACTCATGTGTTCCATTGCATTTACTATTTTTACAGTTCACCCTCACATTCCTCTTCTGCTCGGCCTATCGCTGGGGTATGCCTCGATTTTGCTTGGGTCTGTTGTGTCGTGTGGCACTCAATATTTGACATTCATTGATGGAAGAGCACTGGAAAAATCACTGGAATTGTGGTTAGAAGTAGGGAAGAGCGGTTTTAATGCGCGTTGGACGTATGGAGTGTCGGCGTGCTGCTGTGTGCACATGGCTTCATATAACTGGAGGGAAATCACATAGACTGAGGACTTCATGGGTGTATTGACATCTCTCATGGCTGAACAAATGGTTTAGTTAAGTTGTGTTCACTGACATCGATCTAAAAACTGTTTCACATTCCATCTGTGGCCTTTTGTGGGTTGGCTCTACAGTTCAGGGTTATTAATTCACTCTCTCCATCTCGCTCCCTCTTCTCGCTGCCTCTCTCTCACTCACACTCTGGGTTATTACATTATTTTAGGAATTTAATAATAACCTACTGTTGGCTTTTTGATGTTTTGGACCATGGTGGCAGTGATGAGATTACGTTTATTAAAGTGTAGTGTCTGTATTGTTGTTCTGTATGTGTGGGGGAGGAGTGTGTGAGTGTGGTCAGCTCGACACACACATAGACCGCGTGTTCCCACTGCCAGAGAAATTGAACTGTGCCAGATGCACTGCCCTAGAAAATAGATCTTTGTCTCTTTTGCTAACATTTGGAAGTGTGCACACATAATTTAGAATATAGCTTGTATTCTTAATGATTATTTGTGGACAGAATTTTTTTTCCCCCCCAAGATGGCAGACAGTGCACCAGTGTGTGCGGCGACGCTCCTGCCATTTTGGTTTTTTTTAACTACTCACAATGCTTGTTGCCTTCCTAACAGCGTCTCGGTTGGTTTATGATCGCCAATCGTTGTTGTTCATTCAACAACACGTCGGAGATTCGGCCGCGTTTTGGCAAGGCGGCGGTGAAAAGATGCTACCTCCGTTCTTGGCTAACGTGCCGGCTAATCTCTTCCGCGTTCGCTCGCCCCCTTCACAGAAGCGCTGCCGCCGCCACGGCAAACGTAGCGGTCAGCTCGTGAAGCTAAAATGGGATCTGAGACACTTCGATCGCTGCTCGTTCCCGAACGCACAGAATTACTCCGTCGTGGCCTGCCCTCGACCCCGTCACTTCGTGCTTGATAACAGTCATTGGCTCTCCCACTGCGCCATGGCATTTCTACCCTCCACGCCTTTCTCAGCGAGGAGTCCAGATAAAGCTTTTGAGGGAATTCCCCCGGGCTCGGCGATCAGAAGAGGCAATCCGTCCCATTGCTACTCCCACAAGGATAACGTTGTTAAACGCCTGGTCGCTGACAAATAAGACCCATGTTCTGAGGGACTATTTCCTTTCCAATGACTTGGATTTCCTGTGTCTGACGGAGACTTGGACAGGTACTGGTGAGTACAACGCTTTAATTGAATTGTTGCCACCTGCCTGTGCATTCCTGGATACCCGAGGACCTCAGGCCGTGGTGGAGGAACGGTGAGTATCTTGAAGAACAAGTTCAAATGTAAACGGTGCACATTCACCACATCAACCACCAGCTTTGAAGCAACCTTCTTTGAAGTCGGTCGTGTTTTCCCGGTGCTCTGCGCTGTCATTTACCATCCTCCTAAATACAACAAATACTTTTTAAGCGATTTTTCAACCCTTCTTGCGCAAATCAGGCTGAGATATGATCATATCTGTCACGTTTGCGGGCGAGCCGAATCAGGTTTTGGATCCCAATAATCGCAGACGTCAACAAGATCTCCGTGACAAACAAAATAGTTTAATGTTTATAATAAGAATGGCTAACAAAAAGCGCTTGCATCCAAAAGGCAAGGGAACAAAAATAGAACCGAGTATGCCAAAGAAAAATAACGTATAGGAAAACACGCGAGAAAAATCCAATATGTAAAATAAAAGTCTGCCGAGCAGAGAAAAATAGTACCGAGAAGCTAGAGCGATAAACACGACGAGAACGATAACAAAAACAACAGGTCAACGAGCGTGGAAGTGGAAATGCAATAAACAATACTCCGACACAGGTGCACAGCAGAAGAGTCCTTAAATACAGAGTCTCATAATTAAAGATTGGCAGCAGGTGTGCACCCCGAAGACCGCTCATGCCACCTGCTGGCCAGGTGGCATGGGCGGGGAGTTTGCATGTTCTCCTGTGTGGAGTTTGTATGTTCTCCCTGGGCCTGTGTGGGTTTTCTCCGGGTACTCCGGTTTCCTCCCACATTCCAAAAACATGCGTGGCAGGCTGATTGAACACTCTGAATTGTCCCTAGGTGTGAATGTGAGCGTGGATGGTTGTTCGTCTCTGTGTGCCCTGCGATTGGCTGGCAACCGATTCAGGGTGTCCCCCGCCTACTGCCCGAAGACAGCTGGGATAGGCTCCAGCAACCCCCGCGACCCTAGTGAGGATCAAGCGGTTCGGAAAATGGATGGATGGATGGATGAACATACCATCTTGGAGGTCTTCCAGTCAGGTTTCAAGACGATGCGTAGCACGGAGTCATTTCTAATGACATCCTCCTGGCAAATGACACTGGAGACTACGTGTGTCTAGTTTTATTGGATTTAACTGCAGCATTTGATACAGTGGATCACAGGATTCTGCTGACTCGTTTGCAGCACTTGGTGGGCATTGGTGGTGGCGCTCTTGAGTGGTTTAGGTCCTATTTAGCTGACAGAACCTTTTGTGTCAGCCTTGGCTGCTCTGAGTCACATACTGCTCCCCTGTCATGTGGTGTTCCACAGGGCTCAATTCTGGGGCCTCTGCTATTCTCACTGCATCTGCTCTCATTGGGTTCCATCTTAAGGAAACATGGTATTTCCTTCCACTGCTATGCAGATGACTGTCAGTTCTATGTCCCACTGAGCAAAAAATATGCTTTCTCATTAAGGCCACTTCTATCCTGCCTGGAAGAAATCAAAATCTGGATGGCATAAAATTTCTTGAATTTCAATGAAAAGAAGAAAGAGGTGATACTGTTTGGTCCCAGTGGCCCTTGTACATCCCATCCTGTAAATCTGGGCCCCCTGTCCCCTTATCTTAAGTCAACAGTCTCAAACTTGGGTCTTAAACTGGACAGTGATTTCAAACTTGACCGGCAAATTGGTGCCATTGTTAAATCCAGCTTCTTTCACCTTAGACAGCTGGCCAAAGTAAAACCTCTCTTCTCTCATGAACCTTTTGAGACAGTAATTCATGCCTTCATCACATCCCGGCTAGATTACTGCAATGCCCTTTACTTTGGAGTGAGCCAATCCGCCATGAAGCACCTCCAGCTGGTCCAGAATGCCGCTGCTCGCCTCTTGACTGGTACTCGTAAGAGGGAGCACATAACTCCTACTCTGGTATCTCTTCACTGGCTCCATATACATTTTAGAGTTATTTTCAAGATCCTATTATTTGTCTTGAAATCTCTAAATGACCTCGCGCCACCTTACCTCTCTGAGCTCATCCGCCCTTACACACCTCAGGTCTGCGGACCAGACATTATTAGAAGTACCAAGAACTGAGGCTCTGTCAGAGTTTTTCTCGGACAAAGTTAAAGAAATGACTCGGCACACAGGGAAATTGTCTTCAATATCGGCGGGAGCGGATCTCTGAGAGCGAACGACGGTTTAGTTGCCCCGATGATCTCACACTCGAGCTCCCTTTCCCCCAATTCAGACTTTTATTGTAACATACAAGGAAAACACTGCCCCCGATATTTGCATACCGCACCCCCGGTCCGGCCCCTCGGGAGTGATTGGTTACCTGTTTTTAAACATTGAACCACCAGTACGTTGGCACCTTTTCTGTCTGGTCTACATCGAATTAACATGTTGCAGACTTTGCGGATGGCCAATGTCGCCTGGGCGCGACAGGTGTTCTCAACTCGTCTTTTGTTGTTCAACCACTGTTCCCGAATTATTCATTTCCCTTTTGTGACCGAGTTTTGCCCTCTCCCCCGTGATTGCCCACCTGCATTGACGTGCTAATTGTGGACTTCAACAGCCCTGCGGCCAGGTGGCCAGCGCCTTTGTGCACAGGCATTTGGGGGTGCTGGATACGCACCCAAACGTTTAGATGTGCCCAGATTAAATGAAACTTTAAACATGATACAATTTTGCTCATAGATTCCTCTAACAGGCTCAGTGGGGATCGAGCCTTTTCTGTTGCTAGTCCCTCTCTCTGGAATGACCTCCCACTGAACATTCGGCAAGCCTCCTCGCTGCCCATCTTTAAAACCCGCCTCAAAACTCACTTGTATTCTTTGGCATTTGACTCAGCATGACTCAGATTTGTTCTTGGTTTTGCTGATCGGTGCTTTCTACCGTCTTTGTTACCTATATGTTGCTTTACTGTTGTATATGTACAGCACTTTGTATGCAGCGATGGCTGTCTGAAAGTTCTCTACAAAAACAGTTGAGTTGAGAAATTAGATGTCTCGTAGAGGTAGCAGTTCAGTCAAAGATGAACTGCTTACTCATTACAATCTACATGTTTTTCTCCAGGCTGGAAAAACAAAAAGACAGCCAAAGAGAGAGATTTAAATAGTATGGACACATTAAAAAAAGTATTTTGTGGTAAATTCAATGTAGTTCCCTTACTGTCAATCAACCTGTTTCCTAGCATTTCAGATAAGATTTATATGTCATGAAAACGTTTGTGGTGGTGGAGCCCCAATTATCAAGCTGTAGCCATCCTTCCTTTTGCTCGAACACCCTCCCGGCTTCTTTTCTTGCTCATTTTCCAGAGTTTTTTTTTAATCTGTTCTTCATCTCTGTTGTGTGAGCCAGCTTCCTTTTTCCTCTCATCTATCGTCCTCTTCTGCATAATCTGTGTATCATTGTCATAAACTTGCTGCGGTTGTCAATTGTGCCCTGCCAGCACCGCCAAAATCAGATCATCTGCCGCAAAGCAAAAGTAAGATAAACAGCCAGTGGGCCAAGTTCAATACATACAACCTCAGTTAAATATATTTGCTTCTACAAGACAGACAAATCATCTCTCTGTATGGAGTCGGACTAGCATGTGGTTTCCTAAACTAATAAATAATCAGAGTACAATAATAAATAAATAAAAAATACAGATGTATTAAAAAAAAGGCACTCACCGTGACTATTTTTTTTTCCGACAGAATTGCAATTACATTTCTGTGAATGGTCACTCAAAGACGTGAATATTTATGTGATGTTGATCAAATTCCGATGTGAAATAAACAGAGAATAATATAACAAGGACCGGAATCAAGTCACGAGAAATAGACTCATCCTAACAAATGAGTGTTGATTTGAGCAGAGTAGAGCGTTCTCATACGAAGTGTTACAGTGACATTACAAGCTGTCAGATCTATTCACCAGTGATGAAACCAGAGGCCATCTCATTACGTTAATCGCAATTGAAGATTTGTAATAATTGATGAGGCGATTGAATAAATAGAGAAATCTCATGTATTTATTGTTAGAATTGGCAGATTATAGTTCTAGCTCATGTCATACTGGAAAACACAAAATGTGTATTGAGCTTCACTATGTTTTGTCCCTTCCATGGGGAAAAAAAAAAGACTCTCTCGTATGCACTAATAAGGAATGACTGTACTTTGACCTTTTCATACTATGAGTGGAAATGTGGTTAATGTCTTGTGGGTCAACACTCTTTGATTATTTGCCTTCTATCATCTTACTGTTATTCTCCCCCCTTTCTTTGTTCTCACACATAAACACGACCCTATTATTAGAGACAAACCTGCTGACACAATAAAATGCAAATTGGTTATCATGTTGCTGTACGTGCTCTGTCATCTGATGTCAATGAGTCATAATTTAATCTTTGCATTTATTTATTTATTTTGATTTCAACTGATTTTTGATTTGGCTTTAACATTTCGCCCCCGCCCCCCACCCAGCCCTCCAAAACACCTGACCTGAAATAAAGACATCACATGCAGTTTAATGAAGTCCTGCGCTCTTTTAGATGTCATGTCATGCTGTAGTCATGCAAAGAGGATTGATTCCTTGATTTTTTTTAACACTCGAACAGGTGTATTAGACCAGTGTTTTTCAAACTTTTTTGAGCCAAGGCACACTTCTTTCATTGGAAAAATCTCGCGGCACAACACTAGCTGAAAATGTAAAAAAAAACAAAAACGCTTATTTGAACAATTAACGTGTTGTATTGTTCCGATAACTGTTTTCAACATTAAATAATGATGTTATAACAGCTTGAATTGGAATCAATTGAACACAAAGAAAATAATATTTTATAATCTTTCATATTATCGTTTTATTGTCGTCCTGCATTCATGCGGCACAAATTCGCTTGTCTCTAGTGGTCGAAATACAAGGCAATTCACTAGCTGTTGCTCCTCCTAGCGGTATGGGAGAGAACTACACGATTACTTTCTGGGCGATAGACCGCACAGGCATACAAATTGGATATTTTCCCGCGGCACACCTGACAATGTGCAAATTGTCTTCACTTGAGATGTATCAAGATTTTTTTTGTTCCCAAACCCTCTTTTAAATAAATGTAATATTTGAACAGTTTTTACTCATGGCTGAATTCAAAGGTAGTTATTCACCACTTTTGTTGTGTGCATGTAATATGAGGCCACCCTTTTTATTTTGGTTTAATGGTCTTCCAAAGGAAACCATTTCTACATTGTGGCCTCCGACAAAAATTAGTTTGACACGCATGGTATGCGAGATAAATATATTCTTATTGAATACATTACGATATTTCAAAGAAAAAAATGCTCAATAATAACGACGGAGGATACATTTCCTCTCTTAATGGCAGTGAACAGATGAACGGTCAATCATGAGCGTGACAGAAAGAGAGACCCAAGGGCAATTCGAGTCTCCAATTAACCTAACCGAGTGTACACGTGCTTTCTATGGCAACAATGCTAACCACTCCACTACTGTTAATTTCTAAATGTGAAGCTATTAAACTTAATGATGTGTGTTAGCTTGTCGGCTGTAACCTGTAGAGAGTCATATACATCAGACAGGAGACAAACACATAAGGCTATAAATCTGATGACTCCCATGTTTAACCACTCAAATGAGTCAACGGGTTAGGTTTTCTTGAATGTATGATGGTTTGGGGCTAGCCTTTGAAACAGTAAAAGGTGACCTTTGGGTTAGCTTCGAGAGCAGGTTTGTTAGCTTTTATTATTATTTTTTTCCAAAATGTTTCATTTTAGTTTCGTTTTTATTAGTTTTAGTTTTTAATCTGTATTTCTTGTGTACAAGATTTAAAATAATCACAGTAAATACTGCATCATAAATTTTTTTTAACAAAAACTATTATTGAAAACAATTTCTAAACAATCATCTACAAATCAAATACAGGTATTGTATAACAGCCTGCTGACTTTGAAGTACAGTACGTGCAGTGCATAACATTGCTCATCAAGTAATACGCATCAACAGGATGATCTTCTTTCCGTCACTTGTTTTCCAAGTTGACAAACTATAATGGGCATTGGTGGCTTGAATTATTCCACACTTTGCATTCTTACAAGCCACTTCTTTTTATCTGTCGGTCAGAGTCAAATTGGATAGATAGATACATAGACTGTGTGCTGTTATTTTATATATTATTTTTTCAGTTTCCTCCCACATTCCAAAAATATGCATGGCAGGTTAATGGAACACTCTAAATTGTCCAGAGGTGTGAGTCTGAGCACGAATGGTTGTTCGTCTACATGTGCCCTGCGATTGGCTGGCAACCAATTCAGGGTGTACCCCACTGGGATAAGCTCTGCACCCATGACCCTTGTGAGGATAAAGGGGGTAGAAAATGGATAAGTGGACATTTAAAACTGCTCAAAAAAATAAAGGGAACACTGATACAACACAATGTAACTCCAAGTCAAGCAAACTGTCCACTAAGAAAGACACATTGATTGACCATCAATTTCACATGCTGCCGATGGAATAGACAACAGGTGGAAATTATAGGGAATTAGCAAGCCAACCCCAACAAGGGAGTGGTTCTGCAGGTGGTAACCACAAACCACTTCTCAGTTCCTATGCTTTCAGGGTGATGTTTTGCTTACTTTCATCCAGTGGTAGCATGAGACTGAGTCTAGAATCTACACGAGTGCCTCTGGTAGTGCAGCTCATCCACGATGACACATCAATGCGAGCTGTGGCAAGAAGTTTTGCTGTGTAGGTCAGCGTAGTGTCCAAAGCATGGATGTGCGACCAGGAGACAGGCCAGTACATCAGGGCATTTGGAGGAGGCCGTAGGAGGGCCACAACCCAGCAGAAGGACCGCTACCTCTTCCTTTGTGCAGGGAAGAACAGGAGGAACACTGCCAGAGCCCTGCAAAATGACCTCAAGCAGGCCACAAATGTGCATGTGTCTGCTCAAACAATCAGAAACAGACTCCATGAGTGTGCTATGAGCGCTCAAAGTCCACAGGTGGGGGTTGTGCTTACAGCCCAACGACGTGCAAGACATTTGCCAGAGACCACCAAGATTAGCAAATTCACCACTGGCACCCTGTGCTTTTCACAGATGAAAGCAGGTTCACACTGAGCACATGTGACAGATGTGACAGTGTCTGGAGACACAGTGGAGAACGGGCTGCTGGCAACATCCTCCAGCAGAACCGGTTTGGCAGTGGGTCAGTAATGGTGTGTGGTGGCATGGGGTGCCATATGCTCACTTGAACTAGCCTGACAGCCATTAGGTACTGAGATGAGCTCCTCAGACCCCTTGTGAGACCATATGCTGGTGTGGTTGGCCCTGGGTTCCAGCTCGAACAGACACGTGATAAGCCTCGGCTCAACGTGGACGTGGACGGGGCTCGGCCCACCGTAGACGCGGCGTGACAAGACAAAAACTGGACAGCTGCATCACCAGCGCTGCCTGAAAGGGAAAAGGGTGTCGGCCGCAGACGCGCTCCGCCAGGCACATGGTGGAATAGGGACCAGTCCTTGGTACCTGCGGGGTCCAGGTGGTCGGGTCATTCTGTCACGTAGCAAGGTGGTGGTGGACCCCAAAAAGCAGGCAGGAGGGAGGAGCAGGGTGTATTTGAAGAAGTGTATTGATAAAACACAGAAAACTAAATCCAAAACAAAGTCATGAAAACAAAACGAATCCAAAGTAACAAACAAAATCAATGGCAGAAACTAAAAACTCTCAATAACAAAAACATGACCAAAACATGACTGAAACAAACATAGCATACCAACAGCCACAAACAAACATGACAGCAGCAAAAAAGCAACAATGACCCGACAATGAGTGGTCGGGCTGGGAGTCCTTTTAAAGCACTAATTACTTAATGACCAACAGGTGCGCAGCTGCAGGGGGAGCCCTACAGTTCCACCTGTTGGTCCCAAACCGAATCATGACAACCTGCTCACTAATTCAAATGTACAAGTGCATATGGTGTAGAAAAGGGCAACCGGCAAGCTGGTGCACACACATGCAGGTCATTTAGCATATTGTGGGGCCAGCGTCGAGCAAATTAGTCACATTTGAAAGAGTCTAATTAACCCAAAGGAGCTTAACCCACTTATCACAGTGAGCACAGAGTGAGAGACAGAGAGATAAACAAACACAAAAAGAAGGAGACTGACGGACTTGGACTATCTCTGTCACTGATTGATTTCTCCCAACGACTGAATGTGTCTCTGTGTGGCGGGGTGTCAATGTTGTGGATATAATGTGTGGGCTCATTTACTATGTAGTCTAATTAATTGCAGTGGACAAAGCTTGGCCCTCCCGGTCCATACATGAATGCTTGCGCGCGTGCGCACACACACACACACACACACACACACACACACACACAAGTCACTTGGGTCGACAATAGCAGCACTATCATTCTATCTCTCTCCAGAGCCCCGAAAGTGACATGGGGAAAAAAACAACAACAAAAAGATTCTCGTTTGGATGAGAAATTTTCTCATCCTAACATGAAACTTGCTCATCATAACAAGGTAACTGTCTCATCAAAACGAGAAAGTAGAATGTGTGCTTGGGAGACCCTATAACTACATTTTGGTTTGCGTTGTTGCGGCTTTGTTTTGGTTGAAGAGTGTAAGTTTTCCTCTAATGCCGTTGTCTGTGGAGAGTTGATGTCTCTCAAAATTATTCACGCAAATTCATATATATAGAGTTGGTGTTGAAGTGGGAGGTCAACACCAACTCCATCCTGAAAAAGGCCCAGCAGAGGATGTACTTCCTGAGGCTGCTGAAGAAGCATGGCTGCCACAGGAGGTGCTAAGACAGTTCTACACGGCAGTCATCGAATCAATCCTGCATTCTTCCATCACGGTTTGGTTTGAGGCCGCCACAAAAAAGGACAAAATCCGACTGCAATGGACAATTAGGACTGCGGAAAAAATTATTGGCACCGCCCTACCCACTCTTGAGGACTTGCACACCGCAAGAACCAAGACAAGGGCATGGAAAATCAGACTGGACCCCCCCCTACCCTGCCCACCACCTTTTCCAGTTACTCCTCTCAGGCAAGCGCTACCGATCCATGCGCACCAAATCCAGCAGACACTGAAACAGCTTCTTCCCTCTAGCCATTAACTCCCTAAACCAGGGGTGGGCAAACTAAGGCCCGCAGGCCGGATCCGGCCCGTTGGTCTTTTTAATCCGGCCCGCCGAAGATTGGTGCACAATTAAGGTTTGATTGCATTCATTTCGTTTGGACTTGTAATGACACGTATTTCAACACCAGGTTTCCATGCTCAGAGTGAATTGCTTGTGGCTCGAGTAAATGAACATTTCCTTGAATGGTTTGATTGTTATCATGTTAAAAACTTTCCGCAAACTGGACCGCTAATAAGAGTCGGAGAGCAGTCAAATGTGTCAGTGCACATCCTTGAGGAGAACCGGTGCTGAGTGTGATGGTGGAGGAGAATGTTACATTATTACTGGCATACAAAGACATTGTGCTATCTTCTTTATTTTCTATTTCTATTTCTAACTTTTGGCCCGGCCGTCCACAATATTTTCTGCTTCTCATTTGGCCCCCCCGGGAAAATAATTGCCCACCCCTGCCCTAAACAGTAACCCAAATCTATCTGTATAGTGACTCTTTGCAATTTTGCACAACCCTGTGGAACAGCATTTCCGCTATAATCATTGTAGCTCAAGCTCTGTACTTGAACCTATGTCACTGATCTGTATTCCACAGCACCAGACACTTTAAAACCCTCGTGGCCTGCAGGTACACATCATGTACACCTGACATGCGTTGCAAAAACAAATGCATGCCACGAGGTTAAAACCCATGCATGGCATGCATTTTTTTGCTCAAGGACATCTGCACAATTGAACACTTACACTTGTACTACAAATACTGCTATTTGTCACTTTAAAATGGTGTAATGCTTTTCTGCACGAACTGTACAACTGATAATTATAGTATTGTATTCTACCACTGATCATTTTAACTTTGCTTGAGACTTTGCACATTGTCTCACAGCTGTCATTGGGTGGTACCACACAACGGTACACTTACATAACGGGATGTCCTTCCATACTTATTTGTCATATCCTTGTTTAAGATGACACTTGTGCAGCCTGTACTACTGGAGACAAATTCCTTTTGTGTTCTACATATGTGGCCAATAACGTATATATCTATATCTAGATATACTGTATTAAAAAAAATAAATAAATCCTCGTCTCACCCCCCCTCGGGTGGTGTCCGTCCCTCATTCAGCTCGGGTCCTCTACCAGAGGCCAGGAAGCTTGAGGGTTCTGCGCAGTATCCTTGCTGTTCCCAGCACTGCACATTTCTGGACTGAGATGTCCGATGTTGTTCCCGGGATCTGTTGCAACCACTCATCTAGTTTGGGGGTCACTGCCCCGAGTGCTCCGACCACCACAGGCACGACTGTCACCTTTACCTTCCAGGCTCTCTCCAGCTCCTCTCTGAGCCCTTGGTATTTCTCGAGTTTCTCGTGTTCCTTCTTTCTGATGTTTCCATCACTTGGGACCGCTACATCCACGACAACGGCTTTCCTCTGTCCTTTATCTATGATCACGATATCTGGTTGGTTCGCCATTACCATCTTGTCAGTCTGGATCTGGTCTCGTCTCAGGTGCCTCTTTGCACAACCTACACCTTGGGTCTTGTCTGGTGTGGTATACCTGGGCCTCAATGGCTCTGGTGCTCAGGGCCTGCTACTGAGCAGCCAGGATGAGTGCCTCTGTGCTGTCCTTCAGGCCAGCCCTCTCTTCATGGAGCTTGGATGTTTCATCCTGGACAGTGGCTCTCACACTCACTAGTCCCTGGCCTCCTTCCTTTCGGCTTGCGTACAGTCTCAGGGTGCTGGATTTGGGATGGAACCCTCCATGCATGGTTAGGAGCTTTCGGGTCTTAATGTCTGTGGTCTGAATCTCTTCCTTTGGCCGCCTTATTATTTCTGCAGGGTATCTGATCACTGGCAGGGCATAGCTGTTTATTGCCCGGGTCTTATTCTTGCCATTGAGCTGGCTTCTTAGGACTTGCCTCATTCGCTGGAGGCATTTGGCCATAGCCGCTTTCCCTGTTGCCAGTTCGAGGTTGCCATTGGCTTGTGGTATACCGAGGTACTTGTAGCTGTCCTCAATGTCTGCTATTGTTCCTTCAGGGAGTGAGACCCCTTCAGTGCGGACTACCTTTCCTCTCTTAGTCACCATCCGACTACATTTCTGAAGCCCGAATGACATCCCGATGTCACTGCTGTAGATCCTGGTTGTGTGGATCAGGGAGTCTATGTCCCTTTCGCTCTGAGCATACAGCTATGTCATCCATGTCGAGGAGGTGACTGATCGTAGCTCCATTTCTGAGGCGGTATCCATAGCCTGTCTTGGTGATTACTTGGCTTAGGGGGTTCAGTCCTATGCAGAACAGCAGTGGGGAGAGTGCATCACCTTGGTATATGCCACATTTGATGGACACTTGGGTAAGTGGCTTGCCATTGGCTTCAAGTGTGGCTTTCCACATCCTCATCGAGTTCACAATGAAGGTTCTTAGGGTCCTGTTCACCTTATACAGCTCCAAGCATTCAGTGATCCATGTATCCATTTCTTGTAATCAATCCAGGCTGTGCACAGGTTGGTATGTCGGGACCTGCAGTCTTGTGCGACTGTTCTGTCAACCAGTAGCTGATGTTTGGCTCCTCTGGTATCTCTACCAATGCCCCTCTGTGCTTCGTTCATGTATTGATCCATGTGTCCACTTATCTTAGCCGCAATGATGCCTGATTCCATGTTGTGGAGAGACAGGTTATTGGCCGATAGTTGGATGGGACTGCACCCTTTGAGGGATCCTTCATGATCAGGATTGTTCGCCCTTTGGTTAGCCATCCTGGGTGAGTCCCATCCCTCAGCATTTGGTTCATTTGTGCTGCTAGGCACTCATGGAGTGCTGTGAGTTTCTTTAGCCAGTAGGTGTGGACCATGGTGCTGTCCAGTTCTTCATATCTGAGACTCTTTCCTGTATGTCTGCCACTGTTATGGTAACTGGGTTCTGTTCAGGGAGGTTGCTGTGCTCCTCTCTCAGGATCACCAGCCATTGTGCCCTGCCACTGAGCGTACACTTTCGCAGGTTGTGTTGCGAACAGCCTGTTTATTCGTCTGGCCTCATTCTCTTTCGTGTACCGCTTTAGGCGGCTGGACAAGGCTTGGAGCCTTTGTTTGGCAGTTTCGAGTGCTTCAGGTATGGTCATCTGGATGTACCTCTTGGGTATCGGCCTTTTCATCACACCTCTCCGGGCCTCTGTCAATTGACTCACATCTTTCCGAGCCGCCTTGATCTTAGCCTCCAACCGTCTTTTCCATGGTGGGTAACGTATCTCATGGCTCCCATGGTTGCTCTTATCGCCAAGCATCTCTAGGATCACTGATGCTGAAGCGTATATCAGCTCATTGGTTTCCGTGATCATTACGGTAGGGATCGCCCTCAGTGCTGCATTCACACTTTCCATGAGACTTTCAGGTGGTACTTCACTTAGCCGTTGTAATTGGTTTCTAGTTTGGCCAACTTTCATTCTCGCCATGATCTTAGCTTTCAGGTCAGTTGCTGCCTCGCTCAGCATTTCATTCATTGGGGCTGGCCTCCCAATCTCATCATCTGCATTCATTGGGGCTTGCCTCCCAATCTCTGGTATGACCTCCTCCTCTGATCTGGCAGCCTGGGGACCTTCACCATGGAACCTGCGTTGTACCTCATCAATCTCAAGTTGTGACAGCAGTTGCCGTTTGTGGATGTTGGAACACTGAGCTACTAGTTGTTTCGTGGTCAACCGTGACTGTGGGTTTCGAAGTATATATATATATTCATTCATTCATTTTCCGAACCGCTTAATCCTCACTAGGGTCGCGGGGGGTGCTGGAGCCTATCCCAGCCGTCTTCGGGCAGTAGGCGGGGGACACCCTGAACCGGTTGCCAGACAATCGCAGGGCACACAGAGACGAACAACCATGCGCACTCACACTCACACCTAGGGACAATTTAGCGTGTTCAATCAGCCTGCCATGCATGTTTTTGGAACGTGGGAGGAAACCGGAGTACCCGGAGAAAACCCACGCAGGCCCGGGGAGAACATGCAAACTCCACACAGGGAGGCCGGAGCTGGAATTTAACCCGGTACCTCTGCACTGTGAAGTCGACGTGCTAACCACTGGACTACCGGGCCGCCCATATATATATATATATATATATATAGGTGATTTTCACGTGTCTCTTCGTGTTGTAATGTCAATATGCATTTATGGATCATCAGACACGCCCATTTTTGACACAAATGTTGAAAGGACATCCCTCCTCCGGCCACTAGGAGGCAGTGTTGTTGTCTGCACGAAATAGGAACCAGTTATCTCCCGTTCTGTCATGTTTTGGTTTTTGACCAACAGGTGGCACTGTGGGGCTTTTCCATGCAGCTGCACGCCTGTTCGTCGTTAGGTAATTAGTGGCTTTAAAAGGGCTCCCGGCCGACTACTCATGGTCGGGTCATTGTTGCTCTTTGCTGCTGTCATGTTTGTCTGTCAGTCAAGTTTAGGTCATGTTTTTGGTCATGTTTCTGTTATTGATCGTTTTGAGCTTCAGTCATGGGTTTTTGTTTGATACTTTGGACTTTGTTTTTTTAGTATTTAGTTTTCTGTGTTTTATCAATACACTTCTTCAAATACACCCTGCTCCTCTCTCCTGCCTGCTTTTTGGGGTCCTCCACCACCTTGCTTTGTGACACGTTCTTTGTTAAAAATTGGATATTGAAGAACCGAAATTGAGCCTTTATCTGATCTTTTATGTTTATTCATTCAACACAATATGACCACAATTTGTTTCCCTCAATCGTATTTTGCCTTTGCACAACTTAAAAAAAAAAACATGTTAATCACCAATATATTTTAGGTCACATGTAAAAATCGCGGATGTAATTTGGAGACAAATCTCTCCCCATTGACACTTGCAGCAGAAGAGGACTAAACACTCTTTCATCAAAAGAACGATGCAACAACGCAAACCGAAATGGTCAAAATGGTCTTCCATTTTCCTAAGAATGAAAAAGTCTCTTATGGTCCTAATGAGAACCATATTTTAGGGTGTAGCCCTGCTCTTAATACTAATTAGCAGCAATGAAGCTCCAGCTCGACCACCACCCTAAGGACATCAAAGTCTTTAGAAACTGAATGGATAGATATGATATTCATATGCCATATGTAGGCCACACTTGATTCAGTTTTTCAATCAGCTTGTCATCTCTTAGCAAAAGTCACATGTGAGCATACAGCCAATCAAGAGTCTCAATGTTTACAGATCATATGCTTTACGTCCATATTTTTGCAAACTTATTTGTATATTCTATTTCACATTTGTGTCATGGCCTTTTTGATTCATGTTAGACATTTGTGTCTATGCTGACAGATATGCATACTTTTGACCTAGATATGGATTGAAGTCTGCATGTATTCGTATTTGTGTTCCAATAATAGCCCCCTATGTGTGTTTGTGATTTAAAAACATATTCTGATTTCCCTTCTCGATTGGATCCTATCCTACATCCAATATGGAAGAATCCTAAATAACACTATTGAGGCAATTCCTCCCACTTCTTACTTGTAAGGGAAAAGTGTTGACATCAGCGCCTCTGTTTCGTGCAAAGTGTGTGTGTGTGTGTGTGTGTGTGTGTGTGTGTGTGTGTGTGTGTGTGTGTGAAGGAGGGGGGTTGGTGGTCAGGGGAAACACACACATACACACACACTGTAGTAATCAATCATCTGTGCTGTGTCTCGCTCTCCCCCGCCTGGGCTGACAGGTCCTATTTGTTATACAGCATCCACAACGCTGCGCTGTGCTCGTCACTGGCCCAGGACCAGTGTGCACGCAACGTACACACACGCACACATGCGTGCGCGAACACACATGACCATCTACATGCACACGTGCATATGCACGCACACAGCGTCTTTGGTGTAAATATATTTTGTACCCTAGTGTAAAATTTGTGTATATGAGATTCACAGTCGTGTTTTAATTAATAGGAACATTATTTTAAATCAGTATACAGCATTTATTTGCATCTACTGCTGAACTTATATTGTTCATTATTATTATATATTTTTATTATATTGTCATATTGTAATTATATATAATATTGGCTCTTGCATATGTTCACTCTAAATAATTGTTGATGGAATATGGTTATCATGTTTTTTTTTTAAATAGAAACAAGCACTCATAATATATTGCATAGTTGATTCAGTATCTTATAAAGAGATGTTGATTTTTTGTGTAACTACTCACACTGGAAAGACAGAGATGAGTGTTTGAAAAAAAGACCGGACAAAATCTAATCTGGGAAAGCTTTAAGGAAAGAAAAGAAATAAAACAAAAAGGGAAAAACAAGTGAAAAAATGGTGTGTGTGTGTGTGTGTGTGTGTGTGTGTGTGTGTGTGTGTGTGCGCGCGAGTGTGTGGGTGTGTAGTCTTGCCACCCTCAGCGGTTTTCTGCACATTATTCTTGGTCATTTGATTTGAGAGGCTCTCAGGGTGAACCTGCAGATGCAAGCACTTTTGCAAAGGAGTAGCACACACATGCACACACCTACACACAGATAATTTTCCCGAAGCGGAATTTCTGACTGTCTTGTGAGAGTGTGCACATGTAGAGTATGCAGTGTGTGCATTCTTGCTCGCATACACTGTAATTACTTGCTTTACTTTCGTTTTTGGAGCTTTTTCGCTCATTATGGAGTCAACCTGAAAATTGTGCGTTATGTCTTCAGTGTTTCTTTGACATCCCCTACGATTGTTCATTCAGTTCCACCCTTTTGCTCAGCTGCTTGAGAAAAAGATGTCTTCCAACAGCACAGTGCAATTTAAAGTACAGCAGTACTTGAGAGCAGATAACCAGATTAGGGAGATGTACTGTATACAAACAGAATCATTAATGAAAGAGTTGTGGGATCAAATGGGAATGCATGTTTCACCGCATGTATGACGCCACATAACAATAAATTAAAGCCCACTCGTTCACCTCGTACGCTTGAAATAGATCTTTTTTGACAGTTCAATAAAGAATGAAGAAGAAAGAAAGAAAATGTCGCCGATTCTGTGTGGCATTCTGTGTAAGATGGCATTCCGTCTTCAGTTCTGAATGGTTGAATGCAGATCACCTTTTTTTCCATATTCTCTCAGGCCTAATGCAAAATATTGTGTTCATGGGATTTATGTAAATGTAAGTGAGCTGGTGTTGGTGATTTTTATTCAAATGATACTGTGTGGTTATACAGTACTACATTCGCATTAAAACAGTTGAATTGTGTTATTTATTTCCTGAGAGAGTGTGTGATCAATTTCTGGACTGTTATGTAAATGCTTATTGAGCCAGTTCAGATTCCATTAGCTGCGGTGATGTCTTGTCTTCATACAGTGTCTAAGTGAGGTGTTTCAGCTGATTTTTAATCAGTGAGGAAAATCATTTGAAATTGACCTCCGACTCTCTTTATCATTGGCAGGAAAAAATATGAATAAGACAATAAATATATTTAATATTTTCTGTCGGGGAAAACATATATAAGATGCAGATAAATGCTGTTGCTAAACTGAAATGCCCAAAAGAGAAAAAAAAAAGAATTGAATTGAGAACTACTTTAAAGTGCGACATGAAAACATCACAGCAAACCATAGCAAGTTCATACAATGCTGCTACAACCTGATTGGATACTGGTGTAGAACTTCAAGTGATCACCATTGAAGAGTCTAGTCTCAAATGTTTGGGTCCGTGTTGCACCCATTTAGGCGTTTCGGCGCACGGAATTGCCTCACCCCCGACTCATCTGACAATTTGATTATCTAAAGTAGTCTGTGCTTGGCATGGAAAGAGGCGCATGGTCATTTTTATGCATGGACAATGTTCCAGTTCAGTTCAGTTTTAGCCAGTTTTACACAGGCTAAAACAGTGCTTCTCAAATAGTGGGGCGCGCCGTCAAGGGGGGCGCGTTTGACCTCAGAGAACATGCTTTGTTATTTAGATTTTTTTCTGTCCTAGAATAAAGTGCAATTGCACCTCCACTACATTAGGGGGCAGTGACGCTCTCATTGACAGAGTGTGTGCAGGGAGCATTCACTCTGTGTTTTGTTTGCACTGAGCATGTGTGCTTTGCACACAGCACAGAGTATGAGTATGAAGGGCAGACACGAAGTCGACAGGCGGAGAGAGACGGAGAAAAGAGGTCCCCCGTAAGCTAAGACGAGGAAATATGATGAAGCGTATGTTGCGCTTGGCTTCACTGTGACGGTGGGAGACGAGGAAAGACCGGTGTACCTACTGTGTCTAAAAATGTTGGCAGCGGACAGCATGAAGCCAAATAAGTTAAGGTGTCACTATAAAGACGTTACACCCCAATCACGCAGATGAGCCGGTTGAGTTTTTTTCAGCAAAAACGTGCTGAATATTGCCAACCATCATCCTGTTTTGTGACTGCTACTTGTAGCCATTAATCCAGACATCATCTTTGATTAAAAAAAAAAATCAGCACAAATTAATTTATATATTTTTGTTTTGCAGGTTTTTATATTGTGCTCCTGAAGTAATGTTTTTGATCAGTTTGAATGCATTATTATTTATTGATTTTATGTAAATTTTTCAGTGATGGGTGGTTTGACATGGTCAGTCAAAAAATGTTTATAGTTTAATTAAGCATTTAATTTTATTTTTGAATTTCAGATGCACTTAAAATCTTTTCTCTTACAGTTACTAAAGCTATTTTTTGTTGTAAATTGGTCCATATTTCCATCCATCCATCCATTTTCCGAACCGCTTAATCCTCACTAGGGTCGCGGGGGGTGCTGGAGCCTATCCCAGCCCGTCTTCGGGCAGTCGGCAGGGGACACCCTGAATCGGTTGGGTTCATATTTCTTTCTTTTGTATTCTCTTATACGTTAATAAGGGTACAGTGTAATGAATATGTGTACTTATAATAGTTTTGTAGACAAATGATCCTATTGTTTGTCGCGCGGGGGTGGGGGGTGCGCGAGATGTTTTCTTCTTCCTGGGGGGGCGGGGTGAGGGGATGACAGAAAATAATTGAGAAGCACTGGGCTAAAAGGACATCACAGCAAACCATAGCAAGCTCACACAATGGTGCTTCAAGTTGATTGGATACTGGTGTAGAATTTCAAGTGATCACCACTGAATGATTTGAATTTTATTGCATTCATCATATACAGTACTACAGTCAACCCCTGCCACAATGATGCACCCCACATCTGTAATCCTGTTATTTCTATAATTTAACCCCAAATTACCCTTTCACACCCTTTCACAACATTCTCCACATTTGAAGAACGGATATGAATGGGCACGATATGGATTAATTGTCAAGCTCACATCTAAAGAAATTTAAAGGGACTTCTTTTTGTGCTAGGTGCAAGTCGAGCGCAAAGCGCAGTCGAACTGTACGCATGGGAGAAGTTTTCTTGATGATGTTTATCATCTGTTTAATTGATTTCTACATTGATTCAAAGAGATTGTCCCCTGATGGTGTCAAAAATACCATGACGTCCACCATGGACATCTGCGGATCCTCTGCTTGCGCCTCAATCTAATACACCAAAAGGGCATTTAACCACTCGCGCTGCAAAATAAACCTCCATTTAGTTTCTACGCTGAGCGCAGACAACTTTGGATTACCAAATTGTCGGATGAGTCGGGGGCTAGGCATTTCTGTGCGCCAAAACGCCTAAATGTTACAACTTTCTACTGCTCTGGAGACAATATGAAACAGCTCCTGAAAACTGTGGAGAATGAATTAAACAAATGAAAAAACTGGTTCGACAGGAATAAATTATCACTAAATTTGAAAAAATCAAAGTTAATTGTTTTTGGCACAAGACCAATTAAACACCAAGTTAAAATAAAGGTAAACTCAATTGAACTAGAACGAGTTTATGAAAATAAGTTTCTTGAATTAGTAATAGATACTAAACCAAACTCCGGCCCGTGGGCCGGGTCGAATTTCATCCGGCCCTCGGCCTCTGTCATAAAATCAGTGCCGTCTGGCCCGCAGGTTGTGTGCAATGGGACACGTGTCGCACGGAATGAGATCTCGTAGACTGGTGAGTGATGTCTCATAGAGTGGTGCTTCCCTCTAGTGGCTAAATGAGTATTATCATTCACTAAATGAGTACTGTAATAGCATTTACTAACTGCTATTACTCATGTAGCCACTAGAAGGCAGTAGCACTCTACAAGACATCACCCACGAGTCTACGAGAAATCACTCCGTGCACATATTGACCTCCCAGTTTTCTAAAATGGCGACAATCAACAGAAAAAGGAAAGTTGACTGCGAGGGACGACGATTCAAGGATGAATGGAAATTGGACTATTTCTTCACTGAAATACGAAACAACTGTGTCTGCCTCATTTGCCAAGAGACAGTGGCTGTTTTTAAAGATTATAATGTCAAGCGACATTATCAAACAAGACACGCTGACATGTACGACGTGATTACAGGCAAGGAACGCACAGAGAAATTGAAGCAGCTTGAAGCTTGTTTAATCTCACAGCAGCAGTATTTCGCAAGAGCCCGAGAGTCAAACGAGAATGCCACAGCGGCGAGTTATGCAGTAGCAACGCTGATCGCAAAGCATTCCAAACCTTTCAACAAAGGTGAATTTATCAAAGACTGCATGATGACGATGGTGAAGAAAATATGTCCTGAGAAGCAGCAAGAGTTTGCCAAAGTCTGCCTGGCATGTAACACTGTGGCACGCAGGATTGAAGAACTCTCAGCGGACATCATAAGACAATTGGGAGACAGAGGAAAAGAGTTAGATTTTTTTTCGTTGGCTTGCGACGAAAGCATAGACGCCTCGGACACTGCTCAGTCACTTGTTTTTCTGAGGGGAGTGGACAATGAAATGAACGTGACTGAAGAACTACTGGACCTCCAGAGCCTGAAAACCCAAACAAGAGGAACGGACATACTCTCTTCTGTTTGCACTGCCGTGCATGACATGAATGATTTTACCACATAAAATCTGGCCCCCTTGGCAAAAGGTTTGGACACCCCTGTACTAAACTATCCTGGAAGCCACACATAGACAACATTAAAAGAAAAATATCTAAAACTATAGGGATCCTCCACAAAACTAAGGATGTGTTGAATAAGTGATCTTTGTACACATTATACTACTCATTATTACTTGCATATATGACCTACTGTGTGGAAATATGGGGAAACGCCTGTAAAACAAACACTCCCTGTTTTAAAACTACAAAAAAAAGAGCAATCAGGATAATCAATACTGTCGATCTAAATATACAGAACCCACGAATCCACTATTCATCAAATTAAACACAATGAAATTCTATGACCTGGTTGACTTCAAAATCGCCCAATTAATGTACAAAGCACATATTAACCTCCTTTGCCAAAACATCCAGAAGCTTTTTGAAATTAGAGAAAGTTGTTATAATTTAAGGGGTACTAACCATTACAAAAAATCCAAAACAAGAACAAATATCAAGTTAAGGAGTGTATCAGTAATAGGTGTCAATCTGTGGAATAGTTTCGAAACGGACCTGAAAATGAGCAAATCGATTGTTGAGTTCAAAAACAAATTCAAAAGATTAATACAAAAAAACTACACAAATCAGATTTAAGCTGATAAATTTGATATATTTACAAAATATAATAAAGCATCAGAATTACATTGATCAACTTATTAAATGTATTAATGAAATGCAGTATTTATTATGAATATGAGAAAATTGACATATAAATGTGCAAGAATGAGAGTTGTATAAATAGATAAGTACAGTACACATAAAGCACTTAATGGGATGTAGATTTTTTCCTTTTCTTTTTTTGTATTGAAAAAAGATCAATTCATATATTACTACATAACAAGGGGTAGGACTAGATAAGTTTTTTACTTCTTCCTACTCCTTTGAACATAAAACTGTGATCATGACTGTTTTTCTTTTCCTTTTTACAATGTTTACTTACCTTCACTTTTGTCAATTTATTATTGTATTGTATGATTTATATGTTCAATAACAAACAAACAGACAAATGTGCTAAACATGGGTCCAAACATGTGAGATTAGACTGGAACAAACAATTAGGGCTGGAACAAAAATGAAATGATGTAGTGATTTTACGCAGCCTTAACAAAATAGGCCCCACAGAGTTTGAAGTCATACTGTAGCATAGTCTCAGACTTAGATTTTACAAAGACTGTGAATTTTGTGGGGTCACTATGTAAGACTACAACGAGATTCTTTAGGCATTTGCCATTTTCCCCCCACAATGTAAGGTTTTTGCATCATGACAAAGTTGCATTTTCACTGGTGTTTCCCCTTTATCTATGCCGCTCTCATAATTGTTTGCAAAGTTTCCAGTTTTGTTCGACCTCATCCACTGGTCGTTGGTTGTGTCACATCCCCACAAAGGCTGAAAGACTTGTAATAACATTATATATTGATCAGGGTTCCCACTCTCACACTTGCTTTTTATTTATGGACCTTTTAAGGATGTTTGAGGGCTAATTTAGCCATTTTTAAGGATTTTTTCTTCATTCAGCAGGGTATTCACGGTGGATTTAATGCCCGCTCAGCAATATGCGGGCTGAACAGAAAGCCACATATCACTGAGCTGGTGTTCAAATCATTGCTACCAAAGGAAGGGCACATTTTTTCTTTAGGGGCAATCAGCTAACCTTTTATTTGACAGACTGCAGGTCAAATTTTAATTTTCCTACCTGTATGAGACATTGAACCCCCCCCCCCCCCCTTTCCCCGACAGTTGGGTACCCGGCGGCTGGGTGGGTAAGGTTCCGAGGGCGGGTGGGTCGCAATGGCACCGGCGGGGAGAGGTCCCCGATGCCGGCCGCGGCTCGGCCAGAAATAGAGTTGGGTAGACACGGTGGATGAACGTCGGGAGAGTGGGCGGTCGGGGAAAGGAACGGGCGCCTGACAGCGGGGGGACGGGCGCGATGCAGACCGACCAACCCACTGGCGGGCCAGTGACATCCCCGCCGCCGTCCCACCGCACCGCGACCGCCGCCGTTTTTCCCGCTCCGGATTCTGGGGGACAGGGCGTGGGGTGTGCCGGCGCCGCCGCCGACAGCCTCCAGATCCCCTTCGCCCTCGCCGTTCGAGATCGCGCGCTGGCCGCTCTCCGGTAATAATCCTTCCACAGGTTCACCTACGGAAACCTTGTTACGACTTTTACTTCCTCTCGATAGACAAGTTTGATCGTCTTCTCGGCGCGCCAGTGGCGCCGCTGCCTGCCCCAGCGGTGCCCATCCGAGGACCTCACTAAATCATCCAATCGGTAGTAGCGACGGGCGGTGTGTACAAAGCATGGCGTCGATCTATTGTTGTTACCCGAAATGACCCGAAGTGATCACGTGATCATCATCGGAACTGATCGGAGACGGCGGAAAAAGCAGAGCGGGAACCAGGAATGCATTTCGCCCGACAGTACTTGGAAGGATTGGGAAATGACATCCACAAATGAAATGAACATCACAGGTTAATTTTTAAGGATTTTTGGTGATTTTAGAAGCTTTCCCTGAAATTTAAGGACAATTAAGAACATAATTTTACAACTTATTTTATTATGGATTTTTATGAACTTTAAGGACCCGTACGAACCCTGTTATTGTCATAAGGACACTGGTGGTTAAAATAAAGGGGTTTAAGAAATGGCAAATCGGTGTGCTTTCGGCCCAATGTTGAACAGAGAGTGCCATCTAGAGAAGTAAAAAATAAAATAAAATACACCAGCTGTTTTATGAAGCAAATTTGAAGTTTCATCATAGGCACGGCAGCTTTAGTGAGGCATATCCCGTCCACACTAGACGAGACAGGCCCCAACACCAAAATGAAAATCCGCCCGTTTTTATGCCGGGTGCACGGCTGCCTGCCTACTAAAATTGGGCCATGCATACAGTAAATGTTGTCATTTTTGTCATTCGGTTCGGCAGTTTATGGTACTATGTGCCCCCCTTCCCCCATAAGCGCTGATGAAAAAAATGTGGCCATCTCCATTGTTTAAGTTGCTTATCCCTGGCCAAGTTAGTTCCAAGCAGAATCAATCAATAAATTAATGATACTGTTTTGGGCCAGCATTTAACAATTACACAATCTGACTGACAGAAATGCTAGCTACTAGTTAGACATCACAAAAACAGGAGTGGATGGAAACATAACATTTAGCTCAATGAAAGAGGCAGAGAAAGGCTGGAGAAAGGGCGACAACCACATGTTAATGATGTTAACGATTGGCTTTAATCAGGCTCAGCCATGTAGCAAATAGTGGGGAAGAAGTGTGTGTAGATCTCAATTAATATTCAATTGTGCGTGTGTGTGTATTTCTGATGCCGGAGTGAGTGAGGATGAATTAATAATTTGATGAGGGATGAAAGAGTTGGAGTGGCTGGCTCTGCTCCCCATCTGTCTTCACTTCTGTCGCTTTAGAACACACACACTTCCACTGTGTGTGTGTGTGTGTGTGTGTGTGTGTGTGAATGTGTGTGTGTGTGTGTGTGCACACGCGCGTGTCCATTAACAAGTTAAAATTCCATATTGCAGTTCGACAAACAGAAAAGCTTTCATTTTATGTGCAAAGATGGTCCCCTATACTATGTGTGTGTGTGTGTGTGTATTATATATATTAAAAAAAAAATCCTCATCTCACCCCTCGGGTGGTGCCCGTCCCTCATTCAGCTCGGGTCCTCTACCAGAGGCCAGGAAGCTTGAGGGTTCTGCGCAATATCCTTGCTGTTCCCAGCACTGCACATTTCTGGACTGAGATGTCCGATGTTGTTCCCGGGATCTGTTGCAACCACTCATCTAGTTTGGGGGTCACTGCCCCGAGTGCTCCGACCACCACAGGCACGACTGTCACCTTTACCTTCCAGGCTCTCTCCAGCTCCTCTCTGAGCCCTTGGTATTTCTCGAGTTTCTCGTTTTCCTTCTTTCTGATGTTTCCATCACTTGGGACCGCTACATCCACTACAACGGCTTTCCTCTGATTTTTTCTATGATCACGATATCTGGTTGGTTCGCCATTACCATCTTGTCAGTCTGGATCTGGAAGTCCCACAGGATCTTCGCTCTGTCATTCTCCACCACCTTCTGAGGTGTTTCCCATTTTGATCTTGGGGTTTCCAGTCCATACTCCGAACAGATGTTTCGGTAGACTATGCCAGCCACCTGGTTATGGCGTTCCATGTAGGCTTTCCCTGCCAGCATCTTACACCTTGCAGTTATGTGTTGGATCTTCTCAGGTGCCTCTTTGCGTAACCTACACCTTGGGTCTTGTCTGGTGTGGTATTTCTGGGCCTCAATGGCTCTGGTGGTCAGGGCCTGCTCCTGAGCAGCCAGGATGAGTGCCTCTGTGCTGTCCTTCAGGCCAGCCCTCTCTAGCCACTGATAGGACTTCTTGAGATCAGCCACTTCAGTTATGGTCCGCTGGTTCATCCCGTGTAGGGGCTTGTCCTCCCATGACGGTCCCTCTTCCAGCGCCTCATTCTCTGTTCCCCATTCTCTGAGTACGTCATCCGTTGGAGCCTTCTCCTTGATGTTTTCATGGAGCTTGGATGTTTCATCTTGGACAGTGGCTCCCACACTCACTCGTCCCCGGCCTCCTTCCTTTCGGCTTGCGTACAGTCTCAGGGTGCTGGATTTGGGATGGAACCCCCCATCATGGTTAGGAGCTTTCGGGTCTTAACGTCCGTGGTCTGAATCTCTTCCTTTGGCCACCTAATTATTCCTGCAGGGTATCTGATCACTGGCAGGGCATGGCTGTTTATTGCCCGGGTCTTATTCTTGACATTGAGCTGGCTTCTTAGGACTTGCCTCACTCGCTGGGGGTATTTGGCCGTAGCCGCTTTCCTTGTTGCCAGTTCGAGGTTGCCATTGGCTTGTGGTATACCGAGGTACTTGTAGCTGTCCTCAATGTCTGCTATTGTTCCTTCAGGGAGTGAGACCCCTTCAGTGCGGACGACCTTTCCTCTCTTAGTCACCATCCGACTACATTTCTCAAGCCCGAATGACATCCCGAAGTCGCTGCTGTAGATCCTGGTTGTGTGGATCAGGGAGTCTATGTCCCTTTCGCTCTTAGCATACAGCTTTATGTCATCCATGTCGAGGAGGTGACTGATCGTACCTCCATTTCTGAGGCGGTATCCATAGCCTGTCTTGGTGATTACTTGGCTTAGGGGGTTCAGTCCTATGCAGAACAGCAGTGGGGAGAGTGCATCACCTTGGTATATGCCACATTTGACGGACACTTGGGTAAGTGGCTTGCCATTGGTTTCAAGTGTGGTTTTCCACATCCTCATCGAGTTCGCAACGAAGGCTCTTAGGGTCCTGTTCACCTTATACAACTCCAAGCATTCAGTGATCCATGTATGTGGCATCGAGTCATAGGCTTTCTTGTAATCAATCCAGCTGTGCACAGGTTGGTATGTCGGGATAAGCGGCTGGATAGCTCAGTTGGTAAGGCATCGGTTTGGCAACGGGAGACGGTGGTTCGAATCCCGCTTGGGGCAAAAAATGAGCACATAACACCATCCAGTGTGGGTCCTTGGGCAAGATCCTTCACGCTAATGCCTACCTCATACAATGATGAGAGACAGTAAAATGAATGACATGCCGGCTCAGACGTCGCCCGGCCAAACAAGGTCTGCGTCAGGTGCTAGGGAACCAGAGCACCTTGATGAAAAATGGGCTACTGGAACAAAGCGGAGATGGGCGAGATGCGATAACATGGCTCAGTTGGAATGCTACTACTCAAGCAACCCTAGTCAGAGGGGTTACATGCAAAGAATGTGGGCTAAATGGTTACTTCGAAACCCACAGTCACGGTTGACCACGAAACAACTAGTAGCTCAGTGTTACAACATCCACAAACGGCAACTGCTGTCACAACTTGAGATTGATGAGGTACAACGCAGGTTCCATGGTGAAAGGCCCCAGGCTGCCAGATCAGAGGAGGAGGTCATACCAGAGATTGGGATGCAAGCCCCAATGAATGCAGATGATGAGATTGGGAGGCCAGCCCCAATGAATGAAATGCTGAGCGAGGCAGCAACTGCCCTGAAAGCTAAGATCATGGCGAGAATGAAAGCTGGGCAACCTAGAAACCGATTACAACGCCTATGTGAAGTACCACCTGAAAGTCTCATGGAAAGTGTGAATGCAGCACTGAGGGCGATCCCTACCGTAACGATCACGGAAACCAATGAGCTTGAACTTGAGATGCTTGGCTATAAGAGCAACCATGGAAGCCATGAGATATGTTACCCACCATGGAAAAGACAGTTGGAGGCTAAGATCAAGGCGGCTCGGAAAGATGTGAGTCAATTGACGGAGGCCCAGAGAGGTGTGATGAAAAGGCCGATACCCGAGAGGTACATCCAGATGACCATACCTGAAGCACTCGAAACTGCCAAACAAAGGCTCCAAGCCTTGTCCAGCCGCCTAAAGCGGTACACGAAAGAGAATGAGGCCAGACGAATAAACAGGCTGTTTGCAACACAACCTGCGAAAGTGTATGCTCAGTGGCAGGGTCTTAACAACAGAGCTGACCCACCAAGACTGGAAACTGAAAGGTACTGGAAAGGCATATGGGAGAAGGAGGTTGCACATAACAGCAGTGCACAATGGCTGGTGACCCTGAGAGAGGAGCACAGCAACCTCCCTGAACAGAACCCAGTTACCATAACAGTGGCAGACATACAGGAAAGAGTCTCAGATATGAAGAACTGGACAGCACCAGGCCCGGACATGGTCCACACCTACTGGCTAAAGAAACTCACAGCACTCCATGAGCGCCTAGCAGCACAAATGAACCAGCTGCTGAGGGATGGGACTCACCCAGGATGGCTAACCGAAGGGCAAACGATCCTGATCATGAAGGATCCCTCAAAGTCCCATCCAGATCCAGACTGACAAGATGGTAATGGCGAACCAACCAGATATCGTGATCATAGAGTCCCATCCAACTATCGGCCAATAACCTGTCTCTCCACAACATGGAAGCTCATGTCAGGCATCATTGCGGCTAAGATAAGTGGACACATGGATCAATACGTGAGCGAAGCACAGAAGGGCATTGGTAGAGATACCAGAGGAGCCAAACATCAGCTCCTGGTTGACAGAACAGTCGCACAAGACTGCAGGTCCCGACGTACCAACCTGTGCACAGCCTGGATTGATTACAAGAAAGCCTATGACTCGATGCCACATACATGGATCACTGAATTCTTGGAGTTGTATAAGGTGAACAGGACCCTAAGAGCCTTCGTTGCGAACTCGATGAGGATGTGGAAAACCACACTTGAAGCCAATGGCAAGCCACTTACCCAAGTGTCCGTCAAATGTGGCATATACCAAGGTGATGCACTCTCCCCACTGCTGTTCTGCATAGGACTGAACCCCCTAAGCCAAGTAATCACCAAGACAGGCTATGGATACCGCCTCAGAAATGGAGCTACGATCAGTCACCTCCTCTACATGGATGACATAAAGCTGTATGCTAAGAGCGAAAGGGACATAGACTCCCTGATCCACACAACCAGGATCTACAGCAGCGACATCGGGATGTCATTCGGGCTTGAGAAATGTAGTCGGATGGTGACTAAGAGAGGAAAGGTAGTCCGCACTGAAGGGGTCTCACTCCCTGAAGGAACAATAGCAGACATTGAGGACAGCTACAAGTACCTCGGTATACCACAAGCCAATGGCAACCTCGAACTGGCAACAAGGAAAGCGGCTACGGCCAAATACCTCCATCGAGTGAGGCAAGTCCTAAGAAGCCAGCTCAATGGCAAGAATAAGACCCGGGCAATAAACAGCTATGCCCTGCCAGTGATCAGATACCCTGCAGGAATAATAAGGTGGCCAAAGGAAGAGATTCAGACCACGGACGTTAAGACCCGAAAGCTCCTAACCATGCATGGAGGGTTCCATCCCAAATCCAGCACCCTGAGACTGTACGCAAGCCAAAAGGAAGGAGGCCGTGGACTAGTGAGTGTGAGAGCCACTGTCCAGGATGAAACATCCAAGCTCCATGAATACATCAAGGAGAAGGCTCCAACGGATGACGTACTCAGAGAATGTCTCAGACAATGGGGAACAGAAGATGAGGCGATGGAAGAGGGACCATCATGGGAGGACAAGCCCCTACACGGGATGTACCACCGGACCATAACTGAAGTGGCCGATCTCAAGAAGTCCTATCAGTGGCTAGAGAGGGCTGGCCTGAAGGACAGCACAGAGGCACTCATCCTGGCTGCTCAGAAGCAGGCCCTGAGCACCAGAGCCATTGAGGCCCAGATATACCACACCAGACAAGACCCAAGGTGTAGGTTGTGCAAAGAGGCACCTGAGATGATCCAACACATAACTGCAGGGTGTAAGATGCTGGCAGGGAAAGCCTACATGGAACGCCATAACCAGGTGGCTGGCATAGTCTACCGAAACATCTGTGCGGAGTATGACCTGGAAACCCCAAGGTCAAAATGGGAAACACCTCCGAAGGTGGTGGAGAATGACAGAGCGAAGATCCTGTGGGACTTCCAGATCCAAACTGACAAGATGGTAATGGCGAACCAACCAGATATCGTGATCATAGATAAAGGGCAGAGGAAAGCCGTTGTAGTGGATGTAGCGGTCCCAAGTGATGGAAACATCAGAAAGAAGGAACATGAGAAACTCGAGAAATACCAAGGGCTCAGAGAGGAGCTGGAGAGAGCCTGGAAGGTAAAGGTGACAGTCGTGCCTGTGGTGGTCGGAGCACTCGGGGCAGTGACCCCCAAACTAGATGAGTGGTTGCAACAGATCCCGGGAACAACATCGGACATCTCAGTCCAGAAATGTGCAGTGCTGGGAACAGCAAGGATACTGCGCAGAACCCTCAAGCTTCCTGGCCTCTGGTAGAGGACCCGAGTTGAATGAGGGACGGACACCACCCGAGGGGGGGTGAGACGAGGATTTTTTTTTATTTATATTAGACCGGATATATATAATATATTTTAGAACTGTCAGTTTAGCGCATTATTATCAGCATTAATTATATGAATTTTAACGTGATTAAATTTTTTCTCGCGAGATTCATGCGGCAACACGTCACAGCGGATGTTACGTTGCTCTTTAAATAAACCGGGAAACAAAACAACAAGCGCGCTGCAGAAGTCCACACCCATGTCTGTTTTGCCAGCGCGAGTCACCGAAAACAGACACTTAAAGTGTTTATGAATGGAAAGTTTACTTTTAAAAAGTTGCCAGATAGTTCCAATGACAAGACCAAAGTTACCTGTATGTTTTGCAGTCGTAAACTGAGCTATCATCACAGCACGTCGAGTCTGAAATACCACTTGATGGCCAAGCACACAGCTGGTGTGAGTACTCCTTCCCCTCGTCTAAGACAGACAGCTATGGATCATTTCAAAACAAAGACAATGGATAACACCACGAAGAACAAATTTGCTGAAGCCATAGCTAAAGGTATGGCTACTGCATGCAAGTCTGTTAACATTGTCCACAGCTCGACTAAGCTGAAATCATTCGCATTGCATCTCACGACTCCACTACGGATTGCCAGCGAGAGCCTCCATTACAAGCTATGCACAGAAATTGTAGGAAGCGGAGATGGCACTGTTTCGGGAGAGAAATAAGAGACTAGGTTGATGAGCCTCTGGTGAATAAAGAGCAGGTAGTCTGTTGAATACGATGTATGCCACAGACACGATTGTTACTTGTTTTGAACTATTTCGTGTGGAAGGTTACCATGTTCCATGTCCATATAAATAAAGGGGGTGGAGCTTCTCTGTGTTCGTCTGACAGTGACGGTGCGCTGAGGCACGTCGAGAGGTCAGCGGCGCGGTGGTCGCGACCACACTGAAAATAAGAAAACGTCTCCAGTGTTGTTTCGAACCAAGTGTAGTCATCCAAAATGATGTCTACACGAAACCAAAGTGAGACTTCCGCGCAAGAAGGACCAACAGAATCAACATAGCCTGACTGCTGTGTTCAAAGCAAAGTTGAAAAAAACGAAGTATGCAACCATGCCTTAAATCCACTGTTGGCTGAGTACTAGTTTACTTTAGATTTATAATTTTATATTGCTCTGTTTTGATTTCCTAAAAAGAGCTGATAAATGAGGTGTTGTGTGACAAAATATTTTTTTCACTGTTGTTGATAGACAGTACTATTGTGTGAGAGATTATGTGTGCATATCTCCTCCAAGTGAAAATTTTTCATGTAAAATTGAAAATTTAAATTGTTGTTTCAGTAAATATTTGCATTTTGCACATACAAAACTGATCCATGATTCCATGTTGATGAGAGCATTAAAACAGGAAAAAATAGGACAAAAAATATAAAAGGAAATTTAGAAACGATAAAAAATGTGCATAATCACGATTAATTATTAGTTATTTTGAGTTTATTATGACAGTTGCGTTTTTAATTAGATTAAATATTTTAATTGTTTGACAGCTCTAATTTATATATATATATATAACAGGTGCTGTTCCCAGCACTGCGCTTTTCTGGAGTGAGATGTCCGATGGTCCCGGAATATGTTGCAACCACTCATCTAGTTGGGGGATGGTGATACATATACAGTACACACAGTGGCGGACCGTGCATTTCAACCTTTGGCCTTCAGTGACGTCACATACATTAACACAATATAGGCTCGTCAAGCAGCACTTAATTTCAGGAGCATTTAAAACCATCAAGTATGCATTCACAATTAAGAGCAGGAAACTACATTTACAGATATTGTCAAAAATAAAAAGATGATTTAAAAAAACTAAATAAAATGCCACCAAAAATTACACTGTGTGATCTTAAACAAGTCTGTCCAATAAATTGCGCAATGTCGCAGTTTCATATAAGACACCAACCACACAATAACAAAACAAACTATTCTTTGAAAATCAAGTTAACAGATCATTTGCATTTTGAGAATAGGCTATGCAAAAGCAAATAACTGAAAATGTTGAGCAGCTGAGATTGAACAAACTTTAGTACACGAAGGTGACTACAAAGCGCCATTATAAATTGCAGGTGAACAGATTTATTTGATACATTTTTGTATCTTTATTTTATTTCATTCCCATTAATTTGATCCAAACGTAATAGAATGACAAGAAGAAATGTAAAATAAAATTCATTTACTCACCAATGTAGTGCCTGTTAACTGAGCTGCAGATCTACGCGAGTGTCCCCAAACGTTTTTAAACGCACCGTAGCTTGTAAGTGCCCAGCCGTGCTCTGATGTTTCCTTGCTGCCTTGGTAAAACAATTTAAATTGGTAAATCCAGTGTGGCTCCAAACACCAAATCGGTCGGTTGCAAGCAATAGGCATTCCCAGCAGTACAATTTGCAGCGTTTCTCAGAAGCTGTGAGCCACGGGTACTGTTCATATTGCTCGTCTGAAAATGACGGACAAACCCTTTTCCTTGCTGGGACAGGATAACTCGCGCAGGAGTTGGACGACCTCTTTGCACAATATCCAGCTTTTCGTGGAAGGTCCGTCTTGAAAATTGTGTGGAAAGTAGTTCTGCAACCAGATCAACGTCTTCTCCTTCGGCCATTTTGGGTGAAAATGCAGTGATAGCTCCCTCTAGCAGACACTAATCCAATCATCGAACGCGCACGTCCAGTCTCGACGTAAGCCCTTCTAGCTGGCCCTGGTCCGCACACTCGTGATCTGATTGGCTATTGCAGGCTGACTGTGCCGGTTCACTTACAGTGCACACATTTACCTGGCAACACAAGCTAGCTGAAATATGATTGATTAAAAACTCTACCATAATAAATAAGTTATTTATCGAGTGGCTTTCAATGTTATTTAAATAACATTGAAAGCTACTCGACTTAGTGGAAATAATGTGACATAAAGAATACAGAGAATAATTTTGTTTACATATTTATGAAAATAAAATAAATTAAATGTATGTTATTCTCAGAAAAGTAAATTTATTAAATTTACTTTTCTGAGAATGTTTAGGCCAGCAGAGAAGGCCTTGCAGGCCTTGACGGAACGCCACTGAGTACGCACACATATATATATGTATATACTGTATATATCCACCCATCCATTTTCTGACCGGCTTATCCTCACAAATGTTTGCGGGGTGTGCTGGAGCCTATCCGAGCTGTCTTCGGGTAGGCGGGGAACACCCTGAACCGGTTGCCAGCCAATCGCAGGGCATGCAGTGAAGAACAATGATCCACTCTCACCCTCACACCCAGGGACAATTTTGAGTGTTCAATCAGCCTGCCATGCATGCTTTTGGAAAGTGGGAGGAAACCGGAGTACCCGGAGAAAATCCACGCAGGCCCGGGGAGAACATGCAAACTCCACACAGGAAGGCCGGAATGTATACATCTATGTATACACTCCGCATTGTTAAACTGTTTTATCACGTTTCATGGTAATACATTGTTTATTGTCACTCACCTTAATCCAGCTGCCTGTGTCAATAATGACTTGTGTAAAGGTGCTCCAGTTAATAGACAACTAATCCACTATGAAATTAACTAATAATAATTTTTGATCGTCGGTTCGTGTTATCGATCTAAATACCCTTTATTTTAATGCAAAATTGGGCAGCTCAGTGTTTGAGTGGTTAGCACATCGGCCTCACAGTGCAGAGGTATCAGGTTCAATTCCAGCTCCGGCCTTCCTGTGTGGAGTTTCGATATTCTCCCTGTGCCTGCATGGGTTTTCTCCAGGTACTCCGGTTTCCTCCCACATTCCAAAGACATGCATTGCAGGTTAAAGGAACACTCAAAATTGTCCCCATGTGTGAGTGTGAACATGAATGATTGTTCGTCTTTGTGTGCCCTGCGATTGGCTGGCAACCCATTCAGGGTGTACTTTTTTTTTTATCCGATTCATCAATGAATTGTCAAAGTCATCAACAGATAAATTGATTATTAAAGTATCCGTTGATTGTAGCCCTAGACTCGAGTTTTAATAAGCTTTATTTTTAACATTTTTAAGCTTTATTTTCAACACTTATGGCCACAGTTATGTTACATTACTCTGCTTGTATATAAAAAACAAATCTTTAGTGTCAAGCTGTTCTCCTGTACCACACAATAAAAATGGTAAAATGTCATTTGTTTTTCTCTCTGCTGGCCATAATGGACCTGTTTGACCTCCAAAAAAAGGTAAGAACTTGTCATCATTATTCCTTGCTTTTGTTTTTTTTTCTTCTGCAGAGGGGCGAGTGTGAAATCTTACTTCCTCTTCTTAAAAAAAAGGGACTACGAAGATATTAATGGATCAATGGCCTTAGACCTGCCTGAAGACTAACTACATTACAAAAGTCCTGTTTTAGATACAAATATGACCCAGAACATTTCTGTGATGAAAATGCGATGGCAGGTTTTATTTAATCCAAACCGAAAATATCAGGGAAGTGAACGGTGAAAAAGAAATGCGATTCCATCCAGAAAACAATATTCATTTATATTTACATAGATTATCCCCATGTACATATTGAGAGAGGCAGCGGTGAGGGGCTTGTGAAACTCTTTGCCGTATAATGTATCCAGTAGTTAAATGACTATTCAGAAACAGCAGGAAAGGCACATGATGGACTCTTGTACCTTGAACCAATCAATGTTGTGTATTGGACATAAAAGACAGCAGCTTCACTTTCGAGAATTGTCCAATTAACCCATCCATCCATCATCTACACCACGTGTCGTGCGCAGGGTCACAGAGGGGCTGGAGCTGATCCCAGCTGACTAAGGGTGAAAGGCAGACAGCTCTCCAGTCGATCACGGAGACAGACAAGCATTCACACTCGCATTCACGCTGACAAGCAATTTAGAGTCTTCAATTAACCTAACATACATGATTTTGGAAGCCGGAAAACCCAAAGGGAAGTCATGCAAACTCAGCAAAGAAAAGCTCCAGATTGCCAGCTCATTTATTCCTTCCTATTGTGTGGCAACAATGTCGAGTTCACGTAGACCATAAAATCTAAACACAAAAACTGTCTGCCAAAAGACAAGGAAGGCTCTCCCCACTTAATCATCTATGAATTAAGTAACTTTCATTTCTAAACATTTTGATTTATATGGCATAAAATACAACAACAAGAAAATCCACATACATATCTTTGTTTCAAGAATAACAGGTTAACCTTTTGAACTAACAGTGCAACATCAAATGTGGAACACCAGCAAACACCTTAACTTTCATAATACAGACTCATTAACACATTTCAAATCCAGCCTCAAAACACATCTGTTTAGACAAGCCTATTCACTCGGACCATAAAGCCATTATTTTTATTTATTTATTTTTTGCCCATATGTCTGGCTGTGTGGCCCAATGCATCGCAATCAAAGGGAATGATGCAAACGGGATTCATCAAAAATTCAAGTTTTACATAAATGACTGATACTGGCTAGGACAGTTTGATTTATTGGCGCAAGGGTTCTCATACTTTAATATTCGGTTTTGATAATATGTCAGAATGTGATTTATGAAATGTAAAGGACTTTCCAAGCTTTGGCTCTCAGAATAGAAACGTTTCAAATCACAGGTGTCAAACTCTGTTGAATTTGAATTTTCACATTATTGAAACAAATTGAATGCTACAATAAGAATGCATGGATGTGAATGATATTGTATCCGCTTCATCATCAAATCAGTCAGTTCAGTCTGTCAAGTGGGTTGCCTGCAGGGAGGGATTTTTGAAGTCCAACAGGTGTCAGTGGTCAGTGACACAGTATCAACACAGTATCAACACAGTGTGTCATTGTGTCATCACGCTTCATGAGGCCTCATGGACCCATTACTAGTATTTACCAAAATTACAAACAGGAGTACACTGTAAAAAACTCACTCAAATACTCAAAGTCCAGAAAAACACAGGAACCAAAGTAAACTAGTGATGGGTCCAGCAACACCAATGCATTGACGCATTATTATATGAGAAGTGCTTTATGAACGTTTGTACTGTATGTCATACTCCAATTGATTGAGAGGTCCCGCCTATATGGGGGAGTTCCAGAAAGTGACTGCGAGTGAGCACACCGCATGTTTGATGACTCTGCCACGTTGTTATGAAAAAATCACACGAAAAGTAAACCTTGTCTGCTGACCATCATTACATCGGCTAGGCTAGCTTAGCTGTTGTCCTAGTTCAAAGCTGAATATGTGGTGTGGGTGGCGTCGGCGCCGTGAGTACGTGCTCGCGCTCACGCGCGCACAGCAGAGAGCAGCGGACTATCAACTGCTGAGACGCGCTTCACTCGAGTGACGTTGCTACAGTACGTGCATATTATGGAGCAGCTTCCGGACAAATACAAATTGTCCGCCGTGTAGAGCCATTTTGATCTCCTTTTGGAGAATAAGGTATTTATTAAAATCTCCTTGTCTCTCCAAGTGCCTCTCGGATTTTTGACATGTCTTATTCCATTGTGTGTGTGTGTGTTCTCCACAACAGGGGAAATAGCATGCATTAAACGCAACAGACTGAAATTTAAAACACTGGAGCATCTTATTTTTCTAAATCAAAATTTGTGAAGACAAAGCCCACAAGCATCCTCATTCACATGATTTTCACATTATTGAAACACATTGAATGATACAATATGAATGCATGGATGTGAATGATATTGTCAAGGGTCAAGGTCATCTTTATTGTCAAATATGCTTTATGTATGACATGCAGCATAGATGAAATTTCTTCCTCTCAATCCTCAGTGCAAATATGCATGCAAACATGCTGTGCATTAAACACACACAGCTAAGAAAGGATAGCAGCTACACTGTATAAAAAAGACATAATATGTAATATGTACAGTATAAACAGTATAGACGATATAAACAATATAAATAGCATAAACAACAACATAAACAATGGCACTTGTGACTATTTTGGGTAAAGTGAGGTAGTGCATTGTATACACTTCATCATCAAATCAGTCAGTTCAGTCTGTCAAGTGGGTTGGCTGCAGGTATTTTGAAGGTCCAGCAGGTGCCAGTGGTCAGCAACATAGTATCAACACAGTGTGTCAGTGTGTCGACACGCTTCATGAGGCCTCATAGGTTTTAAACAAAACCTATGACAGAAAACAAAAACGTGACAGGAGCACACTGAAACTCACAGCTCACATACAGTGATCAAACAAAGACTGCCAGAACCCAGAGAACGAAATAGAAGCAAAGTGACGAGACAACATGAAACACCTGGACAAGACACAAAGGGTTGAGGGAGCTGATTGGTTCAACACAAGGGACACGAATGATGAGAACAGGGGAACAAGTGCAGGCAAAAAGGGCAAAAAACCAAGTGTAACCTAAACATAACAATAAAAGCTTGCAGAATACAGATTTTAACAAGCGTTGATTTCATAGGTCTGCCTTTTGAGAAAAAAATTCCACCTGATTATGAAACTAACACTGAATTCATAAATATTACTCAGTATATTACTTTATTGCATATTATTGATTTTATTATTATTATTATTATTTTAAAAATCTGGGCAATTCAGGGCATATTCAGAATCAGTGCAAAAAATACTATCTAAATAAATTAATCTAAATAACTTTACTTGCATCTAAAATTTAAAAAAATCATAAAACTGCGGTGACCAGTTTTATTCGAAGGCAAACTATTAAAAATAAATAAATCAATCAATCTATACTGGACAGTCAAACCTTTAAAAGGGGTGCCCATTACATCGATCCTGCTCCACCCGTAGATCTAGGACTGGTCCCAAGTAGATCCGAGGGTTGTAGCGGAGAAAAAAAAAAACAATCATTTGTGTGTCTTTGTACATGTTAGTAATATTAATGTACACTGCACCCTAATCATCCTATCAGTCTCATTTTCACAAACAGATATTTAAAAAATAAAATAAATTAAAACAGGTAAATCTTTAACCTACAGTGGCGCGAGACTTACGTCACCGGAAGTTATTAGTATTCAGCAGTCTGCAATTGCAGGTTGTGATGAGAGTTGTTGCGCTATATATTTTATTGTCATTATTCTCATTCAGAGTTTGCTTTGTGTACAATTCACCGAGGGCATGGGCAAAGAATAGTAATCTAGAGGGCCCAGGGAAGCACTTTAAAATGGTACGTGTGAGCTACGATAGTTAACAGGCTGCAAAAGTGCATCGCATGCCTCTGTGTCAGGCTGTTTCTCGTCATGGTGTGCATGCGTGTGCGAGTGTGTGTATATGTGTGTGTGTGTGTGCGTGCGCGGTAAGGGGCGATCCCGGGAGGTTGGTTGATCGAAAAGTAGATCTTCTGTCCAAAACATTTGGGCCCCCCTGCTTTAGGAGGTCCTCATATCAAGTGATGAAAGGTGTCTTAAAGTGCTTCATGTGAAGTAACAATGTCCAACCAAATGATCCGTCGAAGAACACAGACAAGGTTGACACACATAACTGGAAGTCAAAAGGTTCAGTGAGGTTACGTGCCTGAGGCTATTGCAAAATCTGCCTGATTGAATCCCAACCCCATTAATGACTTGAATCACTTTTTGCTTGTTTCAATGAACATGTAGTCAGTAATAGTGAGGGAAAAGTGTGTGGATCAACAGCAATCAGTTATTATTAATGTGTGTCTGTGTATGTGGGTGTGCGTGCGTTTTTGTGTGTAGATGATGGCACAATAATGTTGGACTTAATGACAGCTAATTGGATCAGGTGGAGAGTCCTTTTCACTGTTGTTTTTTGTGGCGCTGCTTGCTTACATCGATGACAAGGTGATAATGACATTTGCATTGTAAATGTGCCTCTTCAGAAAACAGCAGCCTGACAGAAATCATGGCGATCATAAAGTCCTGCGTCTATGCATCTGTGTTGTTTCGATTGCTGCTTTAATTAGTCTTCCAAATTATGTGTCCAAATAGTCTTCATGAGATGACTTTAATTTTAACAAGCTTTAAAGCCGTAGATAGGAACAAACCATTTAGAATAGTTGAGCAATAATAAACTTGTTTCTCAATGATGCAGTGTATTGTAAAAAAACAAAAAAAACAATGTGGTGAAGGATTCCATCAAGCTTTATTTTATTTTATTGTCATGACAAAATAAATGCCCTTCCGTGAGCCGTCACCTTACCGTGGTGGAGGGGTTTGTGTGTCCCAATGATCCTAGGAGCTAAGTTGTCTGGGGCTTTATGCCCCTGACAGGGTCACCCATGGCAAACAGGTTCTAGGTGAGGGACCAGAAAAAGCACGGCTCAAAGACCCCTTATGATGATTGAAATTAATGGATCTAGGTTTCCCTTGCCCGGACGCGGGTCACCGGGGCCCCCCTCTGGAGCCAGGCCTGGAGGTGGGGCTCGTTGGCGAGCGCCTGGTGGCCGGGCCTACACCCGTGGGGCCCGGCCGGGCTCAGCCCGAAGAGGCAACGTGTGTCCCCCTTCTCATGGGCTCACCACCCATGGGAGGGGCCAAAGGGGTCGGGTGCAATGTGAGCTGGGCAGCAGCCAAAGGCGGGGACCCTGGCGGTCCGACCCTCGGCTGCAGAAGCTAGCTCTAGGGATGTGGAATGTCACCTCTCTGGCAGGGAAGAAGCCCGAGCTGGTGTGTGAGGCAGAGAAGTTCCGACTGGATATAGTCGAACTTGCCTCCACACACAGCCTGGGTTCTGGTACCAGTTCTCTCGAGAGGGGTTGGATTCTCTTCCACTCTGGAGTTGCTCACAGTGAGAGGCGCAGAGCAGGTGTGGGCATAGTCATTGCCCCCCGGGTCAGTACCTGTACATTGGGGTTCACACCGGTAGACGAGAGGGTTGCCTCCCTCCGCCTTCGGGTGGGGGGATGGGTCCTGACCGTTGTTTGTGCATATGCACCAAACAGCAGATCAGCGTACCTACCCTTTTTGGAGTCCTTGGAGGGTGTGCTGGAGAGTATTCCGGCTGGGGACTCCCTTGTTCTGCTGGGGGACTTCAATGTTCACGTGGGCAATGACAGTGAGACCTGGAAGGGCGTGATTGGGAGGAACAGCCCCCCCGAAGTGGTGTTTTGTTGTTGGACTTCTGTGCTCGTCACGGATTGTCCATAACGAACACCTTGTTCAAACATAAGGGTGTCCATATGTGCACTTGGCACCAGGACACCCTAGGCCGCAGTTCGATGATTGACTTTGTGGTTGTATCATCGGATTTGCAGCCGCATGTTTTGGACACTCGGGTGAAGAGAGGGGCGGAGCTGTCAACTGATCACCACCTAGTGGTGAGTAGGCTCCGATGGTGGGGGAAGATGCCGGTCCGTCCTGGCAGACCCAAACGTATTGTGAGGGTTTGTTCGGAGCGTCTGGCGGAGTCCCCTGTCAGAAAGATTTTCAACTCCCACCTCCGGCAGAGCTTTTCCCATGTCCCGGGGGATGCAGGGGACATTGAGTCCGAATGGACCATGTTCCGTCCCTCTATTGTTGAAGCGGCCAATCTGAGTTGTGGACGTAAGGTGGTCGTGGCGGCAACCTCCGTACTCGCTGGTGGACAACAGCAGAAAGGGATGCCGTCAAGCTGAAGAAGGAGTCCTATCGGGCCTTTATGGCCTGTGGGACCCCAGAGGCAGCTGACAGGTATCGACTGGCAAAGCGGAACGCAGCTTCGGTGATCGCCGAGGCAAAAACCCGGGCATGGGAAGAGTTTGGTGAGGCCATGGAAGCCGACTTCCGGATGGCTTCGAGGAAATTCTGGTCCACCATCTGACGTCTCAGGAGGGGGAAGGAGTTTACCACAAACACTGTGTACAGTGGGGATGGGGCGCTGCTGACTTCGACTTGGGACGTTGTGAACCGGTGGGCAGAGTACTTCGAAGACCTCCTCAACTCCACCAACACGCCTTCCTTGGAGGAAGCAGAGTCTGAGGACCCTGAGGTGGGCTCTCCTATCTCTGTGGTTGAAGTCACCGATGTGGTTAAAAAGCTCCTCGGTGGCAAGGCCCCAGGGGTGGATGAGATTCGCCCGGAGTTCCTCAAGGCTCTGGATGTTGTGGGACTGTCCTGGTTGACATGCCTCTGCAAAATCGCGTGGTCATTGGGGAGAGTGCCTCTGGATTGGCAGACCGGGGTGGTGGTCCCTCTTTTTCAAAAGGGGGAGCGGAGGGTGTGTTCCTACTACAGAGGGATCACACTCCTCAGCCTCCCTGGTAAGGTCTATTCAGGGGTGCTCGAGAGAAGGGTCCGTCAGGAAGTCGAGCCTCAGATTGAGGAGGAACAATGCGGTTTTCATCCCGGCCGTGGAACTGTGGACCAGCTCTACACCCTTAGCAGGGTCCTTGAGGGTACGTGGGAACTCGCCCAACCAGTCTACATGTGTTTTGTGGACTTGCAGAAGGCGTTTGACCATGTCCCTCGGGGAGTTCTGTGGGAGGTGCTTCGGGAGTATGGGGTACCGAGCCCCCTGATACGGGCTGTTCGGTCCCTATACCGCCGATGTCAGAGTTTGGTTCGCATTGCCGGCAATAAGTCGGAATCGTTTCCAGTGAGGGTTGGACTCCGCCAAGGCTGCCCTTTGTCGCCGATTCTGTTCATCACCTTTATGGACAGAATTTCTAGGCGCAGCCGAAGCGTTGAGTGGATCCGTTTTGGTGGCCTCAGTATTGCATCTCTGCTTTTTGCAGATGATGTGGTACTGTTGGCACCTTCAAGCAGGGCTCTCCAACTCTCACTGGAACGTTTCGCAGCTGAGTGTGAAGCGGTTGGGATGAATATCAGCATCTCCAAACCTGAAACTATGGTCCTCAGTCGGAAAAGTCTGTGCTTCCCTCCTAAAGCTGCTGCCCCCGCGACCCGACCCCGGATAAGCGGTGGAAAATGGATGGATAGATGGACAAAATAAATGGATGGAGGTGTAATGCCGCGGGAGGTTCAATACACGCAACGCCCACCCAATGCGACGGAAAATACACAACGCTGAAACAAGTTTCCACTTTGCGTTTTTCGATCATCAGATTCTAAACGACGACAAGTTTTTATTGCCGTGCGTTTTACTGTAATTGTGAATGATTTTAACTTTATTCACTTACGTCCTGGAGAACGCGGCACGAGCTTAAAAGCAGCACCCAATCGACATGACCGAAGAAACGTGTTCGCTTCGCCGTTTTCATTCATCAGATTCGAAACGAAGATGTGTAAGCAACTTTTTAATGGCGTGCGTTTTACTGTAATTGCGAAAGATTTTAACTTTATTCACTTACGTCGTGTAGATCATCGCATCGAAACGTAGAAGAACTGTAACGACTGGAGCGGAGCGAGTGAAATGCATCCGTTTGAGCCAGGCTGGACACAAAGTTAAAAAGATCCAGCAGACACTTGGAGTCGGAAAGACGCAAATCTACGAAACTTTAAAAAACAAGGCATCGATTCAACTCCTGATGACAAGCCACCATCCAGCAAGGAAGCAATGCAAATGGCAACAAAAATCCTTCAGTATGCACAAGAATTACCAGACATCGGTGATCAACGGGACAGTTACTTGCAACTAGCAAGAAAACTGTATGACATGCAGGCAAACATTGTCATAAACCAAAGAATGCATCCAACAAAACAATCCAAAATACACATTTTTTTTTCCCAAGAAAGAAAAAAATAAACATTAAAATACTGTACGCATTTTACTGTTGTGATTTCTTTTGGATCCACCTGTATTGCAGTTTTTGTTATATAAACAGTTTTTGGACAGTATATTTTTGTATTTTATTGATTGTGTTGTTACACGTGCATTTTGTCAACATACTTGCAGGTTCATAAAGGACATGTACCATGCTCATTTCCCAAATGAGGAATTTCTGTTATCAGGACAAATTGGATAGCGCAAACACGAGTCCGTACTAGAGAATATTTACTGTTTATCTAATTGTGATGATTAGTTGTAACATCTAAAGTTCCATTTTATCACAGTATTGATATAACGCTCTGACAATGACACTAATCAACAGGAAATTCTAATCAGAGATGGCTTTACATCTTTTTGATGCTGATTCAAAAAAAATACTTTTTCCGGTTTTTGAAATACTTTCATGTTTTGTTTTTAAGTTCGACCCAATAAAAGTCTCTGCACTCCGGATTTTACCATGCAATGTAATTTATAGTAATGACTTTTCAGAAAAACATTCCAACTGTTGCTTGAACTAAACCATCATTTATAAAATTACTAAACACAATATTATTATTATTATTATTATTATTATTGCTGTTGTTAACTATTGATATTTAGAAGAGGGCAGATTTGGAATCATCCATCCATCCATTTTGTAAGCCGCTTCTGTTCATGAAGGGCCGTGGCTGTGCTGGAGCTCATCCCAGCTGCCTTCGGGCAGTAAGCGGGGTACAACCTCAACCGGTTGCAAACCAATCAGAGGGCACAGTTAGACGAACATTCATGCTCACAATCACACTTAGGGACCATTGAGAGTGTTCCATTAACCTAAGGTGTATGTTTTTGCAATGTGGGAGGAAACCAGAGTACCCGGAGAAAACCCACACATGTACAGGGAGGACATGCAAACTCCACACAAAAAGAGCCAGACTCAAACCCTGCACCTCTTCACCGTGAATCCAACGTGCTAACCAGTCGCCTACCGTACTGCCTAATTTGGAATCAGTGTAAAAAATAAATTATCGAGAAAAGTTTGCACGTTCTCCCCGTGCCTGCGTGGGTTTTCTCCGGGTACTCCCACATTCCAAAAACATGCATGGCAGGCTGATTGAACACTCTAAATTGTCCCTAGGTGTGAGTCTGAGGATGAATGGTTGTTCGTCTCTGTGTGCCCTGTGATTGGCAGGCAACCGGTTGGTTCAGGGTGTCCCCCGCCTACAGCCCGAAGACAGCTGGGATAGGCTCGAGCACGCCCCGCGACCCTAGTGAGGATAAAGCGGATCGGAATATGGATGGATGGATGAATTACTAAAGCGTGACCATTATTTGTCCGAAAGTAGCGGTGGCGAACTATAGTCCAGCGAAGACGGAAGTGTGGTTATAGTCATGATCATACACTATCAATTACATTTTTGCTTACCTTGAAATAATGACAGAATAACGATGACGGACGGGTGGCCCGGCTCCTGGCTAGTGACGAATGAATTACTGGCAAAATTTACTGACACGCCCAACTCTAACAAAAATAAATATAATTTGGTGTTTGCATTTGCTGATAAAATATTAGATTATATTTGATATAATTAAAATTGTAACACCGATGCCTGCAACCCTTATACACAGCAAGTATGTTGAACCAATACTTGATCATTCTTCCCATATTTGGAAAATTTAAGTAGTCACAAAATAATGATGTTTCGTTTCCAAGACAACTCATTTTAAACAGAAACTGTGTGTGTGAGTGAGTTACTGATCTTGTCCTGCTATGTATTATTTAAAGCCTGCCTGTACTGCTTGGGATCCCTGCTATTTTCCGTGGGTGTTAAGCGTGCAGAGAGTGCCTCTCGGTTCCGTTGAATAACATTTCCACTCCCGTGTGGTTTTGGGGCCGCAGTAGTACAGAGCCAACATTGCTGGCTCCGTACTGAAACAAAAATCCCCCTGATGTCTGACTCCACTAATACACTGCAGCTGGAACATGGTTTGTGCGTGAATAATATTAACTCACCCAGATGAATATGACGTAGGCAGACAGACATTTGTAGAGAAATTTGTGGTTAAAAATAGGCATCCCAGTAGATTTCCGAGACTTCTGTTGAGCCAACGTCAGAGAATCAGGTCCACATTAGTGAAAATTTAACAGTGTCAACCTTTCTTTTCTTTTTTTTTTTTAAACTGCTTATTTCTTCCCTTTGTTGTGGCCCATATTGGAACAAATTTCTCCATCATTGCAGTTTGGAATTTTTTTTTTTTTTAAAGTCCGAAAACAAACCCAAGACGAAATTTACATTTTCATCAGACGAACGCTGCTTTTCCTACCAAGTACAGTAAATATTCCTATCCCCGGAATTCTATGGAAAGGAATATCCTTCACCCAGAATAAAAACCTATGCATTAACATTTTGACTACGATATTACGTGTTACCGGAACTTGCGTAAGCGGAAATTCCACTACCCGCAACCCGGATGGAGGTGTAATGCCGCGGGAGCTTCAATACACGCAACCCCCACCCGATGCGACGGAAAATACACAACGCTGAAACAAGTTTCCACTTCGCGTTTTCCGATCATCAGATTCTAAACGACGACAAGTTTTTATTGCCATGCGTTTTACTGTAATTGTGAATGATTTTAACTTTATTCACTTACGTCCTGGAGAACGTGGCACGAGCTTAAAAGCAGCACCCACTCGACATGACCGAAGAAACGTGTTCGCTTCGCCGTTTTCATTCATCAGATTCGAAACGAAGATGTGTAAGCAACTTTTTAATGGCGTGCGTTTTACTGTAATTGCGAAAGATTTTAACTTTATTCACTTACGTCGTGTAGATCATCGCATCGAAACGTAGAAGAACTGTAACGACTGGAGCGGAGCGAGTGAAATGCATCCGTTTGAGCCAGGCTGGACACAAAGTTAAAAAGATCCAGCAGACACTTGGAGTCGGAAAGACGCAAATCTACGAAACTTTAAAAAACAAGGCATCGATTCAACTCCTGATGACAAGCCACCATCCAGCAAGGAAGCAATGCAAATGGCAACAAAAATCCTTCAGTATGCACAAGAATTACCAGACATCGGTGATCAACGGGACAGTTACTTGCAACTAGCAAGAAAACTGTATGACATGCAGGCAAACATTGTCATAAACCAAAGAATGCATCCAACAAAACAATCCAAAATACACATTTTTTTTTCCCAAGAAAGAAAAAAATAAACATTAAAATACTGTACGCATTTTACTGTTGTGATTTCTTTTGGATCCACCTGTATTGCAGTTTTTGTTATATAAACAGTTTTTGGACAGTATATTTTTGTATTTTATTGATTGTGTTGTTACACGTGCATTTTGTCAACATACTTGCAGGTTCATAAAGGACATGTACCATGCTCATTTCCCAAATGAGGAATTTCTGTTATCAGGACAAATTGGACAGCGCAAACACGAGTCCGTGCTAGAGAATATTTACTGTATAACCGATGCCTGGTGCCGTGACGCTGTTGTGGTTTGCATGCGCTGCTCATCAACGGTGGAGTTTATGATTATCAAGTGCCGGCCATTCTACCTGCCGAGGGAATTTAGTGCCATGTTGCTGGTAGCAATATACATTCCCCCTGGCTCAACCAACAGCAGGAGTATGGATCTGTCTGAACTCCATCAGCACATCAGTGAGCAGCAGACAGCCCACCCTGACGCCTTTCTCCTCATGTCTGGAGATTTCAATCATGCAAACCCGAAGAGCGTGCTCTCACAACTCCATGGCCACATCAACTTTCCCACAAGAGGCACAAATACTCTGGACAATGTCTACACAACAAACAGAGGATCCTACAAAGCCCTCCCCCTCCCCCACCTTGGTGCCTCAGACCACACCACTGTGATGCTAATGCCAGCGTACAGGCCACTGATGAAAGTCATCCAAACAGTGAGGAAGCAAGTACGAGTGTGGCCTGAGGGGTCCACAGAGGCACTCCAAGACTGTTTCTCCACCACAGACTGGAGTGTGTTTAAACATGCAACCACTAACCTCAATGAGTACGCGGAGACCGTCACGTCCTACATAAGGAAGTGCATGGATGATTTCACAGTCACCAGAACCATCACCATCCGGGCCAATCAGAAGCCATGGCTGACAGGTGAGGTCCACAGGCTCCTGAGGGCCAGGAACACTGCCTTCAGAGCTGGAGACGTGGTAGGCCTCAGGACTGCCAGGGCCAACCTGTCACGAGGCATCAGACTGGCCAAGAGACAATATTCAAGGAGGATTGCAGACCAGTTCAAGGACAGCAGAGACACCAGGAACCTGTGGCGGGGTATCCAGACCATCACGGACTACAAGCCCTCTCTGCACACCTGCGACAGCTTCGTGTCTCTGCTGAACAACCTGAACGACTTCTTCGCCCGTTTTGAGATAGACAACAACACCCCAGCACAGAAGACCCCACCCCCTCCTGGCGACCAGGTGCTGACGCTTTCCCAGGATAGTATGAGGCGTTCCCTCAGGAGAACAAACCTACGGAAAGCGGCAGGTCCTGGCAACATTCCTGGTCGCGTCCTTATAGACTGTGCTGAGGAGCTCACAGATGTTTTCACAGGCATCTTTAACACCTCACTGAGCCAGGCTTTTGTCCCCACTTGTCTCAAAGCCACCACCATCATCCCGGTCCAGAAGAAGTCGTCCTCCTCCAGCTACAATGACTACCGCCCGGTCGCACTCACCCCCATCCTCATGAAGTGCTTCGAGCGGTTAGTCATGAGGCACATAAAGTCTGCCCTCCCCCCCACCCTGGATCCCTACCAGTTTGCATATCGGCAGAACAGATCGGCAGAACAGATCGTTAAGTTGGCGGATGACACGTCTGTAGTGGGGCTCATTAACAACGGCGATGATCTACAGGAATGAGGTGAGCAGGCTGGCCTTGTGGTGTAAAGAAAACAATCTCCACCTGAATGTGGAGAAGACAAAGGAGATTGTTGTGGACTTCAGAAAGACGCACTCCCAGCATGCTCCACTGACCATTAACGATGCCACAGTGGAGAGAGTGAGCAACACCAAGTTCCTGACAGTTTGAGGTCTGATCGCAGACCGAATGGAGTGTGGATCCCACAAACGCAGACTCAGATAAATGGCGATGACAAAAAAAAGTTTTTTTAAGGAAAAGCGAGGGACCGACAAAGTATTCAACAAAAGGTGCTGGCAAAACAGAGCCAGAGAAATCGAACGAGAACACAAAGCGCTTGCCAATTACAAGGATAGAATGATTTTTGAGAACATGAACCTAAACACCTACTGATGAATTGGGTTAGTGTTAAATGAATGGCTGTTTATCTCTGTGTGCCCTGCGATTGTTTGGCAGGCGATTCTGGGTGTCCCCCGCCTGCTGCCCGGAAACAGCTGGGATCAGCTCCAGCATGCCCGCGACCCTTGTGAAGATAATTATGGTGTATGTGTTAGATCGGGGTGCCCAAACTTTTTCGACCCAAGATCTATGTTTCGATCAAACCGAACCTGCCGCTATCGACCCGTTACTGCACACAAACACGCACATACACACGCACACTATGATGAGGAACAGCCTGACGTGGAGGCATGCAAGGCACTTTGGCAGCCTTTTAGCTGTCGTAGCTCACACGTACCATTTCAAAATGCTTCCCTCGGCCCTCCAGATTCCTGTTCTTTGCCCGTGCCCTCGGTGCATTGCACATGAAACAAACTCTGAATGATAATAATGATAACCATAAAAGATGGAGTGCAACAGCTCCGATCGCAAGCTGCAATTGCAGACTGTTGAGCGGTGACAACTTCCGGTGACGCAGGTCACGTGACACCAGTGGCGGGTCATGCATTTCAACCTTAGGCCTTCAGTGACGTCACATACAATAACACAATACAGTATAGGCTCGTCAAGCAGCACTTAATTTCAGGAGCATTTAAAACCATCAAGTATGCATTCACAATTAAGAGCAGGAAACTAAATTTTATAGATATTGTCAAAAAAAAATGATGATTTAAAAATACTAAATTAAATGCCACCCAAATTACGCTGTGTGATCTTAAACAAGTCTCTCCAATAAATTGCACAATGTCGCAATTTCATATAAGACACCAACCAAACAATAACAAAACAAACTATTCTTTTAAAATAAAGTAAACAGATCATTTGCATTTTGAAAATCGGCGATACAACAGCAAATAACTGAAAATGTTAAGCAGTTGAGATTGAACTAACTTTCGTGCATGAAGGTGACTAAAATGCGCCATTATAAATTGCAGGTGAGCAGATTTATTTGATACATTTTTGTATCTTTGTCATTTTATTTCGTTCCCATTAATTTAATCCAAACGTAATAGAATGACAAGAAGAAATGTAAAGTAAAATTCATTTACTCACCAATGTAGTGCCTGTTCACTGAGCTGCACATCTACGCGAGTGTCCCCAAACGTTTTTAAACGCACCGTAGTTTGTAAGTGCCCAGCCGTGCTCTGATGTTTCCTTGCTGCCTTGGTAAAACAACTTAAATGGGTAAATCCAGTGTGGCTCCAAACACCAAATCGGTCCGTTGCAAGCAATCGGCATTCCCGGCAGGACAATTTGCAGCGTTTCTCAGAGGCTGTGCGACACGGGTACCGTTCATAATTGCTCGTCTGAAAATGACGGACAAACCCTTTTCCTTGCTGGGACAGGCTAGCTAGCGCAGGAGTTGGGTGACCTCTTCGCACAATATCCAGCTTTTCGTGGAAGGTCCATCTTGAAAATTGTGTGGAAAGTAGTTCTGCAACCAGATCAACGTCTTCTTCTTCGGCCATTTTGGGTTAAAATGCAGTGATAGCTCCCTCTAGCAGGCGCTAATCCAATCAGCGAACGCGCACGTCCAGTCTCGACGTAAGGCATTCTAGCTGGCCCCGGTGCGCAGACTCGTGATCTGATTGGCTATTGCAACCTGACTGTGCCCGTTCATTTACATCGCACAGGGGCCTGTTCTGTTTAATCTGAAGGCCCCGAGCAAGTTTAATTTACCTGGCAACAAAATCTCTACCATAATAAATAAGTTATTTATCGAGTGGCTTTCAATGTTATTGAAAGCCACTCGACTAAGTGGAAATAATATGACGTAAAGAATACAGAGAATAATTTTGTTTACATATTTATGAATATAAAATAACATGAATTAAATTTATGTTATTGTATGAATGTTTAGGCCAGCAGAGAAGGCCTTGCTGGCCCTGAGGGTCCGCCACTGCGTGACACTGTAGGTTAAAGATTTACCTGCTTTATTTTATTTTATTTTTTAAATACTTTTTGTGAACATGAGAATGATACGATGATTGGGATACATTGTACATTAACACAAAAAGCATATTCCTAACATCTACAAAGACACACAAATGGTTGGGGTTTTTTTTGTTTTTTTTCCCTGCCCTACACCCCTTGCGAACGACTTGGGACCAGTCCGCGACCTACCGGTCAATTGCGATCGACATCATGGGCACCCCTGTGCTAGATGCATGCAATTTGGTACTTTATGGTCCTCTCGGTTTTAAATGCTATGCCACATTCTTGTGTCATCGATAAGCCAATTGCAGAAAATACAGCACTCAATATGGCAACTTTAAAACCAGGCCAGATGCCACAGTTTATGTTTTGGCTCTTCAAAATACGATACATTTTGAAGAAAATTATCATAATTATTCATGACAAACAACAGGGACCTCACACCTCCCAAGCCCTAAGAATAAAAAAAATGAAAAAAATACAAGTGAGGACATACATAAACCGACAAAATACTCTGTAACAGAATACAACTCGGTTGTAAACATACTGTGTATAGCAACTGCACAAACTCATGCAAAATATGATTGTAGGGTCTTGTGCAATTTGGATGCATTGTTCAGAGGTGCTATCAAAAACGCCTAATAGGATATGTGTGTGGATTCTAACTCTTACTCCTGTCAGCTGTTCAAGAGTAGGACAGCAAAGAAAACAGTCTTCAGTCTGGTCGTCCAACATTTCACACATTTTGTCTGTACTCTGCTTTATCTCCCTCAGATTATTATTTTTTTTTTAAAAAGCAGGAAGCTCATCCACATGTACAAAGTAACCTTTGAAAAGAGTGTGCATTTTGGATCGCCTTGGAGGATACTCTATTAAACAGAAAATCTGTAAATGGAACAATCACATTTTGAAGGTGATGTTTCACAAACAGGCTTATAAAGAAGCATTTTGATCCAGACAAAAGAGAGAATATCATTACTATTGTGGGTGTAGATTTACACGAGTGTTTTCACAGTCTGGTGACGGAGTCACGGGTCCTTTGATAATGTGCAAGTGATTGCGCCATGCCGATGCTGACAGATTTTCAACATATTTAGCACTGCGAAATAGTGTCTGCACATCATCTATATGTCATCGCAATGATTTGTAAAGATACTGTAAACAAATACCTCGACAAGCAACATGAGTATTACACTAATTGACAAGTTCTGTGCCTGGATAAGAAACCCCAGGCGACATACAATACTCAAAAAATGTCAAGTTTCCTAGTAACACAGTCCAAATAGTGCATGCAATTTTAGCAGATGAACAGAGCAAAAAGGTTATGACACTGGCATCATCACAGAAACCGATCAAATATTTTATGTCACCTTTGATAGAATGGGATATGATAGCTCTCAAATATGCCTAGCAGATTGATTTGGTCATTGACTTGCTGACCCAGACTACAGAATAAGCCATTTCCAAGTCTTCATAAATGTGTGTGGGAAGCTTTGCTCTCATCTGCATAGCGCTTGTGAACCAAGGTCATTTCACAATTTATAGCCGGGCATTGCTCTGTCAAAGATCCAATTTTAAATGGTGAAACGACCCTTGAATGCATGTCATCACATTATGAACTTGGGGGGAACATCATCCTTTTTATTTTGTGTGTTTTAATAACAACACTTCACAATACATCCAAGTCAATTTTTTTCTTCTGTTTAAACTTGTTACTGAGAAAAAAATAGTCTTGCTAGTGTTGAATTCTTCATACGAACTTCAGCAGTAGCATCTCTGTTTCCAGAAACATGTTTTCCATGAAGTTGATACTGTAGGATTGTGACCCCTTGTGATGATAAACACGATCAAAAAACGGATGGATGGCTTAACAAGCCCACAGTTGACAATTATTTACGTCACATGATAGAAATATAGTGGCCCTTGTAAGCGAGTGAATGCAGTGTTTTAAATACTTTTAAAAAAATAAATAGTAAATGTAAGTGATCAGCAAGCTTTTTGCTTCTTCAATGGTGGGGTGCCAACACAACCTCCTGGGGAAAAAAAAATCTAACACGGTTGGATTACAACACATAACACAAACACTGTTCTCAGATAAGAGGAATGAACAAAGGAATATTCTAAAATTAGGTTGTTTTAATAGAAATCACATTGCTCTTTAAATTTCAGTGAAATGTGGTGGGAGGATGATAGTGGGAGTTTGGCTGACTTATTGAGCTGTTTTGTGTGTGTGTGTGTGTGTGCTTGTGTGTGCCTGTGGGTGTGTATGTGCACACGCGCATGTGTGTTTGCATGTTTGCGTGCGTGTGTGTTCAATCTTCATTCCCTTTTGTAGCTCCGCTCGGTCACACCTTGCTTCATCTCATCCCAAACCATCTGTCAACTACAAGACCAATATAAACACGCATCCAGCACAGACACGCACATGCATGCACGCACACACACCAGGATTGATCCCACCCTTTCCTCAGCAGTGCATCCACTCCTTTTTCAACAACACTCCCTTCCTCTTTGTGTGTCTGGGCCATCAGGCAGTCAGAAGGCCATGGCAGTTTAGGGAGCCATTGATCTGTAGATGATACACTGTCATTGTGTATATGTGTGAAACTATGCACAAGTCTGTCTATCCTGATTTTCCATTTGTGTTTTGATTTATTGCTGACCTTTTCTTTGGTGGACCATAACAGTATCCAGGCTGAGACATACTGTATGTCTGTGGGATGAATTGGAAAATGGTGGGGGAGATAAGAAGGACAACATACAAATATCAGGATTTGTTCAGTCAAGAACATATCAGAGAAAATACTGAATTGCAGTCAAGCAACAAAGCAGATGGAGTCCCAAGATCATGTTAAATAAAACAGGGGTGTCCACGTTCGGTCCTCCAAAGCCCCTATGCAGCCTGTTTTAGATGTCTCCCTCTTCAAACACACCTCCTTCAAATGATCAGGAATGTTATCAGGCTTATCAGAGCTTGCTGATGACCCGATCACTCAAATCAGGTGTGATGGGAGATTGAGACATCTAAAATAGGCCACATAGGGCCTCTCTAGGACCAGACTTGGGCACGCCTGTGTTCAAAGATGTACAGTAAGATAAAGCAGAAATGAAATTGCTTGTTCAAAGCGATATGAAAATCTCATTAGGATATAGTGATCTTTTTTTTTTTCAAATTCAATTCATTGTGCAAAGTGTAATCACAGTAACTGATGGGTTTTTTTTTTCATGTAACAACCCCCCAAAAATGAAGCAATGCATGAACAAATGTTGCACATACCAAGGTTTATGCTGAAACAGTGATTGTAACATATGGTGCTATGTATATAAACAAATATATTCTGAGCCTAGGTAAGTGTCAGGGAACCCGAGAGTTCTACAATTCAGAGATCCATCAAAATCACAAAAACCTGTTTCAACGTCCATTATGCATGACATCAACAGAGACATTGGCAAATATCAAAAGACAGCCAAGGCTTCCAACATAAATTTGGAAAATAATGCAATTTTAATTTCCAGGTCTAGAAACGAGAAAAAAAATCCTCTCTCATGATAAATCCATCGATCCATACACTTTCTGAATATGCCACAGTATACATACAGTATTTTCATACATCCATCCATTTTCTGATCCGCTTATCCTCACAAGGATTGCGGGGGGTGCTGGAGCCCATCCCATTTGACTTCGGCAGTTGGTGAGGTACACCCTGAACTGGTTGCCAGCCAATTGCAGGGCACACAAAGACAAACAACAATCCACGCCCACACTCACACCTACGGACAATTTATGTTGTTCCATCAACCTGCAACACCTGTTTTTTGGAATGTGGGAGCAAACCGCAGTCCCCGCAGAAAATCCACACTGGCACGGGGAGAACATGCAAACTCCACACAGGAAGGCCGGAGCTGGAATCAAACCCTGCACCTTTCCACTGTGAGGCCGATGCGCTAACCAGTCGACCACCGGGTCGACTCTCGCGATATAGCCCATTTTATATCACAATAACAATATGCCACAGTATACATACAGTATATTCAGTAATTCTCTAAATACCAACTTAGAGGCTGTAAAAGAGGATGTATGAGTAGCAACACCCTGGTAAATCATCTTATGTATGCTGACGATCTGGCTATTTTCTCTTTCAACAGCTGTTGAATATATTCTCTGTTAGTGGTGTTTAATTTGATGTAAGATATAATGCCAAAAAGAGTGTTATTCTCTGAAGGGCAAACGGGATAACGTGCTTGCATTCTAATCATTTTACTCTATTTCTTATTTTCTTAACAAATGTGTCTGAGATTTGCTGCGAACCAAGGCTTGCTTTGTTTTAACTCACCCTGATGTGCTTTGAAAAATGCTTTCCTCACTGAAGTTAATGTCACAGGATCTGTGTATGCATCCAGATTGCAGCACTGAACACCTTCCAGTCCGTTTTTTTTCCAAACATGTAACGCGACCATGAACTTCAGCAAGATCAATCAACAGACATCGGCAGCGGTATCGGTCATGCCAAAGATGCTTGGCTATGAGAACAACCTAAACAAGCATGGGCCATCTCTGTGAAAGAGAAGGTTTAAGATTAAGATTAAGATATCCTTTATTTGTCCCGCAATGGGGAAATTACAGTCAGAATTCAGGAAGGAAAAACACTGGGTAGGGAGAGGGGAAAAAAAAACACGCTCGAACTATCCTCTTCTGAGGATAATTTAAGTCCAGGATAAAAAAAAGACCCTAGCACATAAATAAGCATATGACAGTTACAACAAGTCACAAGACATAACATGTAATAAGGGGGAGGATGAATGGGAAGGGGGGATGAGGGGGGGGGGGGCAACCGTGACACAGCTTATCTGACCAGCTGCACGGTCACCGAGCGCTCTGCAGATAATTCTACATCACGGGGGAAAAGAATCGGAGCGATGAAGACGGTGATAATAAGGATGTTTATGCGCGTGTGATTGTCCAGTTGTGTATGTGTAACCGTGTACAGGTCATAGCTGCTTCGTCGAGGTCTGCTCATGAAGACAGTCCTGGCTTATCAGTCCATGGCCGAGAAGGAGGGGGTGATGGTGGGGGCACTAGCTTCCATGCATACTTCCATCCAGGGGAAAGGGTCCAGATAGCGTTGTTTGTTTTGGAGGGACGGCCGCCAACAATTTCAGACAGCCTTGAAACCGTGGCCTGTATCTCTTCACTGGCGCCGATCAGCCAAATCCGCAATCTCTTTCCGCAGCACGGATTCCAACTTCTCCATGTTGTTGTCGATCGTACGGAGTCGCTCCAAAAACCCCATCTATATTGCGGTTGAGCTCAGTCACCGCTTGAGTCTGAGTGATGGACATTCGCGCCAAACCATCCAGAATGACCGGCAGCTTCTTCACTTCCAATAAAGCCGCTCCCGTCGGTTGAATTTTGTGATAGAACAGGAAGCTGCTTACACCAAACAGCAGCATACCTGCTATCAGAAGGCCGTTAATGTAGATGTCTTCCACATCCTCAACGGACAGTATTGCCAGGCACACCGGTCTCCACTTTCTCCATGGATCCAGGGCGTATCCGGCAGCAAATGTCCCCGGAGGGCAAGCAGGCTCCCCACTGCCTGCTCTTTTCGTCGAAAAAATTTTGTCGATTGCATCGAGAGACCAGCCAACTAATTCCATGGTTAGTTCTTCGGATGAAAATACGGTAGGAGGCTAGGAAAAGTTAGACAAAGACAGCACAAAGACTAAGTGGCGAGCAAGGAGAGGGTGGGGGTGAGGGCAGGAGCTGAGCAAAAAGCGTTCGCCTTCGTTGAGAGCCAAGCAGAAAGGGCTCTCGAGGGTTAGAGGCAAAAATAATTAGCCTCCTGACAGAGCAAAGCAAAGTTGTGAAATACAAGAAAGAATTGCCCCAAAAAATGTCCTCAGGCACTTGAGACTGCCAACCAAGGACTCTTAGCTATCTCCTTGAAGAGGTACACGAGAGACTGGTAGAATGAACAAACAAGCTCCCAGTGGCTAGATCACACGACCCGCCCATGGCTGAGAGAGCAAAACTGGAAAACGATACCGTGTTCCAACTGGACTGGAAAACCCGCATGGAGGTACTAGTCATGGCAACATAAGAATAAGTCTGAAACACGATATCAATTGAGGCTGGGGTTTAACACATCAGACAGGGCCCAGGTGCAGGCTGTGCATCGAGACAGTGCAGCATATCACAGCAGGGTGTAACATGCTGGTATGCAAGGCACACGTGGACCTGCATAACCAGGTAGCAAGAATGCTGTACCGAAACATCCATCCATCCATCCATCCATTTTCTGATCTGCTTTATCCTCACAAGGGTTGCAGGGCATGCTGGAGCCCATCCCAGCTGTCTTTGGACAGTAGACGGGAGACACCCTGAACCGGTCGCAGGGCACATAGAGACGAACAACCATCCGCGCTCATACTCACACGAGGGACAATTTAAAGTACTCCATTAACCTGCCATGCATGTTTTTGTAATGTGGAAGGAAACCATCGTACCTGGAAAAAACCCACAAGGGGAGGCTGGATCCAACCCATGACCTCTGCATAGTGAGGTTGACGCGCTAACCACTTGACCACCGGGCCCATACCGAATCATATACTGTATGTACCAAATATGGACTATAGTTCCCAGAATTAAGATGTCAGACATCACCACGGGTGTTTGAGAACAACCAGCGTCCTGTGGGACTTCCAGATCCAGGCTGACAAACAAGTGATAGCCAACCAACATCAGAAGGCAGGGGTCATGATAAATGTAGCAAACCCAAGTGACAGCAATATTTGTAAAAAGGAGCACAAAAAGCTGGAGAAATACAAAGGACCAAAGGAAGAACTCGAGGAAATGTGGATGATGAAGGCAACAGTGGCGTCAGTAGTGATCTGAGCACTGGGGGCAGTTACCCCCAAGCTTCATGGATGGCTTTAGTGGAAACCAGGAACAGCAATCTGAAGGAATCTCCCTGTAGAAGAACACAATACTGGGAACAGTTAAGATCCTGCCTAGAACCCTCAAGCTACGATTCCTCTGGACCCAAGCTTGAAAGACATGCTGCCTGGGCAGACAGCCTGAGTTTGATCTCCGACAGTGTCCCAAGATCCAGTCACGGCTGGTTCACCTTGTATAAAACATGGATGGGTTGCATCAGAAAGGGTATCAGTCATAAAAACGGTTGCTACAGTGGTCATGTGAGTGATTCGTTGTGGGCATCCCTGATAGTGCAAGACTAAAAGTTACATTTTTACTCACAAGTCTGGTTATCAGTGTCACGTTTCGCGTGATGGTCGTGTGGAGGACCCCAAAAAGCAGGGAGGAAGGGAGGAGTGACCACGATGTATTGAACAAAAATGCAAACAGGAGTACACTGGAGAAACTAACTGAAAAACTCAAAGTCCTGAAAACCACGAGAAAACAAAGTAACAAAGAAACAAAAAACCTATGACAAAAACAAAACATAACACGTGCACAGAGACACACACAATGATCAGACACCGACTGTTCGGGCAGAAAGTCCTTTTAACCAAACACTAACTTATGACACAATGACCAACAGGTGTCCCACTGCAGGAGGAGCCCTACAGTGCCATCTGTTGGTCACAAACAGAACCACCCTAACAATCAGGGTTTGGAAAAAATAAGTTTGTCATTTCAAATGTAGAGGATCAGCTCAACGAGCATCTAAGGCAGGGGTAGGGAACTCCGGTTCCTTGAGAGCCATATCCTGCCTGTTTTTGTTATGATTCGGTTTAGGGACCAACAGGTGGCACTGTAGGGCTCCCCCGGTAGCTGCACACCTGTTGGTCATAGGTAATTAGGGCTTTAAAAGGACTCCCAGCCCGAACACTCAGTGTCGGGTCATTGTTTGCTCTTGCTACTGTCATGTTTGTTTGTTTGTTTGTTGTTCCTTTGCTGCTGTCATGTTTGTTCTAGTAGTGTTTTGGTTATTGATAGTTTTTGTTTAAGTCATGGTTTTTGTTTGTTACTTTGGACTTTGTTTTGGATTTAGTTTTCTTTGTTTTAAATACAATTTGTCAAGTACACCCTGCTCCTCCCTCCTGCCTGCTTTTTGGGGTCCACCACCACCACTCAACGTGACAGAATGACCCGACTACCTGGACCCCGCAGGTACTAAGGACTGGTCCCTATTCCACCATGTGCCTGGCGGAGCGCGTCTGCGGCCGACACCCCTTTCCCTTTCAGGCAGCGCTGGTGATGCGGCTGTCCTGTTTGCGTCTCATCAAGCCGCGTCTACGGTGGGCCGAGCCCCGTCCGCGTCCACGTTGAGCCGAGGCTCGTCACGTGTCTGCTGGAGCTGAGTCACATTCACGTCGACGACAAGCCGTGCCACATCCACGCCCACGCCAGGCCGAGCCCCTGTTCACGTCCGGCTGTTCCATGTCCCCCGTTACGTCGAGCTCCGTCGACGTCAGGCCACGCCCAGCCAAAGGATTGCCGTCGCTTTTGTTCCTGTTCCCTGGCGAGGTGAAGGTCACCGTCACTTTTGTTCCTGGTCTCCGGCGAGGCAAGGGTTGCCGTCGCTTCTTGTTCCTGTATTTCGGCGAGGCGAAGGTTGCCGTCGCTTTTGTTCCTGTTCTCCGGCGAGGCAAGGGTTGCCGTCGCTTTTAGTTCCTGTTCCCCGGCGAGGCAAGCCTTTTGGATAACTTTGGGACGTCTGGGATCCGTCCCTTGAGGGAGGGGTACTGTCATGATTCGGTTTAGGGACCAACAGGTGGCACTGTAGGGCTCCCCCGGCAGCTGCACACCTGTTGGTCATAGGTAATTAGGGCTTTAAAAGGACTCCCAGCCCAAACACTCAGTGTCGGGTCATTGTTTGCTCTTGCTACTGTCATGTTTGTTGTTCCTTTGCTGCTGTCATGTTTGTTCTAGTCGTGTTTTGGTTATTGATAGTTTTTGTTTAAGTCATGGTTTTTGTTTGTTACTTTGGACTTTGTTTTGGATTTAGTTTTCTTTGTTTTAAATACAATTTGTCAAGTACACCCTGCTCCTCCCTCCTGCCTGCTTTTTGGGGTCCACAACCACCACGCAACGTGACAGTTTTAGATCCCGCCATACTCCAACACACCTGATTCATGATTGTTTCAGGCCTCTACAGGGATTGCTGATGAGCTGATTGTTTGAATCAGGTGTGCTGGAATAGAGAGGGATCTAAAACAGGCAGATATGGATCACGAGGTACCAGAGTTCCCTACCCCTGATATAAGGCCGAGTACACACTAGGATTATTCCCATCGTAAAATAGTTTTTAAGTGCTTCAAAAGAGGGATGGAGGCGGGAGTGTTGTAAATCGGAGATGTCGGCAAGAAAAGACTTGCTTTGGAAAATATTTCCTGCTTTCTGGGGAACCCACTTTTATACAAAAATTGGTGGGAAGTATTTTGTTTTATTTAACACTTTTTTGTTTATTGGTCAGTGTGTTTCTTTGATTGGCTACTTTCTTTTTTAATATCTAAGGGTGTTGGCCCGACCTTTGTCGGACCCTACTATCGGGATAAACCACTCTTAACACACCTCAGACCAAAGGACAACCTGAGAGTACAGTCTTATTAGTGATTAAAAAAAAAGTCGGGTGTCTGACGTCCTTGGCCAGAAAGGGGCAAAGTTAATTTAATGTTTTCTTTGTTTCAAATTGATAACTGATAATTTCTTGTGGAACGTCTGCTCTGTCTGCCTCACTATGCTTTTGCTTCGTTGATAATAATCATCATCCAGGGTGCTTAAAAAAAAAGGTGGAACGTGAGCTGTTTTTATCAATGAAGAAACTCACTCGCAAGAAAAAAGTCATCCTCCTGCAGCACGTTTGTCACCACTTCAATCACGTATGATCAAACTTTAGGTTGAGTCCATATTTTATTGTTTTTGGCGGATGAAAACATTATCTGTGCAAGCAATGAAGGCTTTATGATGACAACTGATTATTTCTGCTTCTTCTAATTACCATGGGCTGTATTTATTTGAATCAGTCTCGAAAGAAATACAAGAAAGCCGTCTGTATAAGATAATTACTAATTGGCAGAGATAAAACTTGTTTTGCACTGGCACAAGTTTGGCGGTGTCTCATGTCATGGATGTCTGAAAATGAGTATGTAATGGAAAAAACAATCCACTGAAGAGCTTTTGGAGTTTCATCAATCACATCTGCACATCCACATCAGTTAATGGTTTGCTCAGCGGTACCAGCAGGGGGTTCGCCGCATTGACTGTTTTTCTCCATCTTCCTTCTCACTGGCATATGGCATTTTCTAAGTAGGAGGTCTCTGCGACTTATTTCGTATAGTGTAATGGTTGATGTTAAAAATGACACCACCTGCGCTGTGCTTATCCGTTTGAAACATTTATGCTGCCAAAATAGTTCCAGAAACGCTTTACCACATGCGAGAATGATGTCAAAATGGAATAATAATGTTCCTCTTTACAGGAGACAGCATCCAGTACATGATGCCTAAAAAAAAACAATTGCCATATTATGTGAGTCGTACTACTCTCGGTTAGACCTTGGGCAGAAAACCTGTGAGTGGAAGTTAGGAGTGAGACCCAGTTGCAGAAAAAAAAAACCTGGACAGTTTGAAGGAATGCTTCTGTCATTCCCAGTAGCACCTCCTCCTGCTACTCTCACACACACACACACACACACACACACACGCGCGCACACACACACAGAGCTATCCATAATAGATGCTAGCTGTAGGCAAACACTGCAGGGCTGGACTTTACAGCACAGCTGGATGTGCATGGAAGGCTGAGACGACATGGTAGAGCAGGTACCCCTGAGAATACTGTACACGTTTCTTCTCTCTCTTTCACTGTCTCTCTCTCTCTGCTCATCGTCGCTTCTCCAGATACTCTCTTGCACCACACTGTTTGTGCTGCGACTGCAAAAAGCAGCGTGCTACATGCCTCTTTTGCAGTTTGCGTGTGCAGGCGTGCCTGCATGCAAGTGAGCCTCATTTCTACCCTTTCTTCTGAGGAAAAGCTTTAGTAGTCAATAGGTTTATGTGGTGAGAGAGAGAGAGAGAGAGAGAGAGAGTGAAAGTACTGTCGCTGCAGCTGTCAAATGTAAACCAGAAGTGTAATTTTGTTTGTTCACTAGGAAGGGGTGTGTACAACTGTATTCTGAGATGGTTTCAGTAATGTATTTTATAATTTCATATCAATGCTCAGAGCTGTATGCATAATGAAAATAGCATCGGTTGCTGGTGTCATCCCTCTCGTCGACACCATTGATAAAGTGAACCTGTCTGAACTCCACAATAAGAGATTTGTGATTCTCTTTTGAGTTTCAATACTAGTTGTATTCCACTGATCTGAAAGCAACCATTCACATAGATAAAACAATGGTCCCCAACCACTGTTCGCGGGACACTTTGAACTGGGTCTGCAGTAATGAAAGATTAAAAAAACCGTACAGTACTTTCAATTTATTTATTATCTGAGGCTGAAAAAGACTATTTTGAAAAGTGACCCCATTCTTTCCGTTACAAATTTTGAAAAGTGACCCCATTCTTTCTGTTACATATGTCTATGATGGACTATTGAAGCATGTCAAGATGCTAGCTGTCTTGGTCGCTTGGACAAATGGCTGGCCGCTGAAGTGGGGGAATTTTGCATTGATTTCCCTGCCGCTCACCCCCACTCCGTTCAGCAAGCCGGAGGTGCATGATGCGCCACAGGCGCGCCCGGCATCATGCCACACCACTACCCCTGCCCCAGCCATTTTTTTTTTTTACCTCCAAGGTAGTGCCCCGCAACGTCCTGGTCATCACGGACAGAGATCAAGGCTTTGAAATGGTTTGCTTGAAAGGTTTTTACTTGCGACATCGTACCATCCTGTGTCAGCTGTATTCTTTCAGTCTTTATGGTGACCTGATTTTTGGTGCATCCCCAATCAAAACATTGCCATTTTTCAAGTATTTCTGGATGTAACTATAAGTATATAAATGCAGGTTAAGTGGGATCTCCTGTGATATGTGTGAACAAATGTTATTTAGTGCACTTAAGTGTTAACAGTGACCACTCTGTCATCATTTTGGCAGAATTAATGATGATGGTGGCAGCACAGGAGTCAACTGGTTAGCACCTTGGTCTCACAGTGCAGAGGTGAAGGGTTTGATTCCGGCTCCGGCCTTCCTGTGTGGAGTTTGCAAGTACTGCCTGCCCCGGTTTTCTCCGGGTATTCTGGTTTCCTCCCACATTCAAATAAATTGTATGGCAGGTTAATGGAACACTCTACATTGTTCCTAAATATGATTTTGAGCATGGATGGTTGTTCGTCTACGTGTGCCCTGCGATTAACTGGCAACCAATTCAGGGTGTACACCTCCTACTGCCCGAAGACAGCTGGAATAGGCTCCAGCACGCCCATCACCCTTAATAAAAATAATAATAATAATACATTTCATTTAAAAGTGCCTTTTATGCCACCCAAGGACACTGTACAGACAATACAATGTAAAAATAAATAAAATAAATATTGTATAAAAACAGGACATAAAATCACAAAACAGAGGAAATGGAAGAGTTATGTATTGTAGGCAGTCCTGAACAAGTGTGTTTTTAGATGGGCTCTTGAAAGTGGAGAGAGGTGTACAGTTTTGGAGGTCCGGGGGGGTAGAGTGCTCCCATGGTGCTGAGGCGGGCAGGGGGCACTGACAGGCGGAGGGAGGACGAGGATCTCAGGGAGCGAGTGGGGGTATGCACCTGAAGTACTGTAGGTCGGACAGGTAGGGAGGGGCCAGATTGTGGATGGCCATATATGTATATAGGAGCAGTTTGTAGTTGATGCGGTAATGGACAGGGAGCCAGTGGAGTTGCTCAAGGACGGGGGTGATGTGCTGCTGGGAGGGTGTTTTTGTCATGATGCGAGCAGAGGCGTTTTGAACCAGCTGGATTTTATGGAGAGATTTTTGAGGTCGGCCGAAGAGGAGAGTGTTGCAGTAATCTAAGCGGGATGTGACAAGACTGTGGACAAGAATAGCAGTGGTGCGGGGGTGAGGGAAGGGCGAAGTCTGTTTATATTGCGGAGGTTGAAATAAGCAGTGCGGGTGATGGTGTTGATATGGAAGGTGAGCATGCTGTCAAGGATGACACCCAGACTCTTAACCTGAGGGGAGGGGGACACTGAGGAACTGTCAATGTTGAGGGAGAAACTGTTTACCTTAGATAGAGTGGATTTGGTGCCAAGAAGGAGGATTTCAGTTTTATTAGAATTGAATTTAAGAAAGTTTGTTGTGAACCATATTTTGAGTTCGGAGAGGCAAGAGGTGAGGGAGGGGGTTGGAAGTATGGAGTTTGGTTTGCAGGAAAGGTAGAGCTGGGTGTCATCAGCAAAGCAGTGAAAGTGGATATTAAATTTGCAGACGATATGACCAAGGGGCAGGAGTTACATGATGAAGAGAAGGGGCCCTAGGACAGATCCCTGGGGTACACCTGTGGTGACTGGGGAGGGCGTTGAAGTGAAGGATTTGAGCTGGAAAAACTGAGTGCGGCCGCTGAGGTAGGAGTGGAACCAACTGAGGGGAGTGTGGGAGAGACCAATGGAGGAGAGTCTATTGAGGAGGAAAGGGTGAGAGATGGTGTCAAAGGCGGCACTCAGGTCTAAGAGGATGAGAATAGAGACTAAACCAGAATCAGCTGCTATAAAGGAGATCATTTACAATTCGGATTAGGGTGGTCTCTGTGCTGTGGCGGGGGTGGAAACCAGATTGAAAAGGTTCATAGAGGGAGTGGAGGGATAGGTGGGAGTGGAGTTGAGCAGCAACAGTTTTTTCAAGGATTTTAGAGATAAATGGAAGGTTGGAGATGGGGCAGAGGGGAAGCGGAAAGGAACACAGGATTTGACAAGGGATGAAGGGAGGGGATCAAGCTGGCATGTGGTGGGCTTGGATTTGTGAATGAGGTTGGATATTTCAGCAGTCGTGGGTGCAACAAAACTGGAAAAGGGATGACAAGGAGAAGGAGGTTCGGGTGAGGAGGGAGCTCGCAGGTTTTGATGGAGGTGATGATGAATCTTGAGGATTTTGTCATTGAAGTACTGCATTATGGAGTTGCAGGTTGCTGTGGAGTACCGGTGGGGGGGGGGGGGGGGGGGATTTGGTGGCTGGAGGATTTCGTTCATGACAGAGAAGAGAATTCTTGAGTTTCCTTCGTTGGAGAGGATGAGGCCAGGTTAGTAGTTGGATTGTGTTGTAGTGGGTGATGAGGTCGTCCGGGTTTGAAACAGTGTCTGCTGGCATGGAATGGTCGATAATGGAGCAGAAGGTGTCAATGTTGATATTTTTGGTTTTTCGAAAAGAAATGAGGCGGGGGGGGGGGGGGGTTGATTGAAGAAAGGCGGAGTATGGTGTTAATAGTGAGGAGGAAATGATCAGTTACAGGAATAGCATCAGCAGTGGGCTTGGAGCGGGAGAGACCAGAGCAGCAAACCAAGTCCAAAGTGTGGCCTTTCATGTGGGTGGGGAAGTCGATGAGACAAGGTATCCCAAGGCTCTCCAGACAGGATGCAAAATCTCTGGTGAGTGGCAGGGTGAGGTTGTCCATGTGAATATTGAAATCTCCCAGAAAAATTAAATTTGGCGAGAGAGTGAATAGATGTGTGATTAGGCTAGAAAAATTCACTGATAAAATCACGATGTGGCTTGAGGGGGTGGGGGGGGTGCGATAAACTGTTGCGATATGGTTGGCGAGGGTCCAGGGAGCTTAAAAACCAGGCATTCAAAAGAACTTGATGCAGGAACAGCGATGGGCAGGATTTTCCATTTCTCGCGGTAGATAACCGCTAGACCTCCTCCACGGCCGTTGCCACGGGGATGGCAAATGTAAACAAAGCCGGGAGGAGTTGATTCATTCATAACAGAGAAGTCGTTCGTCTTTTGCCAGGTTTCTGAAAGTTGAGTTGGTGGTTGGCGAGGACATCTTGGATGAGGTGTCCTTTGCTCGTGAGTGAGCAGTTGTTCAGCAGACCAAAGTTGACGGCGGAGGTGTCGTGTTTGACGGCAGCAGTGCTGTTAGCCGACCTAGCCAGGCGGGCTAATGCATGATGGTTGATGTTGCGGCCAGAGTTTCTGGAAGGGTGTCGAGAAGTGGACCAGGTTGAGTTGATTAAGCCAGAGTTTTTTTGCTTGACATGTCTGTGCGACACGCGGTGGATGTAGCAACGTCGAGGTAGGCAAGCGATGTCCGGATGATGGTGCAATTCCGGTGCAATCCACCGCATCCGGAGAAGATCCGCGACAGAATACTGGAGCAATCCTGCCACTGGATGATGGCAGAACGTCGGGAGTATGGACTTAAGAGCAGGTGGGGCAAGGAGGTTTTTGCGCCCCATGTCAGGGGAGGAAAGCCGGTTTGGTGACAGCTGGTTAGCATAAGCTAGCATAAGCTAGCACAAACTACCGGCGTTAGCTCGTGGACAAAGCCACGATGGGGTTGGATTGATCGGACAAGTGATGATTCAAGTTGTATCAATCACAGTACCCACAGTCCAAGCAGAAGGGCAAAAGAAAAATCTGAATTTAAAATAGCTCGGACTGAGAAGCGGCGACATACACGCCTGCATCCTCTCACCCCGGAAGTGTACACCTCCTACTGCCCGAAGACAGCTGGAATAGGCTCCAGCACGCCCGCCACCCTTTTGAGGATAAGCTGATTAGAAAATGTATGGATGGATAATGATGATCGTCAGCCAAAGTCTTTGTGGGTCTCAGTGAGAAGGTTCTTCGGAAAACTATCCCATGGATGGAGAATAAATGAATTATGATTTTAAGAACAACAGTACAGTAAAAATTTAAAAATGGAAATTGTATCAACCCAAGTAAGCCATGGATAACGAAAGGCATAGAAAATGCATGTAAAAAAAAGTAATAATTTATATAAATTGTTGATAAAATTGAGAACTAAAGAGGCAGAAAAAATATAAGACCTATAAAAATAAATGAGCCAATATGATAAGAACCAATAAGAGAGACCATTACCATGCACTATTGGAGCAGAATAAAAGCAACACACAAGAAATATGGAAAATACTTTATCAAGTAATCAGAAATAGTCCTAAAAAAGTGGATTATCCAGAGTATTTAATCAAAGGCAAAAATACTATTATTGAAAAAACTGCAGAAATAGCAATTGAATTTAATGAGTACTTTGTCAATATCGGCAGTACCCCAGCAAAACAAATTCCTGATCCAACAAACTTGTTTGAAATAGATCGATACGTGGAAAAAAAATCTTCCACGATGTTCCTTATTGCTGTAAAACAAGAAGTATCAAATATTGTAAGAACTTTTAAAACTAAAAAGTCAACTGATTGCTTTCATATTGATATGACAATAATAAAACAGATTATAGAATTTGTCGCGTGACCTTTCACGCACATATGCAACCTGTCATTCAAAGCTGGTATCTTTCCATCAAAAATGAAAATTGCTGAAGTTATTCCAATTTATAAAAGTGGCGAAAGACATTTGTTTACAAATTATAGACCAAAATCACTACTACCACAATTCTCAAAAATATTAGAAAAAACTATTCTCTAGCAGACTTGATAGCTTTATACAAAAACATGCGCTGTTAAGTGAAAATCAATATGGCTTCAGGGAGTCTCAATGGCAGTTATGGAGTTTGTGGAAGCAATAGCCACTAATAGAGACAACAAAGAATTTACTGTTGGGATTTTCCTAGATCTAAAAAAAGCTTTTGACACAATAGATCATAGTATGTTATTGAATAAATTAGAGAGATATGGCATTGGAGGTGTAGGTTATAAATAGAGAAAAAGTTATTTGGATAACAGATATCAGTACGTGCAGCTCAACAATAAAAAAACGAATCAACTGAAAATCACTCATGGAGTTCCTCAGGGGTCTGTGCTTGGTCCAAAACTATTCATCTTATATATAAATGATCAGGGGTGTAGTGGGCGTGGTACGCGGGGGTACGCCGTCCACCCACTTCTCCCGACGCCAAATTCAATTTTTATTTCGGTTTTAGCCCTGCACTAAAATGACAGAGAAAAAGCAGAAAAACATTGATTTTTTGATCGTTGGCCAGTGATTATTTTGGAGTAGTAAAACATTAAATTTAACGTTAGTTCAACTGGTGTTGTAGCCTATGATTGATGTTCTGTATGTATATATAGAACACCCCAGAATCGCGTACACCCACTTAAAAAATCCCCACTACACCACTGTAAATGATATCTGCAAGGTCTCAAAACAATTTAAATGTGTCCTATTTGCTGATGATTTAACTTTCTACTGTTCTGGAATAAATCTGAAACAGCTCCTGACAACCATAGAAAATGAATTAAACAAATTTAAAAACTGGTTTGACAGGAATAAATTGTCACAAGACCAATCAAACACCAAGCTAAAATTATGGTAAACTCAATTGAGATAGAAAGAGCCTATGAAACCAAGTTTCTCGGATTAGTAATAGACTCAAAACTATGTTGGAAGCCACATATCGATAACGTAAAAAGAAAAATAGCCAAAACCATAGGGATTCTCTACAAAACCAAGGATGTGCTAAATAAGAGATCATTGTACACATTATACTCTTCATTATTATTACCATATATGACCTACTGTGTGGAAATATGGGGAAATTCCTGTAAAACAAACACACTCCCTGTTCTAAAACTACAAAAAAAGCAATCCGAATTATTAATAGATCAAAATATACGGAAGCCACAAATCCACTATTTATCAAATAAAACACGATGAAATTTTATGACCTGGTTGACTTTAAAATCGCCCCAATTAATGTACAAAGCACACAATAACCTGCTCTGCCAAAACATTCTGAAGTTTTTCGAAATTCGAGAAAGCTGTTATGATTTAAGAGGTACCAACATATACAAAAAAAAAAATCCAAAACAAGAACAAACATCAAGCAAAGAAGTGTATCTGTCAAAGGTGTTAATCTGTGGAATAATTTCGAAACGGACCTGAAAATGAGTAAATCGCTTGCCGAGTTCAAAAACAAATTCAAAAAAATAGTACAAACAACCGACATCAATCAGAGTTAAGGTGATAAATTCTAAACGTTAATTAAATATCATAATAAATCAGAATTAAGTTGATAAATAGAGAAAGGTACTGCAATATCCATGATGAATACAAGAGAAAATTGACACAAGGTGTGTATGTATAAAATCCCGATATAAACCAAAAGTTGTAAAAATATCACGGTTAAGGGTAAAAGCAAGGTCAGCCCTGATGGAGAATTTTTCCTCCTTTCTTTTCTGATTGATAGAAAAATGATCTATTTATATATGAATACATAACATGGGGTAGGACTAGATACGTTTTTTACTTCTTCCTTCTCCTTTGAACATAATAATTGTGTTGGATGATGACTGATTTCTTTCCTTTTTACTAATTTACTTACCTTACTTTCTGTCAATTTATTACTGTATATGTTTTTTATGTTCAATAAACAAACAAACAAACAAACCTGTGAGAGCAAACATGAGAGCATAAATGTATGACACTTGTTTGTAGAGGTAGTACTTGCTTTGTCTTGTATCATAGTCATGCTCACATGTGCTTAAATATGTGTGCACGTGTGTGCCTGTGCGTGTATGGATGTGTGGGTTGGTGGGTCGTTTTTGTGTGCAGTGTTCTGCCACGTTAAGCATATTTCAGTGCTCTAAATGTGGTTCTTATTACACAGCAGAGCATTTAGCCAAGACCCACCATCTGTATCACTCTTTTTCTCTCTCTTTCTCTGACTGCAAAATAAAGTCTTGAATGTCCTCCGAGCGCACATACATAGCCTTAGTGTGGTGGGAGGTCTTATTCTTTCCTTAAAATTTCTAAAATGTGCTCATTCACTGAGCAGTCAGGGCAGATCTGTGTTTAATATATCCGTGCTGTCCGGCATTTCAAATGTGATTCTAGGACCACTTTTCACTGTTGGTATTACACGCAAATAAATAAATAAGTAAAACACACAGAAAAAACATTAAAACATTAATTCTTCAAAAGCTCACTGACATTCATTCACAAAATAATTCTACGCTCGTGGTATTTGACAAATTCACATAAAGGTCATGCATGAGAACAGTGCAAGCAAAGACAGGAAGCCCACCCTAAATTATGTGGACACACACACACACACGCACACACATATATATGCTCTCATGTTGTTGTGGCTGGATAGCTCAGTTGGTAAGGCATCAGTTTGGCGTATGGGAGACGGTGGTTCGAATCCCGCTTGGGGCAAAAAAAAGAGCACATAAGCACCATCCAGTTGGGCAAGATCCTTGGGCATCATTGTATGCCTACCTCATACAATGATGAGAGACAATAAAACGAATGACAGACGTCGCCCGGCCAAACAAGGGGGACCAGAGCACCTTGATGAAAAATGAGCTACTGGAACAAAGCGTGGCTCTGTTGGAATGCTACTACTCAAACAACCCTAGTCAGAGGTTACATGCAGACAATGTGGGCTAAATGGTTACTTCGAAACCCACAGTCACGGTTGACCACGAAACAACTAGTAGCTCAGTGTTCCAAACAGTTACAGTTTGTGGCTGCTGTCACAACTTGAGATTGATGAGGTACAACGCAGATTCCATGTTGAAGGGCCCGAGGCTGCCAGATCAGAGGAGGAGGTCATAACAGAGATTGGGAGGCAAGCCCCAATGAATGACCATTGGCACTCGAAACTGCCAAACAAAGGCTCCAAGCCTTGTCCAGCCGCCTAAAGCGGTACACGAAAGAGAATGAGGCCAGACGAATAAACAGGCTGTTCGCAACACAACCTGCGAAACTGTACGCTCAGTGGCAGGGTCCTAACAACAGAGCTGACCCACCAAGACTGGAAAATGAAAAGTACTGGAAAGGCATATGGGAGAAGGAGGTTGCACATAACAGCAGTGCACAATGGCTGGTGAACCTGAGAGAGGAGCACAGCAACCTCCCCGAACAGAACCCAGTTACCATAACAGTGGCAGACATACAGGAAAGAGTCTCAGATATGAAGAACTGGACAGCACCAGGCCCGGACAGGGTCCACACCTACTGGCTAAAGAAACTCACAGCACTCCATGAGCGCCGAGCAGCACAAATGAGCCAGCTGCTGAGGGATGGGACTCACCCAGGATGGCTAACCGAAGGATCCCTCAAAGGGTGCAGTCCCATCCAACTATCGGCCAATAACCTGTCTCTCCACAACATGGAAGCTCATGTCAGGCATCATTGCGGCTAAGATAAGTGGACACATGGATCAATACATGAGCGAAGCACAGAAGGGCATTGGTAGAGATACCAGAGGAGCCAAACATCAGCTCCTGGTTGACAGAACAGTCGCACAAGACTGCAGGTCCCGACATACCAACCTGTGCACAGCCTGGATTGATTACAAGAAAGCCTATGACTCTATGCCACATACATGGATCACTGAATGCTTGGAGTTGTATAAGGTGAACAGGACCCTAAGATCTTTCGTTGCGAACTCGATGAGGATATGGAAAACCATACTTGAAGCCAATGGCAAGCCACTTACCCAAGTGTCCATCAAATGTGGCATATACCAAGGTGATGCACTCTCCCCACTGCTGTTCTGCATAGGACTGAACCCCCTAAGCCAAGTAATCACCAAGACAGGCTATGGATACCGCCTCAGAAATGGAGCCACGATCAGTCACCTCCTCTACATGGATGACATAAAGCTGTATGCTAAGAGCGAAAGGGATATAGACTCCCTGATCCACACAACCAGGATCTACAGCAGCGACATCGGGATGCCATTCGGGCTTGAGAAATGTAGTCGGATGGTGACTAAGAGAGGAAAGGTAGTCCGCACTGAAGGGGTCTCACTCCCTGAAGGAACAATAGCAGACATTGAGGACAGCTACAAGTACCTTGGTAGCCAATGGCAACCTCGAACTCGCAACAAGGAAAGCGGCTACGGCCAAATACCTCCAGCGAGTGAGGCAAGTCCTAAGAAGCCAGCTCAATGGCAAGAATAAGACCCGGGCAATAAACAGCTATGCCCTGCCAGTGATCAGATACCCTGCAGGAATAATAAGGTGGCCAAAGGAAGAGATTCAGACCACGGACGTTAAGACCCGAAAGCTACAAGCCCCTACACGGGATGTACCACCGGACCATAACTGAAGTGGCTGATCTCAAGAAGTCCTATCAGTGGTTAGAGAGGGCTGGCCTGAAGGAGAGCACAGAAGCACTCATCCTGGCTGCTCAGGAGCAGGCCCTGAGCACCAGAGCCATTGAGGCCCAGATATACCACACCAGACAAGACCCAAGGTGTAGGTTGTGCAAAGAGGCACCTGAGACGATCCAACACAACTGCAGGGTGTAAGATGCTGGCAGGGAAAGCCTACATGGAACGCCATAACCAGGTGGCTGGCATAGTCTACCGAAACATCTGTGCGGAGCATGGACTGGAAACCCCAAGGTCAAAATGGGAAACACCCCCAAAGGTGGTGGAGAATGACAGAGCGAAGATCCTGTGGGACTTCCAGATCCAGACTGACAAGATGGTAATGGCGAACCAACCAGATATTGTGATCAGAGATAAAGGGCAGAGGAAAGCCATTGTAGTGGATGTAGCGGTCCCAAGTGATGGAAATATCAGAAAGAAGGAACACGAGAAACTCGAGAAATACCAAGGGCTCAGAGAGGAGCTGGAGAGAGCCTGGAAGGTCAAGGTGACAGTCGTGCCTGTTGTGGTCGGAGCACTCAGGGCAGTGACCCCCAAACTAGATGAGTGTTTGCAACAGATCCCGGGAACATCGGACATCTCAGTCCAGAAATCTGCAGTGCTGGGAACAGCAAGGATACTGCGCAGAACCCTCAAGCTTCCTGGCCTCTGGTAGAGGACCCGAGCTGAATGAGGGACGGACACCACCCGAGGGGTGAGACGAGGATTTTTTTTTTTTATATACAGTATAATTTTATTTTATTTTTTTAATTGCTGGAAGTTTTGGCAATGTTTCATCTCGTACAGAAAATTCTCAGAGGAATGAAGCCAACATGGGCATTGGGCTTAGGTGTTGCCCCACACTTTTCATATCTTCTCAGAGATTTCTTTCCACAGCACATTGAGACTCGATGATGTCAAGGCATAACGGTAAAGCACTGTACAGTAACAGCTACTCTGCATTCATTTGACAAAGGAAATGTTGCTACCGTTGTATTTGAGATTAGGGTTTTGTGATGTCTTGGTAGGGGTGGCAGCTCACAGCGGAAAAGATGGCTAATGCCACATTTCCATCAAGGGGGAAAGATCTGTTGGATTAACCACAACAGTCAACCCTGATCTGGTTTATATTTCTTGGCAGGAGTGTGGGTAGAATGATGATGATGATGATGAGGTAGCTTTATCATTAGCCTGAAGTGAAGAAAGAAATGCAAAGGGACACTCAACCACACATGCCGATTTTTAAGATCTCAACAGATTTTTTTTTCATGTGAGACATCCTGCCAATGTCTAGGGGTAAAACAGCATGTGTGTTTTTGCACGCATGTTCCTATTTTGTGTGTGTGTGTGTGTGTATGTAGTCAAAATTACCAACTACTTCTCTTCATTTTGGCCTGTCCCGGTAGGGCTTGCCACAGTGTGTCATTCTTTTTCCATTGAAGTCTATCATCTGCATCATCTCTAACACCAAATGCCCTCATGTCTTCCCTCTCACAACATGCATAAAACCTCTCTGAGGTCCTCCTCTTGCTCTCTTTCCTGGCAGTTCCGCCATAATCGCCATTCGACCAATATACCGGTACTCACTATTTCTCCTCAGTACGTGCCCAAACCAACTAAGTCGGTTTGCACTCACTTTTTCCCAAAACATCTCACCTTGGCTGTCCCTCCTAATCCATCGCGGTGACTCCTAAAGAAAACCTGAGCAGCTTCATTTCTGCCACCCTCAGCTCTTTCTTCAGTGTCCCTGATCTGTAATCTGTACACCATGGCCAGCCTTAACACTGTCTTAGAAACTTTACCCTTCCTCCGAGCAGAGACTCTTCTACCAAATAACACCCCAAGCACTGTTCCATTCCAGCTTGGATCCATTTCCCCACTGCAATTTTGTCAGATGTCAAGCATATTTATATACATTTCTCTTATATTATTTTCCCCTCTTCTTTTTTCAACAAAGGGAAATGTGTGAAGCATTTGATCAACCAATGATCAACTAGTGTTCTGAAATGCTCACAGCAAGTGAAGATGATTCTTGTTATGTGGATGAGCTTTTGTGGCCCAAAGCAGTCAGATTGCACTGTAATTCGTAGGGTATTACAAGTGCAATTTTCCTTGAGATTGTCCCATGTTTACATTTGTACAGTTTTTTTTGTAAAAATATTACAACCAGTAAAATGCTATCGTATGCTATCCTCCAAAATCATCACGGAAACTTCAACAATTAGCAATAAATCATCAAAGATGTTTTCAGCACGAAATATCGATCACTATTTTTAAAAAATAATACCCACAGATGTGTTATAGATTTGTAAAAAAAAATTGTGACAGAAGGTTTCGGACTGACTCAAGGGAAAAGTGACATTTGAATTTTGCCCAGTCTCTTGCAACCAATTTCCACATGCACAAAATTTCGATTTTGAATGCTGAATTTGTCAGCAAAATTTAAGTGGCAGTTTACACCATAACATGCCTCCATTGTACACTGTTACATTGACAACATGACAAAGTACCGTATTTTCACGACCATTCGACGCACCGTATGGTTGGGCGCAGTCTCATTAATGGGTGCTATTTCTGTATTTTACACATAGACAAAACGCACTGTATTATTGGGCGCAATTTTAAAGTGGTAAAACATACCCCAGCTTAAACATACGGCATGCATGCGCGCACGCTAAAAACACGTTAGCTTGTAGCATACGGTAGCATGCCAAGACATACAGATACAAGCTAAAAACACGTTTTTAAAAAGGCAACGGAAAACTGAGTTCCGTTGTATTTTATTTAGCCATCGTACAATGTACTCACGTTTTTCGATCAATCATCACCCAGAAATCCATCAAAGTCCTCATCCTCTGTATCAGAATTGAACAATTGTGCGAGTACCGGTAATCCATCAAAAACACCGTGTTCCCTCTCGTTGTCAGTCACTCTCATTGCCATGTGGCTCCACAGAAATGATGCCGGCTTTGCCAAAAACTCGAACCTGTTGGTACCTGCTTGGGGCGTCCCTTTAGCGTCCACTTACACGCCCACCCTTCACTGATTGGCGGACTTCTTCCCCGCATGCCTGTCCTCACTCACATCTGCCTTTTCTCTCTCTCGCTCTCCATATGTGTATATATATACACGCCCACCCTTCACTGATTGGCCGACTTCTTTGCCGCATGCATGTCCACAGTCACTTCCGCCTTTTCTCTATATAAACAGCGTGTCGGCTGTCAGTCAGGTTTTGGAACTCGGCGCATAGACAAGACGCTCCGCATCATAAGGCGTCCTGTCCATTTTGGAGAAAATTTTAGACTTTTAATGGCGCCTTATAGTCGTGAAAATACGGTAATTTGAATTTTATCAATCCACAATGACAAAAGGACTTGTTATTCTGATGACACTGCCATGTTCTGGGACACAAAGTTTTACTTCTGATAGATGAACTAAGGATTTTCAGAAGGAAAATACCTTTTGTTATTTGTTTGAATTATTTTGAGAAATGCAAATACTGTTTTGCAAATTTAAATTTGGTTCTGTGAAATGTACCAAAGTGTCTGAGAAAAACTGGTGAAAAAGACAAAAAGCTTTTGTAGGCTCTTGGTCCATTATGTGAGATTTATAACCTTCTGAAGGGACTGAGGTGAATTGAGTGTACTACTTTGCTTCAACCAATAGACACTTTGTCTATGTCTAATCAGTCTCAACCTCTTTGCTATCTTAAGAACATGTCATCATATAAGGGAAGTTCATTGATATCCATACTCCTCTGGTCGTCTTTTTTCTGTCATTGAATATGTAATTCAGAACAGTTTACAGTTTAATTTTTTAAATGTAGTTCGTTATAGTTGATCAAAGATGTAGTCAAACATCCCTCACACATCTTACATTATGCATGCAATGTGAATTTTTCATGTTCAAAAGGTAAATTTCTTTCTCTACACAGGGTAACCAGGACACACCGACACCCCCAGATCCATCCATGGCTCAGACTTACACATCAGCCCAGTTTGCCCCTCCTCCCCAGAATGGCATTAACACAGAGTTCACTGCTTCACACGCTCACCCACATGCACACTCCCATCCACATTCACACCAGCAGCCAGCACCTCAAGACTACTCCGGGGTTCAGGCCTCTGTCAGTGACCATCCACTCAACATCTACCAGTCGACACAGAGCCACAGTGACCAGAATGGATCAGACATCGGCAGTCAGACAGTCACTGGCACAGCCACAGTAAGACATGAAGTAATGAATGTTTGGTTTAGTTTAACATATAAGGATCCAGAGCCTTGTTTTTGTTTTGTGTCTGTTAATGGTCATTTCAAAACATTGTCTGTAACTGGCCGAGAAGCAGTTCCATATCGGTACGTGATTGCTTGTTGTTTTTGATTGCTGAGAGCTACTTCTTGGCTACTAATTACTGCAAACGGCTACTAGTTTTCAGACACACTTTTGAAATACAAAATTTGCTCAAATTACCTTTATTGCGTTACTATCAAGTTATGACAGTCATCTATGTAAAGACACCGATCATGTGAATGATTTCTCCACAATAATCAGGAGTCAGAACATTACAATATGCAACACTATATTTCTATAAATCTTTGCCAATATTCTTTCAAATGATCACTTCTATGATATTCCAAGGAAATCACAATGTCCCATCACTGGTGAGCTATTTTTAGAACAGGCCCACAGGCTTCTATGTGGTCCTTGCGACTACATGGTGCCTGTAGGCACCACATTGGTGACCCTTACTTTAAAGGAAAGAATTCCTTTTATCTTATGTTCTTTTTGTTAATGAATATATGGGTAATTATGATCAGCTCATCTCTACAGGGGCTTCCATGAAGTTTTCTTGTTTTGATCACAAATATTCTAAACTCTTGTCGCTGCCCTATAACAACGGTGCATGTCACAGTTGCCTTTGTTCTAGAACAAAGAAATGTTTTACATATAAAAAGAAACAATGTAGAAAAGAACCAAGGTTGCAGACTCAAATTTTGGCTCATTTATTGAGGTAGAAATTATTTGGAGCTGATGGGGGCCTTCAAAGGGAAGATTAAAGAAGCTTTTGAATTTGATAGCAGATCCTGGTGGCAGTGGTAAGTCCTAGCCTGGACAGAGGCCACTAACAATTCTTCCACCATAAACGTGAACAAATAATATGAGCATCTTCAATCTTTCACCTAGGGTGGCAGGGAGAACCAGGCTGTGGGATTGGAAGATCCAACACAGAGAGATTTCAAGGTCGAAAACTTGAACTTAAAACATTGAACGTGATATCCAGATGTAAAGCTCGTTAGTGCCAATAGAAGCAAATAAAGCCCTTCAAACAACGGTGCTCAAATTAGGACCTTGGTTGAACAATTAAGTCAGATGGCAAGCTGAACACTCCTAAAAACTCTTTCACCAACCGATCAGCTGTTTAAATAATAGCTTGGGAGAGGGATAACGTGGACAAATAAATATCCAAGAAAGCGGTCTTGGTTTGGTGTTTATGAAGCAAGATGTGTATGTAATGTACTGTCAATGTAAAACTTGGAAAGAACCCATCTTTCTTGGTGACAATGTGTCAGATTTTCCTCAAGGTTGATATTTCTCCACAACTTGATGAAGTGTTTCCTACAGATAGTGCCACCTAGTGATGTGCTCCACGGGTCGAATCCCTGAAGCGTGTGCTGAGTAATCTAGATGAGTGGTTCATGAATGGGGAGTCGAAGCGCGTGTTGATGACGTCAGTGGTGACATTTGAAGCCTAGGCTGTTTGAGCGTAAGGGTTAAGGTAAAAGGGAAGAGGAGGAGGAGGGACAGATCAGCAGACTGCAAAGGGATGTTCCGGTTAGTAGCTCAATGCACCATGCAGATAATATAAAGGTACTGACTGATTGTTCCTACCTTACTGAAAACCACTTGTCTCAAGTGAGACAGAGGAAAGCTGTAAGAAAAGAACAGGAAATGCTATAATCATCAATTCATCTTAGTTACCTGACAAAAGGAGGAGAAGGGGAGGAGTCTTAGAGGTTACTTGATCCAAAAATTGGCCATAGACTACTTAGGTCAAGAGCTGATTTGTGCTGATGAAAATGAGACCAAGCAGTTTGGCCCATCCATCCATCCATCCATTTTCCGAACCGCTCGATCCACACTAGGGTCGCGGGGGGTGCTGGAGCCCATCCCAGCTGTCTCCGGGCAGTAGGCGGGGGACACCCTGAATCAGTTGCCAGCCAATCGCAGGGCACACAGAGACGAAGAACCATCCACGCCCACACTCACACCTAGGGACAATTTAGAGCGTCCAATCAGCCTGCCATGCATGTTTTCGGAATGTGGGAGGAAACCGGAGCACCCGGAGAAAACCCACGCAGGCCCGGGGAGAACATGCAAACTCCACACAGGGAGGCCGGAGCTGGAATCGAACCCGGTACCTCCGCACTGTGAAGCCGACGTGCTAACCACTGGACTACCGGGCCGCCCCCAGTTTGGCCCAATGAACATCAAAAAAAAGTGCAACGAGGCCGAGGATATAGCGGGACATTGACCTTATTCGTCAGAGTTTTTGCTAACTACCCTACTGTATTTATAGAGCACTTTCAAACAGCCATCGCTGCATACAAAGTGCTGTACATGGAACAATTTAACATATATAATAAACAGTAAAATAAATAAAAAGTAAACAACAGTACTCGTCTAATGCATTGAGGAAGTAGTAAAGGTCCTGGACACCCATGTGCCCCGCGGCAGTCCGCCAGCTGACACAGCTCACCTCCCCTCCAGTGCTCGCCCACTTTGACCTCCAGAACCCTACGCTGGTGACCTGTGATGCGTCCAACACGGCGATAGGGCAGTCCTGTCCCAGCTACACGGGGTGACCAAATGTCCCATGGCGTTTGCCTCACGATCTCTGACCCCCACGGAGCAGAGGTATTCGGTGGGGGAGAGGGAAGCGCTGGCCTGCATCTGGGCCTGCGAGCGGTGGCACATGTACCTTTACGGGCGCACTTCACGCTCCGGACCGACCACCGAGCACTCACAGCCCTTCTGGCCATGACAGGGTCGGGACACAAACCGCTGCGCCTGTACCGGTGGTCAGAGCGACTACAAGCCTACAACTTCACGACAGTGTTCACACCCGGCAGAGATAATGTTGTGGCTGATCTTCTCTCCAAGGCCACGCCCACCTCAGCGCCAGACACCGCCCGGGACGGCTCAGAGTCAGAGCTAATTCTCATGCTGCACGAGCCTCTCCGAACAACTGTCTCCGAGCAGGAGCTCCAGACGGCCTCTGTACAGGACCCTGCACAGCTCCACACGTTTATCCTGGAGGGCTGGCCCGCAAAGGTGCCAGAGAAGCTGGCGCCCTTCCACCGGGTCAGAGACGACCTTTCCTGTTGGAACAGTGACTGCGTCGCCCGGGGGCTCTGCACAGTGATCCCCAGCTCTCTACGACCACGCATCCTGAACATGGGACACGACGATCACCTGGGCATCATGAGAGTGAAGCAGCGCTGCAGGAACCTGGTTTGGTGGCCAGGCATCGATAGAGACATTGAAACAATGGTGAAGGACTGCACCGCCTGCCTTACCAGCGGTAAAATGAGCCCACCCTCGACGCCACCTTTGCAGCCCCTCCAATGGCCAGCGACGCCGTGGTCCCACATCCAGGTGGACATCTGTGAGGAGTTCCATGGCATTCCTCATCACCAGCGGTTCCTGTTGGTGGCCTATGACCTCCACTACAAGTGGCCGGAGGTCCTCCCCATGGGGTCAGTAACCACACAGTAAATCACTGGCTTTCTTTGCTCCCTGTTTACCCGCTGGACAACGGGCCCCAGTTCCTCTCGGCTGACTTTGCTGCCTTCATGGGGGACAGGAGGATTAAACACATCAGGAGGGCCCTGTACCACCGGCAGGCCAACGGGGGGAGGTTCAACCAGACCCTCAAGAACAGCCTGAGAGCGCATCTGACCGAAGGTCTCCCATTCAGCATGGCCCTGCAGAACACACGACTGCACGACAGAACTATGCCACATGCCACGACGGGTAGCTCCGTCCGGGTAACACCCTCGGACCGAGGCTCCGCACTGTTTGGGCTCGTTGGCAGCCCCTGTACCTCAGAGACTATGTCCTTGGTTCAGGTTTAGGGTAGCGCGTAGTCTGTTACGTGGCAGAATAAACTACATGGCTATGCGGGTAAACGGGTTGACTACCCTGTTTATACAGATAGGTTGGCCACGTTCTGGCCTTAAAGTTGGGTCCTATTAATATTGTTTGAATGTTTTTTGCATTTTAAAAAACGGGGGTGAATGTGGCATGTAACCACAGCCACAGGGTCAGGTTACGACAGCGTGACGTCACGGCCGTAAAGTGGGCGGTTGTCGAAAAGTGTTGATATAAAAAGGTGACCAATGACAATAAACGGCAGTGAGCACATAGTCAGTCTCCACATGTTTTATTGAACACAACACACCCCTAGTGGCATATGGCATATGAACAACACTTCAACGCAAAATATATATTTTTTAAAAATCCTCGTCTCACCCCTCGGGTGGTGTCCGTCCCTCATTCAGCTCGGGTCCTCTACCAGAGGCCAGGAAGCTTGAGGGTTCTACGCAGTACCCTGCTGTTCCCAGCACTGCACATTTCTGGAGTGAGATGTTCGATGTTGTTCCCGGGATCTGTTGCAACCACTCACCTAGTTTGAGGGTCACTGCCCAAAGTGCTCTGACCACCACAGGCACGACTGTCACCTTCACCTCCCAGGCTCTCTCCAGCTCCTCTCTGAGCCCTTGGTATTTCTCGAGTTTCTCGTGTTCCTTCTTTCTGATGTTTCCATCACTTGGGACCGCTACATCCACGACAACGGCTTTCCTCTGCCCTTTATCTATGATCACGATATCTGGTGAGTTCGCCATTACCGTCTTGTCAGTCTGGATCTGGAAGTCCCACAGGATCTTTTCTCCGTCATTCTCCACCACCTTCGGAGGGGTTTCCAGTCCATACTCCGCACAGATGTTTCGGTAGACTATGCCAGCCACCTGTTTATGGCGTTCCGTGTAGGCTTTTCCTGCCTACATGCCTATGTGTTGGATCGTCTCAGGGGCCTCTTTGCACAACCTACACCTTAGGTCTTGTCTGGTGTGGTATATCTGGGCCTCAATGGCTCTGGTGCTCAGGGCCTGCTCCTGAGCAGCCAGGATGAGTGCCTCTGTGCTGTCCTTCAGGCCAGCCCTCTCTAGCCACTGATAGGACTCCTTGAGATCAGCCACTTCAGTTATGGTCCGGTGGTACATCCCGTGTAGGGGCTTGTAGCTTTCGGGTCTTAACGTTCGTGGTCTGAATCTCTTCCATCACCTTGGTATATGCCACATTTGATGGACACTTGGGAAAGTGACTTGCCATTGGCTTCAAGTGTGGTTTTCCACATCCTCATCGAGTTCGCAACGAAGGCTCTTAGGGTAGTTGGATAGTTGGATGGGACTGCGCCCTTTGAGGGATGCTTCATGATCAGGATTGTTCGCCCTTCGGTTAGCCATCCTGGGTGAGTCCCATCCTTCAGCAGCTGGTTCATTTGTGCTGCTAGGCACTCATGGAGTGCTGTGAGTTTCTTTAGCCAGTAGGTGTGGACCACCGGGCCTGGTGCTGTCCAGTTCTTCATATATGAGAGTCTTTCCTGTATGTCTGCCACTGTTATGGTAACTGGGTTCTTTCCAGGGAGGTTGCTGTGCTCCTCTCTCAGGGTCGCCAGCCATTGTGCACTGATGTTATATGCAACCTCCTTCTCCCATATGCCTTTCCAGTACCTTTCAGTTTCCAGTCTTTGTGGGTCAGCTCTGTTGTTTGGACCCTGCCACTGAGCGTACACTTTCGCAGGTTGTGTTGCAAACAGCCTGTTTATTCGTCTGGCCTCATTCTCTTTCGTGTACCGCTTTAGGCGGCTGGACAAGGCTTGGAGCCTTTGTTTGGCAGTTTCGAGTGCTTCAGGTATGGTCATCTGGATGTACCTCTCGGGTATCGGCCTTTTCATCACACCTCTTTGGGCCTCCGTCAATTGACTCACATCTTTCCGAACCGCCTTGATCTTAGCCTCCAATCGTCTTTTCCATGGTGGGTAACGTATCTCATGGCTTCCATGGTTGCTCTTATAGCCAAGCATCTCTAGGATCGCTGATGCTGAAGCGTATATCAGCTCATTGGTTGCCGTGATCGTTACGGTCGGGATCGCCCTCAGTGATGCATTCACACTTTCCATGAGACTCTCAGGTGGTACTTCACATAGCCGTTGTAATCGGTTTCTAGGTTGCCCAGCTTTCATTCTCGCCATGATCTTTCAGGTCATATATATATACACAGTATATCCTCACTAGGCCCTCATGAGGATGAAGCGGTTCGGAAGATGAATGAATGAAAATGAATGAATATATATATTTTTAAAAATCCTCGTTTCACCCCTCTGGTAGTGTCCGTTCCTCATTCAGCTCGGCTTCTTAGGACTTGCCTCACTCGCTGGAGGCATTTGGCCGTAGCCGCTTTCCTTGTTGCCAGTTCGAGGTTGCCATTGGCTTGTGGTACACCGAGGTACTTGTAGCTGTCCTCAATGTCTGCTATTGTTCCTTCAGGGAGTGAGACCCCTTCAGTGCGGACTACCTTTCCTCTCTTAAGCTAAGATTGTGGCGAGAATGAAAGATGGGCAACCTAGAAACCGATTACAACGGCTATGTGAAGTACCACCTGAAAGTCTCATGGAAAGTGTGAATGCAGCACTCAGGGAGATCCCTACCGTAACGATCATGGAAACCAATGAGCTTATATACTCTTCAGCATCAGTGATCCTAGAGATGCTTGCCTATAAGAGCAAGCATGGAAGCCATGAGATACGTTACCCACCATGGAAAAGACGGTTGGAGGCTAAGATCAAGGCGGCTCGGAATGATGTGAGTCAATTGACGGAGGCCCAGAGAGCTGTGATGAAAAGGCCGATACCTGAGAGGTACATCCAGATGACCATACCTGAAGCACTCGAAACTGCCAAACAAAGGCTCCAAGCCTTGTCCAGCCGCCTAAAGCGGTACACGAAAGAGAATGAGGCCAGACGAATAAACAGGCTGTTCACAACACAACCTGCGAAACTGTACGCTCAGTGGCAGGGTCCTAACAACAGAGCTGACCCACCAAGACTGGAAAATGAAAAGTACTGGAAAGGCATATGGGAGAAGGAGGTTGCACATAACAGCAGTGCACAATGGCTGGTGACCCTGAGAGAGGAGCACAGCAACCTCCCCGAACAGAACCCAGTTACCATAACAGTGGCAGACATACAGGAAAGAGTCTCAGATATGAAGAACTGGACAGCACCAGGCCCGGACAGGGTCCACACCTACTGGCTAAAGAAACTCACAGCACTCCATGAGCGCCGAGCAGCACAAATGAGCCAGCTGCTGAGGGATGGGACTCACCCAGGATGGCTAACCGAAGGATCCCTCAAAGGGTGCAGTCCCATCCAACTATCGGCCAATAACCTGTCTCTCCACAACATGGAAGCTCATGTCAGGCATCATTGCGGCTAAGATAAGTGGACACATGGATCAATACATGAGCGAAGCACAGAAGGGCATTGGTAGAGATACCAGAGGAGCCAAACATCAGCTCCTGGTTGACAGAACAGTCGCACAAGACTGCAGGTCCCGACATACCAACCTGTGCACAGCCTGGATTGATTACAAGAAAGCCTATGACTCTATGCCACATACATGGATCACTGAATGCTTGGAGTTGTATAAGGTGAACAGGACCCTAAGAGCTTTCGTTGCGAACTCGATGAGGATGTGGAAAACCATACTTGAAGCCAATGGCAAGCCACTTACCCAAGTGTCCATCAAATGTGGCATATACCAAGGTGATGCACTCTCCCCACTGCTGTTCTGCATAGGACTGAACCCCCTAAGCCAAGTAATCACCAAGACAGGCTATGGATACCGCCTCAGAAATGGAGCCACGATCAGTCACCTCCTCTACATGGATGACATAAAGCTGTATGCTAAGAGCGAAAGGGATATAGACTCCCTGATCCACACAACCAGGATCTACAGCAGCGACATCGGGATGCCATTCGGGCTTGAGAAATGTAGTCGGATGGTGACTAAGAGAGGAAAGGTAGTCCGCACTGAAGGGGTCTCACTCCCTGAAGGAACAATAGCAGACATTGAGGACAGCTACAAGTACCTCGGTATACCACAAGCCAATGGCAACCTCGAACTGGCAACAAGGAAAGCGGCTACGGCCAAATACCTCCAGGGAGTGAGGCAAGTCCTAAGAAGCCAGCTCAATGGCAAGAATAAGACCCGGGGAATAAACAGCTATGCCCTGCCAGTGATCAGATACCCTGCAGGAATAATAAGGTGGCCAAAGGAAGAGATTGAGACCACGGACGTTAAGACCCGAAAGCTCCTAACCATGCATGGAGGGTTCCATCCCAAATCCAGCACCCTGAGACTGTACGCAAGCCGAAAGGAAGGAGGCCGGGTACTAGTGAGTGTGAGAGCCACTGTCCAGGATGAAACATCCAAGCTCCATGAATACATCAAGGAGAAGGCTCCAATGGATGACGTACTCAGAGAATGCCTCAGACAATGGGGAACAGAGGATGAGGCGCTGGAAGAGGGACCATCATGGGAGGACAAGCCCCTACACGGGATGTACCACCCGACCATAACTGAAGTGGCTGATCTCAGGAAGTTCTATCAGTGGCTCGAGAGGGCTGGCCTGAAGGACAGCACAGAGGCACTCATCCTGGCTGCTCAGGAGCAGGCCCTGAGCACCAGAGCCATTGAGGCCCAGATATACCACACCAGACAAGACCCAAGGTGTAGGTTGTGCAAAGAGGCACCTGAGACGATCCAACACATAACTGCAGGGTGTAAGATCCTGGCAGGGAAAGCCTACATGGAACGCCATAACCAGGTGGCTGGCATAGACTACCGAAACATCTGTGCGGAGTATGGACTGGAAACCCCAAGGTCAAAATGGGAAACACCTCCGAAGGTTGTGGAGAATGACAGAGCGAAGATCCTGTGGGACTTCCAGATCCAGACTGACAAGATGGTAATGCTTAACACACTGCCAAAGTGCTTCCCATGCCTGCGCGTCAGGTCACCACGAAGGTAGGCAGTAATTTGCTTTTCACAAACTTTGGTATCTATTTTATTTTTCCATTTTGTTCATTTTAGGGGCAGTTATGGCAATTGCTCATGTTATTGAGCAATTGCATGTTATGGTATTGCATATGCGCCGCTGCTGTAGATGGTTATGTTGAAAAATAAGATAAGAGAAGATAAGAAAACCTTTATTTGTCTCACATGTTTGTCTCACAGTTATAGTTTTATGTATATTATTTTAAATGAATCTCTACAGGATGTGCTAAGGGGAATTTTGTATGAACACTTTACCATAAACTAAAATAATTTTAAAGAATACAGTCGACTGTAGAATGAACCTAAAAAACACAATTGCTAGCAAAAAGAAGCATCTGGTGGCCTCATCAGTTTTCCCTTCCAGTCTAGCTGTCTGCTGTGCTCCTTCTACCACATCAGCTCACTGCTTTCTATATTCTTTTCTTTACAGCCATGTCCCCCCTCTCTCCCTCTCTCATTTTTCCTGGGTGGAGCTTTCACTCACCTCACTTAAACTCTTTCTTCCTGCAATGAGTAAGATTCCCAAAATAACATGAAAGCAGCAATAACAGCTGAAAACAGCTACTTGGTGATATTAATACACACATTCCATGTCTGCTCTAACTGGACCAGGGTTATGTATTTTGTTTTGGGATGCAGAGGAGGGCTGCAGATTGGTAATGTAGACAACATCAGAGACAAAGCCATCAAAAATAAATGCGGTGACTACACAAAAACTACAACAGATGGCTTCATATTTAATACAATGTCAATAAAGTTATAAATAAATAAAGTAATTACATCCGATCAACGGTAGCATTCCATTATAACGCTCGTCAAACTACACTTAAAACTGTGAATATTTCTCATGTCAGTACTGCACATCAGACTACACAATATAAAAAACAAAAAAACAGACCCTTGAACCTTGTCAATCGAATACCACTCAATGAGATTAAAGCAGAAGTTTCCTTCTTTTTCTGTATAACCATCATTGTAACTTTTAATCGAGTAATGAATTCATTCTGTTAACAGCTCTGCAGCTCAACATCTCTTCAGAAACTCATTTTAGTCACAAGTTTCTTTGTGTGCAGCAATGTCTAATCCTTTCTGCTGACGATACCTGGACCAGTAAAACAATATACTGTTGTCACAATATAGAGTAACAATACCACAATGTGCAAGGGACTCAGTGATGTGAATTGTCAATCTGATGGGTTGGACACTAGTGACCTTTGTGCACCTTCACTTTAGAAAAGGTTTGTGTCATGAAAATAGCTCATAAACAGTACACGTCATTGAGATCAGGGTTCAATGGACCCAGATAGATTTTTTTAGACTGTTTTGGAAGTAGCATGTACTTTACATGCACCGACATGAATGGCTTCATCTGGTGTGTTTATTGAGCGGCATTCAGCCCCTTAAAGTGTTCTTTGTAAGAGAAGTGCATCCAGGAAGAACACTCTATTTTTTCTATTAGAGCGTGTCAAAGAGTAAAATTATGCATCCAGTGGATTTTATCTGAAATGCGCATAGTATACAAAAGCAAAAGAAATGGTTAAATACATTTATACAAACTGTATTTCTTCATGATTCAAAACTATGGATATGAATGTCCATCCATCCATCCATCCATCTTCTACCGCTTATCCGGGGCCGGGTCGCGGGGGCAACAGCTTTAGCAGGGAAGCCCAGACTTCCCTCTCCCTAGCTACTTCTTCCAGCTCTCCCCGGGGGATCCCGAGGCGTTCCCAGGCCAGCTGGGTGACATAGTCACTCCAGCGTGTCCTGGGTCTTCCTCGGGGTCTCCTCCCGGTGGGACATGCCCGGAACACCTCACCAGGGAGGCGTTCAGGAGGCATCCGAATCAGATGCCCAAGCCACCTCACCTGGCTCCTCTCGATTTGGAGGAGAAGCGGCTCGACTCTGAGCCCCTCCCGGATGACCGAGCTTCTCACCTTATCTCTAAGGGAGAGCCCGGACACCCTGCGGAGAAAACTCATTTCGGCCGCTTGTATCCGGGATCTCGTTCTTTCGGTCACGACCCATAGCTCGTGACCATAGATGAGGGTTGGAACGTAGATCGACCGGTAAATTGAGAGCTTCGCCCTTTGGCTCAGCTCCTTCTTCACCACGACAGACCGATACAACGTCCGCATCACAGCAGACGCTGCACCGATCCGCCTGTCGATCTCTCGCTCCCTCCTGCCCTCACTCGTGAACAAGACCCCAAGATACTTAAACTCCTCCACTTGGGGCAAGATCTCTCCCCCAACCCGGAGGGGGCACTCCACCCTTTTCCAACTGAGGACCATGGTTTCAGATTTGGAGGTGCTGATTTTCATTCCAACCGCTTCACACTCGGCTGCGAAACGCTCCAGTGAGAGTTGGAGAGCCCCGTTTGAAGGAGCCAACAGCACCACATCATCTGCAAAAAGCAGGGATGCAATACTGAGGCCACCAAAACGGACGCCCTCAACGCTTCGGCTGCGCCTAGAAATTCTGTCCATAAAGATTATGAACAGAATCGGCGACAAAGGGCAGCCTTGGCGGAGTCCTACCCTCACTGGAAACGATTCCGACTTACTGCCGGCAATGCGAACCAAACTCTGACATCGGTGGTATAGTGACCGAATAGCCCGTATCAGGGGTTTCGGTACCCCATACCCACGAAGCACCCCCCACAGAACTCCCCGAGGGACACGGTCAAACGCCTTCTCCAAGTCCACAAAACACATGTAGACTGGTTGGGCGAATTCCCACATACCCTCGAGGACCCTGCTAAGGGTGTAGAGCTGGTCCACTGTTCCACGGCCGGGACGAAAACCACACTGCTCCTCCTCAATCTGAGGCTCGACTTCCTGACGGACCCTCCTCTCCAGCACCCCTGAATAGACCTTACCAGGGAGGCTGAGGAGTGTGATCCCTCTGTAGTTGGAACACACCCTCCGGTCCCCCTTTTTAAAAAGAGGGACTACCACCCCGGTCTGCCAATCCAGAGGCACTCTCCCCGTTGACCACGCGATGTTGCAGAGGCGTGTCAACCAGGACAGCCCCACAACATCCAGAGCCTTGAGGAACTCCGGGCGGATCTCATCCACCCCTGGGGCCCTGCCACCGAGGAGCTTTTTAACCACATCGGTGACTTCAACCACAGAGATAGGAGAGCCCACCTCAGGGTCCTCAGACTCTGCTTCCTCCAAGGAAGACGTGTTGGTGGAGTTGAGGAGGTCTTCGAAGTACTCTGCCCACCGGTTCACAACGTCCCGAGTCGAAGTCAGCAGTGCCCCATCCCCACTGTACACAGTGTTAGTGGTGCACTGCTTCCCCCTCCTGAGACGTCGGATGGTGGACCAGAATTTCCTCGAAACCGTCCGGAAGTCGGCTTCCATGCCCTCACCGAATTCTTCCCACGCTCGGGTTTTTGCCTCGGCGACCACCGAAGCTGCGTTCCGCCTGGCCAGTCGATACCCGTCAGCTGCCTCTGGGGTCCCACAGGCCATAAAGGCTCGATAGGACTACTTCTTCAGCTTGACGGCATCCCTTACTGCTGGTGTCCACCAGCGAGTACGAGGGTTGCCGCCACGACAGGCACCAACCACCTTACGGCCACAACTCAGATTGGCCGCCTCAACAATAGAGGCACGGAACATGGTCCACTCGGACTCAATGTCCCCCGTCTCCCCCGGAACATGGGAAAAGCTCTGTCGGAGGTGGGAGTTGAAACTCCTTCTGACAGGGGATTCCGCCAGACGCTCCCAACAAACCCTCACAATACGTTTGGGTCTGCCAGGACGGACCGGCATCTTCCCCCAGCATCGGAGCCTACTCACCACCAGGTGGTGATCAGTTGACAGCTCCGCCCCTCTCTTCACCCGAGTGTCCAAAACATGCGGCCGCAAATCCGATGATACAACCACAAGGTCGATCATCGAACTACGGCCCAGGGTGTCCTGGTGCCAAGTGCACATATGGACACCCTTATGTTTGAACAAGGTGTTCGTTATGGACAGTCCGTGACGAGCACAGAAGTCCAATAACAAAACACCACTCGAGTTCTGATCGGGGGGGCCGTTCCTCCCAATCACGCCCCTCCAGGTCTCACTGTCATTGCCCACGTGAGCATTGAAGTCCCCCAGCAGAACAAGGGAGTCCCCAGCAGGAGTACTCTCCAGCACACCCTCCAAGGACTCCAAAAAGGGTGGGTATGCTGAGCTGCCGTTTGGTGCATATGCACAAACAACAGTCAGGACCCGTCCCCCCACCCGAAGGCGGAGGGAAGCAACCCTCTCGTCTACCGGTGTGAACCCCAATGTACAGGCACTGAGCCGGGGGGCAATGAGTATGCCCACACCTGCTCTGCGCCTCTCACCATGAGCAACTCCAGAGTGGAAGAGAGTCCAACCCCTCTCGAGAGAACTAGTACCAGAACCCAGGCTGTGTGTGGAGGCAAGTCCGACTATATCCAGTTGGAACTTCTCTACCTCACACACCAGCTCGGGCTCCTTCCCTGCCAGAGAGGTGACATTCCATGTCCCAAGAGCTAGCTTCTGCAGCCGAGGATCGGACCGCCAGGGTCCCCGCCTTTGGCTGCCGCCCAGCTCGCATTGCACCCGACCCCTTTGACCCCTCCCACGGGTGGTGAGACCATGAGAAGGGGGACCCACGTTGCCTCTTCGGGCTGAGCCCGGCCGGGCCCCATGGGTGTAGGCCCGGCCACCAGGCGCTCGCCAACGAGCCCCACCTCCAGGCCTGGCTCCAGAGGGGGGCCCCGGTGACCCGCGTCCGGGCAAGGGAAACTGAGTGCCATCGATTTTATCTATCATAAGGGGCTTTGTGAGCCGTGCTTTGTCTGGTCCCTCACCTAGGACCTGTTTGCCATGGGTGACCCTGCCAGGGGCATAAAGCCCCAGACAACTTAGCTCCTAGGATCATTGGGACACACAAACCCCTCCACCACGGTAAGGTGACGGCTCACGGAGAGGGGATATGAATGTATCCCTTCAATATGCTTCAGCCTACATTAATTCCAAAATAAGCAACGTTGAAATATTTGTTTGACTCTTTTAATCCTCATGATGTTTAAATACGTTCAGAAAAGCTACCACCTCCTCATGACATATTCTTACGTCATCTCCTTTTTAAAAAAAATATATGTATTTATTTTTGCGTCGTAGAGTGCAGAACGATCTCACGCAACCTGTGACGAAGGATCAAGCTTGTCTGCATTGTAAATCCTTTAAAATCTTTCCAGCTGGTGGCCGCAGGGGCAAGGGATCAGCCAGGATCATACTGCAGAACAAGTTGAAGTCGAGGGGGATGTATGCATGGGCGGAGTTGTGGAGCAGCATAGAGTTGGGTGGAGTAGCGGGTAGTTAGTAGAGAGTGCGTTCAAACCAATAGGAATGGAGAAATGACAACAATTAACTCGTGAGGATTGCTTTTGGGGAAGAAAATCTTCCACTATGACTTGGGAGTTTGAGTTGCTGAAAGCATGTTCTCCCCATGCCTACGTGGGTTTTCTCTGGGTACTACGGTTATCTCCTACATTCCAAAAACATGCATGGCAAGTTAATGGAACACTCGAAGTTGTCCCTAGGTGTGATTGTGAGTGTGGATGTTTGTTCGTCTGTGTGTGCCCTGCGATTGGCTGGCAACCAGTTTAGGGTAACTCCCGCCTACTGCCCGAAGACAGCTGGGATAGCCTCCACCACCCCCCCCGCGGCCCGAGTGAGGATAAAGCGAATCGGAAAATGGATAGATGGATGAAAATAACTGCCATAATTGGACTGGGGTTTTTTTGTGTGTGTGTGTGTGTGTGTGTGTGTTTTTATTTATTTATTTTTTTTTAGCTACAGCACAAAATTATGCGTTACTCACATCATTGGTGGCCACCATCATGAGGAGATGTTTAATGAAGGAAAAATTTTTTTTTAGGGGGGTGGTGTGAAGGGGTCAGAATATTAATTAATTAAGAATTAAGAAACATTTTATTAGTCTCGCAATGGAGAAATTCCCAATTCACAGCGGCAAAGTTATGAAAGGAAGAAGTAGAACAACAAAATATAGGAGCTGCTGGAAAGGCAGCCACTCTCGCGGCGCCATTTTGAAGTCAAAATAACAAAAATAATACAACACAACACATAGGACACAGACAGTCGTGCAATCTTCACCACTTTTCTGCATACACTTTGTTGTCTGAAGCAGTTCTAGATGAAAGAGGAGAGGATCAAAGTGTCCTTTCACCAGTGGATCAGAGACGTCATGCTAAAAATGTGCACACGTCTGCTACAAGCTAAGTTTTGAAAGCAAACACGAAGCTGTAGCGTCCATTGACAATATGACTTGGGCCATTATTTTACAAAGATGACAATATTGTCTATTCAAGCTTATTGGCACAAATGTTTACTGTAGTCCCAGCTTGATTTCACCAATATGCTGTAGAGCATGCTGCCTCAAACCTGTCCTCACTTCACATGTCTGTTTCTGGTGCCAAACAGGACAAGCTTCTCTGTGTTTGTTTGTTTTATGTCTTTTCTGCGAGTGTAGGCGGATGTTGCCACCACCAGTGAGATTCACACAGATCGCAGTTGTGGCTGTATGTGTGTGCGCACTCCTTCTCGTGTTCCGATGTATACTTAGGCATTTCGTGTAAGATTCACAGTCTGCTGGCCTTATGTTGCTTCTTTTTTTTTTTTTTTTTTGTCATTCCTAACCCCCAACACACACACACATAGACTGTACCGTATTTTTAGATGGCTTGTAGCCTTAAAGTGTGAGAAGACAAAAAGAGGTAGATGAGAGAGGTGGGACGAATGGAAGCACAGTTTTATTTGGGCATCCATGACGAGCTTTTTACTTTTTTTTCTTTTTTTTTTAAACACGAGAAACATTTCCCCCCCAAATTTTTAGAAGTTTCAGAACAGGCACAAGTGTAGTTTTATATATATATATATGTGTGTGTGTGTCGATCTACGTTCCAACCCTCGTCTATGGTCACGAGCTATGGGTCGTGACCAAAAGAACAAGATCCCGGATACAAGCGGGCAAAATGAGTTTTCTTTGCAGGGTGTCCGGGCTCTCACCGAGATAAGGTGAGGAGCTCGGTCATCCAGGAGGGGCTCAGAGTCGAGCCGCCTCTCCTCCACATCGAGAGGAGCCAGATGAGGTGGCTCAGGCATCTGATTAGGATGCCTCCTGAACGCCTCCCTGGTGAGGTGTTCCGGGCATGTCCCACCAGGAGGAGACCCCGGGGACGACCCAGGACACACTGGAGAGACTATGTCACCCAGCTGGCCTGGGAACGCCTCGGAATCCCCCGGGGAGGGCCCGAAGAAGTGGCTGGGGTGTCACGTTTCGGGCAAACCGAATAAAGTTGGGATCCCAAAAGTGTAGACACCAGACAAGGTCTCCGTAGCAAAAAGGTTTTAATATACTAAAATCTAGTGATGGGTCCAGCGACACCGATGCGTTGACGCATGCGCCGGGCTCACAGAGCAAACCACGTGTCGGTGCCTGTGCTGCTTCATTACGTCACGTGATTGACACGTGAACTGCACCGGCGCAGTTTAGACTGCATCGGCTGCGTTGACACAGTCCAGGCTGCTAATTGACACATCGGCTGCGTTGACACAGTCCAGGCTGCTAATTGACACATCGGCTGCGTTGACACAGTCCAGGCTGCTAATTGACACGGGAACTGCACCGGTGCAGTTTAGACTGCATCGGCTGCTTGGCACAGTCCAAGCTGCGCCACTTAGTCCAGGGGGCGTCGACTCAGTGCAGGGAGCGTTGACGCAGTAAAAGCCCGCACAGTGTATCCTAAGGAAGTGTGTCTGGCGACACGATGCCGATTGCCGAAACAAGCCAGACCCTTTCTGTTTGCTGAGAATTGTATTCTGATTTGTTCAATAAAGATTAAAAAAAAAAAAAAAAACAAGCCAGACCTCACCCTCGCTCGAATAAAAATATATGTTTGGGCAATACGGAAAACACACTGATTATCAGAAAAAATATGTCCGTCTGACTTTGAGCGTCATGTCGGCTGTCATATAAGAGGCTATTATTATATGAGAAGTGCTTTATGGACGTTTGTACTGTACGTCATACTCCAGTTGATTGAGAGGTCCCGCCTATAAGGGGGTGTTCCAGAAAGTGACTGCGAGTGAGCACACCGCACGTTTGATGACTCTGCCACGTTGCTATTAAAAGTCACATAAAACGTAAACCTTGTCTGCTGACCATCATTACATTGGCTAGGCTAGTTTAGCTGTTGTCGTAGTTCAAAGCTTAATATGTGGCGTGGGTTGGGTCAGCGCCGCGAGTACGTGCTCGCGCTCACACGCTCACAGCAGCAGACTATCGACTGCTGAGACGCGCTTCACTTGAGTGACGTTGCTACAGTACGTGCATATTATGGAGCAGCTTCCGGACAAATACAAATTGTCCGCCGTGTAGAGCCATTTTGATCTCCTTTTGGAGAATAAGGTATTTATTAAAATCTCCTTGTCTCTCCAAGTGCTTCTCGGATTTTTGACATGTCTTATTCCATTGTGTGTGTGTGTGTGTTCTCCACAACAGGAGAAATAGCATGCATTAAACGCAACAGACTGAAATTTAAAACACTGGAGCATCTTATTTTTCTAAATCAAAATTTGTGAAGACAAAGCCCACAAGCATCCTCATTCACATGATTTTCACATTATTGAAACACATTGAATGATACAATATGAATGCATGGATGTGAATGATATTGTCAAGGGTCAATGTCATCTTTATTGTCAAATATGCTTTATGTATGACATGCAGCATAGATGAAATTTCTTCCTCTCAATCCTCAGTGCATACATGCATGCAAACATGCTGTGCATTAAACACACACAGCTAAGAAAGGATAGCAGCTACACTGTATAAAAAAGGCATGTAATCTGAACAGTATAGACAATATAAACAATATAAACAGCATAAACAATGGCACTTGTGGCTATTGTGGTTAGAGTGAGGTCGTGCATTGTATACACGTCATCATCAAATCAGTTTGTTCAGTCTGTCAAGTGGGTTGGCTGCAAGGATTTTGAAGGTCCAGCAGGTGGCAGTGGTCAGCGACACAGTATCAGTACAGTATCAACACAGTGTGTCATTGTGTCGACACGCCTCATGAGGCCTCATGGACCCATCACTACTAAAATCACACCGACAAAGAAGTAACATAAAGCGCTGGTCAAAACAAGGACCAGAGGGCACAAAAACGAATAACAAAAAGCGCTTGCACAAAAGGCAAGGGAGGAAAATAAGAACCGCGAAGACAGACAAAAAACGATGTAGCAAATACACGCAAGCGAAAGCCAAATCACAAAACAAAAACCATACTTACAAAACCATTGGTACCGAGAGTTCAAAAGTGAAACACGACGAGGTCTATAGCAAAGCAGTCTATGAGCAAGGAAGCAGCAAGGCAAAGGCAATACTCCGACAACAGGTGCACAGCAGAGGAGTCCTTAAATACAGAGTCTACTAATCATAGATTGGCAGCAGGTGTGCACAGAAGTCCGCTCATGCCACCTGCTGGCCAGACCGAAAACAGAACCGTGACATGGGGAGAGGGAAGTCTGGGCTTCCCTGCTAAAGCTATTGCCCCCATGACCCAACCCCAGATAAGCGTGTGTCTGTGTGTGTGTGTATGTACTGTATATATATATACTGTATATATGATTGTAAATAACAAGAGTCGAGGATGCTGTGGTAGACTAGCACTTGGGGTAGCAGTCTAAAACTCAACATAAACGTAAAAAAAGCTTACATCATTTCATATATCAGAAAGCTGTAACCACTCGTCACCAAAATCGCGAAAAAATATCACCCTATTATTGTGTCTTTTATGGACGAAAGAAATGTTTTCCTCACGAAGCTTTGCAGTGAGCACCTCTATGAAGAGGAAAACACCATCGCCATAAAATATTTAATACTTGGGCAATCTTTCTAATATTTTCAGTTTAATGTGAGCATAAATTGAGATGTCAACATCAATTTTGGTGACTAGTGATCACAATTTTATTAGGTGATGTTTATTTTTTACGCATTTAGACTGTCACTGGGGTCACAGCAAGGCAAGTGGGGAGAGACAAATTACATAAGTCTAGACAACTAAGTAGCCATTTTAACCCATTTCATAAAAGAATCAACTGGAGCCACAAATTTCTGCTGAGATCCGGGTAAGCCATTGGAAGCAATGTTTGTGCGCATCCACCATAGTGGATGTGTTCGAGAATTATTTTACCAGTAGATTTAATTTTTCAGGGTTTGTGTTTTATAAATGTACAAATTACAAAGTGCTGTATGTCAGCCTCTCAAAATAATCAAGATGCGGATTTTAGTCTAATTCATCACTTGAGTTGAATCAGACATCAGATTTCTCTATGAGCTGTACTGTTATGTAAAAGCAGTTAAAACTACACAAACAAACACATCCACACACACACACAAACACTGGAATCTCTTCTGGCTTTCATTGATCTCCCTAACATGAAGCAGCAACAGGACAAAGATGCTGCTGTTGATGCTCGTTTAATGCGTGTGTGCAGCCATCTTTCATCTCACTACTTTCTGATCAATAACCTTAATGGATCAACACCCATGTATCTGATTCTGCCCTACTCTGGTACTACTCTGGCATTCATATGAAATATGGCCACATGTAGTCAAGCAACTTTGACGATTGCTCTTCCCTTTTTTTCACTTGTCTCCTTCCATCGATCCATTTTCTGATCCGCTTCATCCTCACAAGGGTAACAGGGCGTGCTGGAGCCTATCCCAGCTGTCTTCGGGCAGTCGGCGAGGTACTCCCTGTACTGATTGCTACCCAATTGCAGGACACACAGAGACGAACAACCATCCGCGCTCATACTCATACCAAGGGACAATTTAGAGCAGGGGTCGGGAACCTATGTCTAGCAAGCCAGGTGTGGCTCTTTTGATGATTGCATCTGGCTCACATATAAAACAAAATATTCTCGCTTGTTTAATCCATCCATCAATTTTTCACTGCTCATGTCCTGTTCAGGACTACAGTTGGTGGCAGGAGCAATTTTAATTGGATGATACTGGCCTACGTTGGCCGTTGTTGGGGAAACAGTTAAACACCCCCTTTTGAATCAGCCCGCTCGGTCATTCGCTCAAAGCTAATCCTTTGACGAATAAAGTGGCAAAAAGAAAAAAGAGATGACAAGTGTGGTACATTTCAGGACGAATGGACCGAAGGATTCGCCTTTGTGGAGAGAACAGGTTCTGCGGTATGACTAATTTGCAATGACAAAATACCAACGATGAAACGGTTGAATGTAAAGTGGCACTTTGACATGCACCATGCTACGTTCGCATCAAAATATCCTGCGGGAGACACGAGAAAGGAAGCGTGCAAGCGACTGAGCAGGGTTCAAGCTAGCCAGCAGCAACTCCGCATGTGTACCCGGCAAACTGACTATAATTCCGCTAGTTTTGCTGGATATTTCGCAATCGTGAGGAACGGAAAACCATTCACATTAATGGGGAGTATCAGAACAAAATTATTTAAAATAATACATTCAGAGGCTTATTATACTGACAAATTGTTGAAGTCACTTTGAAAATACAGTATGTATATATATATATATATATATATATATATATATATATATATATATATATATATATATATATACCACATTAGTCAAAAAGATCCCCTGATTTAGAGTGTTCAATCAGCCTGCCATGCATGTTTTTTGGAATGAAACCGGAGTACCCGGAGAAAACCCACGCAGGCCCCGGGAGAACGTGCAAACTCCACATAGGAAGGCCGGAGCCAGGATCGAACCCACAACCTCTGCACTGTGAGGTCAACACGCTAAACACTGGTACACCGGGCCGCCCAACTTGTCTCCTTTTTTTTTTTTAAATACATTCACATCCTCAATCTATTTTGGAAGTGGTGTTTTCATTGAAGGCCCGCCGAGCATCCCAACCAAACGCCGCACAACCGAACGGCAATTACAGATGTTAAAGCTGCAATGTAAAAAAAGACCCTGGTGTTTCTATCAAGGAAGTTTTTTAAGGCCGCACATACTTTGTACATAATAATAATAATAATAATAATAAATGCTCTTGTGATGTGGAGGCCCAGTCTCATTCGGCTGGGTCGTCACAGTACGTAGAGCCGATCAGCTTCACCAGGGCCCGCCAATGACCACGGTCATGAGCCAGGTTCACTGCATCCTCCAGGGTAAGGCCCTGGTGTTTGAGATCCTCCCTGATGACATCAAACCATCTGGTGTGGGGTTTGCCGCGTGGCCTTTTCCAGCCGGCTGTCGCTGGATCAAATGAGAAGATGGCACGAGTTGGGTGTTCCGGGGGTAATCGGAGGAGATGTCCAAGCCAACGGATGCGCCTCTGAGCGGCCAGTCGGGATGCAGGGGGCTGAAGAGTATGTTTTCGGAGGTCTGAGTGGGCAACATGGAGGTGCCAGCTGATGTTCAAAATGGTTCTGCTGCTTCTGTTTGGTATATGGAGAGAGCACTGCTGAGGTCTTGGAGGGAGTTGCTGAACAGGGTGGTGTCATCAGCGTATTCAAGGTCGGTCAGGTGGAAGTTGCCGAACGACACGCCTGAGACTTGCTCCCGGACTCGGATCATAAGGTGGTCAATGACACAGTTAAGCCAGCTTGTTGGGGGCAGCGATGGCTTCGAATGGCAGGAAGGGCGCGGGTGAGAAGGATCCGGGTGAACAGTTTTGCGGGTATGGAGAGTAGTGAGATGCCTCTGTAGTCGTTGCAGAGTTGCTTGTCGCCTTTCCGCTTCCAGAATGGCAGGATGATGCCTCGGGTCCAGTCTGTGGGGGGCTGTTCTGCCACCCACACATGGTTAACGATGTGGGTGAGCCACTGGGCCATGGAGTCACCACCTTCTTTGAGCAGCTCTGCAGTGATGGCACAGATTCCAGGGGCCTTGTGATTTTTTAGTGATTTTATTGCTGCTCTGACCTCGTCGATTGTGACTGGGTCAGTTTTGCAGTTGGGGTTGGGGGTAGTGGAGTTGGCAGCAGTAACAAGACAGGGGTCGGTCGGAACTGGAGGATGATGAAGGAGGTTGCTGAAGTGCTCTTTCCAGCGTTCAAGGCAGTCTATTTCAGTGGTGATGCGATTTCCACTGGCATCCTTCATGAGGACGGTCTTGATGCGTGGTCCGATACCGGCTTGGCGCAGCATTTGAAAGACCTGTCTAAGGTCGTTGCGCTGTGCTGCTGATTCCATGCGTTCACCCTCTTCTCCCCAGTATCTCTCCCTGTCAGTTGCAATTGCTGCATTTCGTGCTGCATTCAGCCTCCGGTACTCTGTGATATCGCCGCGCAGGCGAGCAGCACGGCGGCGGTCAATGATGTCGAGGGTCAGCTGTGAGATCCATGGTTGTTAGGGAAGAGATCTTGATCTTCCCAATACATCCTGGGCAGACTGGTTGACCTTTAGTTTGAAAGTCTCCCAGTCTGCGATGTCATCATTGGCCAGGGCGGTGAAGGCATTGGTGATGGAGCGGCGATATGCAGAGGCAGTGGTGGGGTCACAGAGTCTGGAAGACATTAAGCATGGTTGTGGCCTGTTAGATGGGTCTGCTCGTATTTTAAGTCGTAGCTGGGCAACCAACAGGCGGTGGTCAGTGTTGCCCAACTGTGCTCCTCTGAAGACCCTGCAGTTGGTGACGGAGGATCGCCAGCGGCGGGAGATGATGATGTGGTCTATCGCCTTCCGGGTTCTTCCATCGGGACTATACCAGGTCCAGTGATGCATCTGCTTGCGGGGGAACCATGTGTCGGTGATACAGAGGTTATTTGAATAGCAGAGGAGAAGCAGACGTTTGCCGTTATCATTTGTGGTGTTGTCGACAAAGGTGGTGCCAATGGGTTGTGTGGTGGTTTGGTGAGATGGTCCTTCTCTGGAGGAGGAAGAGAAGGTTGCATTGGCGTCAGTGAGGATGATGACAATGTCATGTGGTGGGGTTTGGCTAACGACCTGATGGAGTTGGTCGAAGAAGGTGTCCTTCACTGTATCATCGGCGACATCTGTGGGGGTGTAAGCAACGATGACTGTCATCTTGCCATGTCGGTGGAGGAACCGTGCAGACAGGAGTCGATCGTTAATTGGGATCCAGCTGATAAGTGATTGCCGTGTATGTTTGGACATGGCCAGCGCAACGCCGTCCGAATTTCAGGGCCACTCCATATGAAACAGTGTTCTCCTGCTGTAATTTCGCCGCTGCCTTGCCGTCTTGATTCACATAGACCCGCCATGGTGATTTTGTAGCGGGAGAGCTCCAAGGACAGCAGTGAAGGAGCTCCAGCCCGAAGAAGCGTTCAGACGTTCCATGTAGCAATGCGCGTCTTCAGGCGTAGGTCAAGCCATACTCGTTGGTCGGGGGCGTGCCTATGTCTTGTCTTGGTTTGGGCAGTCCGGTTTCTTCTGGTCGGTTTCGTAACAATAAATTTCTCCTGAGTGGGTTGTTGGCCCTCTGCAGGATAGTCGGATGATGGGGCTGCCATTTTAGCAGCGTACCGACACACCGTTGGGACCTTGTTAGTCTGGAACCTCCCCGGAAGACCGGCCTGCCAAGGGAGACCCTAGCTGGAGCAAGCTCCAGACGGTAACGCTCTCCGGATCATTGGAACACACTTTGTACATACTATACTATATTTTATTAATCTACAAACATGGTGTTTTTGTCTAGAAAGAAGCAAATTGCCTTGGCTGTTGTGGTTTTATTATAATTATACAAAGAGATGGGCAAACAATAAAAGAGAGAATGTGGATATTTTAGAAGCCGCTGGCAATGATGACCCCTTTCATTGACTCCACATGTGTAGGTTGGCAAAAGAACCATCCACTGTTTTGTATTTTAGCCACAAGTACATACAGTGTGAAGTTATAAATATACTGTAGTTCAGTACCATATTTTCTGAACTATAAGGTGCTTTGGATTATAAGGCGCACCTTCAATGATTTGGCCTATTTAAAACAGTTTACATATATAGGGTGCACTGCATTAGAAAGTGCATACAGTAGTGGCTAGGGTTGCGCTATGCATCCACTAGATGGAGCCACACTAAAGGGAATACAATACAATACAATACAGCTTGATTAAAATGGAGCCTTCACAACCGCTGCAGTTGTAACAAAGCCATTCGAGTTGGTCACAAACACGGACATCAAACATACAAATACAAATGGCATTACAAAACAATAAATGAAAGACAAAAGTGGGCTCACATCCACAATGAGCTTAAATATCCTTAGAAGTCTTGCTTGTCTCCTTCTTCCTTCGTTTAGTCACTAGTTAACCATGCTTTTGATATTATCTTCGTTTCATGATGGCTGCACAGAGCTCACAAAGTAGTTGTCTGTTTGAGTGTGTGTTGGTGACTGCACATATCAATTAGATCTCACTATTTAGCACCGAGGTAGTGCTAACACGTACAGCATATACTGTATATCAAACTCACGCGGGCCACACTAATATTAAACTTTCATGTCAACGCGGGAGCCTCAAACGTGCATCCTGTGGGCCGCATATGGCCTGCAGGCTGTGAGTTTGAAACCACTGCTCTAAATTGTCCCGCAGTATTATTTGTGAACACGAATGGCTGTTCGTCTGTGGGTGCCCTGCTTATAGTCGGCAACCAGTCCAGGGTGTCCCCCGCCTACTGCCCGAAGACAGCTGGGATCAGCTCTAGCACGCCCAAGACCCTCGTGAGGATAAGCAGATTTGAAAATGGATCGATGGATGGATATATCTATTGGTCGATCAATCAATCGATCGATAGATAGATATATACGCATTTCACCTGTGATTTAAATTTGAATTTGCAAAACCTTTTACGCATGTTCGGCCACTCAGGAAAATTAGGCAGAAGCCTGTACATGGGGGCAACAGTTCAGTCACATCTGTCACATTCCATGGTGTGTGGCAGCTCTCACAAAATAGCGCTTAAGAATGTTAAGCAATGGGATATTAAAAGACAGAATAAGAGCATTACAAAATACGTGGACACTGTGGATTTTTTTTTCTTTCATTATGGATTCAAAATGGTCGCTGATGGTGTAGTGGTAGTGTGCGGGCAGCGTGGGATCAGTTCCCACTTTGTGACGATGTGAATGTGGGTGTGAATGGAAGTTTGTCTATCTATGTGCCCTGCGACTGACTAGTGACCAGTTCAGAGCGTAGTCTGCCTTCCACACGAAATCAGCTGGGATAGGCTCCAGCAACTCTCCGCGACCATGTTCAGGATACGCGGTGTTGAAAATGGAGGGATGGATGGATAATTCAAAATGTTCCCATCTCTACAGTTTGGTAATTGATTGTTTTCTCTAGCAGACAGATGATCCAGCACAGACAGATAGTCATCCACCAACACAGACTGCACCTGAGAGCACAGACAGCAAGGCCCAACCCAAAAGACTTCATGTCTCCAACATCCCGTTCAGGTTCAGAGACCCAGACCTCAGGCAAATGTTTGGTGTGAGTACAATACATGAGAGTGAAATTCAGGTTCACTTTTATATATTTTATAAGAACAGGTGTGGAAAATTGTACTCTGTACAGTGATCCCTCGCTACTTCGTGATTCACTTATTGCGGATTCAGTGTTTTTTCCAAAGTACTGCATTCAGAAAAAATGGCTGAATGATTTGGAGGTTTTGTACATGCCTGTACTGTAATGCAGTGGGCACTCATTCAAGGCGCATGATTGGTTCCTGGTGCGACATCGACCAATGACAGCACCGAGTGGATTTATCACGTGAGCTGATTGGCTGTGCATCTTCGCAGCCCCACCCAGCTGGTGACTCTCTGACATACTGTCTCTTCTATTGTTTCTACGTGTGTGCGGCGGAGAGAGAGAGCGAGAGAGAGGGTTCGGGTGTGGGCCTGACCGAAAGCAGCAACACATCTTTCTTCTCCTCCTTCTCATCAGTACCGAATGAATTGTCTTATCATTAACACGAGGGGATAGCTGGCCAGGAGCTAGCTGGAGGCAAACGGTGGCTACACCGTCAGAGCTTCAAATGAGGGCCGCCTTCTACGCCACCAGCACAAGTCTCTTCGCTTCTCTCAGAAGGCAATGCTGATGAATGTTAATTACTGTATAAGGTTTTATAATTAAAGATTTAAGTAAATACCTGTACTGCTATAGTCTTTGTCTGAAATATGTAAAGTATAAATACTGTTTAGATATTTTAAACATGCTGGTACCCACAAACTCTGACACAAAAATTCCTGTGGGGGGGGGGGCAAACCCTACTTCGCAGTTTTTCACTTCGCGGCAGGATCTCAATCCCCATTAACCGCGATATGTGAGGGATCACTGTATATGTAAATTAATTGTGTTTTTGTTGTTAATTTGATCCCTACTTATTTCACAATTAATCACTGTGTTTTCTTTTTAATAACAGCATTTTGGCAAAATCTTAGATGTGGAAATCATCTTCAACGAGCGTGGTTCTAAGGTCTGTAATTTTTATTTTATTTTTTTCCAAGCATGCCACCATTAATTTTACCTGAATCGGCCTTGGTAGTGTAGTGACGGATGTGTTTCATGCAGTTGCCAGGGTTAAAATTCCCAGCCAGTGCCGTGTTGGCTTGTCCTGGTCACGAAGACCAAATCGGTGGGTTCGGGTGGGCAGAATGTGTGTAAAATAAATCAGGCCATTGATGGTGACCCTGGATGGGATGAGATGAAAGTCACAACCTTTGGCTGGAGTAGTTTTCTTGTGCACATACTGGGGTTTCTCTAAAATAAAATCCTATTTCCAGATTGATGAAACCAAACAGAGAGCAGATACTTATGAATGAGCATGTAGACATTTTGGAAATGGTAGTCTGTCCATTGGAGATTTGTTATATTATAGATAGCTTTGATAAGTCCAAAGTAAAAAAATAAATAAATACATAAATAAAATAAAAGACAATATGCCTAAGTGTTTACAATCTCCCAATGTCATACATGTATACTGCTTCAGTCCAGAGCAAAAAAGATTTACTTAATGATAAACTAACATCATTAATGAAGAACAGCATTTTTGTATTGATGAATATATTTTACATTCTGTAGAAGGTGTGGGTGTTCAAAGATAATTAAATATCTCCCCCCTCAATTAAATTAACAAACTGAAGAGTCATGACAGATCAATATGGCAACATTGAGAAATTGTCCTTGGAATAATTTTGTCTGGCACTTGTTTTGCACAGTGCCGTGCGAGTTTATTAGAGGTGCTTAATGATTTCATTTTCTATTTGCTGATGTAAACCTTTCTGTGGTTACACACACACACACACACACGCACACACACAAATGCTACATAGCAAATTTATCAGTATTATTATAGTTGAAATGTCAGAGAGTACACATTTCTAAGCTTTACACTGTTGTTGATTTGTTGCTTGATTGCCTTTTTCCATGCAGGGTTTTGGATTCGTAACATTCGAGCGTAGTATGGACGCCGACAGGGCCAGGGAGAAATTACACAGCACTGTGGTCGAAGGCCGTAAAATAGAGGTACTTGTGTTCAATCCTTTCTTTCTCTTCTCCTTGTCCTTTTTGTCCCCTATTGATGTATGTGTAAGTGAGCGTCTGACAGTCGACCACAACACCCTATCTTATCTTTCTTGTGAAATGGCATCCAAAAGTGATCCATGGTTTGAGTTTTATCTGTGGTTGCAGCTTTCCTTAAAAAAAAAAAACATACACAGGACAGTACAGTAGCAGACTGTTTTTATTTGTGTGCATCATTAAAACATGACAAAAAAAACCCCATTAGGTTTGCTTCATGCTAAATAAATCCTCCAAAGAATTATGAACTGCATTTTGAAAACTTGTAGATGCTTTGGATTTTTAGCTGGCCAAAATACTGCAAAGAAAAGCAAAAAATCAATCTTCTCTCACCACTACATTTCCTTTTCACGATCACATGGAAAATGGAGCCTTTCCCAGCTGACTCAGGCCACGTTTACAAAACACAATTTTTAATGAGAATGGATAGAAACTCTTGTGTTGGTCCCTCGTTTACACAACGGCTTTATCGTGTCTCAAAGTGATCGTGTTCTCCATTGCTGGAGTTACAATTCATGGCTAAATTCCTGAATTATGGGAAGTGCACAAGCGAGAGTAGCTCACGTTCATTTTTGTTGTTACATGGGCTGCTCAAGATCGTGAGTTTGATAACGCATCATGCGTGAGTGTTGATATACTGTGGCCAGTGGAGACACATGACTTCCATAACGTATATTCACATGTTGAATATATTAGAAATATGCTTGATACATAGGACTCTCTTTTCTGCCTAAAAATATTGAAGTGAAATCATTGGCAGAACAACGACTGATTTTGGAATATCAGGAATCGAATCCCAATTGCTATTAAATATAATATTCAAATAGTCTGGTGGTATTGTTTTCATCGCATCTAGAAAATGGAGAAAAATGAGATCCAATTTCAAATACACATTGCAAGTTGGAAGATTCCTCCATTATTATTATTATTATGATGATGATGATAAGAGGAAGAAGAAGAACCTCGAAACAAGGCTCAAGAGCATGGATGGGCAACTTAAGTGATGAAGAGTGCCCACAATTTTTAATTAGCACTGCTGGTGGTCCACATAAAACCACAAGCTTCCTCAACAGATGTCTCCATCCATCCATCCTTTTTCTTCCACTTGTCCAAGGTTGAGTTGCGGGGGCAACAGCTTGAGCGGGGCACCCCAGACTTCCCTCTCCCCAGCCACTTCATCCAGCTCTTCCAGTCAGCCCTAGGCACGCCAAGTGGCATAGTCTCTTCAGAATGTCCTGAGTCTTGTCCCTGGAGCCTTCTCCGGGGTGGGACATGCCTGGAACACCTCACCAGGGTGGCAGGCTTCCAGGAGGTATCCTAACCACATGCCCAAGCCACCTCAAAGGAGCAGCGTGTCGACTCCACATGTGTTGCTCTCAGATGACCGAGTTTTTAACCGTATCGCCACGGGAGAGGTCAGTGACCCTACGGTGGAAACTTATTTCCCCTGCAGTAAATTGAAAGCTTTGCCTTTCGGCTCAGCTCCTCCTCAGCCACAACAGAGCAATAGAGTCTGCATCACTGCAGATGCTGCACCAAGCCACCTGTCAATCTCATGCTCCATTTCAAACTGGACCCTCACCGCGCTTTGTGCAGCTTATACGACCGGAGACAAATTTCTTGTGTGTTTTACATACTTTGTCAATAAAGATGATTCTGATTCTGATTTGTCTGTGCTTAGAAATGATGTCTGTAAATCTTATGAATGAAATTGATGACAAAGGACAGCCTTGACGGAGTCCATCCCTCACTGAAAAGGACTTACTCGAGGCAATACAGATCAAACTCTGCGATTGGCTGGTAGCCAGTTCAAGATGTACCCTGCCTACTGCCCGATCACGAATGGGATAGGCTCCAGTACGCCCACGACCCTCGTGAGGATATGTGGCTTGGATAATGGACTGATGAGTACTAATCAACTTTGACATTGGTTCTATGGGTACCCCCCACAGAACTACCACAGAATGCCTTCTCCAAGTCCACAAAACATATGTGGGTTGTTTGGGCACACTCTTTTGCACCTCTGGAGGACCCTGCCGAGGTTGTGGTCCACTGATAAACGGCCGGGACATAATCCACACTGCTCCTCAAGAATCTGAGACTTAATGTGATCCGCCCATAGTTGGTATTAGTCCCAGTCACATCCTTCCAGGTCTTACCGACTACGTTTACATGCAGTCAATAACGCTTTTGAATATGAGCAATATCGGGGTTTGCCCATTGCCATGGAAACACTCACAAAAATATGCTCAAGTATGCTCATATTTGGGTTTTTAAAAAACCTGAATAAGACGTGTTACTCATTTTTTAACCTGAATATTTGGTTGTATGAACACGTATTGGTTCTACCTCAATGGAATGGAAAGTTGGTTTGTGTTCTGCGCATGCTCTTGACAGGAGGATGTTTTATTTTTATTTTTTAAATTAAGTACAGAAACGACTTGTATGTTTTTCTACAAGCATAAGTAAACCAATGTGGCAAAACTCAAGACACAGCACAGAACCACACTTTTGGAGTGAGGATGAAACTGATGACTTTATGAGTGTGATGACTGACTTGAATACAATGTATTTTATTGATGGTTGAAAGTAAGAGGCGGAAAAGTCGTCTATGACATTGTCTGTGTGTTGCAGTTTTGATGGGGATATTCCACTCGATCACAATTACCATGTTGACTGGAGTCTGCTTATACATGTAAATGGCTTATGCTGAATGTTTCAGAAACCGGAATTTAGACGAACATTGGTGGCATGTAAATGTAGCCACTGTCATTGTCCATGTGAGCATAGAAGTCCTCCGATCATGGAGCACTCTCCAACCCCTCCAAGGACTCCAAAAAGGGTGGCTACACTTAACTGCTGTTTGTTGCATAGGTGCAAACAACAGTCAGTACTCGTCCCCACCAACCGTAGGTAGAGGGAGGCTATCCTGTCATCGAGTGAGCTGAACCCCAATGTACAGGTGCTAAACGTTGGGCAATAAATATACCCACAATTGCTCGGTGCGGTGGATGTCACTGTTTTCTATTCATAGCACCTCTAATAGATCTCTCTCAGCCAATCTGAGTCAGCATTACAATTTGTTTGGAAGTATTAAATCCCTCCTCAGTATTAAATACTGTCTAGGGCAGTTCCAAATAATAGTACAGTACCAGTTACTCCAGCAGAGTTAGAATCAAGACACACAAGCGTAAGTCCCCAAAGCAGAGGTCCCCAAACTATGGCCCGCCTCCGCATTTGGTCCGGCCTCCCTGAACAATAACAGAGAGTATTTTGAGTTATTTTTCATCTATGTGCATTTATATTTGATCATAAATTTGGGCTTTTACAATAAAGTCTTCCTTAGTTCTGAACGATTTTCATTATTAACTTTTAGTTAGTAACTCTTTCATAAACACATATAACGCGGCATTTGTTCCATCTTTCTGTGGTTTGTGCCGTTATCTGGCAACCCCAGAAAAAAAATCCTGAACCCGCCCCTCTCAAAGATAACGTAATCATGGCGAAAAGGTAAGGTAAGAGAAAAAAAATATTCAGAATGCAGGGTATTTAACCCAAAGTGGAGAAACGATTATTATGATTTGTTTTCAATGCAAAGAAAAGGCTGTTTGTCTCATCTGTCAGGAGGTGGTGGCAATATATCCCACATACCCTCGAGGACTCTGCTAAGGGTGTAGAGCTGGTCCACTGTTCCACGGCCGAGACGAAAACCACACTGCTCCTCCTCAATCTGAGGCTCGACTTTCTGACCGACCCTCCTCTTCAGCACCCCTGAGTAGACCTTACCAGGGAGGCTGAGGAGTGTAATCCCTCTGAAGTTGGAACACACCCTCCGGTCCCCCTTTTTAAAAAGAGGGACCACCACCCCGGTCTGCCAATCCAGAGGCACTCTCCCCGCTGACCATGCGATGTTGCAGAGGCATGTCAACCAGGACAGCCCCACAACATCCAGATCCTTGAGGAACTCCGAGCGGATGTCATCCACCCCTGGGGCCTTGCCACGAGGAGCTTTTAAACCACATCGGTGACTTCGACCACAGAGATAGGAGAGCCCACCTCAGAGTCCCCAGACTCTGCTTCCTCCAAGGAAGGCGTGATGATGGAGTTGAGGAGGTCTTTGAAGTACTCCGCCCACCGGCTCACAACGTCCCGATTCGAGGTCAGCAGCACCCCATCCCCACTGTACACAGTGTTAGTGGTGCACTGTTTCCCCCTCCTAAGATGTCGGACGGTGGAACAGAATTTCCTCAAAGCCGTCCGGAAGTCGGCTTCCATGGCCTCACCGAACTCTTCCGACGCCCGAGTTTTTGCCTCAGCGACCACCGAAGCTGCATTCCGCTTGGCCAGTCGATACCCTTCAGCTGCCTCTGGGGTCCCACAAGCCATAAAGACCCGATAGGACTCCTTCTTCAGCTTGACGGCATCCCTTACTGCTGGTGTCCACCAGCGAGTACGGGGGTTGCCACCACGATAGGCACCAACCACTTTACGGCCACAACTCAGATTGGCCGCCTCAACAACAGAGGCACGGAACATGGTCCACTCGGACTCAATGTGCCCTGCCTCCCTCGGGACATGGGAAAAGCTCTGCCGGAGGTGGAAGTTGAAACTCTTTCTAACAGGAGATTCTGCCAGACGCTCCCAGCAAACCCTTGCAATACGTTTGGGTCTGCCAGGTCGGACCGACATCTTCCCCCACCATTGGAGCCCACTCAGCACCAGGTGGTGACCAGTTGACAGCTTCGCCCCTCTCTTCACCCGAGTGTCCAAAACATGCGGCCGCAAATCCGATGATACAACCACAAAGTCAATCATTGAACTGCAGCCAAGGGTCTCCTGGTGACACCCTTATGTTTGAACAAGGTGTTCGTTATGGACAATCCGTGACGAGCACAGAAGTCCAATAACAAAACACCACTCGAGTTCTGATCGGGGGGGGGGGGGGTGTTCCTCCCAGTCACGCCCCTCCACATCTCACTGTCATTGCCCACGTGAGCATTGAAGTCCCCCAGCAGAACAAGGGAGTCCTCAGCAGGAGTACTCTCCAGCACACCCTCCATGGACTCCAAAAAGGGTGGGTACGCTGAGCTGCTGTTGGGTGCGTACACACAAACAACAGTCAGGACCTGTCCCCCCACCCGAAGACGGAGGGAGGCAACCCTCTCGTCTTCCGGTGTAAACCCCAATGTACAGGCACTGAGCCGGGGGGCAATGAGTATGCCCACACCTGCTCTGCGCCTCTCACCGTGGGCAACTCCAGAGTGGAAGAGAGTCCAACCCCTCTCAAGAGAACTGGTACCAGAACCCAGGCTGTGTGTGGAGATAAGTCCGACTGTATCCAGTCGGAACTTTTCTACCTCGCACACCAGCTTGGGCTCCTTCCCTGCAAGAGAGGTGTAGTCCATGTCCCAAGAGCTAGCTTCTGTAGCCGAGGATCGGACTGCCAAGGTCCCCGCCTTTGGCTGCTGCCCAGCTCACACTGCACCTGACACCTTTGGCCCCTCCCATGGGTGGTGAGTTCATGAGAAGGGGGACCCACGTTGCCTCTTTGGGCTGAGCCCGGCCGGGCCCCATGTGTACAGGCCCGGCCACCAAGCGCTCGCCAACGAGCCCCAGGTCCAGGCAAGGGAAACTGGGTGAGCCGTGCTTTGTCTGGTCCCTCACCTAGGACCTGTTTGCTCTGGGTGACCCTGCCACGGGCACAACGCCCCAGGCAACTTAGCTCCTAGGATCATTGGGACACACAAACCCCTCCACCACGGTAAGGTGAAGGCTCATGGAGGAGCAGAGCAAAGTTGATTATTATTTCTTTCATAAATAGTGTAATTTATTGGCTATCCTGGCTTTTTTTCTGTGAAGAACCCGGTGAGGGTTATTTTGTTATTCATTTCATTTATAGTGTTATAATTTATTTACTGACTTTTGTTCTGTGAAAAATCCAGAAAAGGTTATTTGACTTTGTGTGGGTTTCTGGAAAACAAAATGTTTTTATGTTAGGTAGTCTTGCAGTCACACTTTTTCTGTTCCAAACTGACCCCCAGCAGAGAAGCGAAAAATTATGTGGCCCTCACAGGAAAAAGTTTGGGGACCACTGGTTTAAAGTAACTTTCGAGTCTCAAGCATGCCCCAAGTCATGTTTTCTTGGGCAAGTCAGGTCCTGTGATAAATACAGTCCCAAGTCAAGGCACCTTAATAATGCAGTCTTAACTGCAGTGGCGAGTGAGACAAAATATTACCATAGTCAATTAATGTCATTATTGGCCAATTTATCAAACCGTATACGTGTTTAACACCTCCCAGAATAGTATAATCAAATTAAACAACACTTCATGACACAATTTCATTAATTATAATTTAGTTAAATATTTGAGTGTTAATCTAAACTTGTCTACACCCTGTTCAAAAAAAAAAAAAAAAATTTGACAGCCAGACATGAACTTCTGTGCATTTGCATAATATCTACACCAGTCACTGTTTTCTTACATTCCTACAAGTTGTTGCATTTGCAAAATGGGATCATATGTACATTCCTGCCTATTAAAGGGTATTGTCTGCAAACCACGCTCGCCTCAAACACTGGTCAACAGCAAATCCTGCTGGCACTGAAAGTGCTCTCATTCAGACTGGGAAACACATTATTTATCTGACCAAAGTTGTGCCGCTTACTGACATGCACAAGCATGATTCAAAAAGATGGATTCTCATAATACCATGCAGTTATGAAAATGTGCCGTTTTGATCAATCTTCACAGAGAATGCTGAACAGCTTGAACGAAATAGTAGCGCTAGCAATGCTAAGCCACCATTAGCGCTTTAAACAAGTCAACACTAAACAGGCTCCGGCACATCCCGCGACTCTTGTGAGCGGATCAGAAAATGGATGGATGGATGGATAGATGGAGGGTGGCAGTGATTGACTCCCATGTTACGTCGCATTTCTGCACTAATTCAGGCAAAAGGAGTGTTGAGTGCTGTACATGTACATACTTTTCATGTTTACACTTTTCTGTTCGGCAACATTTCCAAAAGTCGTTTCTTCGTTATCGTCTTAAGTATTATTCTAATTTTGTGAGATTGTGAATTTGGGTGTTTTATTAGTTTTCAGATATCCATCCATCCATCGATCCATTTTCTGATCCGCTTCATCCTCACAAGGGTCGCGGGGATGCTGGAGCCTATCCCAGCTGTCTGCGGGGGACACCCTGAACCGGTTGACAGCCAATCGCAGAGCACACAGAGACGAACAATCATCCACGCTCACACAAACACCGAGGGACAATTTAGAATGTTCAATCAGCCTGCCATGCATGTTTTTGGAATGTGGGAGGAAACCGGAGAAAACCCACGCAGGCCCAGGGAGAACATGCAAACTACACACAGGGAGGCCAGAGCTGGAATTGAACCCGGTACCTCTGCACTGTGAGGTCATCTAAATTAAATCATCTCAATTAAAATGAATTAACACCTGAAAAGTATTCATCTGTGTGGAATGAATGCATGCACTGCACATGTTTCACTTTTTTAATAGTATTATTGAAATAAACGTTTTCATGATATTAAATTTTTTCACAAGCACCAAGGAGCCTGCAATCCAGTTATGAAAATATTTATTACACCTTGTGTGATAAAACCCGACCTGATAAAACCACAACACTAAGATTTTCCGCTGTATTACATGTGCGCTTGTTGGAGATGTCACAAATATCTTAAACATCTTTCTATAAGTGCACACACAGACGAGCAGTATGTTATCAAAGGTCTTCTGGTGACAAGAGAGTACATACTGTTGACTCAAATGTTTTATATTCATGTTTTCATTATGATTTCCATGACATTTTAACACTGGTTCAGCTTCACTCTGCTGAAGTTATCCCAGGTTGTTGACCCATCTCTTCAAGCAGCCTTGGTCCAAGTGTTTGATGCACACTCGGGTTTGAGTATGGATTAAATGGACACTCCAGTTTGTCTTATTTAAACCAAGGGTCTCCATATATGAAGACACTCTTAAATTATGACTACCAGCTCCAGGTGGGAAGTTATTGCATTGATTTTACCGATACTCCCACACACCCGCACCCCTTCTAGTTTTTTTAGAAGTGACTGTTGTCTTTCCGCCCCAGCTGGCCACAATGATGAACGGACACAACAAAGACCGCCCTAAATTATGGTTGAATTAAAAAAACAAAAAGTGGAGAGCTGACAGAGAGTTTGTGCAGTGGTATGATTGCAAAGTGTTCTTCGCCACTGAATACGATGATGCTTATTCCTTTCTCATCCCCTCCTTCCCCCACCATTCTTCCAATGGTAGCTTGTTTAGGGCCCCCCATCCATCAAAGTTACAACGATAACAGTACACAAACAAGTGGGCGGGGCCAAAAGGTTTGGGAATGGTAAGTGTGGGCGAGCCAGCCATTCTGCCAGCATTTCCTCTCTCTCTTCCTCTCTTGAACGTTTGCAACGCAAAATCTCACGTGACATTTCTTTTTGAATTGTGATTGGGTTGATGCTGTATATTGACATATTTTCTTGAGTGACAACAAGTGTTCTCCTGTAACTGCGTGTAAAAGCAATCTTGACTGAGACATGATTCATTTGCACATCTATCGGAGATTGTTGGAAAATAATTTGGAAACTTTTGTTTGACGATAATGCACCCGCATTTTAATTTTCCCTGTTAACTTTGATTTCGATTTTGGAATGTGTTGAATTGTTGATTGATTGACTTGATAACAGTATCTATGTTCTTTGGGGTTTTCATTTTTTTTTTTTTTTTAATGCAAGTAGAAAGGCTGTTGTCCAAGTGTGACTGCATTTTAGTGCTTTCATCACAATTGTGTCATTTTCCAAGATTGACTGGATGTTGCACAATGCTTCCGGCATATTTTCTTCCTCCTTGTCCTATTGATATTTGGTTTTTTTTCCTTCTTCTTTTCCCCTGCCCTCTGCATGCATCTGTGCTCACAAAACAAAATGACCCAAATTGCCCATATGCATCTGTATTTTTTTCTTTACTTTTGTCTTTATATTTACTGAAATGTCATTCTAAGCGGAACGCATGTTGAAATAAATAGAAAATATGCAAATAGAAGGACAGGTGATTTTTTTCTTTTTTTTGAGATTTTTTTTCAGTGTTTCTGAATGCAACTGTGAAAACACACAAATGACATGAATGTTTGACATGATACAGTGTGCTGCTTCCATTTTGAAATGTTTCTTTGTTTATAACACAAGGGGACAATGCATGCCGACTTTCACAATCTGTTATTTAAAGCTATGCAACTCTCATAACTCGTGAAATTTTCTCTCTACCTGCTGTAGGTCAACAATGCAACAGCTCGAGTAATGACAAATAAGAAGACTGTCAACCCATATGCAAATGGTAAGGTTGCCTAAGTGCACACATACACACCAAATGTACTCAAGCACCGACTGTATGCGGGTAGCATTGTGTTTGGGCTGAGAAGGAAATAATGTGACATTAACTTAAGCAAGACATTTTAAATAGAGTGTACATGGCGGAAAAGTGGTAGAATGTCTCTTGCATATTTTAACAAACTGAATTAATTCCGACTCACATTTGAATAAAAAAACGAGAAAGTTTGGACCACTTTTTTCATCTATCTATCGCTGTGCCCCATCCATCCATTTTCTTCTACGTATCCGCGGGCAACAGAGCCAGCCTAACCATATTTTGTGTCCTGGGGTGTCCCCCGGGGCTTCCTCCCGGTCTGTGTCCTGGGGTGTCCCCCGGGGCTTCCTCCCGGTTGAAAATGCCTGAACATCAGGAGGCATCCTAACCAGATTCCACTTCATATGTTTACTCTTTATGAGGAGGATCAATGGCCATACTTCTTATCATATGTCTTAAAGAAGAGCTCTGAGACCTGAGTTGAGTTTGGAGCAAACTCATTTCAGTCGCTTGTATCTGTAATGTTGTTCTTTTGGTCATAACCCACAGTTTGTGACCATATGTGAGGATATGGATATAGGATGAGAGGGTGGATCGAACTTTAAATCATGAGTGTCACCTGTCAGCTTATGTCGTTCTTCTACATGATGGACCACTGCAGAGTTTACATCATTGTAGATGCTGGACCAGTTTGCCTGTTGATCTCCTTCTCTTGTTGGCTCTCTGAAGATGGATCATGCGTGCAAGAGAGAGCATCAGGCTTCACATTATGGGGGTCTGAACTGTAAGATAGAGGAAAAATGACAGCGTCCTTCGAACAAGGTCCAAAGAGCCTAACAAGCATTTGGGGACTTGGCAGATTGCAGAAATGTGGGTGTTTTGTGATCTGTTAGTACCAGCAAGGGGATTTCAGCTCCCTCCAGCCAATGTCTCCACTGCCTAAAGGGCAGTGTAACGGTTGCGATCACAGTTTCTCTCCGCGGGAAACATTTGTGTGAAAAGAATTGACAGGCATGTACCTTTTGATCTCCAGAACATCTCTGGAAGAGCACGGAGTTCGAAGCATCCACCTCGATGATGAACTGGAGAGCAGAATCAGGATGGATGAGGACTGGGGCAGAGGTGAACAGTTGGTTGAGGCGTTTGAAGGCAGTGTCAGCTTTGGGGGTCCATGCAAATAGAGAGGCTATAGAGGTGAGTTGGGTGAGGTGTGTGGGTGACCTTGCTGTAGTCACAGATGAACCTCCTGCAGAAGTTGGCAAACCGCAGGAACTGCTCAAGCTGCTTGCTAGGAGCTGGTCATGGGCAAGGATTTAGCTGAAAAATAATAATAATAATAATAGAGGTGTTTTTGTCAAGCTCACCGTCACAACCCACGATACAATAGATTCTGTACTCAAACCCCCTCGACCTACTTGCTCGGATTCTTGACCCGAGATGTGCAACAGATTCCTTCAGTTTTTCATTGATAAGGTCTCTACAGCTAGGACTCCGGTCTCAAATACCGCATCTGACCCCTCTGTCCATGTTCCATGTTCAGCTGTGCTAAATTCTTTTGAAACTGTGTCCTTGACGCTTTTGGAGGATGTAGTTCGCCAGACGAAGCCATCTGGTTCCCCCTGCGACTCTCTTCCCCCGCAGTTCTTTCAGGAGGTTATCTCGAGTGTTGGCGCATCGGTCTTGGATATCATCAACAGCAGCCTCTCTTCTGGCATCGTTCCCCAACAGTTTAAACATGCTGTGGCCCAACCCGTGATGAAGAAACCTGGTCTTGATCCAGATGTGCTGTCAAGTTTCAGGGCCATTTCCAAACTGCCTTTCATTTCCAAAATTCTGGAAAAAGTGGTGCACATGCAGTTGAAATTTTTCTTGGATGAACATAACATCTTGGAGGTCTTCCAGTCAGGTTTCAAGACGATGCATAGCATGGAGTCAGCCCTGTTACGCATTTCTAATGACATCCTCCTGGCAAATGACGCTGGAGACCACGTGTGTCTCGTTTTATTGGACTTAACTGCAGCATTTGATACAGTGGATCACAGTATTCTGCTGACTCGTTTGCAGCACTTGGTGGGCATTGGCGGCAGTGCTCTTGAGTGGTTTAGGTCCTATTTAGCGGACAGAACCTTTTGTGTCAGCCTTGGCTGCTCTGAGTCACGCATTGCTCCCCTGTCATGTGGTGTTCCACAGGGTTCAATTCTGGGGCCTCTGCTGTTCTCGCTGTATCTGCTCCCATTGGGTTCCATCTTAAGGAAACATGGTATTCCCTTCCACTGCTATGCAGATGACTGCCAGATCTATGTCCCACTGAGCAAGAAAGACGCCTTCTCATTAAGGCCACGCCTATCCTGTCTGGAAGAAATTAAAACCTGGATGGCACAAAATTTATTGAAATTCAATGAAAAGAAGACAGAGGTGATATTGTTTGGTCCCAGTGTCCCTTGTACATCCCATCCTGTAGACTTGGGCCCCCTGTCTCCTTATCTTAAGTCAACAGTCTCAAACTTGGGCCTTAAACTGGACAGTGATTTCAAACTTGATCGGCAAATTGGTGCCGTTGTTAAATCCAGCTTCTTTCACCTTAGACAGCTGGCCAAGATAAAACCCCTCCTCTCACATGAACACTTTGAGACAGTAATTCATGCCTTTGTCACATCCCGGCTCGATTACTGCAATGCCCTTTACTTTGGAGTCAGCCAGTCCTCCATTAAGCGCCTTCAGCTGGTCCAGAATGCCGCTGCTCGCCTCTTGACTGGTACTCGTAAGAGGGAGCGCATAACTCCTATTCTGGCATCCCTTCACTGGCTCCCCATACATTTTAGAGTTATTTTCAAGATCCTATTATTTGTTTTCAAATGTCTGAATAATCTCGCGCCACCTTACCTCTCTGAGCTCATCCGCCCCTACACACCTGTGCCTCAGGTCTGCGAACCAGACATTATTAGAAGTACCAAGAACTAAACTGAGGCTCAAAGGGGATCGAGCCTTTTCTGTTGCTGGTCCCTCTCTCTGGAATGAACTCCCACTGAACATTCGGCAAGCCTCCTCGCTGCCCATCTTCAAAACCCTCCTCAAAACTCACTTGTATTCTTTGGCATTCGACTCAGCATGACTTAGATTTGTTCTTGGTTTTACTGTTTGGTGCTTTCTACCGTCTTTATTGTCGATTTGTCTTACTGTTTATTGTGCATGTTATATTGCTCCATGTACAGCACTTTGTATGCAGCGATGGCTGTTTGAAAGTGCTCTATAAATACAGTTGACTTGACTTGACTTGACTTGACTTTTGTGCTTTGACAAAGGTTTGTTTTCTTGGAGGCACTGCAGAATTCATTTAACATGCTGAACGTGTTCTTCTGCAGTTTGAGAGAAAATCAAAATGACATCAAGATAAACACAAACTGGTGAAGCATATCTCGTAGACCATCATTAATGAGTTCTTTAATTATAGCTGGAGCATGAATGAGACCAAATATTCAAAGGGGCCAAGGGCAATTCAAAAGTCTGTTTTCCACTCATCTCCCTCCCGGATTCGCACCAAATGATGTGTTGCAACCTTCTAGTAAGGTGAAAATGGTGGCTTGATTGAAAGAAAACGAGGAGTCAATGAGGCTGAGCAGATACTTATTCTTTATGGTGATGTCATTTTGTCCTAAAGTCGATGCATAGTCGTATGATCTTGTCTTTTTTGTCTACAAATTAAAATCCAGCACCGAGAGGAGGGACAGCAAAAGAGTCACTGATATACTTCTTCATGGGGCGTGACAGGTTGTAAAGTCTATTATAAGGTAGGGAGGCTCTGAGGAGTAAGTTGATTGCACAGTCATACGGTTTGTGAGGGGGAAGGGAAGATAAGATAAGAAAACCTTTATTTGTCTCACAATGGAGAAATTCGCAATTTACAGCAGCAATATTTGGAGGGAAGAAAGTAGAAAAAAACCAAAGTATTTGCATGCACAAAATTAATTTAAAAATGAACTGTACACAGTACAGAATGCTATATAAAATATAACATATAAGCATACAGTATATGCAACTGCCTGCCTGGGACTTACGAAGCACCTCCCCAAAGTCGTGATATTCAGGGAGGAACCAAAGAAAGATGGGGAAGAGAAATGAGAGGAAGAAGAATGGTGTGCTCCTGATGTGCTCCTGATGGTTACCCGAAATGGTGAGATAGTGATCGTCTAGTGTGCAACAGTATCTATAAGGGGCATCCATCAATGTCAGACTCGTTGGGACGTGTCTAAAAGGGACATGGAGAATTTAGCTGAAGGGAGATAAAGTTTGTGAGGGAGGACATAGTGGTAGGCAATTTAATCTGGTGAGAAGATTCACGAGAGTTCTCTGTGTCACTCACCCTAAGGCTGCATTCAGTGGCCGCGAGGGGACTCTTGGGTCAGAGTGAGCACTGATTAATGAAACGCCCAGACCTTCTACAATAGATGCAAAGACCCAGCGCAACCCGCCGGGCGTGTTCCTCCAGGGAGAGGTGGTGTTCCATTAACCTGCCATGCATGTTTTTGGAATGTGGGAGGAAAGCGGAGTACACGGAGAAAACCCACACAGCCACAGCAAGAATCTTCAAACTCCACACAGGAAGCTGGAACCAGAATCGAACCCTGCACCTCTGCACTGTGAGGCCGACGTGCTCACCAGTCCTCCAACGGGCCGCCCTGAAATCAAAATTCTTAAATTAGCTTAAGTGTGTCGAGTGAATAAGAAAGTACTTGTGAAAGTCCTCAACTGACACCGGTACGGTGGAGAAGTGCCAATGTCTTTGCATTTTACATACCGTATTTTCACGACCATTCGACGCACCGTATGGTTGGGCGCAGTCTCATTAATGGGTGCTATTTCTGTATTTTACACATAGACAAAACGCACTGTATTATTGGGCGCGATTTTAAAGTGGTAAAACATACGGCAGCTTAAACATACGGCATGCATGCGCGCACGCTAAAAACACGTTAGCTTGTAGCATACGGTAGCATGCCAAGACATACAGATACAAGCTAAAAACACGTTTTTAAAAAGGCAACGAAGCAAAACGGAGTTCCGTTGTATTTTATTTAGCCATCGTACAATGTACTCACGTTTTTCGATCAATCATCACCCAGAAATCCATCAAAGTCCTCATCCTCTGTATCAGAATTGAACAATTGTGCAAGCACCGGTAATCCATCAAAAACGCCGTGTTCCCTCTCGTTGTCAGTCACTCTCATTGCCATGTGGCTCCACAGAAATGATGCCGGCTTTGCCAAAAACTCGAACAACAGTGCAAGCAGACACGTTCGTCCAAGCAGCCACAATCCATTCGCAAATTGTGGCGTAACTCGCCCGGCGCTGCCTCTCACTCTTTGTAAAGTTGTGTTTATCAATCATTCATTGTTCCCATGCCGCTCGCAACTTTACTTTGAACGCCCGGTTGATGCCGATGTCCAGCGGTTGGAGTTCTTTAGTCAAGCCTCCGGTAATAACGGCAAGCTCAGAGTTCATTTGCTTGACTTGGTTTTTCACCGCTGCTGTGAGATGGGCACGCATGCCAAAAGCATAACGATGGCTTGAAGTTTGAACTGAGCTTCGTAGGCGTGTCTCTTTGTAGAATTTATTTTCGGGGGTTCTTAGAAACCAAAACCGAAGTTGTTTTGCAACAATGCACATAGCCACACTCTATACAGGTGTTGGTACCTGCTTGTAGCATCCCTTTAGCGTCCACTTACACGCCCACCCTTCACTCATTGGCGGACTTCTTCCCCGCATGCCTGTCACTCACGTCTGCCTTTTCTCTCTCTTTCTCTCCATATATGTATATATACACGCCCACCCTTCACTGATTGGCCGACTTCTTTGCCGCATGCCTGTCCACAGTCACTTCCGCCTTTTCTCTATATAAACAGCGTGTCGGCTGTCAGTCAGGTTTTGGAACTCAGCGCATAGACAAGACGCTCCGCATCATAAGGCGTCCTGTCCATTTTGGAGAAAATTTTAGACTTTTAATGGCGCCTTATAGTCGTGAAAATACGGTACATTTAAAAATCTTTAAGGGGACAATGTGTAAAAATGTGTTGGTTTTTTTCACTATTCATTATTTCAAAAATCCACAATTATTTTCAATAATATGCCAAAAAAAATGTCACACATTATTGTAATCTTTTCATGAAATTGTAGATGAAGTAATCGCTAATTACATTACAAAGGGCACACCTCCTCAACAGGAGGCGTCCATATTTCGCCACCATCTTTCTGCTGCAGATACCCGAAGGAGACAAACGTAGGGAACACAGTTCCTCAACACGAAGACGACAGCACGTTTAACAAATGTCATGCATGCACTTACTCCATCACTTGGAGTAAGTGACAACAAACTTGTTTGAAATAGATAGATATGTAGAAAAAAACTCCTCCACGATGTTCCTTACTGCTGTAAAACAAGAAGAAGTATCAAATATTATAAAAACTTTTAAAAATAAAAAGTCAACTGATTGCTTTAATATTGACATGACAATAATAAAGCAGATTATAGAATATGTAGTGCGACCTTTCACGCACATATGCAACCTGTCATTCAAAGCTGGTATCTTTCCATCAAAAATGAAAACTGCTAAAGTTATTCCAATCTATAAAAGTGGAGAAAGACATCGGTTTACAAATTATAGACCAATATCACTACTACCACAATTTTCAAAAATATTAGAAAAACTATTTTCTCGCAGACTTGATAGCTTTATACAAAAGCATGCGCTGTTAAGTGAGAATCAATATGGCTTCAGGGAAAAACGGACCACCTCAATGGCAGTTATGGAGTTTGTGGAAGCATTAGCCACTAATATAGACAACAAAGAATTTACTGTTGGGGTTTTCCTAGATCTAAAAAAAGCTTTTGACACAATAGATCACAGTATATTATTGAAAAAACTAGAAAGATACGGCATTAGAGGTGTAGCTTATAAATGGATAAAAAGTTATTTAGAAAACAGATATCAGTACGTGCAACTCAACAATAAAAAAACGAATCAACTAAAAATCACTCACGGAGTTCCTCAGGGGTCAGTGCTTGGTCCAAAACTATTCATCTTATATATAAATGATATCTGCAAGGTCTCAAAACAATTTAAATGTGTCCTATTTGCTGATGATACAACTTTCTACTGTTCTGGAATAAATCTGAAACAGCTCCTGACAACCGTAGAAAACGAATTAAACAAATTAAAAAACTGGTTCGACAGAAATAAATTGTCACTTAACCTGAAAAAATCGAAGTTAATTGTTTTTGGCACAAGACCAATCAAACACCAAGCTAAAATTATGGTAAACTCAATTGAGATAGAAAGAGCGTATGAAACCAAGTTTCTCGGATTAGTAATAGACTCAAAACTATGTTGGAAGCCACATATCGATAACGTAAAAAGAAAAATAGCCAAAGCCGTAGGGATCCTCTACAAAACCAAGGAAGTGCTAAATAAGAGATCTTTGTATACATTATACACTTCATTATTATTACCATATATGACCTACTGTGTGGAAATATGGGGAAATGCCTGCAAAACAAACACACTCCCTATTCTCAACCTACAAAAAAAAGCAATTCGAATTATTAATAGATCAAAATATACGGAACCCACAAATCCACTATTTATCAAATTAAATACGATGAAATTTTATGACCTGGTTGACTTTAAAATCGCCCAATTAATGTACAAAGCACACAATAACCTGCTCTGCCAAAACATTCAGAAGTTTTTCGAAATTCGAGAAAGCAGCTATGATTTAAGAGGTACCAACTTATTCAAAAAACTCAAAACAAGAACAAACATCAAGCAAAGAAGTGTATCTATCAAAGGCGTTAATCTGTGGAATAATCTCGAAACGGACCTGAAAATGAGTAAATCGCTTGCTGAGTTCAAAAACAAATTCAAAAAAATAGTACAAACAACCTACATCAATCAGAGTTAAAATGATAAATTCAAAACATTAAATATAATGATAAATCAGAACTAAGTTGATAAATAGAGAAAGGTATATAAATATCCATTATGAATACAAGAGAAAATTGACACGAGAGTGTCAGGGTGTGGAAGTATATAATCCCGATACAAACCAAAAGTTGTAAAAATATCACGGTTAAGGGTAAAGTATGAGCCTTAATGGAGACTTCTTTCTTCTTACTTTTTTCTTTTCTGATTGATATAAAAATGATTTATTAGATACAATCACATAACGGGGTAGGACTAGATAAGTTTTTTACTTCTTCCTACTCCCTTGAACATAATAACTGTGTTGTATGAAGATTGATTTCTTTCTTTTTTTATCTACCTTATTTTCTGTCAAATTATTACTGTATATATGTTTTATGTTCAATAAACAAACCAAACCAAACCAAACTTGAGGGAATGCTTGAAGTCGTTTGGGATGATATGTTGCTCGCATCTCTGCTGAAGAACTCGGCGGTATGCTTGCGAAGTGTGATATCTCCGAGGCACACGCTTTGAGCTTAGGTCATTGCAGTGTTCACCACGAGATGGCAATAAATTCTACGCACTGTACCTAAATTTATGAATAAGATTCCAGAAATATTGCACTTAGTAAAGTGCAAACCACTACTAAGCATTTCAACTGCCAACATTAAACCACTGGCTCATTTTTATTAACTGTGTCTGTCTTTGTCTTCTCTTTTACAGGCTGGAAGTTGAATCCAGTGGTCAGTGCTGTCTACAGCCCAGAATTCTATGCAGGTAGGGCGACATGCTTTGCTCGATTCATTTTGTTACCTTACTTACTTTTCTTCCGACTTCTCCATTATCTTTTCTTTTTTTCCAATATCTCTTCTCTCTTACTTGAACCGTTTTCACCTCTTCCTCCTCTGCTTTCCTCCTATGCAACATGCAATCTGGCAAATTATTTTTTGTAGAATGAAAACGATGCTAATTTGCGCAAATAACCAGACTGTTGCTGAAGAACAAACACACACTTTGCTACTCTCGCCTCCACTTACACCCCATTTCTTTGTCATTCCATCCAGCATTCTCCCCAGACTACTTCATTAATGATGGTCATTAAAGTGAAAAATACCTGGATTCAGAGATAATAGAACCTAAGAAAATAAAAATACAAATCTCTGATTAAAAATGGACATGGGAAAAGAAATCTGACAGCCGGTTGTTCTACAGAGCATTAAAACAAAGTATATGAAAAAAATGTAAATCAATATTTTCTATTTCTTTATTGGAGTCATTATAAGAATCCCTTTTTTATCATTTGGCTTTGCAAATGGCTTTGCATCGATTCCCTTTGTTTCACATTTGAAACCTCCAAAATTCCAATTAGTGTCATTGTTTAATGCGTGGGTTTTCTCCGGGTGCTCCGGTTTCCTCCCACATTCCAAAAACATGCATGTCAGGCTGATTGGACGCTCTAAATTGTCCCTAGGTGTGAGTGTGGGCGTGGATGGTTGTTCGTCTCTGTGTGCCCTGCGATTGGCTGGCAACTGATTCAGGGTGTCCCCCGCCTACTGCCTGGAGATGGCTGGGATAGGCTCCAGCACCCCCCGCGACCCTAGTGAGGATCAAGCGGTTCGGAAAATGGATGGATGGATGGATGTTTAATATGTACACATAGATAACAAATGTAGTCATTTAAGTTATTACCCCAGCAAAATTCACGAGGTATGACACCGCTAGGAGATAACTGCATGCAGTGCTACTTGGAGGTAGTTATGGGTTTTCATCTGTCTCTCTCTCTGTCATGATTCGGTTTAGGGACCAACAGGTGGCACTGTAGGGCTCCCCCGGCAGCTGCACACCTGTTGGTCATAGGTAATTAAGGCCTTAAAAGGACTCCCAGCCCGAACACTCAGTGTCGGGTCATTGTTGCTCTTGGCTACTGTCATGTTTGTTTGCTGCAGTCAGGTTTGTTTCAGTCATGTTTTGGTTGCTGTTATGTTTTATCTTCAGTCATGATTTTTGTTTGTTACTTTGGACTTTGTTTTGGATTTAGTTTTCTCTGTGTTTTATCAATACACTTCTTCAAGTTCACCCTGCTCCTTCCTCATGCCTGCTTTTTGGGGTCCACCGCCACCTTGAAACGTGACAGAATGACCCGACAACCTGGACCCCGCAGGTACTAAGGACTGTTCCCTATTCCACCATGTGCCTGGCGGAGCGCGTCTGCGGCCGACACCCTTTCCCCATTCAGGCAGCGCTGGTGATGCGGCTGTCCTGTTTTCGTCTCGTCAAGCTGCGTCTACGGTGGGCCGAGCCTCGTCCGCGTCCACGTTGAGCCGAGGCTCGTCACGTGTCTGTTCGAGCTGAGTCACCTCCACGTCGACGACGAGCCGTGCCACGTCCACGCCCACATCAGGCCGAGCCCCTGTTCACGTCCGCTGTCCCATGTCCCCCGTTTCTTCGAGCTCCGTCCACGTCAGGCCACGCCCAGCCAAAGGATTGCCGTCGCTTTTGTTCCTGTTCCCTGGCGAGGTGAAGGTCACCGTCGCTTTTGTTCCTGTTCTCCGGCGAGGCAAGGGTTGTGGTTGCTTCTTGTTCCTGTATTTCGGCGAGGCGAAGGTCGCCGTCGCTTTTGTTCCTGTTCTCCGGCGAGGCAAGGGTTGCCGTCGCTTTTAGTTCCTGTTCCCCGGCGAGGCAAGCCTTTTGGACAACTTTGGGACGTCTGGGATCCGTCCCTTGAGGGAGGGGTACTGTCATGATTCGTTTTAGGGACCAACGGGTGGCACTGTAGGGCTCCCCCGGCAGCTGCACACCTGTTGGTCATAGGTAATTAAGGCCTTAAAAGGACTCCCAGCCCGAACACTCGGTGTCGGGTCATTGTTGCTCTTGGCTACTGTCATGTTTGTTTCAGTCATGTTTTAGTTGCTGTTATGTTTTATCTTCAGTCATGATTTTTGTTTGTTACTTTGGACTTTGTTTTGGATTTAGTTTTCTGTTTTATCAATGCACTCCTTCAAGTTCACCCTGCTCCTTCCTCATGCCTGCTTTTTGGGGTCCACCACCTTGAAACGTGACACTCTACAGTAATCCTTTGCTATAACCTGGTTCACCTTCTGCGGCTTCGCTGTTTCACTGACTTTTTTTTAGTGCCGTTTTTTGAATGCTTTTTTTTTTTTTTTTTTTTTAACGGTGAATTGTGTTCTGCATCCTGATTGGCTAAGGGACTGACCAACGTGAACAGTCCCCGCACCTCATCTCTGTACAGCTTGCCAAATATACCTTTGCAAATTTTTGGTCTTTGGTTTCATTGTATCAGTGGCGGATGCTGGTCTGTCAAGGAGGGGAAGCTCAATTTCGGCCTACATCACAAGTGTCCGTTTATTTATACGATCGGTGATTGGCTCATTTTGCTGTCAATCAAAAAGGGATTCAGCCTCAGAGATCATCCAATCATCATGCAGAAAAGCTGACTTCCGGGCCAGCCTATAAACACCCACTGTCCATAGACTCCCAGAGACGCTGAGCGTCCGTGGGCGGGACAAAACCAACATTTATCCAATAACTCATCTCGTTCCAATGCATTGGGACAACGGGCTCTGAACTCCCTAGTAGTTCAGTATTGTATAATAACTGTAAAAAATAAAGCTGACTATCAAGTACCAAGTACACCTTTATTGACATTTGAAATTTCTTCCCTCTCCCATCCATACATCCATCCAAGAAAGTTGCACAGCTTCTATTTATCCGCTGTGAAGGAGATTCTTCTTTCATCCATCAATTTTCCTCACGAGGGTCGCAGCCGTGCTGGAGCCTATCCCAGCTGACTCTGGGCAATAGAGGCAGAACACCCTGGACTAATTCCCAGCCAATCACAGGGCACACATAATGGAGGACGATATCAGACTCACTCAATCATTCATCTTCCGAACCGCTTTATCCGATATCAGACTACGATTGAAAATTTACTTTTAAGGCATACTTTTCAAGAAAAAAAAAGCTTTTATGAGGCTATTTCAAATAACATTACTATGCAGAGTGGCTTGTTTTAAATCGAGATTTACGGGGGGCAATTTCAGAGTAGTTATGTATGAGTGAACACCTTAGCCTACACAGACCGGTCAGAGCTTCTGCATTCGTACTCACCAGGACACACTTCTCCCTTTCAGTGAACAGATCTTTATACATTTCCAGTTAACACATGCTAATAATGAGTTTTGCATATCCCCAGGAGACATTTGCCCACACCTCATTGACCTATTATAAGCATTATATGAACGACGAGAGTGGAATTTACAAAGCTCTCTAAAACAAAAAGAGTCATTAAATTTTTGCTTCTCAAATGTTTGCCCATAAAAATTAGAAAAGGAAAAAGGGATTCTGCCTTGAAATATGAATGGCCATGGCTATGAATTTGTATCGGCTTCGCTGTAGCGCTCTCTCTCTTCCTGCAGTGTTCTTTACAATTGGCTCAACTGATCAATTGCCTGGTGGGGATTTTTCAAGGCTGTTGCCCAAACCTTTATTTGACTTTTTCCCGCTACATTCAATACCGATCAAAATGGTGTTGGAGGTGGCAGTCTGCTTTTTTGTTGTTGTTTTTTTTCTTGTGTCCGATGGGGTCACTCAGCTACCTGCTTGGACGCTCAGCCGTAGCGAAATCACAGACTCAGTCAGTTGCATATGATATCTCTGTATGACAGTGAAGGACTTTAGGCAAATCATGAATAAAAATGGAAAAGAAGAGCGGCCCCAAACAAGAATCCTGGGGTACACCCCTCTAAATGATGATAAAATCAGACGGGCTGCCCTGGTAAGAAACACATTGCTGTGTGGAGTGAAAATATGAGTTCAGCCAGAGTAAGGCCTTTCTCGATCATATAATTTGTCCAAGAGGAGATGATGGAATGATTGACCAAGTCAAATGCCCCGGTAAATGTCAATAAATATAGCACCCAAAGACAAACACTCATGAAAAGAAATAAATCATTTGTAAATTTTAGTAAGGTATGATAATTACTGATTAATAGTTGCAACAAAAAAAAACATTTCTATTCTGAAATGTGTGCTAAAATCAAAGACATACAATAGTAATATAATGTATATAATAATATAATGGTAACTATCATGTTTGCCTGGGCGTGAGCTCTTTAAATCAAGGTTACAAAAGATGAATAGGTACAATTACCAGCCACACTTTTTTTCGTCACTCTCTTTGAGAAACTCTTGTCCTTTAGCCCAAACCTTTCATTTTTCATTAGGTCAATGAATGCTTCACTGTTTCTATTACCATTTCATTAGATCTCCGTTTTGAAAAGTCTCATAATTACGCAAGGAAATCATTCTTCCATCTTCTTCTTCTTCACCCTCTCTCATCTCGCTCTCGAATTACAGCTGGTGTCATTTTTCCCCATTTCAATTATCCATCCATCCATTTTCCGAACCGCTTGATCCTCACTAGGGTCGCGGGGGGTGCTGGAGCCTATCCCAGCTGTCTTCGGGCAGTAGGCGGGGGACACCCCGAATCGGTCGCCAGCCAATCACAGGGCACACAGAGACGAACAACCATCCACGCTCACATTCACACCTAGGGACAATTTAGAGCGTTCAATCAGCCTGCCATGCATGTTTTTGGAATGTGGGAGGAAACCGGAGTACCCGGAGAAAACCCACGCAGGCCCGGGGAGAACATGCAAACTCCACACAGGGAGGCCGGAGCTGGAATTGAACCCGGTACCTCTGTGCACTGTGAAGTCGACGTGCTAACCACTGGACTACCGGGCCGCCCCCATTTCAATTAAAGAAAAGTTAATAACAGTAACAGTACACCTCAAACATTACATGTCATATCAACTACATTTCCTACTTAAAATGTATACTTTTACTCAGACCACCCCACAGAAATCTGGGAATTTCCCCCAAAAATGCAACAAATACTCCAGAGCAGGGGTGAGCAAGCATTTTGGCTCGGGGGCCACATCGATTTCTAAAATTTGACATATGGTCCGGGTCAGCACAAGATACGGTTCATATAAAAAACTGCTTATGTTGACAGTCCATACCAAACATCAACAGAACAAAAGCATTAGAGTTTTAACATACTTTTAAAAATGAGAACAGTGAAACAACTACGGTATCTGTCCTGTACAGGGTTCCCACTCTTCCACTTGCTTTTTATTTATGGACATTTTAAGGACTTTTGAGGACCAATTTAGCCATTTTTTTTAAAGGACTTTTTCTCCATTCAGCGGGGGTTTCATGGTGGATTTAATGCCCGTTCAGCAATACGCAGGCTGAACAGAAAGCCACATATCACTGAGCTGGTGTTCAAATCATTGCTGCCAAAGGAAGGGCACATCTTTATTTTTAGGGGCAATCAGCTTAACCCTTTATTTGATATACTGTATATTAAATTTTCACTGAGCTACCTGTATCATAGGTAGGAAAATGAATAAAAACTTGAATTAATTTTCAAATAAAGAACAAAACGAAAAATTTAAATTTGGAAAATAAAAAACGTTATTTTTTTTCGAATGAACACAACACTTTCGAATCAACACAACACTAAGAACAGAGCTAATGGTCATATGGGTCACCTGCACAGGGTTTAGAAAAATCTGGTTTCACTAACAGTAAGACTGCTTGCCCAGTTTAGCAGTATCCAGTATACCTGATGTTAGGTTAATGCTGGTAATCTGATGTTAAAAACACACACAGGAACAGGAAGACTCAGGAGGCAGGCATGGTTGTCTTTCTTGCAAGAGAGAGCGCACTAAAACATGTCTCGGTTCACAATCTCAGCAGCTCTGCAGCTGGCTCTGCAATGTAAACCGTTACAGGTTCCGGGGCAACTCCGAAGAGTGCGCGTTTGTCTCCTTGCATTTATTGGAAGGATGTCCCTGATACACAATCTTCTAACGGGTGTGGGGATTATTTTCACGTTCCACAACAATTTCAATAAAGGCGAGTTTCAATGAGAACACACAGTTCATTCCTGAGATGTCGTCAAACGGCTCCTACTGGATGTCGATGGTCCACGAACACAGCTTGCGATGTCCCTCTCATGGTGTCCTGGATTGATGTTATCTTCTCACAGGCAACAGTCAGTTTGACCAGAAGCCGTTCACTTAACAACAAGATATTGTCTTAAAAGCTAGAACAGGAACAGCCTAAGCTCTCCCGGTCCGACAAGTCTACCATTATCAACCTACCCCATTGTCTATGAGGTATTTGCGAGGTTTCACTCTGAAACTGGTTTTAAAGTTACACAGAGAGTAAATATGGAATAACAGAATTACATTTATTCCAACACCTGAACAGCTGAAATGCATGTCAGAAGTCAAAATCCCAAATGGTACAACCCTATTATTTTCCCTCATATCACCTTCAATGATCAGACATGTTTTATAATGACAAATATGAAAATGATATGACAATTAGGGAATAGCAGACAGTTACTTAGTTTTCTCCTCGATCTCTTTTGCAAATTCTTGGAGATCAATTTTCTTCTGTTTTGCTGTGTGCCTCAATGCATTTGATTTGACCAGGAGGCTATGATAAGTTTTACCTCTCACGGTGATGCCCTTCTTGCACACTCGGCAGTAGGCCGACGTATTATCACCAGCAATTTTTCCGACCCAATTACGTCCTCCGTCTTGTCCAGCCACACCACTTGAAAATAGCATTGTCCCGGAATATTTGTAGCGACGCCACTCGAGCGAAGCGCACCTCAGCAGTCCAAAGTCCGCTGCTATCTGCTGTGTGCGTCCGCGCGAACATGTACGCACGCGCACCTCTTTTGGTTTCAACCAATCAGCGCCGATGCAACCGACGTCACAGATCAAAGACGCTTTGATCTACAACAGATAAGCTATCCTAGCCGAGACAACAGCTAAGCTTCGCTGACGCACACACAGCAGAGAGCAGTGGACTATCGACTGCTGAGGCGTGCTCGCTCGAGTGGTGTCGCTGCATATTTGTCTGTCACTTGTTGAGATGGATAACTTCGATGAATAGATTTTTCCAGAAAATACGGTAATGGTTTGCAAAGCCGGCTACCAAACCATCCATTCACTGCCCCAGCATGGTGTCGATCTATTGTTGTTACCCAAAATGACCCGAAGTGATCACGTGATCATCGTCGGAACTAATCGGAGACAGCGGGAAAAGCAGAGCGGGTACCAGGTCCTGCATTTTCCGACAAAACTATGAATTGAAAGGGTGGGGAAAATGACATACACAAATGAAATGGACACCACAGGTTCATTTTCATGGATTTTTATTGATTTTCGAAGCTTTCCCTTAAAATTATGGACAATTAAGAACATAATTTTACAACTTCTTTTTTTATGGATTTTTATTAACTTTAAGGACCCGTACGAACCCTGCTGTATGAATGTCTAAGTATGTTAACAACATGCGTGTGACAACACAAGCAACAAAGTGCAACAATATATTATCCAAAAACTGTTTACAACACAAAAACTGCAGCATACAGTACAGGTGTATGAGCAAAATATAACAAAGTTAGGACTATTTGCTACAAAATGAGACCAGTAAGGGACCTGGAAGCTTTTCTTTCCACTCACTCACTGTCTCTAACTCAGTGGTGGGCAAACTACGGCTCGCGGGCCGGATCCGGCCCGTTGGTCTTTTTAATCCGGCCCGCCGAAGATTGGTGCACAATTAAGGTTTGATTGCATTCATTTCGTTTGGACTTGTAATGACAGGTATTTCAACACCAGGTGGCGCAGTTACTTCAAGTTGCAGAGCACAGTGAGGGAGGGGAAGACGAAGAAAGAGGGAGAGAGTAATGACCATGGAAGGGAAAGTGATATGTATCTGATTAAACGAAGCGGGTAACAAAGTACGAAACATTCAGGAGACACCTGGAGTCGGAAAGACTCAAATCTACGAGACTTTGAAAAACAAGGAAGTGATTTTTACTCAGTCCGATTCTGGCAATTTCCATGCTCAGAGTGAATTGCTTGTGCCTCGAGTAAATGAACATTTCCTAGAATGGTTTAATTGTTATCATGCTAAAAACTTTCTGCAAACTGGACCGCTAATAAGAGAGGAGGCGAGTTCCATAGCGCTAACTATGAGCATCGAAGACTTCGAAGCGTCCCGAGGCTGGCTTCAAAAGTTTGTTGCGCGACATCAGCTGAGCAATGCTGTCATGTGTGGTGATCGAGACAAGGTAAAGTTAGAGACAGTGAGTGAGAGGAAAGAAAAGCCACAAGGTCTCTTACTCGTCTCATTTTGTAGCAAATAGTCCTATTTCTAACTTTTGGCCCGGCCCTCCACAATTTTTCTGCTTCTCATTTGGCCCCTCCGGGAAAATAATTGCCCACCCCTGCTCTAACTTAACCTCCCGAATCTTAAATCCGAATCTTAAGTAGGACTCCTGATACTACTACTACTACTACTACTAATAATAATAATAAACTCTGAATTGCCCCCCTGTGAGTGTGGGCGTGGATGGTTGTTCGTGTTTGTGTGCCCTGCGATTGGTTGGCAACCGATTCAGGGTGTCCCCCACCTACTGCCCAAAGACTGCTGGGATAGGCTCCAGCACCCACCGCGACCCTAGTGAGGATAAAGCGGTTCGGAAGATGAATGATTAATAATAATAATAATACATTTTATTTAAAAGTGCCTTTCATGCCACCCAAGGACACTGTACAGACAATACAATGTAAAAATAAATAAGAGAAATATTGTATAAAAACAGTCACTGTCTTATTAAATGTCACCGCCTTTTTCTTGGAAGTCGTAGCCTCCTCTTGTGTCTTCTGGCTGGGCCGTTTCCCCTTCCCAAAGGAACTTTCCAAAGACCTTTGTTTTTATACTCATTTTGCTAGCTCTTGAAAATACAATAAGCACTATACAAAGACATTAAGAGAGTCTTCACCAGATTTAGCAAGACTGTAGCTGCCATCTGTTTTCCATGTATCATTAGATTTCCCTCATCGCAACTGGGGGAATTCTGTAATTTAGTTTCCTTCGCTTCTTCCTGCTTGGCTCTCGACGAAGGCGGACACTTTTTGCTCAGCTCCTGCCCTCACCCCCACCCTCTCCTTGCTCGCCACTTAGTCTTTGTGCTGTCTTTGTCTAACTTTTCCTAGCCTCCTACCGTATTTTCATCCGAAGAACTAACCATGGAATTAGTTGGCTGGTCTCTCGATGCAATTGACAAAAAATTTTCGACGAAAAGAGCAGGCAGTGGGGAGCCTGCTTGCCCCCCGGGGACATTTGCTGCCGGATACGCCCTTGATCCATGGAGAAAGTGGAGAATGGTGTGCCTGTCAATACTGTCTGTTGAGGATGTGGAAGACATCTACCTTATCGGCCTTTTGATAACAGGTATAATGCTGTTTGGTGTTGGCAGCTTTCTGTTCTATCGCAAAATTCAACCGACGGGAGCGGCTTAATTGGAAGTGAAGAAGCTGCCGGTCATTCTGGATGGTTTGGCGCGAATGTCCAACACTCAGACTCAAGCGGTGTCTGAGCTCAACCGCAATATTGATGCGGTTTTGGAGCGACTCCGTACGATCAACAACAACATGGAGAAGTTGGAATCCGCGCTGCGGAAAGAGATTGCGGATTTGGCTGATCTGCGCCATTGAAGAGATACAGGCCATGGACTCAAGGCTGTCTGAAATTGTTGGCGGCCGTCCCTCCAAAACAAACAACGCTATCTGGCCCTTTCCCCTGGATGGAAGTATGCATGGAATCTAGGGCCCCCACCATCACCCCCCTCCTTCTCGGCCATGGACTGATAAACCGGGACTGTCTTTATGAGCAGACCTCGACGAAGCAGCTATGACCTGTACACGCATACACATACACAACTGGACAACCACACGCGCATACACATCCTTATTATGACCGTCTTCATCGCTCCGATTCTTTTTCCCCCGTGACGTGGTTCGATCTGCAGAACGCGCGTGTTGTCCGTGCAGCTGGTCAGGACTGCCGCGTCGCGGTCACGCCCCCCCCCCCCTTCCCATTCATCCTCCCCCTTATTACATGTTATGTCTTGTGACTTGTTGTAACTGTCATATGTTTATTTATGTGCAAGGGTCTTTTTTTTATCCTGGACTTAAATTATCCTCAGAAGAGGATAGTTCGAGCGTGGTTTTTTTTTCCCTCTCCCTACCCAGCGTTTTCCTTTCTGAATTCTGACTGTAATTTCCCCATTGCGGGACAAATAAAGGGATATCTTATCTTATCTTAGCTTAATATGGTTGCATCAATTGGTATGTCTTTTTTCGGTAATTTCATTTACAGCTCAGCACACAGAGTGGTCATGGCATTGTTGGGGGAAGAGCGGCCTCCTCTTCCCCGCGTGTTCGTTGAATTTCGGACGAGGAGAATGTTGGTAAACCAAATAAAGGCTGGAGGCGATGAACAGTTCCTTCGAAGGGTTTACTTTATTTTTCTGCAGTTTACGAATTGATTCGGGCTTCTGAGGGGTCCAGATTTGAATCAGGAAGCCTCAAAGAAACACATTCATGAGATTATATAGAGACAATATGATAATGAGAGGCGGGGAGGTATGCCTCTCATGCAACTCCCCGAAACAAAGAAAGTAACATGTCATATGACCCGGTGTGGCTGGAAGAAGTTGGGAGCGGTGAGGTGAGACCAGACCACCACTACCCACCATTTGGTGTGATGGCAGGAACACAGATACTTGAGATAACAGTTCCTCTTTTGATGTTAAACATGTCCTGTGGAGTGGGGCCCTAAAGTGGTGGGGGTCGACGGGCACTAAAGGTGATTGTAAAAACAGTGAGCAGGAACTACCTTCAACAGCATTCTACATTATTTCTTTCAAGTGTCTGAACAAACACAACTAACAGAGAGGAATAACACTTTAACCATCAAACCTAACTAAGAAGAGAGGAATAATACAAGAGTATTCCAATTCTATGAGATGATGGTTACAAGGACGCCAAGCTACGCGGTGGGCATGGGAAGGTTATACAGCATGACTAAATATGAGCAGAATACAGACTTCAGCATCCATAGACTTCGCCGTCAAGAAATTCCACTTGACTACACTGAAAAAAAATTGGAGTAATATATATATGAAAAAAAAGTCATTTTTGCAGAGAACATGTCAGTAAAGAGGGTTTGTGTGTAAATTGTACATGCATAGTATGAGTTTATTAAAAAAAAAAGTCACTCAAGGGTTGAGGAAAAAACCCACAACCTGCAGATTGGCAGACGGTCACCACCTGAGCAATGCCGTTCCTACTGTCTGTCGTACTTTTTCGATTTCTGAGTGATAAAACTTGTTTATAGTGTATATAGTTCGTCATCTCTTATCGATGCACTGCTTTTACCTGGTGCCTGAGAGATGAACAGAACAAGGTGAAGATGATGTGCTCCGAAAACTGCAGTTGCCGACTCACAGATTTTCTTTGTTCAGTTCAACAAATTATGTTTTGTTCAGTCTGCTTTTAAGCTGTCCACTGTAGTAACCGCTGTCCCTGAAAGGGTTAAAATAATAAACACCGGTCAGGGGGTGACTGGTCTCATCGAAGTGTCGAGCCTTCATGTCAATAAAGATGATGCCAAAGCTGCATAAGACTTAAGAACAAATAAAAATAAGAAATAAAGAATGAAAAAAAACCTGTACAAAAAAATAGCTTTAGTCAACAGGATAATGTGTGCGCATCTGGATTCAACACTCATATTTTTGGGTCCTTCCACCCAAAATGCGTATCTGGTATGAAGGTGTGTTATTATCAGACGATGGTAGAATCTGTGCAACCATGAAAGTATGCAACTGTGCAGCTGTTCCCTCTTTTGCATACAAGGCATGAAAATAGTTCACATCTGTCGTCAAGAGTATGAGCCTTGTGCCTCGTGACACTCACATTTGAGCCAAGTTTTCGATCTCCACCTGTCCAGTGTGCAACTTCAGCAATTATTTTGCCTGCCGACACTCCTCATCATATTAATTGATCTTTGCTGCCACAATTTCTCAGATTTTCATCCAATGTTTATACAGCTTTACTGATGTATTGGTTCACAGGAATGTTTTTAATTTGTAAAACTGGCTGTACATGCTCACAACGCATTTTGGATACCAGAAAAGTAGTGTTGGACTGAGCTAGCAATTCCACTTCCCTCAGAATAGAAGAAACAAATCGATTGAGGAAGAAATTCATTATACATCACAAGACAAACAGTTTGATAACAACTGAAGATCATCTTGATACTTTATACCAAAGGCTTGCATTGCAGAGAGAATTCTTTCAATTTTGCTTTATATCATATCTGCCAATATCCAAGTTTGTAACACAATGATTGGTAATACCTGCAATTAAACAAGTTGATATGCATTTGTCAATTGGGATTTTGTGACATCTGTGCATGTGTCGATTTTATGACATCTGTGAATTTTTCTCCAGTGCCAGGATTTCCCTACCCAGCAGCCAGTGCAGCAGCAGCAGCAGCAGCAGCCTACAGAGGAACCCACCTACGAGGTCGAGGACGGACAGTCTTCAATACATTCAGGGCGGCTGCGCCACCTCCTCACATTCCAGGTTATGGAGGGTGAGCTTTTAATTTTTTTATTTACTGTATTTATTTTTCAAAATTCACTTCAGTTGTTATTTATCTCCTTTGGTCAAATGCTTGTTCTTGTTTCACTCAAATGGCAAGCCCCGAATCTCAGTCCTCAGAGCCAGCAAAGCAGTGCAATGCCTGCTTTGCCTCGCAGCGATAACCAATACCCCCACTACCACAGCATGCTGATTTAACAAATAGGCATGCTCCAAGACTTGCTTTTCATGGAGTCATGGAAAATGACTGTCAACTTGGCCTTGGACTGTGGTGTGATGGAGTAAAATGTCAGAATGAGATGTCATTTACTATTCTTTTACAAGTTCACCCATTGACCAAAATGAAATAAAACATCTCCCCAGCCCAACAACTCTTGCAGACTTTGTTGCTCAAAGGTCTGGAGAGCCATGTGTTGTGGGCAGTCAGATGAAATTTTCGACCATTTTGTTGGTCTGTTTTTTGTTGTTGTTGTTGCTTGTTGTTTTTCTCTTTCTAACTGCAAGCCAATGGGCATCAAAAAGCTGGCTGGGATTCTATTTAAAGATGACTTGATATCATTATGAGGATGGATGTTTCCATCCATCCATCCCTTTTCTGATCTGCTTATCCTCACAAGGGTTGTGGGGCATGTTGGAGCCTATCCCAGCTGTTTTCAGGCAGTAGGTGGGGAACACCCTGAACTGGTTGCCAGCCAGTCGCAGGGCACATGTAGACGAACAACCATCCGTGCTCACACTCACACGAGGGACAATTTAGAGTGTTCCATTAACCTGCCACACATGTTTTTGGAATCTGTGAGTAAACCGCAGTACCCGGAGAAAACCCATGCAGGCACAGGGAGAAAATGCAAACTCCACACAGGAAAGCCAGAGGAATCGAACCCTGCTTGTCCGCACTGTGTGGTCGACGTGCCAACCAGTCCACGTTTCCATTGATCTATTTTATATTTTTTGTTTCGAAACATAATACATCTTGTCCATTTATTTGAACAACTACAACAACTCTCTAATTTATTTTTGATGGTTTGTTACTCATGGAATTTAAAGATCTTGTCCACCACAATGAAGTCAAGGCAAGGCTCGGAACATCGTACTGTAGAGCATGCATTGAGTAATGAGGTGCCACTTAGTTTATCATATTAGTGTCAATGCCACCATATGATGTTATATAAAATTATTGTATGCGCATTTTCGGTATACAAACTTAGGGTCTGTTTTACGGACAAATGCATGGACGCTGCAATCAATCAATCAATAACACCCATTACCTGCATATTTTCATGGCAAAAAATGGCAGCTATCACTCAATGCCATCTGTGCAATTCATCGAGATAACAGGACTCAGTTGATCAAAACATGGTGCATGCTGATGATGACATTTGCATCCTTTGCCAATCAGCTCCAAGTATTTTACCGAACGTCCAGCCTTTCCCAAGCAGATCATATCGGAGCAATTCCAGAGTGATACCGTGGAGAACTCCTCTTCGTGATTCACATATCAATCTGGCTCTTGCCAGGTTAAGATCCTCCAGTTGAATTGAAAAAATGTTTGCAATCATTTTACACATCACATTGAAGCACCTCTGATTCCCAAAAAGTTATTGCGTCCTGATGCAAATTTGACTGCTAACTACAGCCAAGTGTAGCATCTTCACTGACGAGGAGAGGACATAGTCACAGAAGAGACGTGGAACAGATCGTACTTTCGTTAAAGCCGCCTTAATTACTCTCGTACACATATCGTGAATTATTGATGCCCACTGATGTATTTTTATTGAAGCATCTGTCTAGCGTGGCAACAATTTGACTCTGAATAAATGCTATACTCCAGCCAGGAAGCTAAATCGGATCTTTGTTTATAGAAGGGCATGGTTTTAATTACAGATCATGTAAATGTGCGGGAGTCCCACATATTAACCCTTTCATGTAGCCTATAACCTGATAACATGATAAACTGTCCACTGTAGTAACCACTATCCCTGAAAGGGTGAAATGGCACTGCTCTTAGCATGTCTATGATGTTTGAAGCAATATTGATCATCAGAGTTTGCGCAAACAGTGGGAAACATGTCTTGTGGTTTAGTGAAATCGGTTACTGTTTTTCTCTGAAGAACAGCAGCAAAGTCAATGGGGCAGTAGAGGCTGTATCTTGATGCATTTTATGAGAAAACAAATGAGGAGCACGACCTCTGTAACACACTTTTTGTTTTTGTACATGCCACACTTTATGTACAGCACAGTTCAACTGCAGTTCAGAAAGCGAAATAAAAAAAAACATGCACATACAAACACTCACAATTTGATGGTTTCTCTTTGCTCCATCCACCAATGCAAACAGGCCGTTACAGTCTAGAACAGAGGTGTTAAATATACGGCATGCGGGCCATTACCGGCCCCGAGGAGGACAATTTAAATGTGGGGAAAAATGCATAAAAGACACGGAATGAATAATTTTAATAAAATGCAATTCATGGATTATCCGCTAGCCTGTTTTCTCTTTAGTTTGTAAAGTGCAGGCAGGGATTACATTTAGATTTTATTTGCACATGTGTAAATGGTTCAAAAATCCCTTTCTTTAGAAATCTCGTTTCATCTCAAAATGCATGACTATATTTTTCAATAGCAATTACTTGTTAAAAGTTTTGTGCCTTTGTGCAATCAGTGGGATCAGTTGCAATGCATAAATGATCAAAGTAAATTGCACATTTGTCAAAGGAAATCCAAGGTGTTTTGTGAAATGTTTTATAAAAGATATGTTCATGAAATGTCAACATTTTCCAAATGTTTTTGCGCTTAACAAAATCAAAACAAAGAAAAGACATGTTATTTTGGATATTTTTTGGCAGAGTATGGTATAATTTTAATTATCCGGCCCACTTGACATCTGCCGAGGCCGTATGCGGCCCACAATATCAAATGAGTTTGACACCCCTGGTCTAGAAAGACATTTTGCTGAGTATTTTTCCATTTGACTTCAAATGCAATTTTTGTGTCGTTATTCTTCCGCCGCTCATTTCAGCATTGCAATTATCAACTGATACGTACTCAATTACAGGACCGTGTGTTTTTTTGTTGTTGCGTTTTTGGGGGAGGGGGGGGGGGGCACTGATGACAAATGATGTGCCATTGACGACATGGCATTGCTAGAAAATTACTCAGCATGCAGCCAAATCTGTCTGATCCTTAAAGTGCAAGGGAAGATCAGATTAAATGCCATTTCCCACTTTAGAGGATATTTTTCCATTAATTTTCCCCATATATTATCAGGTTTTATTTCTCAAGGTTGCAGTTTCTGTTTGTGTGATTTAAACCATGTTCAGTTTAACACAAAATGGTGTTCTGTGGCTTGTGACTGCACGCCAAAAATCTGAAAGACTTTTTGAGTAATAATCACACCCATGGCCATTAGAGCTTTGCTGAAAGAGCAAATGTAGTAGCCGTTGCATAGAACTGTACATTATGAACAAAATAATGAGCCGATCATCAAATTAATGCAAAGATGTGAAGCTAAATACATGAGCTACATTTCATTCTCCATACATTTTGTTGCACTGCTCAGAGTCACAGGTGAGCTGAAGCATATGTCAGCTGAGTTTTGGCAAGAGGGAAAAAACGACACAGAGAAACATCAGAGTCAAGATTTGAGCCCGGAGCCTTCTTACTGTGAGGCAGACATGCTAATAATTATGTCTAGCTTTGCTGAAACATCAGAATATATACGTAGGCTATAATGTCATTATTTGTGGAGACCATATTGCTTTGCTTGTTCAGTGTTATGAAGGTTGTTGGGATGCAACCTACCTCAGCTGACTTGCGAAAGGCAAACTACACTGTGGACTCATGACTAATCAGTCACTGGGAACATAAACAACCATTCACTCTAGCATTGACTGAGAGGGTATTCGGTTTATAAAGGTTTTGGAATATTCATTATAGTGTGTTTTTATTTGGGTTAGGGTTTTTGTTTTTGTTTTTTAATTTGGTTCGTATCAATGAGTTTTTAAGCGGGTTTGTTCGTGTTTTTTTTTTCTATAATTCTAATTGCTTTGTTTTATATATATATTTTATATATAAATATATTTTTATCCATCCATCCATCCATGCATCCATTTTCTGATCCGCTTTTCCTCATAAGGGTCACGGGACGTGCCGGAGCCTATCCCAGCTGTCTTCAGGCAGTAGGCGGGGGACACCCTGAACTGGTTGTCAGCCAATCATAGCCAATCAATTTTATATATTTAAAATTGTGTATATTTTTCACAACAAGATTAAAAGTACATTACTGTAAGTATCATGTAGTTAAATAAAATATACAAAACTAGTATTTTAAAATACAGATACTGTAAAGCAGTCCACCCTTTGAAGTAAGTGTAGTGCATAATACTGCTTCTAAAGTTAGCGGCATCACAACCCAATGTTTTAAATAATGAGAGAACAGTCCCACTTTTCTCGCTTTCCATCCCTTGTTTGCCAAGTTACCAAAGAGAATTTCTGGCTTGAATTCCTGTTGAAAAGTATTCCACACATAACACTATTAGCCACTTGCTTTCACCTGTGAGTCTAAAGGGGTGTTCATACGGCACACATTTGCATCGGTGCTGCACCGATGTATTTTGTTGCGATATATCTTACATCGGTGTAAATTTTGTGGAACGTTCACACGTATAAAGCTGCTTACGAAAGAGAAGCGTGTTAACCCCAGTGCAGCCCCACTTCCGTTCACACGACAGTTTCTGCAGCCATGCAATATGAGACATTGAGCAGGGTGTGCGTAAAGTGTATTTCCGTTTCGCCGCCTTGTTTGTGACATATCGAAAAACTATGGTTGATTCTTCTCCAGACAAATCAACGCTGTGGTCTATCAGACACTGTTAAAAGGATAAGAGAGAGAGAAAGGAAAGATGACGGAAGCATAACAGAGCACGAAAACAATGCATTCGTACTCGTATGTAATCAACTCTTCTCACGCTAGCGAGTCTACTCCTGTAGCGTTCACACGTCCCATTTTATATCGGCGCTGCCCCGCAAACTAGCATTTACTCCGGATACTCCGAATTTTTAAACCTCCTGAGCAGGGTTAAATTTGCTCCGGTTTAAGCTGTTTTCAGGGGCTACACCGGTAGGACTTTGTACATGTGAACGCTCTACGGGGAGCAAAAGTTGTTGTTGTGAACAACGCTCATGTCAAATTGGATGGATGGATGAGCACGTATTTAGCTGAAACGTAAACTCGCTTGTACTGTGTATGAGTATTTTTTTTTTCATATAAGACCCGGAAAAGGAACGCACTTGTGACCTAGCATCACGTTTTGTACTGATTTCAGGGAAAAAAGCAGTTGAGCCATAAGAAAAAATAATAATAATAAACACGCAGAGCAATCAGCTCGCAGCTAGCAAGATTGTCACCTAGGAGTGACATCATTGGTGTGATGCTTTTTTATTGGCTGACGTTGCTTCTCGGCGACACACAGTAACATGGGGGTGTCCAAAGTCGGTCCTCAAGGGCCGCTGTCCTGCCTGTTTTCCAGCTCTCCCATGAGCAACACACCTGATTCAAATAATCAGGAACGTTCTAATGTTTGAACGTCAAGATGGCGCCCGAGTAGGCAGCCGGCGGCAAGTGCTCTCATGAGCCTTGCTTTTTTTTTTGTTTTTGTGTTTGTTTTGTCACTTTGTGTTTGTTGTTACGTCGTGTGGACCTGATGTGGACTTTTTTCAGCATTTTTTGGCCACGACATTCATCAAGGAGCAGACTCGGTGCTTGGTGGTTGCGCCTTCTCGGCAGCATGGGTATACCAGCACTGTTTTTGACTGGGAGGAATGTCGGCGCCATTTGACTGGACAGTCCCGCGGCGCTTGTGTCTTGCGCCTGTAATGGGCAGCATTTTTCACAGCCTCGCTTTGTTCAGCGGAGAGATAGGTGCTGTTGAACGGTCTGCGACTGGATGGATGTAAGTCTTGAGGAGCCGACGATGAGAAGAAAGGAGCGTTAGCGCGGAGCGCCGATGCGGATTTGGAAATGGGAGTCGCGGCTCGGAGTTTGAAGCGGATTACGTGGGACAGGAGACGTGAACTAATCTCTTTTCGTCAATGGACGCTACAGCTTTGTTGTTTGCTTTCAAAACTTAGCTTGTAGCAGACGTGTGCACATTTTTCAGCATGACGTCTCTGATCCACTGGTGAAAGGACACTTTGATCCTCTCCTCTTTCATCTATAACTGCTTCAGACAACAAAGTGTATGCAGAAAAGTGGTGAAGATTGCACGACTGTCTGTGTCCTATGTGTTGTGTTATTTTGACTTCAAAATGGCGCCGCGAGAGTGGCTGCCTTTCCAGCAGCTCCTATATTTTGTTGTTCTACTTCTTCCTTTCATAACTTTGCTGTTGTGAATTGGGAATTTCTCCATTGCGAGACTAATAAAGGTTTTCTTATCTTATCTTAATGCTGCTTCAGAGCTGGCTGATGAGCTTACCATCTGAAGCAGGTGTGTTGCAGCCGGGAGAGCTGGAAAACAGGCAGGACAGTGGCCCTCCAGGCCCGGAGCTGAACATGCATGCGAGTAACAGAACCACAACTCTCAGTCGACTATTCGACCTTCTTTCTTCCGGCTTTAATACCATTTAAAATCAATGCAAAACACGACACGAAATGAAGTTTCAGGTTGTTGTTTTTTTAAAGCATTTTGTTTATATTTTATTTCATTACCCAAAATATTTTTCAGTTTTATTTTTATTTCTTGTTTTTGTTAACTATAATGATCTTGGTGAGAATCCACTTTGCCTACGCGGAGTTAAAGCGAATGACCAATAACTGCCAGTGACTATAATTACCCTTCCGAGATCCAGGTAGACCTTCCAAAATACAGTTGTAATTTCATGTTATGGAAACCTCCCAGCTTCCTTACTGAGCCATTAGACTGGATTGAAGGTGCCTGCTGTATTCCTCCCTTTGATTCTGGGTGTATTTTCATTTTCTGTTGGTTGTCTTTTGGATTGTGGATGTGGGAATTGGTTGCAAGACAGTTCAGTGCCTGCATGACAACATGCACTAATATGGATGTTTTTTGTTGTTGTTTTGTTTGATTGTGTGTTTGTTTGTTTGTGTTTGCATCCTCTGCAGTGTTGTTTACCAGGATGGATTTTATGGTGCAGATATTTATGTAAGTATTTCCTGGTTTGACATTGCATGCAACAGCCATCTCTGACCTCACATTATATTTGCTTTGCACAAATATGTCCCTCAATTAATACACTTCCCCTTTCACCTGCCGTTTGAGTTTCTCTCTGAACTAACGAGAGAATATACAGTGTGGACTGAATTATTATTTTTTTTAATCGAATTTGTCATTGTGAAAATTGGTTTAAATTTATATTTGTTTACAATAAATACACAGGTTGAATTGATTCTGTAATGCTACAGTATTTGTACTGCACTTAAGTGGCAAGGATATGTGTGTGTGAGGCTGATCATTGTGATCTGAGATTGCTCATTTAACTTCTGACTTGCTTATAGAAAACTGCAATCACACAATTATTATTACGACAATTAAGAGTCTATAAGCTTAAGACGCTGTTTATCTTCATCACAGGAACGTGTTTTGCCGAAGTAGCAGATTTCAAGTGATAGAAAACTAATTCAATATTGTCAGCCAAAAACCAAATTGCCCAAGTAATTTTTAACTTAGGAACAAGATCATTTCAAATACCAAAATCAATAAGCTTTCAAAAATATGTATTTATTTCTTTATCGATTCATACATTGCGTTAGTTAGTTACCGTGAATTCCAGGCTACAGACCGCACCTGATTAGGAGCCGCATGCTCAGATTTATGAAGAAAAATCAATTTTGTAATTATATGCGCCGCACCGTACTATAAACCGCTGGCCAATGAGTAGGCGGGGGTTTGCTTCTGCGTCCCTGCCGCCGTGGAGTGCCTCCGGTTGAGGCCGCTGACGTGGTCCCCAGCAGAAAAAAAACGCAAAATTTCTTACGGTTAAAATAATCTCCATATTTTTATGAGCATGATAAATGCATTTGCACAACGAAATTACGCTGAAACACATAATAAGAGGCCAGACAAAGAGAGATCCTGATGTGCATTTGCGTAAATACTGCAGTCCACTCGGCTTTAAATAGAATAATGCAAATCATATAAATGGGAAAAGATAGATGAAATTATTTCTATAGTCAGCCGTTTAAAAATGATCATCGTTGGCAGCTTTAGGTCCGATGCTGTGCGGCTCAAAACACAGGTAAAATGTGTTCTCTCGTGGCCGCTTGTTTTCAGTATGACGGGGGAGTCACCTTTTTTATTTACAGTCCGAGTGAGAGGCAAATCAAATGTCAGAGGGTCTTCATCCATATTTATTATTTCATCTGGGCTGATGGATTTCTCCGCTATCGTTGTTTGTGTGAATGTGCGGAACGAAGCAAGTTTGTCCTCGTAATTGGGAGGGAGCTGCTGACACAACGTCGTGCGTGCCCTGATAGACAGGCTTTTCCGTTTCATGAATCTATAACACCACGACGGCCCACCTTGAAAACCTTTAAAAGCTTTGGTTGTCTTTTTACACTGGCTCAGTTCTTCTTGCCGGAGCCTCCACCTTCGCACCATCGACTCGTCTATGTCAACATTACGGGCAGCAGCTCGATTTCCTTCTTTAACTGCCAGAGTGATCGCTTTTAGTTTAAAAGCTGCATCATATGCTTTTCGTCTGGTATTCTCCATGTTGATCAGGGTTAGAAGAAAGACTGAAATAAGGAAGTTGTGATTACCGGTAATCATACTATTTCATTGGACCCCTGTGTACTACTCATTCATTTTATTGGTCGACTGTTGCCGGGTAACACATTTTTCCCCCTCTACAGCAAAAAGAGCAGAAGTTGTGATTAGTCATACAATCTCATTGGACCTCAGTGAAAGACTCATTCATTTTATTGGTCCATGTTTTTCCGGCGATGGAAAAAAAATATATAAAAAGCCGCTTCATATTACACGCCGCAGTGTTGAAAGTGTGGAAAAAAAGTAGTGGCTTGTAATCCGGAATTTACGGTAATTATTTTCTTTTTTTTCATGTCCGTGTTGTTTCTTAGTCATGCAGGTGATGACAAACCAAAAAGGTTAAATCAAGGCGATTGGACACTTCCTGTTTGTTGATTTTGGTGGGGGAGAGAGGTTTTGTTGTTTTCTGAAAACATTTGAAACGACATGTGCGACCATGCTTTTAGTCTAATGAAGTTGTACAGTACCAGCTTCCATTTGGAGTTCATAAAAAGAAGATTAAAACAAAGATAACAAAAAACAAAATACAATCATCTAACTAGAGTGTACACTATCCTCCACTGAATGTTACACTGAATTAATTTAATTTCTATTCACTCATTGAAGATTTATTTATACCTAAACATTTGGAATGAAGTGCTTTGGACCAGTGATGAGTTGTGCAAAAACAGAACCATTTATTGTCTGGAATAAAAATAGTTATCTTATACTTTGTATTTCAATACTTATATCCATCCATTCATCCAGTTTATGATCCGCTTACCCTCACAAGGGTCGCAAGGCGTGGAGCCTATCCCAGCTGTCTTCAGACACGAGGCGGGGGACACCCTGAACTGGTTGCCAGCCAATCGCAGGGCACACAGAGATGAGCGACCATGCACGCTCATACTCACATCTAGAGTGTTCAATCAGCCTGCCATGCATGTTTTTGGAATGTGAGAGGAAACCGGAGTACCGTGAGAAAACCCACGCAGGCACGAGGAGAACATGCAAACTCCACACAGGAAGGCCAGAGCCGGGATCGAATCCACGACCACTGCACTGTGAGGTCGACACGCTAACCACTTAACACCGGGCCTCCCCCAATACTTATATAATATGTATAATTATTTTGCATATGCTGTGAAAGTTATAAAGTAAAATGTATTACACTCTGAGGTGTTTCAATCATTTGGAAAATTTACATTTTAATTTACCTTAATTATACACATCAAATATGGCATTCATGATTGTTTCAGAGAACAAAGGGGGGTGGGGAAGGGGCGAGGAACAGTGTTGTCAGAGTGACATAGCCATAATATAACTGATGGAGTAAGTGCTCAGGAAGCATTATGCGAAATTTCCCATGTGAGTCTTTAAAGTACAAGTATCCAAATGTCTTGCGTTTTACGCAGCCTTTCTAATTAGAAAAATGACTTCAGTGAAACATGGGGAGAGGTGCTGCTGTGGTTTGTGTTTGGCCTTTACTCAAGAACACAATCTAGTAAAAATAATGTAAACTGTAAATATGCTCTAAATATAACTGGTGATGCATACAAGTCATGCCACGCTGCATGAGCATCGCCTTTATATAAAGAGTCCTGCTCCACCTGTCCTCTATCAACGCCTCAGTAAAGTTGATGAATGACAACCTTCCCTACCTTAGACTGAGTGATGGGTGGCCAAAACTTGACCACACAGACTGTTTCCATACACACACAATGCACACAAAGCCTCCATTAGTCACTCTGTTAGGAGTGGCAATACACGGTTACAATGGCTGGTCTCTTAAAGGGAGCAGACTGTTCATCCCACCACAGTCCATCATCGCACAATCTAACTATTCCTTACTTGACTCCACACCTTATCGTGGTAATAATACATTGCTGGTGTCAGGGCAGACATACACTCTCAGTCATTAAGAATGGAGGGGTTGCAGCCTTGCAGGGAAAGTGCCACCTATTCATAAAATACCTTGTGAATATGATTTATGTACTACAACTGTTTTATGTACTACAACTGCAAAGAACACAAACAAGTAAACCTGTTCACTATTTTGTACGTGAGGACCTTAAACAACCCCAAAGCAACTCAATGTAATGACTGAGGACGAAGAAAATATGAATATGTCTGTCACATATAAAGTAACATTTTCTGCACTATCAGGTGCTTCGGATTATAAGGCACATCTTCAATGAATGGCCTAATATAAAACTGTTTTCATATATAGGGCCCATCGCACACAAAATAGAAGCTTTTATGTCGCACACTCTCAGCGCACAAGAAAACCTTATCCAGCGCATTGAACACACTGCAAATGAATTAGACAAATAACTTTTTATTCTCTCTCAATTTACTGTGTAATTCAGTGAGTGACAGGTCTCCAGCCAATCACACAATACGATGCAATGACGCTATGCAGCCAATCCCGGCATTGACAGTACTTACGCATTGTCTCTGCTCTATAACAATAACAGTGTGGCGGCGATAAGTGACACTAATGCTAATCCCTTATCGTGGCAAAACGACCGGGCAGTGAATGTGATATGTCGACACCCTTATCCAAAATAAGAATGAACTGCGGTTCTTTTAAGTTGGAATGGCTGTCGGAGTATGTGCAAATTAAACAAGCAGTGAAACTGGGTGAGATATTTTCTTTTTCGAGTGAGAAAGGTATGCTCTGCAAAACATGCAGCAAAGCTAAAGTTGTAAGCGAAAAATATGGATTGAATGGAAGCTGGACTACCTCAAGCGACACATTCAGCAGAAAAGTCATTTGAATGATGTTGGAATTATACAAAGACTCAAGGGAAAAGGGATTGGTACAGTATTGCAGGAGAGTGCAAACAACGAGGAGAAAAACAACCGTCTGTCACAGAAAAAAATCCAACCCTGAGCAAGTTAAAAGTTAATTGACTATATTTTACTGCCCATTAAAATGAATGCACCAAATATTGGATTGATGTTGATTTGATTCCTATTCAGTGTGTTACAGCGTTATTTTTCAATGTCAAAAAAACGTTTATAGTAACAATATAACAATTGTTAAAATACGCTCTTTTTTTTCACATTTTCAGGTAGTGGTGTGCCACGGGATTTTTTTTCAAGGAATTAAATGTGCCTTGGCTCGAAAAAGATTCAAAAACACTGCACTAGATAGAGTTATGCTAAAGGGAATACAATCCAGCTTTCTATGTTGCGTTATGCATCCACTCGATGGCGCTTCGCTAAAGGGAATGCAATCCAAATCAGCTTTATTTATATAGAGTCTTCACAACCCCTGCAACTGTAACAAAGTACTTTACAGAACTTGTAAAATACTACATCCAAGAAATCTGACACACAACATGTGCCATCATTATCCGTCGGGTGTCCGTAAGGTTCCGGACAGAAGTGGACCCTTCAAACGTAGACTCAGGAAAGTTGATGCAACAAAAATATTCATTTACAAAAATAGGCGCAAGGTCAGGTCGACAACGTACAAATAATGACAATGGACAACAAGCCAGGAATAATGCAAAGAAAACAAAGAGCGCTTGCACAAGGCAAGGAAAAAACACGAAAGAAAATAGCTTGTGACAAAAGTGCAAGAAAGATCAAACCACGTGGAGAACAAACCGTGGACACACTTAAACACACCAAGAACTACTTACTTGAACAACAAAGAACGTAGGCAAAGGCAAAGAGCCCCCCGAGGCAAGAGCAAGGCAAAATTATCTGACAGCGTCACACAGATGCGCAGCAGAAAAAACGGGAACACCTGCTGGACACTAATAGAACGTGACCATGACAAATACATGCTGTAAAAATCAAGGTAGCAGGAAACTATTGAACGTGTTACGCTAAATATTCTGTACATCAAGTATAGCATAGTTTGCTGTTGTTTAGACGTGTATGATTGCCTGTGGATTTTATTTGTTTTGCCAGTTACTAATTTCACAATAGCCAACGACAGCCACAGCGTTTCACCAACTGTTTATTCACCTTTGATTGGACAGATTAAACACTAACTACACGTTACATTAATAAACAGATATATGCGTTAATTTAAAAAGAATATACAGTGTGATTATTTGTGGATTTAGGCATGGATATTAAGCTATTGCTCATGCAATACAGACAGGAGCTAAGCTGTTAATGAAAGTCTCGTGTGTGTCTAAAGAACAATTGTCTTGTATTAGCAGTTTAATTCCTTATATTCATCACATTAACAACAATTGGACAATTAAAGATTTAGGAATAGTTATCATTTATACAAAATGCACTGAAGTTTGGTTGTTTTCCCAATCTCATATGCACTGTACGCGTGTGTTTCCAGGGTGGTTACGCTGCCTACAGATTTGCCCAGCCTACTGCTGCCACAGCAGCTGCATACAGTGACAGGTAAGATAACAGAGTCCTCCAAAAGCACCCAAAGTAAGCATGTTAGAAACAATGCATGTTATGGCGTCAAATGAGCGGGGAAATTTCCAGCCTCAATTTCACTGCAATATTAAATCATTTGGATATTGCCAAAGATAGAGTCAATGGCTACACTAAGGAACAAACTTGAACTGGAGGATTAAAAATAAGTTTTAAAAATATTAATGACAAAAACATTTTGAGAGATGTGAAGAAGTCCCCAACTGGTGGGAACATTAGCATCAACCTCCACATGGCAGGAGTGAAAAACGGGCTCTCACATTTACAGTATGGACACCTTTGCACCTCCTTCAGAATACACGCACCCACACACCACACACCACACACACACACACGTGGGCCCGTTTTAGCCACTAGTTAACCCTTAACTGCCAGTTAAATTTCTAACCCGCTGTTTAGCTCATTTTTCAGGGGGGTGGGGAGAGGCGGAAAAAAACAAAAGCCAAACAATCCCGAGTTACACCAGAAAAAAAAAATAAGCATGAATTTTTCTGCTGACAATGAAAACGTATATACTTGAAGCCAGGGTGCACGCTCCTCGTTTGCCCATTCACCAATGATGAGTTGAAACGGAAAGTGGCATGGTAAATATTATTGCCAGTCCAGCGAAGAGCTAAATATATGTCCAGCAAAATTGCCCCGGGAGAACCCTCCAAGAAAGCCCTCACGACAAAGCACAAATGTCTTATGGCAAATAATGTGAATAATACAACAATACTCGATATGATTAACTACCATATAACCAGTGGTGAAAAAAAAATAATTCTCACGTTGGATGTGGTCAGTCCCTGTTACATAACTACACAGGGCCCACTTAATTACTGGGACAGAGAGTGCCAGTAGGAGGGAATGCTGGGAAGGGCCATAGAAACAGCTGCACATTCTCTGTAAACCGCAATCATTTAGCAAATATAAATGCCCAAAATTATACATGTTGGGCATAAAATTAAAGGGGTCAGTCAAGAGAGAGAGAGAGAGAGAGAGAGAGAGAGAGAGAGAAATATCGCTCAATATCACTCCAATCCAAAATTTCTTCTCCCAGAGAACACGCGCAATAGTCTCTGACAATTTTTATAGTCACTTTTGTTAGTTCCATGCCAATGTGAGTTTTGTTTTCTGAAATGATTACCAACAAATTTTCCCACATGCAACTTTCCTATCCTTATGTATTATGTTTAGCCATAACCTGTTGTGGTATGGGTTGCATCCACAGGTACTGTATGTCTGTCCTTTCATCTGTCAGTACATACGTCTAACTCTAATTATTTGGCCCATGTGTATCCATGTGAGCTGTTCTCTTTTCTCTTTTGTTTCACGTTTTAACCGAACTGTACATGCTTGTATATATTTGCACCTGACAAATATTTTCACTTTTAATTCTTTATTATTTGAAGCAAAACCACCCCTCATTCATCCGGAAAGAGCATAATTAAACCCTATGCATAGCCACGCATAGAGTACTTGTGGCCACAAACTTAACTCTGGGCCTGACCACACTGCAGACTGGGTCACAATGGTTGCTGATGTGCTGGTCTAAGATCATGCAGCCAGCTTCTTGTCAGTGCAGCCCATACCACCCACAAGTTGGGCAAGTCCCCTGTACACAGAAACCAAGGAATTACCGGGGCCCCAGCACCGAGAGACTGCTGCAAGGCCAGGAACTCGCACAGCCAAGGTACGCTGGCACACCACGAGGGCAATGGGCAATCTTATTTAGTCTACTGATGTGGAATTGAATGCCCATATATTGTTCGCTTCGAGTACCAAAAAACAATATGTGATTGAGGGCAGCTTTGAATGATCCCAAGCAATGGCTTACAGGAATAACGTTGATATCGATGTGTTGACCAAGCCTTCTGTGGACCGTTACTGTTGCAACTGTGCCTTGATGTCATGTTACCATCTGTGCAAGGCCAAAGTGGCACCATGCGGGTCATGTTAAAGCCACATGGATCACAGAGGGGAAGTAAAAATAACAGCTTTCATGAGTCCTCAACCGATTTGGGCTTATGCTGTGCACATACTCATGCAAATGCAGTGCAGTGACTCCTGCAGATATGCTCATGATAGCCAATTATCAGTATTCGCCACAATTAATTACCACGGCCATGTGTAAATTAAATATCTTTATAACACGTTAAATATCTTATGCAATTAGCCATTATCACTGAATTTTCGACGTGATCACATACTTTGAAGACAGAGGAAGTCATCACATCAGGATGTCCTCGACAACAACAGAACCTGCCCCTCTGTTATCATCCAACAAAGTCAAGTACAACTTTATTGTCAAATGTGCTTTAACATACAGCACTTTCCTCCCTCTTAAACAGGCAACATACAACAAGAGGAACCGCTGCGGTGCCGCTTCAAGAGAAAAGTTAACATAAAATGACAAAAGAATACAAGACAACACATTCGACAGAGACAATCGTGCAATCTTAACCACTTTCCTGCATACACTTTGTTGTCAGAGATGTTTGCTCGGACAGTTGAACAAACAGACTTAGGAAGAGATTGTCTTTTCTGCAGGCAGGAGGCGCAGTTTTCAATGAAGCCACTCCGTGTGCGCTTCTGAACTGACACCTGACCTCTACAGCCTCTGCCGGCTTTTTATTGATCGTGTATGCAAATTACAAGTGATATATCAGAAAAACACTCCCTTCTTCATTTACATGTCACACCTCTCAGCAGAGCCCAATGATACGCCCCTCAGAGACCAAAACATCTCTCGGTACAAACAATGGATACCTTGTTAATTCAATGGGTATATTTCACATGAATTGAGACACTGCACAAACTCAAGGACATCTTATCGTGCTGCCCACCCTAAGTTGAAGATTCCTGTTTGTACATTAGTCAGCAAGGCTTCAGTTTCATTCAGCTCAAGTTGGCCCTTTTTCCTGTGTGCTCCAAACACACGCGTTTGAGGTCAATCAAGCATACAACAAAATGAAACTTTTAAACATGATTACTTTGAGTTTGTCTATACCCTATCACAGTTACAGATGAAAGAGGAGCGAATCAAAGTGTCCTTTTCACCAGTGGATCAAAGACGTCATGCTGAAATGTGCACACGTCTGCTACAAGCTAAGCTTGAAAGCAACAAGAAGCTGTAGCATCCATTTATGAAAAAGAGATTGTCTCTCTTCTCCTGTCCCATGTAAATCCGCTTCAATTCCAAGCCACGACTCCCAGTTCCACATACACATCGCCGCTTTGCGCTGACGCTCCTTTCTTCTCATCGTCGGCACCGGCCTTTTTGCTGAACAAAGCGGGGCTGTGAAAATGCTGCCTATTTCAGGCGCAAGACACAAGCGCCCCGGAGCTGTCCAGCAACGACAGTCAAATGGCGCAGACATTCCTCCCAATCAAAATCAGTGCTGGTACACGCGTGCTGCCGAGAAGGCGCAACTACCAAGCACAGTTTCTTCTTCTCTGACGAATGTCCACACGACGTAACAACAACACCATTTGGCAAACAAAAGACAAAAACAACAAAAAAACGCAAGGCTCTTGAAGAGCACTTGCCGACGGTTGCCTTCTCAGGCGCCATCAATGCGTCATTAAAACAGTACATTTAAAGAATAAATGTTTATTTAACTCATCTCTAAAACATTGGATATTTGATGAAAGTCACAACTTACTTGGAAAGCCTTTACAAATTATATTAAGGCATTTTATCTTTTCACCTCAGGGTCATTTTTAAAACCGTGTTTGACCTAAATCGCATTTGGAATTTTGTGGAGCAGCTGCAGTTGACCACACACTCTCCCACACTGTCGCACATCCACACTGATGATGAGTTAGGGCTCTGCACTATGAGATAAGATAGATCAAATGCAGTGCTGGGATGAGTGTGAGTGTTGGACGGGTGCTGCTGTTGAATAGCAATGTCCAAAGCTAATGAGGATTAACTTCTAATCGCTTCAACCACTGGGCCGCTATGCAAATCTGCTCAATTATGGGCACACACCCTGGCCCCTGATTGGCTCTTATCATGGAGGATTAACACAAGAGGGATGGGGAGGAGGGGAGATCTGCTGAGACATAGCATGACTGGGAGAAAGCAAAAGCTGCTCTGCCTTTCTGTTTATAAATATATGGAAAAGGCATCCAGCGTCCCTCAATGATTGGTAACACAGCCGTGAACTTTTACTTTCTTGACATAAGAAAATATCAAATGTAGGAAACCAAATCACTAAATCCTGATAACAAACCCACCTTCTGACATTCCATTGTATTTGGCAGTTTGAACTTTCAAACTTCGTAGATTCCAGAAATGAAGGAGATATATTGTATTATCTATTTTGTTTTGGTTTTTTTGACCATTTATCCTGTGCAACGTCACATGTGTGATGGAGCTTATTCTTTCATATTTTAAATGATTGCCCATTAATCACTGGGACTGTATAGACCACAGGAGTCAAACTCAAGGCCCGGGGGCCAGATCTGGCCCACCACATCATTTTATGTGGCCCGCAAGAGCATATCAAACATGTCAACTTCCATGATGCTTGCTAAAATCTCGACCAAAATTTAAACTTCTCATATGGAATAAATAAGAAATATATTGTTCGCATTTTCTTGTTAGCAAACCCCTTATTATAGTAACCGAAACAATAGTTGAATAAACTGTCTTGACTTCTTTATCTGGTTTCAGTCATAAAGGCCCTCCAATGAAAACGGTAACTAAAATGTGGCCCGCAGTAAAAATAAGTTTGACACCCCTGGTATAGGCTGCCAACCATTTACACTGTAACACACAAGCAATGTGGAGTGTTTTCTTTAGAGTGAACCTGCAGGTTTTGATACTGTAGTAGGAAACGTAAAACATGCAGACTTCACACAGAAAAGTCACATATTTGACTAGGATGGGTTCACCATGTTGCCCCAGTTGTACTGCATCCAAACAAAATTGTTTCCCAGTAGGTAATTGCTCATTATGATAGGATAAGTCGCTCATTAATGACTCACTTGAAAGATTTATAAGTAAGGGTCTACCTCAAAGAGAGTTTCTCATTATTTTGTCTTACACTTCATAAATTAATTAATGCAAGAACATGATGTAAGCATCTCAAAGACTTTCAAAGTCATTTAATGACAACAGAGGCATTTTGAGATTTATATGTTCCCTTTTTCTCAAAATTATGACCATGTGTCTGATTATTAACAGTGAGACTGTTATTCATGCATTCCTTTTGGGGAACTGCAATACAAAATTTGTGGTTTCCAGGGTGCAATAAGACATAGGTGGATTGACGACAATACTTCACTCTAATTGCCCCACAGGGATAAATAAAGTTTTCTGAATCGGAATTTTTTGAATCTTAATAAGGGAAGAAAAAAAAACTTTTTTCATTTCATAAGCAAAACTGTGGACAGCATACATCAGCAACTGTGGCAGATATGTTCTCAATGCTCTCACTTCTGGTGCCAAGTTCTGAGTTTGATTCCCAAATTTGGGGGAGGCGATAAAGATATTTTCGATTTATTATTTTTTTTTGTGCCTTCCTTTTTAATTCAAATGTAAAAACGCCACCTCATGTACATAAAAGGTTCATCGTAGTTCACGACACTGCCCACAGAAACAAAGAACTACTTTTTACGATCACATCTCAGGCAACATGCGATCTTTTCGGTTGCTCTTTGTATCACACACACACATATATCTGTTCGCTGTATGACACTGAACAAAGTCACAGGAATTCATTGTTATTATTATTATTGATGACAGCAGCTGCATAGCTTGTATTAATAAAATAGTGTAGGCTCAGACGCACACACGCACAGACACGGCAAATGACGTATGACTAAATAAACTCAATTAAATATGCCGACATTTTGGTTTAATTTACTGTTTGTCTTCTGTAGACTAGAGTAGAGTTTTTTTCAATAAACTCAAGGGTTTTGGGGGGGGGGTTGTTTTTTTTTTCTTTTATGTTGCCGGATTTGCAACTCCTCATGAGGAGTGCAGTTACATAGATGAAGGTGTTACGCTGCAGAAAATCTTCATCAGACCACCAAGGGTGTACAATAAACTATTTTTTCTTACTCTTCAGATCAATACAATGCAATACATCTTTATTACTATATAATCCAGAATTGTTATTATTATAATGATTATTATAATTCAGTCAGTCAATTTCCAAACTGCTTTATCCTCACAAGGGTCACGGGGGTGCTGGAGCCTATCCCGGCCGTCTTCGGGCAGTAAGCGGGGTACACCCTTAACCGGTTGCCAGCCAATCGCAGAAATGAACAACCATTCGCGCTCACACTCACACCGAGGGACATTTTGGAGTGTTCAATCAGCCTGCCATGCATGTTTTTGGAATGTGGGAGGAAACCAGAGGACCCAGAGAAAACCCACGCAAGCGCAGGGAGAACATGCAAACTCCACACAGGAAGGCCTCTGCACTGTGAAGCCGACGTGCTAACCACGCGACTACCAGGCCGCCTATTATAATTCATTCAAAATATAAATAGAAATGATTAGAAATAAATAACAATTATTAGATAAATACAGAAATAAATCTGATACTGACCTGAACATTTGACATAAGCAAAATATCAAATATGACAAAAGGTACTTATGTTTCAGTCCAGCTCTAGCTCTTGGCGACGAGTGACTTTAATTCGTACTATAGTGTTAGGAACATGTGTCCTCCCGTATTTTATTATTGGTTAACGCTTTGTTTAACAATGCATATGTGAGGGAAGCACCATTGTTGTCAAGTACTTTATCTGCTGTTCATTCAAGTCTTGTCTGTTCTTTATCACTGCTGCACTCCACAGGCAGTGAATGGCAACTGCTTATGGTAGTGAAATGTGCCACTTTTAGAAATACTGACAGAACTTATCGCAAAATACAATGTAACATTTGGTGATATTAGTAGAGTAACTGTCGTCTGATTACCCGACTGGAAAAAGTAGTTTGATTAGTCTTTCTTAAACATATGCACAGTTGGAGTAAGGTGTGACATAACCCTTTCAAGGACAGCGGTTACTACAGTGGACAGCTTATCATGTTATCAGGTTACAGGGTGCATGAAAGGGTTAATAATGCAGCAACCCTGATGGGCAAAAACATGAGTCAAGTGGTGGCCAACATGCAACTCTTGTTTTAGCGCATTTTGCGTTTTATCTCTTCTTCAGTCCATAAGATACATCGTGTCATGAAAAATAAAATGGGCATACCTCTTTGAAAAATCCGTTCAGCAGCTACAACTCGAGAATTAATTCCAATTGAGAGGAAGTCAATCACCATTTGGGGTCAGTCAACAGTTTATAAACAAGTCTGTACACTTCCTAACCAGCTACACCAAGTAGCCTACACCTGCACCCTTTTGGCTCGTGTTGGAAGCTGTTTGTTTTGTACAGGTCCCCCCGAGACTGCAATGTATATTTTCTTCTCCACTGTTTGTCCACTTTTTACCTGGTGTTTATGTGCCGTGTATGAGACGTAGTAAGCACATTCTCGGAGCCGATTGGCTCCGGTATCGATGTACAGATTTGGCCCTGTCATTGCAAAGTGCCAGACTGAGATGGTTTGGCCAGACTGAGATGTACATGTCCAAACCATCTCAGTCTGGCCTCTCTAACTTTTGGAGAAAAAGTTAGAGAGGCCAGACTGAGATGGTTTGGACATGTACAGAGGAGGGACAGTGGATACATTGGTAGGAGAATGTTAGAGATGGAGCTACCAGGTAGGAGACAGAGAGGAAGGCCAAAGAGGAGATTCATGGATGCCGTGAGGAAAGACATGCAGGTAGTTGGAGTCAGAGTAGAGGATGCAGAGAACAGGGAAAGATGGAAATTAATGACTCGCTGTGGCAACCCCTGAAAAGGGACAAGCCGAAAGGAAAAGAAAAAGATTGCAAAGTGTCTTGACTTATTAATTGCATTGTGACAATAGCTCAACCCACATTCGGTATGACCGCACGATATCTCGTATCCAATAAAAAGTTTCGTGTGTGAGTCAACGACAGCGGCATTTTCAGTGTTTGTTCAAACACGGCTGAATGTGTGTGGCCGGAAGTTCACGTAACTTACGCTATTTGATAAAGGCAAGCTATTTTTGAAGAGATCTTAAAATTAAACAAATAACACACATAGTGTAGCTAATTAAATTTGACATGAAAAAAAAATGTTTGGGGGATTTTTTTTAGCAGTACAGGGAAAAAAAAACATGAATGCTATTACTTTGTTTTTGGATGGTTGTTTTGTATTATTTCATCAAATTGTTTTTGTATTTTCATTGATGTCTTTTTTCTTCTTCCTTAATAATTCAAATGCACTGTTTATTAATTCCTTGAGTGGTTCAATTCACCATCTTACCTAAGGGATGTTCCACACATCTCGAGGTTCTACAACTCTAAATGTTTGTGTTATTGGATAGGTTTTGTATGTGGATATTGATGTCATCAAAACCATATGTTCTGTTTTTTCTGTTATCTCTGTAGTTATGGACGAGTATATGCTGCCGATCCCTACAACCACACACTCACTCCAGCAGCCACATACAGCGTTGGTGCCATGGTAAGACTGCCATGCCTGTCACAGCTTTATCCTTTTCCCAATCTCATCTGTATTACAATACGACATTTAAGGTTATGATCCGCCCCCACCCTCCCACCCCCAAAAAATAATCTTCAATATTGAATTCAGCTCCCCTTTTTGCTGCGCATGTCACTTGCTTGAATTGTGTTTTCATTGTTCATCACGGCAGTAGGTGCAGGCAGGAGTGGAGTGGGAATAATGCAGGCTAAATGACCAATTATCACATTTTGTCTCACTGATGAGGGAAATGGCAAAATCATGCTGATAATTCTTTAGGCCGTTTGAGATTTTAAACCCAAATTGTAAATTACAATGAGCTAATCATCATAATTGCGTCCACATGCTTAGGAGTCCATTCATTTACCAGTGTACTTTGTGGAAGCTGCACACTTGGTATAACTGGATCAGTTATTTTTTTATTTGTATTTATTTCAAAGACTGTCTCTTCCCATGTCTGCGTGGGTGTTCTCTTGGTTTCTCCAGTTTCCTCCCATAATCCAAAAACATCCAACGTAATTGTTTACTCTGAATTGTCCAAAGGTGGGAGTGTGAGTGCGAATGGATGTTTGTCTATGTGTGCCCTGCGATTGGCTGGCAACCGGTTCAGTGTGTCCCCCACTGAGTGCCCGAAGACAGCTGGGATTGGCTCCATGACCCTCGTGAGGATAAACGGATGAGAAAATGGATGGATGGTTGGAAGAAGAATCTCCTTCACAGCAGATAATGAGAGACAATCAACTTGCATTTTTTGGGAGGACTTGACCTGAAGTTCAAATTCTGACATGTCTTCCTTTTTCATCTTTTCATTTCTTGAATGGTAGACACCAAAATAATTACAATAAATCCTGAGAAAACGAAATTAAGAAGTTATGCACACTTCTGTAGTCCAAAACTCTAAAATCCTGATTCTTTAATTATGCCGACGTCACCGAACGACTTCCGATTTGAATCATAACTTAATGACGTATTTACTGTAGGAGAATACATATTTCTGGAAAAAAAATACAATTTGCCTCAAATAGTAACTGGAGAAGACTTAGCGTATATAGTACTTTACCTGCACCATAATATGCCCAACATGTTTTACAAAGAACGACAATCAATTGGCCAATTTAGGACAGACCGAAGCATCTCAGTTGGATTTACATTCTAGCTCTGACAAGACCATTCCAAAACCTTTATTTTTTGTGGGGTCCATTCAGAGGTGCACTTGCTGATAAGTTTTGGGTCTTTGTCCTGCTACACATCTCAAGAGAAGTTAATCTTGAGAGCACAAGTGATGGTCGGACATTCCGCAGCAGAATATTCTGTTAGACGGTGAAATCAATTGTTCCATTAACAACAGTGAGGTATCCAGGTCCTGAAAAAACAAAGTAGCAGCTGACCATTACACTGCTACCACTAGGTTTGACTGTTGGTGTGATGTTCTTTTTGTCAAACGCTGTTATTTTTACGCCGCAAACCTTTTCGCTCATCAGACCACAGACCATTTCTTGGGGGTTATAAAGATGCTTTCTTGCAGGGCAAATGTGAGCTCAGCTTTTCTTTTTTTGTTCTTTTTACATTGAAACTCGCCCATGGAGGCCTTTTTTTCGAGTGTCTTTTTTATGGTTGAGTCATGAACACTCACATTAACTGAGGCCAGTGAGTCCTTTGGATATTGTTCTGGGTTTGTGAACTCCTGGATAAGATGTTGGTGGAGTAATTTGGCTGGCCGACGACTCCTCACTCACTCCACAGTGTTCCCGCTTTTCTCCTTTTGCGGCTAATGACTCTGACCGTGGATTGCAGTGCCTCCCAAGGCCTCAGAAAGGTCTTTGTAACCTTTTTCAGAGTGATGGATTTCCTTTTTTTTCTCTCATTTGATCACCAATGTCTTTGGATCATGGCATGCTGCATTTCTTTTGAGAGCTTGCAGCCTAGTCTGCTAGGTACAAGTGTAAGATTAGGTTATATTATTTATTATAATCATTTTATGTTTGAGCATCATATTATTTCATGGTAAGAATACCTAAATTACATTCTGTTGTTCAATGATTGTTTAGACATGTTTTTATGTGGGCAGCCTGGTGGACAAGTGAAGAGTGCATTGACCTCACAGTGCAGAGGTCATGGGTTCGATCTCAGCTCTGGCCTTCCTGTGTGGAGTTTGCATGTTCTCCCCATGCTTGCGTAGGTTTTCTCCGGGTACTCGGGCTTCCAAAGACATACATTCCAAAGACATGCATGGCTGCATGAACACTCTGAATTGTCCCTGGGTGTGCGTGTGAGCGCGGATGGTTGTTCGTCTCTGTATGCCCTGCGATTGGCTGACAACCGGTTCAGGGTGTCCCCCGCCTACTGACCGAAGACAGCTGGGATAGGCTCCAGCACCCCCCGCAACCCTTGTGAGGATAAAGAGGATCGGAAAATGGATGGATGAATGTGTTTATGTTGATAGCTGTTGAAGCAAAGGAGAGCAGGAAGTGATTTAGTTGGCGAGGTGAGTGTGTTTTTCCATCATATTGCGGTGCAGACATCCTTTTGAATAAAGCTGCGTTCAAACGGAATGCATCTCTCCTTTTGCCGTTTTGTAAAGTAGAGCCATCCATTCAAAAACAACACACCCCTCAATTTACACTAAGTTTTTTGATTCAACTTATCTGGCGGTAATCATGTCTGGAGATGACAGTTACTATATTGCCTTTAATAAATACAATCATCACTTTCAAACTGCATTGTGTATTTACTTTGAATGTTTTGCGAGATACCCAGATTGGCTTCATCATCCAAAACATTTACGCATACCACTTTGTGATTTTGTGTCCTGATCTTCAAAGGCTTGCTTAGGGCTCGCTTTCATTGCCCAACTTCTCCAGCATTGTGCACAAGCTTTTCTGCAGCGCTGACTTATCCTCACTTAAACTTAATTGAATTTGTCTGCGCTGCTAAAGGCAATCCAAATGCCACATTAATCCCGCCTGTAAAAGGTGATGAATGTTCTCATGCTTTGGCAGCCCAGTCCATGTTAGTTATTATATTTCTAATTTGGTGAATACCACCTCACCCCGCGCTCCTTGGTAATGAAATAATTAGTCATTTTAATAATTAAATCTCCTGTGGCGTTGCAACCATGGGGAGGACATGGGGGAGAAAGAACTGAGTGAATAATGGTCAGAAGAGTGTTCAAATGTGATCGTCGGTCACAATTCCCTTCTCAAACTAAAGAGAAATATCGCTGAAATGTAGTTTAATGTCTGTTAATCAAATCGTGTCAAATTATAAGATGTCAATTCGATGCAATAAATTGTTAGTGATAAGCAAACATGTAAAAAGCCAGAAGGCTGTGTCGTTTCCAACAACTTGCTTCTTATATTGATTGATATTGCCTACCTGTCTTGCAGTGAATTGACTCATATGTTACAGTAAGGTCCATTTTAAAAAAGCATGACTTCATATCGAGACAGGCTTCATGATTAAAACAACAAAAAAAATCTACTCTAAATCTCTGCGCTTCTAGTCTCAATCAGTTCGATGATTTTGCATCTTACAAAATTGCACTTGTGAATCTTGTGGCAGGGGGAGGGCCAGGTTAACACTTGTAAATATTAAAATGCCAGAAACCAAAAAATTACAGCACCATATAAGGGGTGTTCACACAGCACACATTTGCCCCGGCGCTACACCGATGTTGCGATATATTTTACACCGGAGCAAATTTTGTGGAGCGGTCACACGTACAAAGTCGCTGAGCGTGTTAGCACCGGCGCAGCGTCGGTGCAGCTCCACTTGCGGTCACACGGCAGTTTCTGCAGCGGAACAAAATGACAGAAAACAAATGCTGTCGTGTTGGTTCTTTTTAAAATTTATACACAACTCAAGCAACTACTGTACAGGCACGTCCTTCTCCTTCTCGGTCTCCGTGCCTTCTGCTCGAGAGTGACCGCCCCCGAAAACGTAAATCAACGATGACTTCAATGACACTCAGAAAAGCAAACACGTAATGCGCCAAACAGAAAATCAAGAGAGGAAATCACAAAATAAATTCTATGGGGGGCGGGGGGTTGTTCAAATTATCGCCAATACTGTAATTAATATAAATGAACTTCTCAGTTATTCCTTCTTTACCATGCAGATCAATACATTTTCATCCTATTAATATCCGTTGTCCAGCCTAGATTGTCCATTTAGTCTATGTTCAGACATAGCTTTCCCAATCAAAGACAAAAAAAAAATCAATTTCCTCCAAAGGTGTTTTATTCACATCTGTTCGGCCAAAGCAGCAGGTGCCACATTTACCTTCAGCATGACTTCATTTTTGAGCCAAACCAAATGCAAAAAAAAAAAGATGAAGGAGTACCTGTTCACGAGTGTTTTGTTAGGCAGGAATCATTGTAGCAATTCAGGCGCATTATTTATTTGGGAGATTTTACGCCTGATGCCTTTCTCGAAACAACCCACTCATTGTTTTTTTTTTTTACCCTGACTTGAGCGGTTGGTTATTGAAGCCCTCACCGGGAACCGAACCTGCGGCATCTGTCTAAAAGGCATTCGTATGGCTCGCTACGTTCCGAGTGCAATTGAAATTTTACCACCGGTTTTTCATATCTCAGCACAGGTTCCGCTGAACTTATCTGTTGCAAAATGAAACAATTTTTTCTTTGAACATTTATAACAAACCAAATGTGTTATTTTACTTGGCATCCATCTCAACCTCCTCAATAACCTTTTATCAGACAGAATCTAGCATCTCCAATTCTTGTCATGCATGCAGTATACAGTGATCCCTCACTTATCGCGGTTAATGGGGACCGAGACCAGCCGCGAAAGACGAAAATCCGCGAAGTAGGGTTTGCCCCCCCCCCACCCTGCCCCTTAGGAATTTTTGTGTAAGGGTTTGTGGATACCAGCATGTTTAAAATTTGTAAACAGTATTTATACTTTACATATTTGAGACAAAGACTATAGTCGTACACATTTTTACTTAAATCTTTAATTATAAAACCTTATACAGTAATTAACATTTATCAGCATTCCCTTTATGCAGCTCTGACAGTGTAGCCTCCAGTGAGCTGCTGGCCAGCTCGACCGCTGTGTGCAGCCATGTGCTTATGATTAGACAATTAAGGAGGGGAAGAGACACGTGCTTATTTTTCATACAAACCCAATCTCTCTCTCTCTCTCTCTCTCTACTCGTGCACCTCCCCCAGCCACACACACACGCGTGTGTATGCGCGGGCAATACACACATGCGTACACACGAACATGAGTAGTAAACACAACACTGATCTAGGCAACCACGTGATTAGACACTGATCAAAGAGTAACCCACTTGATAAGACACAAGGGAGGTTGCTGGGCAGTGCTGCGAAGATGCACAGCCAATCCACATGGCTGTGCATCATGTGATAGATCCACTCGTGCTGTCATTGTTCGACATCGCGCTGGGAACCAATCGAGTTCCAGCCATGTATAAAAACTGAGTCATCAGGCATTTTTTTTCTGAATACAGTACTTTGGGGAAAAAAAAAACCGCGATGCACCGAGGCCAAGATAATCGAACCGCGAAATAGCTTTTGTTTGATTTTTGTTATTATTTAATTCATCCTTCCCTCCAATTTTTTCAGCGGATATTGACTGGATTTCTTTCACATAGCTGTTGGCATGTTCCCCTCGCATGAAGTGTCTCGCTGTGCTTGCTGCATGACGATTGCTCCGGTCATGGCTCTTTTCACCCCCACCCCACGGGTTTGCGCAGGAAAAACGGTAACGTCACGTCGGAACTGTAGTTCTAGTTGGTACTGAACCAAAGGGGGCTAACAATGGTGTGCATGTGTTTATTTTGTGTTTGGACTGTTTTCATTTTTTTTTACACTGGTTTTACAAGATCTTGTTTTTAATTTGTGTGTCACACTCGTGTTTCTCTCCACATGTATTTCAGAATGCATTCACCCCTCTGACAGATGCCAAAACACGGAGCCATGTTGACGACGTAGGGCTTGTGCTGTCCTCCCTCCAGGCTAGTATATACCGGGGAGGCTACAGCCGCTTTGCTCCCTATTAGCTACACCTCCCCAACTGAAACAGAACCTTCCAACTGGACATGAAGAAAGTGTGTGTGTGTGTTTGCGTAAACAGAGGAGTGTGAATATAAGACAGACAATGCTGAGGCCTGGGTATTGCAATAAATGCAATTTAAGCATAATTTCAGCATCTCCTGAGAGAGAGTGAGAGACAAAAATATATGAGACGAAAATGATAGCTGATATTTTTCATCTTATACCTCAGACATTTTGTGCCGTGTATTTTGATATTGTGGGGTTTTCATTTCGAAAGATTTCAACATAGTTTTCAGCTGTAGAAATTGTGTCCATGGTACCAATAGAGTAAATGTTAGGAGTAAAAATTTAGGACACGGATGACATATTTATCTGATACATATTGTTGTATAGAACACCCCTCTGTAAGATAAATATTGAGTTTAGTTTTTTTAAACCAATTTGCCAATGAAAAGCATGTGTCTCCAAATCTTGAAATTGTTTTTCTTCCGAAAACAATGAAAATGAATTTTATCCTTAAGTTTGAGGAAAATAGAAAATGAACTAAAACAATTTAGAGATTCAAGCTTTTCATTGCATAGCATTGTCATTTGTATTTAAAGGGACTATTCTTGTCGTGTTTCTTTTTTTCTTCTCTCTGCATCCTTTTGCACTTACTAATTTTGACTGGTGCATTTTATTCTGCAGTTTGGGATCATGTGAAGAGGTCTTGAGAACATTGTCATATAAATGGAGCTTTTGTGAACATTAGCAGGCAGGATAGCTAATTAAAACAGCCCAAAGAAGCAACGGATTGTTAATTATTTGACCTCCATCGTCTCAAGATCATGACTTTCATATCTCATTTGTTTTGAGGAAAAACCTTTTTTCCACTGACCTCTACATCACATTTCACACTAGAGGTTGATTATATTCATCGTAAAATGTTCCTGCGTTAAATTTTCGTCAAATTTTTTTTAAATTTATTTTATTGTCTTCAGTTTTTTGTTTTTTTTGTCCAACAATTAGCTTTTTCAGAGACTCAACAACTTCTCTTTTTTGAGTTCATTTGGGGTAGTTTGGTCATAATCCAAAATTTAGACGGGGATGTGGACAGAAGAAATGCCAGCAAGTATCAACTTCTGTTGACGATAGAGACGTGAGAATAGTTAGCGTCGGAGTTAGTCACGAGGGAAAAAAAATAGGCGAGTCAGCACATTTTTAGACTGTAGCTTTATTGACTAAATAATGTGGTTTGATATCACAGTAAGCCAAAGGTTTCCGTGGACAGATCAGTGTGTTCATGCGTTTAGTCACGACTCTGTCAAGTAGAAAGCGGGAAATGACTGTCATGGCAACCCAAATATTTGTTCATAAACTAAAACTATGAAAAAATGATTGAATCAATAATTCATCTGAAGAATGTGAATGACGAGCAAAGTCACAATCCTTCAGATTCATTGAGCCTTGTGCTGCACTAATCCTTTTTTTGTCCTGAGTAGCGAAGGTTATTGGGGTGTAGATGTTTATTTTTTGTTTTTTAATGTTAATTTTTTTTTAAATAGGAACTTCCAATAAATTTATTGGTATAACTGATCATTTTTATATTGCTGAAAAATGTTTTAGTATATATTGCACTGTATTTTATCATCTTTGAAAATTTTTCATTTGCTTTTTTTTTTTCCATCCAGTAATTACAAACTTATGGAGGAAAAGATATAATACCCAAACAACATATGATATTTGAACTGTGCAGTGAAGATGTTATCTTATATGAAATACATAATGGTATAATGTTTTAGATTTAGGCAATTAGATCGGTTGCTAGGAAAAGCCTTTTCTATCAAGTCACGTTCCGATTTCTAGCAAGTCTTTACAAATAAATACATTGTAGTTAGACGATATGTATGCACATTTGTTTATGCTGTCAAATGTACCATTTTGCACACGTAACTTGTAATTTCCACATAAATCTGAGACATATCAGTGCTGTAGGTGTACATTTTTTCTCTCTTTTTTTGTTTTTAATTCAGTTGATTTTGCTCTTAAGTTACTTAGCGTGACCTAGCTTACTTTTCTAGACTATCAACCTTTACTCTTTGGGAAAAGAATATACAATGATATACATCTCATGAATGATGTACATAGACGTCCACGGAATCATAATCTATAATGTCCATGAACGACGCTACTTGGGGAAAAGGGAGCTTGGCCGCAGCTGTATTGTGAGCCGGTCTACAAGCCACTCCTTCCACCACGTGCTGTTTACAAACGTTCCCAATTAGTGCTGTTGTTCCACACATATCTTCCCTTTTATATCTTCTCACAAATCAGAACCCGCGGATGCGCCGCATTCAAGGCGGCATAAAAATCATCAGGGCGGTTCGGTGCTGCTGGTTCAAATCTGTACGTTCCGAATGACGACGTATAATATGCTCGGAGGCGGGATGACTCGAAAGGTTTTCACTCTGCTGAATGTCTGATTCTGTAACTACTTTATCCAAGTGCTGCTTCCAGTAGGTGTTGTGGTTCAAACCAAGGCTTCCTGCACTGTCATTGTATGTGCATGTATTATGGTTCTTCCACTTGTCAATAACCATCAATAAAGTTTGGTTTTCTCAACTTTTTTTGATGCTTGGTTTCCATATTACACGTTTTTTAAGATTTAGGATTTTTTTTCAGTTTTTTTTTTTAATGCACCCTATGGGAAAAAATGCAGATGTTGTGGGTTATTTTTGAGTAAAATGTTCTTGCATGCAAATAACAGATGTCATCTGTTTTACTTTGTGGTACATCAAAAATAGGGGATAGGGTGTTTTGGGGTTCAATAACGTCGATCATTTCATTGTGGGAATCAAGCACTCCATGAAAACTAGATTGTACGAATGACCTTAAAACAGATTTTGCGGCAGAAATGTATCCTGTTCGGTTTCCGCGACAAATGGGACATATTTGTTTTCTCGAATGAAGTAAATCAATGTCCCCGTTAACGAGTCTGGAAAGAAGCCTGAAGTATTAATTCAATCTTTGTCAGTCACACAAAAGTTAGAGAAATATTGACTTGTTTTGATATTTCCCATTATTATTTAAGGTGATGAAGAGCACACTTTGAGACATGTCAATTATGTCTGTCCTTGCTTGCTTTTTTTTATTAAATAAGACATGAATTGCGCTCAATTTGAATGGTGTACTTAGAAAAAAACCCTCGTGATTCGGCTGAAAGATATGCAATATAAATGTTTAAATTGATGAAGGGTTTCACATTGCACAAGTTCATAATGTCTCACTGACCAAGAAACAGTCAATCAATAATGCAGTGCGGGTCACATGTTAGTGAGGCAGTTTTCAAACTGGATATTTTCAGGATAAACGATAAAAGATAGAAAAGAACTCATCTCTGATACCCTGAAAAAAATGTGTTTTGAATTTATTCCATTTTATATTGTCAAATGGTTGCACAAAGTAAAATCATCCATCCATCCATTTTCAACCCCTCTTATCCTGCAAAGGCAGATGCTGCAGCCTTACTAGCTATCTTCGGGTGGAGGGCAGACGACACCCTCAACTGGTCGCCCGTCAGTCGCAGAGCACAGAGAGGCGAATGACCCCTCACACCCACATCCACAGCGCCACTGAGTGGGAACCGATCCCAAGCTGCCCGCACACAAGTCAGGCGAGAGGACCACTATACCATCAACGACAAATTAAAATCATTTGGATTCAAATTTTTTAAAGTATACATCTTTGTACTTAAATAAAATAAAATAAAAATGATCAAGATCCAGATGATTCTCTTGTATGCAGCCCCTTGGAAAAATAAAATTGAGGACATTCAACACACAAGTCAATTGGCTAGCACACCTACCTCACAGGTTGTCGGTTAGAATCCGGGCTGCGGCCTTCCTGAGTGCCGTTTGTATGTTCTCCCCGTGCCTGTGTGGGTAATCTCAGAGTACTCCGGTTTCCTCCAACGTTCCATAAGCAAGCGTGGTCAGTTAATTGGACAATAATATGTCCGAAAAGGTGTGTTTGTGAGCGCAAATGGTTGTTCGTTTATGCGTGCCCTGCGATTGGCTGGCAACCAGTTCAGGGTGTCCCCCGCCTACTGCCTGAAGACGGCTGTGAGAGGCTCCAGCACACGCCCATGACCCTTGTGAGGATGAAGCGGAAAATGGATGGATGGATGAAATTCAACACAAACATTTTTCAGTTTAAGTAACACTTATTCATCAATACTGTACTTCATATAGATTGTATTTTGTTCAGTCTATGATACAATATTTTTGATTAGTATTTAGTCCGCAATTTGTTACAGTCTCATATGTAGTTCCCTTTGAACAGAACAGTATTGAACAACGAAATCTATATACAATAACAAATGGCGCTCACCGTCTATGTCAGACTACTACATTACATTGTATTTACATTATCCAAATGAGCACATTTTTAAATGAAACTCTCTAGCTTTTCTAAAATAAAATACTGCTGGGATGACATTTGAAAGACCATCACAGTAAGTGTCGATGAAGAGTAAGTGTTTCTTTGCATTTCAAACCGGACTCGGGGAAAATCACAATAGGTAAAAATATATTAAGACATATTAAAATAATACATCAATAAAGCAACCACGCGACAAAGACAACAGGAATGATGATATTGTCTTATGCTTCCAATGTGCATACATTGCATCTTAAATCGTAGTCAAAAAAGTTCAGCAAGAAGACTTTACTAATTTTATGTTGTTTAGTTCTTGTTACCACTAACCATCATCGTTGAAAAATGGTAAGTATATTTTAAGTCTTTCTATTATATTAGTAATAGGAAAAAAAAAACGATAGCACTCACCAAAATGGTGGTTGATAGACTAACTTATTTAGGGAGCTACTTTTCTCTCTCTCGTTGAAAGACATTCAGGCAATACTGTATTCCGTTTTTGCTTTTTGTTGGTTTCCTTGTTCGTATCAGTTTGAGGCTTGTCCATACCTGTCAACTTTTCGGAGCGCCAACCTGTATAAAGTACCAAAAAAATCCTTGGAAAGAGCAAAAAATCCCTATAACATACCAAAGCATTTTATATGTCAAAATAACGGCAGAAAAAAAAACACGACATTTTCAATGATATTTATTGTAAATCTCCATAATACAATGTCTGGTTAATGTCTAATCATCATTCTACTTAGTGGCATTACTGTGTTCAGAGTTGTATTCCTGGGTTACTTTTTTCACCGACTCCAAATACTGACCCATCGGCTCGAAGTTACAGCATCCATTCATATTTACTTTGCACTGCAATAATGCTGTCAGTGTTTCTGGTGCAATCGATTTTCGTAAATCTGTGTGAAGAGAAAGTTACCGGAAATGAAAGCATTCGAGGAGACGAGCACCATTTTGGGCAAAAGCAAACGGAACTACCTGTTAGGGGGGGGACGGAAATTTTCAGTATCCGTATGATTTGTGCGATACGGCCATATACTAAGATTCACCACAAAATCCGTATGAACTATGGCTAAACCGTATGAGTTGACAGGTATGCTTGTCGATGCAAGGCTCTTTCTTCCAAGTTGGTTTCTGTCCACCATCTTGTGGTCATTTGCCGACATCACAAGAGTAATGAATTTGGTTTGTCCATCAGTTTTTTTTTCTCTGAATCAAAATAAATAGCAGGAGATAATCAGAGGCAACCAAATAAATAAAAACTAATAGGATTATGAATTTTGCAAAGCCATATGAAAATAGACAAAATAATTAGGGTTAAAAATACAGATACTATTTCAATGAGAATCATCAGAGGAATGGCAAATTATTGTAGCTATTCTCATAAAGATATCCTAACAAAAGACAGAAATATCATGCACAGTCATTATAGCTGAGATAAAACAACATTTCTCCGTGGCGTAAGACTTTTGCACAGCTCTGAGATCTTAAATGTTGCCCTTAATCATGAGATAATTCGAGTCCTTCAGTAAGTCGGTAATTATTGACTTGCGCTTTCTGCGTGCACAGAAAAATAGACCACGTTGGAAAATGTGTTTCATATCTTATAATATACAATATAAAAATACCAAAAAATGTGTCATTTAGAGTTACATCAACTAAAAGATACACTGTTGTAATATACAGCACTGGTGTTTAGGACAGATTACCGGTAGTTAATGGTCCATAAAAAGGTCCAAGAAATGAACAGGGGGACACAACAATTGAGTCAAAACTGAGCTCATGCAGTACACACACACACACACACACACCTATACACACATACACACACACACCTATACACACATATACACACACACACAACCTGGGCCCCCCGCCAACCATTGCGAGAACCAGGAGAGCCTCTCGTCTTTCTTGTGCGCTTGGTAACAGCACGAGGGTTGACAGTTCTCTGAGAAAATTTGCAGCATGGTTTCAAATAAGACTGAATGTTTCCCATATCTTAAATGTAAATACTTTTTGAGGTTCTGCTCCGTGGCAGGTCGACACAACAATATCTTTCGACATTTGATCATCACTGCGCGGGACGGCTCAATAACACTTTTACATATCCAATACTGCAGCCTTAAGGATCGTCCATGACTGATTCTGTAACAATCTGATTCTTTTTGTCACTTTAAAATGTGTTTATAATATGTGGATGTAATTTGCTGGAGAATGATATCTAAAAACACCTGAGATGGTCCAGCACCCCCCGCGACCCTTGTGAGGATAAGCGGATCGGAAAATGTATGGATGGATGGATGCCCAGCTGAGAATCAAGATGTGTCAGCTAAACAATCTACCAGCAGTTTATGAAATGCAGAATGTGGTCAAACTATTTTTCAGGCCAGAGATATGAGGAAACGGTGCAATCCGTGTTTACCAAACAATATCAAAATGAATAGCACATGGCATTTTTGCAATGCATGTTTGTAAAATACATGCAACAACCTGCATGTATTGTCCTGAGTTAGCATGAGAAAAAAAATACCACTGAAGTTTAAGTCAACACAAACGGTCCTGCATGGTTAGCCCTCTCAGTCTGGCCATTGGACTGTGGATGGTAACCTGACTACAGACTTGAAGATGTTCCCATGGCCTTACTGAACTCCTTCCACAACTATTGATGAAAATTGGGCCCTTTGGTCTGATACCCTATTAGAACGAATGCCATGGATGCAAAAAACATTATTTATAGGCAGATTGGACATCTCCAGTGATGATCGCAATTTTGTCAAAGGAATGAAGTGGACCATGACAATGGCCGACTAGTGACAAAGTCCAACACAGTGTGAGACCATGAACGCGAAGGAAGAGGCAACGAATGAAGAAAACCAGCAGCCATTTTGTCAGAAAGACACTGACATGCCACTTTCATTTCATGTCCCCATTGCAGCACTTCTGTCCTTAACAAGTGAGGGACCAACAGCACTTTGCATGTTTCCATTCTGTTTCTCAAAATTGCCCTTAGGTGTGAATTTGAATGTGAATGGTTGCTTATCTTGTTGTGCCCTGCAATTAGTTGGTGACCATTCCAGATACAACCCACCTCTTGCCAAGCTGTTCAGAAAATATCGGGATTGATGTTCAGTTTGTGTAAATGACGTTGTTTTCAATTACAGGGAATGTTTTCTCTATGCCCAACAGGGGGCAGTATTGATCAATTTATTATAATTTAAGATTCAGCAGTACTGATTCAAATTGCTCATTTAACCACAATTTACATATCTATAATTTAGAAAACGTGAAACAAAATAACATGGATGTACACCTGAACAAAAATCTGGAAAAAAATTTGGGTTATTGTATTTTTCTTGTCTAATCATTATGGGGTAATTATATTTGTTCTTGTCTCATCATTATCAATACAATGATCTGCTTATTGACAAGATGAAGCTCAACTTACTTATTAAAGCCCTACTGATAAAATTGTTGCTTAATCCAGAAATGACAGACACGACGTTGACATTTGTGCCAGTGTTTACCTTGATTCACACTTAATTGTAAGCGCTTGTTTTTCACCGCATGTCAGCTAAGGGGTTTGTGATTTGCATTTTTTCCGCTCGTCACTATACCAATAGTCTGTTGTGTGGACACAATACTCTCAAGTATTGATCTGGGGGTGAAAATGGGAAGACATTCTGGAGGCCCCAAATCTTATAGGTTCCCACTGTGAAGCACCCCCCCCCCCCCCCCCCCATCGTCCTTATAATTTATGCAAATGTCACAGCAATAACTCTTTCCTGTACATACAAATTGAATGTGAATGATTGTAAAAGTGCAAATGGGCATTACAAATTCTGACAGACTGGCTTGGGCTATATTTTTTACTCTCTGTTCCAATAAATGTTTTCAGTTTCATGTCTTGGTATGACAAGAGTAAAGCATTTAATGTGAGAAACACTAAGTGACAGAAAATTCTTTTAGGGGCTGCTGTTGAACAGAAGTTTTCCATACAAGTAGAAAACATAAATGTACACCCAGGTCAAATAAGAGATTTAATTAAATTCAGATTAAAGTACACTACAACTCTGTTAAAGGCTCAGAACAAATTATGTTACTGTTTTTGAAGTTGTGCTTTTTTTTTTAAACATAGAAGTATCCTCTGGTGGCATTTCGCAACCAAACACAGTCACTTCATAACCACAGTTGATCTTGATGTAAGAAGCACAAAAATGTTGACTATTGACCAACCAAACCAATTCACGCTTGAATCTTTAATACACTTTAAGTTAGAGCTTCAATTCCTCCACCGCTCTTGTCTTGATGTGAAGGAGAAACTTACTAGTGGTGTTAATTCAAGATAATTCTCCAGGAAAATATGAACAAGGTGAAAGGTGAAGTATAGAACTTAACAAATTAACTTGTGCATTTTTGGGGGGGCGGCAATAGAGACAACGAGGCATTGAGTTGGTGTGATTACTACCCTTTTTTGTTGCTGTTATCATTGTTTTGAACTAATTGGTCAACTTACTGCGAAATACACTTTAACTTCCCTCTTATCCGTTTGGTTCTCAGTATGCAAAGGTGAAAATTTTGTCAATTGGACACATTATAAGACCATGCAACAACCACATAGGGGCACTCTGGGAAATGCGAACAGTTCAAATACACAGAGGAGACATCTAAATGACAGCAGGAACACACGAGTAGCATTTGGTAGATATTAGACTGACATTAAACATATTTTCGTTTAAAAATGACATTTTTTTGTGTTACATGACATCCAGAAATCAGTTATTTTAAAATAGCAACCCCTACCCCCAAAGAAATCAGTACATCATCATTGTTGAGCCTCACCGTCTCATTTAATGTCACGGTATGTGTTTTTGAAGGAAGATTTCAGTATTCTCTGATTTTCTTCAGATTTTTATTTTGATTTGTCATATAGCCGTATTCCAATTGCACCTCCTGCTTGTCCCGCATGCCCTTGCTGTCAAGGAAACATTTTCTTGTGATTGCTTTTAAAAGTTACCCGTGTAACAGTACACTTTCACCCCATTGTAAGACATCATAACAAAATACCAGTTGTGTTATTTACACCAACAATAAACACTTTCAGTCAAGATTGCCAAGGTTGAAAAAGGCTTGATTCTCCTCATCATGAAGACCTTCAGAAACTTTCTTGCTTCCTTCACACATTCCTCCAGTCCCTTCTTTCTGTGATGTATTAATCCTCCGTGTTGATTGGACTCTGTTTTATGTTCCTGCGAGGAATAAAACAAACATGTCTCATAAATGACAACTTCTCATGAAAACGAATAAATGTGACGCACCTGAAAATATTGACAAATTATTTACCCAAGACATTAAACAATATTTGTTTATATATTTTATTTGTTGATGCTTGCAGCCTAGGTAGTGCACCTCTTCACCCTCTCCAAGATGTTACATCCTGAACTGTGTCGTAGGCAGTTTGCTGTGCAGACCATGTCAAAAGCACAGAAAGAGGCCAGTGCAGCAGGAGAGATGGAAGTCGCTGTAGGGCAGGGGTAGGGAACTCCGGTTCCTCGAGAGGCATATCCGTTTTAGATCTGTCCCTACTCCAACACATCTGATTCAATTGTTTATGATCGTTTCAGGCCTCCATAGAGCTTGCTTGATGAGCTGATCATTTGAATCAGGTGGGTTGGAGTAGGGAGGATATGTCCATCCATCCATCCATCCACTTTCTGATCCGCTTTATCCTCACAACGGTGGGGACTGGGGTGCTTCAGCCTATCCCAGCTGTCTTCGGGCAGTAGGCAGGTGACAGGAACCGGTTGCCAGCCAATCACAGGGCACACAGAGACAACCATCCGTGCACACAATCACACCAAGGGACAATTTAGAGTGTTCCCTGAACCTACGTTGCATGCTTTTGGAATGTAGGAGGAAACCGGAGTACCCGGAGAAAACCCACGCAGGCACGGGAAGAACATGCAAATTCTACACAGGAAGGCCGGAGCCGGGGTCGAACCCACGACCTCTGCACTTTTAAGTTGACGCGCTAACCACTCGACCACTGGGCCGCCAGGCAGGATATGTGTTAGAATATCTTCAGTAGTCCACAGTGTGGACCCTCCCTCTGATGTGTTTTGTGACCTTTCCCTAAGTTCAGTGTGGGATGGGCGTCTCCCCAATCATTGCATCTGTACCACCTACACACCTGCCAGTCTTCACCTCGTCAGCAACACTCACCCCTTGCAGCATAAAGGCCAGTCTGAAGAGCCACCCATTGCCAGTTCGTCAGCTGTCTTCTCTGCCATCCTCTCTGCTGCCCAGATGTTACGTTCAAGCCTTCATGTACACCTCGATTTGATTCCTCTGACTGCTTTTGGTTCCTGCCTCCTCGACCTATCCATCTTCCTGACAATAAACCAGTTCTGGGTTCATTGTGTCTGCCTGTGAGTCCTGTGCTCATCTCAAGCTCAGCTGAACAATATAGCTCTCGAGGAACCGGAGTTGCCTACCCCTGCTATAGGGCAACAACCCAATAGCAGGCTCGCTACCACCTCATTTGTGAACAGAGGAACATGCACATGTTATAAGCTGAAACACTGCTCATATGACCAGAGATTGGCTGGCGACCAGTTCAGGGTGTCCCCCGCTTGCCACCTGAAGACAGCTGGGATAGGCTCAATAATGCCCGCAACCCTCATGAGCAAATTTGATGAAAACTCTGCGCTGCGAGGCCCGTTGGTCTTTTTAATCCGGCCCGCCGAAGATTGGTGCACAATTAAGGTTTGATTGCATTCATTTCGTTTGGACTTGTAATTACAGGCATTTCAACACCAGGTGGCGCAGTTACTTCAAGTTGCAGAGCACAGGGAGGGAGGGGTAGACGAAGAAAGAGGGAGAGAGTAAGGACTGTGGAAGGGAAAGTGATATGTATTTGATTAAACGAAGCGGGTAACAAAGTACGAAACATTCAGGAGACGCCTGGAGTCGGAAAGACTCAAATCTATGAGACTTTGAAAAACAAGGAAGCGATTCTTACTCAGTCCGATTCTGGCAATTTCCATGCTCAGAATTAATTGCTTGTGGCTCGAGTAAATGAACATTTCCTAGAATGGTTTGATTGTTATCATGTTAAAAACTTTCCGCAAACTGGACCGCTAATAAGAGAGGAGGCGAGTTCCATAGCGCTAACTATGAGCATCGAAGACTTCGAAGCGTCCCGAGGCTGGCTTCAAAAGTTCATTGCGTGACATCAGCTGAGCAATGCTGTCATGTGTGGTGATCGAGACGAGGTAAAGTTAGAGACAGTGAGTGAGAGGAAAGAAAAGCCACCAGGTCTCTTACTCGTCTCATTTTGTAGCAAATAGTCCTAACTTTGTAATATTTTTTATATTTTTTTAATATACCTGTACTGTCTGCTACAGTTTTTGGGCAATATATTGTTGCACTTGTTGCTTGTGTTGTCACACATGTACATACCTGTCAACTCATACGGTTTAGCCATAGTTCATACGGATTTTGTGGTGAATCTTACGTATATGGCCGTATCGCACAAATCATACGGATTTTGAAAATTTCCGTTTTTTTGTTTTTTTTCCCCCTAACAGGTAGTTCCATTTGCTTTTGCCCAGAATGGTGCTAGTCTACTCGAATGCTTTCATTTCCGGTAACTTAAGTAATACCACTAAGTAGAATGATGATTAGATATTAACCAGACATTGTATTATGGAGATCTACAATAAATATCATTGAAAATTTCGTGGGTTTTTTTCAGCCGTTATTTTGACATATAAAATGCTTTGGTATGTTATAAGGATTTTTTGCTCTTTATAAGGATTTTTTTGGTAGTTTATACAGGTTGACGCTCCGAAAAGTTGACAGGTATGCATGTATGTTGTTAACATACTTGGACGTTCATGTAGGACATATACAATAGTTGTTTCAACATTTTCATTAAAAAAAAAAAAGTATGTTCACACTAATGCTTTTGTTCTGTTGATGTTTGGTGTGGACTGTCAACCTATGCAGTTTTTTATGTGTACCGTATCTTGTGCTGACCCGGCACCTGTCAAATTTTAGAAATCCATGTGGCCCCCGAGCCAAAAAGTTTGCCCACCCCTGACCTAGAAGTTAGAAGGATAAAAAAAAAAAGTAAAGCCTTCTGAGCAAAATTGCATAAAGTCTGCAATTTCCCAGGCGCTGGCTTTATGCCAGCAGAAAATCAAAGCTCAGTAACATCAGTTGCACTGAGACGAGGGAGCCACACTCAGCTGGTAGACTTTCTCTCGAATGTAAACATTTTTATTTCTCTGCAAGTTCATGTTATCGGTACCAAGTATTTTATTTTTTTTTTTTTATTCTCGCTTTTTAAAGATACACTTGCCATTCTGGATTGGCAGACAGAGTGTGGACCAAATTGACTCGTAAAAGTGCTTTTCCAGTGGGAATGTGTAAGCACGAATTTAGTGGTCATACCCTCTTTTGTACATCGCTAGTAAATTTGCATCATGCTTTATTTCACAGGAAACGGTATCACTGTGACATGAATTATTTGTCCAACCTCAATAGAAACAGAAAACGGATTTCAAAGGGGTAAATATTTATGTATGCAGTCACTCTTGAGCAGCGGTCCCCAACCTTTTTTGCCCCACGGACCGGTTTAATGTCAGACAATATTTTCAGGGACCGGCCTTGACGGTGTGATGGATAAATACACCAAAATAATATGATATGACCTGCATGAAAACTGTGGTATCTTCGAAACATAAGAATACTGTAAACACAAATCATGACATGAGGAATGTGCTATCTGGCCGCAATGCTCTCTGGTTACAATGGTAACGTTTAAATGTGCCTTCAAAATAAGATACAACGTGCATGAAAAATACGACTCATCATCGCCGCATATCGTGCAAAGTGGGTTGAGTGCATGGGAATCTCCCGTTGAGATAAATCCATATTTTGAATAGGACTCCTGATTCTGTCGATTAAATGTAGCTTTCTTTTTCTTGAAAGTCGTAGGCCAGTGGTCCTCAACTAGAAATGCTGTAGGTCCACTTTTTTTTTTTTTTTTATAAGACCAAGGTCCGGTCCCATGCACGGCTGTCATGGGGAGCAGGGCTATATGCCCATTTAGTATGGTCAAGCCAAGCTTATACAAATCAACACTCCTCACAACCAACCAATAATGGGGTGCATGAAAATAACAATTATTCACTTTGCGAATACACAGCAAATAATGAGAGGTATTGTGTTGAGGCACAGGAACTCTTATTTTGTTAAGTTGTGCCTGCTTAAGAATAGAAATAGCCCTTTTAGGGAAATAAGACATTTTTACTTTAACTTTGTTAAACAGTAGTTGTCTTTTTTTCCCTTAATTTAACAAAACCAAAACAAAATACTAATTTTACCAAAATAAATACTAAACATGAAAACAAAAATATTATTTTCATTTAATTCCCATTTTCACATCCCCTCTGAAATCACTGAAAATATTTATCAGAAGAGGAGTTAAGAACCATTTTAAATACTGACACAAGGGAGCACAGGAATGTGCAGTGCTGTTCTTCCACTAAAGGTGAATGCAATGTCTGAGGAATGCAAATATTATTTGAGGACGCCATTGGGATGTTCATTTACCATGTTGCGGTGTTCTGCTGTTAAACAACTGCAAAGATCCCCGGGTAGACGGGAGCAAAACTGCACACAATCGAAAACTCCCGCGATTCGTCTTGTCTAATTGTCTGTGTGCGGCTCTCCTGGGCTGAAGCTGTGAGCACACTGTGGCGTCGCGCATGCGTCTGTTTCATCCATTTTGAATGCGTGTGTATTGGGATGGACGCGTGCTGACGCTTATGTATGGACACACCTTAAGTTCAGAGGAGCTAATCAGCGCATCGTATATGCTGACGCTTATGTATGGGCACACCTTAAGTTCAGAGGAGCCAATCAGCGCATCGTTATCGCCGACATGCCCTGCTCAGCCAGGGTCTCCAGTTAGTCAAACATTATACACACACAGTCGCGCTGCTGCGTCCTCTGCAATACATCTGTTCGTGCACGCAAATAATACAACGGATAATTTTAACAAGCGATCGCGGTAATGCGCAGATTATAGTCCAAAAATATAAAATGTATAACGTAAAAATCACTTTATAATTTATTATTTTATACAATTTGCCGAGGGTCCGGACAGAGGTGGTCCGGACAGAGGAGGTCGGCGGTCCGGACAGAGGAGGTCGGCGGTCCGGTCGTGGATCGCGGTCCGCCAGTTGAGGAAGACTGTCGTAGGCTCCTCTTCTGTCTCCTGGCTGGGCCTTTTCCCCTTCCCAAAGATGCTTGTTGTTTACTCATTTTGCTAGCTCACGGGTTTCATTTTAGCAGTAACCTATCACATGACCGAGAAGCGCACCTTGACCTGCGTCAAGAGTGACATACTGTAGACCAGGGGTGTCAAACTCATTTTTTGTCGCGGGCCACTTCGAAGTTATGGCTTCCCTCAGAGGGCCGATGCAAAATCTCAACGTTATTTATTACCCATGACAATTTGAAATTTCGGTACAGATTTCAGCAAGGATCATGAAAGTTCACACACATGATTTGCTCCTGCGGGCCACGTAACGTGACGTGGTGGGCCGGATCTGGCCCCCGGGCCTTGACTTTGACACCTGTGCTGTAGACGAATGTAACAGAGGACCGTACCGGTCCGCGGCCGGGGGGTTGGGGACCACTGCTCTAGAGCATACATCACATTTTTGGGAACATTTATTTTACAAAAACTGAGTTCAAGAATTGTAGATCTGGTTGGATTTGAAACTTGTGCTTTGCGTCACATTGTGGCTAAAGGTAGAATCTTGGATGGTTATTTCGCCTTTGTTCAACTGAAGATCTTAAATTGCATGTACGGACGTCTGATTATTTGTCCATGTGTTCGTCTGGTGACTAACTGGTAATATTTTCCTTCACCATGGATACAACACAGAGCCATAATTACTGTATTTTTCGCACTAAAGGACGCACTGGATTATGAAGCGCACCTTCACTGAATGGCTATTTAGTAAAATTTTTTCATACATTAGACGCTTTGCATTAAAAGGCGCAATCTACAATGCGTCCACTAGATGGTGCTACGCTACTTCATTCAACTCGAGAGGCGTCCGTTCAACTTGAGAGGCGTTCATGACTGCCTCTGAAAAATGTAAATTAAATATTACTGTACTTAAATGAAACTACAAAAATTTAAAATAATGCATCAAAACAGAAAATCAAGCGATGAAATCACAAAATAACTTCTATATCCCCCCCGCCCCCTACAGAATTTATTTTGTGATTTCCTCGCTTGATTTTCTTTGTGGTTTCATTGAAGTAAGAATTAATTTAAGTTTTTCGGAGGCTGCCATGAACGCCTCTTGAGTGGAATGGAAGAAAGCACGGAGACCGACAAAGACGTACAGTACCTGTATTTGCTGAGACTGTGAAAACCATTAATAAAGTCTGCGTTGAAAAAAAATAATAAAACCACAACCACAGCTCTCCTTTTTTCAACAAATACAGGTGCGTCTTTGTCCGTCTCCTTCCCTTCTTTTCTTCCGGTCAACTTGAGAGGCGTTCATGACCGCCTCCGAAAAACGCATTGGCATTTCCTTTATCGTAGCGCCAACAGTACAATCTGATAAGATAAGATAAGAGAAGATAAGAAAACCTTTAATAGTCTCACAATGGAGAAATTCCCACTTCACAGCAGCAAAGTTATGAGAGGAAGAAATAGAAGAACAAAATTAATAGGAGCTGCTGGAAAGGCAGCCACTCTCGCTGCACCATCTTGAAGTCAAAATAACACAACAAGATGTCAGTCGCAGTTATATATTCCTTTGTTGTGTATTCATAAATGATGAAATCACAATATAAATTCTGTAGGGTGGGGGGCTATAGAATTCATTTTGTGATATCCTCGCTTGCTTTTCAGTTTTGATGCATTATTTTCAATTTTTGTAGTTTCATTGAAGTAATTGTTAGTTTATGTTTTTCGGAGGTGGTCTTGAACGCCTCTCGAGTCGAACGGAAGAAGGCACGGAGACAGACAAAGGCGTTCCTGTATTTGTTGAGACTGTTTTAAAAAATGAACACCACAGCTCTCCTTTTTTTGGAGCTGCAACAAAAACTTATTTAAGCTAACTTATTTAATAAAGCAGCGACAGTTCACTGAACCAACAGAAATGCTGTAGGTCCACTTTTTTTTTTTTTTTTATAAGACCAAGGTCCGGTCCCATGCACGGCTGTCATGGGGAGCAGGGCTATATGCCCATTTAGTATGGTCAAGCCAAGCTTATACAAATCAACACTCCTCACAACCAACCAATAATGGGGTGCATGAAAATAACAATTATTCACTTTGCGAATACACAGCAAATAATGAGAGGTATTGTGTTGAGGCACAGGAACTCTTATTTTGTTAAGTTGTGCCTGCTTAAGAATAGAAATAGCCCTTTTAGGGAAATAAGACATTTTTACTTTAACTTTGTTAAACAGTAGTTGTCTTTTTTTCCCTTAATTTAACAAAACCAAAACAAAATACTAATTTTACCAAAATAAATACTAAACATGAAAACAAAAATATTATTTTCATTTAATTCCCATTTTCACATCCCCTCTGAAATCACTGAAAATATTTATCAGAAGAGGAGTTAAGAACCATTTTAAATACTGACACAAGGGAGCACAGGAATGTGCAGTGCTGTTCTTCCACTAAAGGTGAATGCAATGTCTGAGGAATGCAAATATTATTTGAGGACGCCATTGGGATGTTCATTTACCATGTTGCGGTGTTCTGCTGTTAAACAACTGCAAAGATCCCCGGGTAGACGGGAGCAAAACTGCACACAATCGAAAACTCCCGCGATTCGTCTTGTCTAATTGTCTGTGTGCGGCTCTCCTGGGCTGAAGCTGTGAGCACACTGTGGCGTCGCGCATGCGTCTGTTTCATCCATTTTGAATGCGTGTGTATTGGGATGGACGCGTGCTGACGCTTATGTATGGACACACCTTAAGTTCAGAGGAGCTAATCAGCGCATCGTATATGCTGACGCTTATGTATGGGCACACCTTAAGTTCAGAGGAGCCAATCAGCGCATCGTTATCGCCGACATGCCCTGCTCAGCCAGGGTCTCCAGTTAGTCAAACATTATACACACACAGTCGCGCTGCTGCGTCCTCTGCAATACATCTGTTCGTGCACGCAAATAATACAACGGATAATTTTAACAAGCGATCGCGGTAATGCGCAGATTATAGTCCAAAAATATAAAATGTATAACGTAAAAATCACTTTATAATTTATTATTTTATACAATTTGCCGAGGGTCCGGACAGAGGTGGTCCGGACAGAGGAGGTCGGCGGTCCGGACAGAGGAGGTCGGCGGTCCGGTCGTGGATCGCGGTCCGCCAGTTGAGGAAGACTGTCGTAGGCTCCTCTTCTGTCTCCTGGCTGGGCCTTTTCCCCTTCCCAAAGATGCTTGTTGTTTACTCATTTTGCTAGCTCACGGGTTTCATTTTAGCAGTAACCTATCACATGACCGAGAAGCGCACCTTGACCTGCGTCAAGAGTGACATACTGTAGACCAGGGGTGTCAAACTCATTTTTTGTCGCGGGCCACTTCGAAGTTATGGCTTCCCTCAGAGGGCCGATGCAAAATCTCAACGTTATTTATTACCCATGACAATTTGAAATTTCGGTACAGATTTCAGCAAGGATCATGAAAGTTCACACACATGATTTGCTCCTGCGGGCCACGTAACGTGACGTGGTGGGCCGGATCTGGCCCCCGGGCCTTGACTTTGACACCTGTGCTGTAGACGAATGTAACAGAGGACCGTACCGGTCCGCGGCCGGGGGGTTGGGGACCACTGCTCTAGAGCATACATCACATTTTTGGGAACATTTATTTTACAAAAACTGAGTTCAAGAATTGTAGATCTGGTTGGATTTGAAACTTGTGCTTTGCGTCACATTGTGGCTAAAGGTAGAATCTTGGATGGTTATTTCGCCTTTGTTCAACTGAAGATCTTAAATTGCATGTACGGACGTCTGATTATTTGTCCATGTGTTCGTCTGGTGACTAACTGGTAATATTTTCCTTCACCATGGATACAACACAGAGCCATAATTACTGTATTTTTCGCACTAAAGGACGCACTGGATTATGAAGCGCACCTTCACTGAATGGCTATTTAGTAAAATTTTTTCATACATTAGACGCTTTGCATTAAAAGGCGCAATCTACAATGCGTCCACTAGATGGTGCTACGCTACTTCATTCAACTCGAGAGGCGTCCGTTCAACTTGAGAGGCGTTCATGACTGCCTCTGAAAAATGTAAATTAAATATTACTGTACTTAAATGAAACTACAAAAATTTAAAATAATGCATCAAAACAGAAAATCAAGCGATGAAATCACAAAATAACTTCTATATCCCCCCCGCCCCCTACAGAATTTATTTTGTGATTTCCTCGCTTGATTTTCTTTGTGGTTTCATTGAAGTAAGAATTAATTTAAGTTTTTCGGAGGCTGCCATGAACGCCTCTTGAGTGGAATGGAAGAAAGCACGGAGACCGACAAAGACGTACAGTACCTGTATTTGCTGAGACTGTGAAAACCATTAATAAAGTCTGCGTTGAAAAAAAATAATAAAACCACAACCACAGCTCTCCTTTTTTCAACAAATACAGGTGCGTCTTTGTCCGTCTCCTTCCCTTCTTTTCTTCCGGTCAACTTGAGAGGCGTTCATGACCGCCTCCGAAAAACGCATTGGCATTTCCTTTATCGTAGCGCCAACAGTACAATCTGATAAGATAAGATAAGAGAAGATAAGAAAACCTTTAATAGTCTCACAATGGAGAAATTCCCACTTCACAGCAGCAAAGTTATGAGAGGAAGAAATAGAAGAACAAAATTAATAGGAGCTGCTGGAAAGGCAGCCACTCTCGCTGCACCATCTTGAAGTCAAAATAACACAACAAGATGTCAGTCGCAGTTATATATTCCTTTGTTGTGTATTCATAAATGATGAAATCACAATATAAATTCTGTAGGGTGGGGGGCTATAGAATTCATTTTGTGATATCCTCGCTTGCTTTTCAGTTTTGATGTATTATTTTCAATTTTTGTAGTTTCATTGAAGTAATTGTTAGTTTATGTTTTTCGGAGGTGGTCTTGAACGCCTCTCGAGTCGAACGGAAGAAGGCACGGAGACAGACAAAGGCGTTCCTGTATTTGTTGAGACTGTTTTAAAAAATGAACACCACAGCTCTCCTTTTTTTGGAGCTGCAACAAAAACTTATTTAAGCTAACTTATTTAATAAAGCAGCGACAGTTCACTGAACCAACAGCAAGTTATAAACATAGCCATCTTGGAGTCGACGTATCACCATAATGACCATACAAAAGACGCACCAGATTTTAAGGCGCTCGGTGAGCTTTTAAGAAAATTGAAGACTTTTTGGTGCGCCCGATCGTGCGGAAAATATGGTAGAAGGTGTGGAGTATGTATTTACCTGTTAGAGCGGTTCAGGGAAGGTCTGTCTTGCGTCATAGGTCATGTCAGGTATGTATGACTCATGGAGATCAGGCTCTAATGGAAGAGTGTCCAGAGGCAGGTCAGCATAGCCATAAGGAGGGTATGGACCGTCTAACTCTAAAAAGGTAACAGAGAGAAGGGCATATGTTTTACCTTATGAAAAAATGGTCTCCTTTGTAAGATACCATGCCCTAATACTGTACATTTCAGTGTGTCTACCACTTAAATGGATAGGATAAGATAAGATAAGATAAGATAAGATATCCCTTTATTTGTCCCGCAATGGGGAAATTACAGTCAGAATTCAGATAGGAAAACGCTGGGTAGGGAGAGGGAAAAAAAACCCACGCTCGAACTATCCTCTTCTGAGGATAATTTAAGTCCAGGATAAAAAAAAGACCCTAGCACATAAATAAGCATATGCCAGTTACAACAAGTCACAAGACATAACATGTAATAAGGGGGAGGATGAATGGGAATGGGGGGGGGGGGGGGGGGGGTGACCGCGACGCGGCAGTCCTGGCCAGCTGCACGGACGAGCGCTCTGCAGATCGAACCACGTCACGGGGGAAAAGAATCGGAGCGATGAAGAAGGTGATAATAAGGATGTGTATGCGCGTGTGGTTGTCCAGTTGTGTATGTGTATGCGTGTACAGGTCATAGCTGCTTCGTCGAGGTCTGCTCATGAAGACAGTCCCGGCTTATCAGTCCATGGCCGAGAAGGAGGGGGGTGATGGTGGGGGCCCTAGATTCCATGCATACTTCCATCCAGGGGAAAGGGCCAGATAGCGTTGTTTGTTTTGGAGGGACGGCCGCCAACAATTTCAGACAGCCTTGAGTCCGTGGCCTGTATCTCTTCACTGGCGCCAATCAGCCAAATCCGCAATCTCTTTCCGCAGCGCGGGTTCCAACTTCTCCATGTTGTTGTCGATCGTACGGAGTCGCTCCAAAACCGCATCAATATTGCGGTTGAGCTCAGTCACCGCTTGAGTCTGAGTGTTGGACATTCGCGCCAAACCATCCAGAATGACCGGCAGCTTCTTCACTTCCAATTAAGCCGCTCCCGTCGGTTGAATTTTGCGATAGAACAGAAAGCTGCCAACACCAAACAGCAGCATACCTGTTATCAAAAGGCCGAGAATGTAGATGTCTTCCACATCCTCAACGGACAGTATTGACAGGCACACCATTCTCCACTTTCTCCATGGATCAAGGGCGTATCCGGCAGCAAATGTCCCCGGGGGGCAAGCAGGCTCCCCACTGCCTGCTCTTTTCGTCGAAAATATTTTGTCAATTGCATCGAGAGACCAGCCAACTAATTCCATGGTTAGTTCTTCGGATGAAAATACGGTAGGAGGCTAGGAAAAGCTAGACAAAGACAGCACAAAGACTAAGTGGCGAGCAAGGAGAGGGTGGGGGTGAGGGCAGGAACTGAGCAAAAAGCGTCCGCCTTCGTCGAGAGCCAAGCAGATGGATGCTGCATCAAACAGAAGCCTATTTCTTTTTGCCCTAAGGGGGGAAAACAATACTAAGTGCTCTATGGGGCAGAAAATACTTTTTACTGTGATTTGATATTTGCATGATCTGATTTACACGTAATTACCGCAACACGGATGGAAACAAATTAAAAGCACTCTCCTGTCAAAAAAAAAAAAAAACATGAAAAACTACAAGTTGAAGTATTGGAATTTATCCATCCATCTTTCCATTTTGTTAAACTTAATCAGGTTTAGGCAGCAGATTAAGAAGGGAAGCCCAGACTTTCTTCGCCCCAGCCACTTCGTACAGCTCTTCCAATGATATATTCCTCTATCCAGGATGGATTGGGTTGTTCCAAGGGCCTTTTCCCAGTGGGACATCCCCAAAATACATCACAAAGGGGGCGTCCAGGAGTCACCCTAAAAAGATGCCTGAGACACTTCATCTAGCTCTTTTCGATGTAGCGCCACAGTGGCTTTACTCTGAGGCTCTCCCAGAAGCCCCTTACCTCACTAAGGGAAGATCCGCACACACAGCAGGCAAGTTATTTTCAGCTACTTATCACATACTTTGTTCTTTTGGTCAAGAACCTAAACTTATGACAATATGTAAGGGTGAGAACAAACATAAATCGAGGACTTCACCTTCTTCAGCACACAAGCCCGCATCACGGCAAACAATGCACCAATCTACCAGTCAATTTTCTTCTCCTTTCTTTCCTCACTTGAGTACAAAACCCCAAAATACTTGAACTTCTGCATTTGCTCAGGACCATGGCCACAGATTTGGAGGAACTAACTTGCATCCGAATTGCTTCAGACTCCATGGACTGACTGCTTCAGCGAGAGTTGATGAAACCAAAAGAACCACATAATCTGCGAAAAGCAAAGACATGAAGAAAGTGAGGCAAACAAAGCAGGTCCCCTCAATGTCTCGGCTGCGACTAGAAAATCTATCCATAGAGATTATGAACAGAATTGGAATGAAAGAGGAGGATTCTAACATTTACTGTTGATGAATGAAAGTTAACTGCTGGCAATGCGGCTCAAACTCGCCAACTGTGAAAGGGACCAAAGAGTCATTCTCATGGGTGTGATACCCAACATTCTCAGATCACAAAGCACAGATCGGTGAGGTGAACTCCAATGCATTGTCTAGTATCCTGCTGAGGATGAAGAGTTGGTCCATTGTTTCTAGGCCAGTATGAAAATCCCACTGCTCCTCTTGAATCAGAGATTTCACTTCTCAATGGACCCTCTTCTCCAGTCCGCCTTCTTAAAATACCACCCAAGTTTCCCAATCCAGAAACACTTTCCCCATTGTGTATGTGATGTTGCTGACACTAAATGAAACAGTCCTACAACATTCTGGGCAAATCAATCCACCCCTGGTTCTCTGCTGCAAGGAGATTTTTAACACTCTAGGTGACCTCAACCCCAGAGACAAGAGAGCCTGCCTTCTCAAGGGAATGTCTGTTGGTGGAATTAATGGAGGTTTTCAAACTATTCTCCCCATTGATTCACTACAGTCCAAGTTGAGGTCAGCAGCACCCCTTTGCCCACGATACACAGAGCTGATGCCTCAGGAGCTAGAGAGGGTCGTCCAGTAACCAAAAGGTAGGCTGTTCGATTCCTTCAACGTTTGAGTCAGGTGTCATTGTGTCCTTGGACATGACACCTAACTCACATTGCCTCCAGTGTCACTCACACTGGTGTACGGCAGGGTGTGGTGGTCGGATGGGCTGTATACTGGCATCCATGCTTCCATCAAGACCCAAATACAGCGTTTGAAGTATTTCAGTCTACCATAATCTCTTTATATGATAAACATTTTCCATTAACTAAAGTCTCCAAAAAGTATAAAGACCCAAGTAAGCCATGGATAACGAAAGGCATAGAAAACGCATGTAAAAAGAAAAACAATTTATATAAATTGTTTTTAAAATTGAGAACTAAAGAAGCAGAAAAAATATATAAGACCTATAAAAATAAACTAGTAAATATTATAAGAACCTGTAAAAGAGATCATTATCATGCACTATTAGAGCAGAATAAAAGTAACACACAAGAAATATGGAAGATACTTAACCAAGTAATCAGAAATAGTCCTAAAAAAATGTACTATCCAGAGTATTTTATCAAAGGCAAAAATACTATTTTGGAAAAAACTGCAGAAATAGCAACTGAATTTAATGAGTATTTTGTCAACATCGGCAGTAACCTAGCAAAACAAATTCCTGATCCAACAAACTTGTTTGAAATAGATAGATATGTAGAAAAAAACTCCTCCACGATGTTCCTTACTGCTGTAAAACAAGAAGAAGTATCAAATATTATAAAAACTTTTAAAAATAAAAAGTCAACTGATTGCTTTAATATTGACATGACAATAATAAAGCAGATTATAGAATATGTAGTGCGACCTTTCACGCACATATGCAACCTGTCATTCAAAGCTGGTATCTTTCCATCAAAAATGAAAATTGCTAAAGTTATTCCAATCTATAAAAGTGGAGAAAGACATCGGTTTACAAATTATAGACCAATATCACTACTACCACAATTTTCAAAAATATTAGAAAAACTATTTTCTCGCAGACTTGATAGCTTTATACAAAAGCATGCGCTGTTAAGTGAGAATCAATATGGCTTCAGGGAAAAACGGACCACCTCAATGGCAGTTATGGAGTTTGTGGAAGCAATAGCCACTAATATAGACAACAAAGAATTTACTGTTGGGGTTTTCCTAGATCTAAAAAAAGCTTTTGACACAATAGATCACAGTATATTATTGAAAAACTAGAAAGATATGGCATTAGAGGTGTAGCTTATAAATGGATAAAAAGTTATTTAGAAAACAGATATCAGTACGTGCAACTCAACAATAAAAAAACGAATCAACTAAAAATCACTCACGGAGTTCCTCAGGGGTCAGTGCTTGGTCCAAAACTATTCATCTTATATATAAATGATATCTGCAAGGTCTCAAAACAATTTAAATGTGTCCTATTTGCTGATGATACAACTTTCTACTGTTCTGGAATAAATCTGAAACAGCTCCTGACAACCGTAGAAAACGAATTAAACAAATTAAAAAACTGGTTCGACAGAAATAAATTGTCACTTAACCTGAAAAAATCGAAGTTAATTGTTTTTGGCACAAGACCAATCAAACACCAAGCTAAAATTATGGTAAACTCAATTGAGATAGAAAGAGCGTATGAAACCAAGTTTCTCGGATTAGTAATAGACTCAAAACTATGTTGGAAGCCACATATCGATAACGTAAAAAGAAAAATAGCCAAAACCGTAGGGATCCTCTACAAAACCAAGGAAGTGCTAAATAAGAGATCTTTGTACACATTATACACTTCATTATTATTACCATATATGACCTACTGTGTGGAAATATGGGGAAATGCCTGCAAAACAAACACACTCCCTATTCTCAACCTACAAAAAAAAGCAATTCGAATTATTAATAGATCAAAATATACGGAACCCACAAATCCACTATTTATCAAATTAAATACGATGAAATTTTATGACCTGGTTGACTTTAAAATCGCCCAATTAATGTACAAAGCACACAATAACCTGCTCTGCCAAAACATTCAGAAGTTTTTCGAAATTCGAGAAAGCAGCTATGATTTAAGAGGTACCAACTTATTCAAAAAACTCAAAACAAGAACAAACATCAAGCAAAGAAGTGTATCTATCAAAGGTGTTAATCTGTGGAATAATCTCGAAACGGACCTGAAAATGAGTAAATCGCTTGCTGAGTTCAAAAACAAATTCAAAAAAATAGTACAAACAACCTACATCAATCAGAGTTAAAATGATAAATTCAAAACATTAAATATAATGATAAATCAGAACTAAGTTGATAAATAGAGAAAGGTATATAAATATCCATTATGAATACAAGAGAAAATTGACACAAGAGTGTCAGGGTGTGGAAGTATATAATCCCGATACAAACCAAAAGTTGTAAAAATATCACGGTTAAGGGTAAAGTATGAGCCTTAATGGAGACTTCTTTCTTCTTACTTTTTTCTTTTCTGATTGATATAAAAATGATTTATTAGATACAATCACATAACGGGGTAGGACTAGATAAGTTTTTTACTTCTTCCTACTCCCTTGAACATAACTGTGTTGTATGAAGATTGATTTCTTTCTTTTTTTATCTACCTTATTTTCTGTCAAATTATTACTGTATATATGTTTTATGTTCAATAAACAAACAAACAAACAAACAAAACAAACCTAACTCACATTGCCTCCAGTGTCACTCACACTGGTGTACGGCAGGGTGTGGTGGTCGGATGGGCTGTATACTGGCATCCATGCTTCCATCATCCTGACTCAGGGCAGATGTGGCTAAGGAACATAGTTTACCACCACCAGAACATGAATGTGTGAGTGCATGAATAATGGATCGCTTTGACTGTGTCCAGGGATGCCTTACATACATCAAACGGATGCTTTATTATGTTTATCCATTCATCTTCACGAGGGTTGCGGGCAAACTGGAGCCGATCCCAGCTGTCTTCGGGCAGTAGGCGGGGTACAAACTGAACTGGTTGCCAGCCAATCGCGGGGGAACACAACCTTTTGCACTCACAATCACACCTAGCTTGCCATGCATGTTTTTGTAATGAGGGAAGAAACCGAAGTACCCGGAGAAAACCCACGCAGGCACGGGGGAGAACATGCAAACTCCACACAGGAAGGCCGGAGCAAGAATCAAATGCTGCACCTTTGCACTGTAAAGTGACGTGCTAACCAGTCTACCACCATGCCGCCACGTTATTATTATTATTATTATTATTGATCATGGGTTGCTTTGCTCGTCTGACACGCCAGACCATAACTCCATCGAAGTTGTCTGTAAGTTGTTCTCCATGGCCTCACTGAACTCCTCCCATGCCAGGGTTTTTGTCCCAGTGAGCACCAAAGCTGCATTCCGCTTGAATTACCAATACCAATCAACTGTGTCCTGAATCCCACAAGCCAAAAGGGCCGAAGAAGACTCCTGATTGCAGGCACTGACCACTTTACATCTCCAGTCTGCTCATCAAGAGAAATACAAAATGGCCCACAAGGACTTAATGTTTCCTGCGGTAACCTGAATATTACAATGTTCTGTTGGAGATGGGAGTTGAAACTCTTTCTCAAAGGGGATCCGACAAGACATTTCCATAAGACCTGCACATAAGTTTTTGGGTCTGTCAGGTCAGGCTGGCCTCCTTCAGAACAAATCAATCACCAGGTGGTCATCATTTGACAGCTTTGCCGGTCTCTTCACATCCATGTCTGATGACACAGCCTGAAAGTTAATCATCAAACCGTGTTCTTGGGTGCCCAAGTGTCAAATGCATATTCAGAGATTCTAATGTTAGAACATGGTGTTTGTTATTGTCAATCCACGAGGTGAACAGAAGTCCAATAACAGAACATTACTGGGCTTCTGGTTGAGTGGACATTTCCTCCCAATCACATCCTTCTGCATCTCACTATCTTAACAGATGAGCATTGAATTCATCCGAGAGGGAGTCCTCAGGTGGACTTCCCTACTGCACCCACTCCAAGGACTGCTCTGAGCTTCTGTTTGATACATGGGAAAAATCAGCTGATGGTGAACGGATGTTTCCCTATTTTCCACTGGGTTAACCTCAATGTACAGGCACAGCGGTGAGGCAATACGGAGACACATGCTCGGCACTTGTCACAATTTTAGGAGTTGGGGATTGGACTGCCTGGAGGTGGGGCTCGTTGGCGAGCGCCTGGTGGCCGGGCCTACACCCATGGGGCCCGGCGGGGATGGTGACGTGTGGAAAAAACAGCCGGCCTCTTTCGATGCCACTCACTCACTTTTTCCTTGTCCATCTAGCACTTTTGATTGGCCTTCACGATGACTCCGGCTGGAAGCTTTTTTTAGACAGCATCTTCCTCTTAAAAATCATAATAGGTGGCAGTTTGTCTCCATTACCATGGCAACCAAGTACAACTGTAAAAGCCGACTTATCGCGCCATGTTGTGCGTATTGCTACCATGCTGGTCCCCTGCTTTTCTACGGTGCAGTTCACCGGGAGGTTGAAAGTGAGCGGCCCCTCGTCGATGTTGGTGATGTGGTTGGGCTGAATGTGTTTGTCGTCCTTTTTACTGCAGTAGGAGCGGAAGATGGCCAGCTTTTTCTTGTAATCTGCCGGATGTTGCTACGCCACTGTCGTCCTTGCCCGGATGGATAGATGGCACCGTTTCATAAAATGAGAGTACCAAGCACCATGGATGAGTCGATCTTGAATTCTATCGTGACTGCTCGATTCCCATGGTCCTCGGCATAACTGACAGCTTGCAGTTTAAACTGTGCTTTGTAAGCGTGCCTCTTTGTAGGTGCCATTTTCGGGGTCCTGAGCCAAACTGATGTTGTTTTGCATAATGCACATAATGGCACTATCTACTGTACACCTAATTGGGGTGCGCCTTTAGCATCCTCTTTCACGCCCACCCTTCGCCCTTTCACAACTGCGTGCTGTACTCAGTCACATTCGCCTTTCCTCTACATAAGCAGCGTGTCGGCACAACATCAGTCAGTCAAGCGGAGCGCTCAACAAAGTCACGCAACATTCACAGATTTTGGAATTTGGTGCATAAATAAGGTATCCCACAGGATTCGGTGCACCATCCATTTTGGAGAAAATTGTAAGTCATCATGTGGACCCTTTGTGGACTGATTCTACTTATGACAATCATAGGAGCAGTCAATCTTCGATGGTTGATGGCTGTGATTTCACAGCATCATGTTTGTCCTGTTTTTGTTGAGAGGAACGTCTGTGCTTTTGGCCGGCTGCCGACGGCGATAGAATGACTATGGGGTGCTTGTTGTTTTTCACCTTGACAGCCAGCCTTTTTTTCAAATGAAAATGTCAGTGCTTTTGTACTGTCTTTTGACAATATGGCTTGAGGAGCTGCAACGTGAGGTCATCAAAATGGAGCTGAGTGAGCCCCGGAGGAAATGTGGAGAAAATGAGAGTTGTTGCTAAAAAAAAAAGTAAAATTATGTGAGAAAGATTTATGGAGAATGGAACCAATATTTCTGAATGTGTGTTGCTCTGAAACAGAAGAATCTTCAGCTATTAAAAAAACAAAAAATAGCAATTGTTTGTTTACTTTCAAACTTAGTTTATAGCAAAAGAAGGACCTCATGTACGCTGCTGGTCAACTGAGACTTCAGTCTTGCTCCCCTCTCTCAGCTTCACAGCTTCAAAAGGAATGTGCAATGAGAGGCATTACATCTCCACACCTCTTTTGTGTGCAAAGAGTTCAAAGTGCACTATGTTCTTCAGTGAGCCCGCTATTTGTGCGTGTTGGGGACCAGGAACAACAGGGAATCACGAAAATTTGTGAATAATTGATGCTGATGATAATTGCTCTCAAAACCTTTCTTTTCCACCCAAAAGGTAAGTGGGAATTCGGGTAAAAAAAAAACAACAACAACAACAAAAACACACAAATAAGCAGGTGATCGTGAAATAAGCAGCACAAATGAGCAAAGGGTTCCGTGAATAACGGAGGATAGGTTCGCCCAAAAAATGACCGAATTATTTGTTGTTGAAATTATATACAATTATGTATCAATGTCCTGCAGTACAATCTTAAACAAATGCTGTGATGCATTATAAAAATGCATACATATTTATATAGTTTAAAATTGCCACTGTCAGAATGGTATTAATTTAACACTGTTTATGATTGTGGTTGTAATTTACAGCACTGTAGAAGTGTACCACATTGTGATGTGTAGTCATATTTTGATTGACTCTTTTAACTTGATGAAACAAAATAAAATGTCTTTCTATATGATACAGTGTAGTTGGACATCACTGCAAACAACAACCACAACATTAAACACCTTGACAAATGAATACCCCTGTGACTACAACAGTAAAAGCAAAGCATGATGACCTCTTTAAAGTAACACACGACTGAAAATTAATTGTCCTTCATTCGATTATGCAGCGTGTATAAACATTAATGGTACAAATATAAATGGCAGCTGATTCCCTGAAAAGCTGATTCAGTTCATCCCCTTGCACAGTGCCATTGTGGCCTGTCACATAATCACTGTGACGAAATGCGCGCTGTAAAATAGCACTGTTTGTTTTTGACTTATTTCTTGGTGTATTCCCCCCCCCCCCAAAAAAAAATCTGTATTGCATCGTCAAGTATTGCAATAATTTAGATAGCAAGCCTAACTCATCCGGTTTCATGCTCTTCCTTTGAGAAAAGGGGGGGAAATAAAGACTTTCTAGAAGGAAGAACATAAAACCTGACAATTAAAAGTGCTATCAAAATTATTGCAATACTTGACAATGCCATTTTGCATTTCTATCACAAAATGGACCAATAAGTCACAAATGAACAGTCCGATGTGACCTGCTCAAAACTGGTCAAGGTGGCACTGTGCAGAATATGTCATTCTTTTGATACTTAATCAGAGAATCAGTTGCCACTGATATATAGTCACAATTAATGTTTATGCACATGCCTAATCAAATGAAGGACAATGAGTTTTCAGTGGTGTGTCGCAGGTCATCATTCTACCATATACCATATAATAAACAATCTGGTCATAGCGTGTCTAGAATCAAAAAACAGCAGACACGACTGTTAAAGTGGTTCATTTTAGAATGACAAAAAATGTTTTTGCCTGGTTGTCAAAATTTGTGAGGAATATAAAAATAACTGATCAGTAAAGTATCATCTTCTTTCGTCATCATCTTAGGGCACATTGCAAAAATACCAAAAGGCTCGTACGAGACACATTGCTGTCCGAAACATGGTTTTCTCAAATACAGCTAGTTTTGCATCAAAAGGTCTAACTCACTCTACCGCTCTGTAAACCTTTCTGCAATGTTCTAACATTGATGCCTATCAAATTTTCAGTTGAAGCTCTCCAAGAAGACAATCAAAGATGCAAATCGTCAGACTTACCATCAGCCAAGTATGTGGACTCCAAAGGAACTGTGTGGGCCTAGAGACAAACACAACAGTATGTTATTACAAGTTTGACTTGAAACAATTATTGCTGCATCATACCTTTGACAACAGGGATTACCAAATTAAATGATAGGGGGGTGGGGGGGGGGCACAATTTTTCATTAGTGCTGTTCAGGGCCACATGGGAACACACACTTCCTAACCAGCTCTGTGACAATAATGTTATTTTATACTGGGACAAAATTCGGGCATATGTGCAAAACACGTGCTATTAATATATTCCATTTTTCATAATACAGCCATCTCGTTACCTCTGCGTCCCGCGTCCTAGACGCATAATTTTCCCGCCAGACGCACAGTTCCAAATAATGTGCGTTTTTGGGATGCAAGGAAATTTCTCAGTCAACGATCACATTTTGATAATAGCCACCATTGTTGTTTTGATCTCACGTTAAGTAATCTCGCGTGACGAGATTTCCGTTCTCGCGAGACGAGATTGGCGAGATCGGCCGTCACCGCGTGGAAAGCAGACAATTGCCAAGTTCGTGTAACGTTAAACCAGGTGTTGCGAACAAGGATTGAGAAAGTTTATTGCGGAGGCATCACAGAGGGAGAAGCTAAAGTTGGATAGTTTTTTGCGATAATGATCATGTATACCTGAATTATTTAAATTTTTGCAGCATTTGTTTATAAGAAATAAACCTATTATCAATGTGTATTGTTGTTGTTTGTGTTATTATCATATGCAATTGAATAAGTAGACCATTTCAGAATTCGAAATTTGGGACTCTCTAAATGCATAACGGGACTCATACTTTTCTGACCAGCAAGTCCCTGGGACTTGCAGGGCTCTAACTGTAAAATTATCACTGATAATACATTTTTCAATATATGTATAAAAGAGCTACGATACATCCCAACCCAACAATAATGGATTTGAAGCAAACAACAAAGGCCTGTCTTGCATAAAAATTACAATTTCCTTTTTCACCAAAATCAACTCATTCAAAATTTTCAAACTATTGAGGTACTACGTTTGTCCTGCATCTCATCCTATAGCCTCCGAAAATTATTCGGCCTACCCATGTGAGGCACAGGGCAATATAAGACCTTGTGCAAGCGGAACAAAGCTATGTCTGTCATATAGATATAAATGGTGATACTACAACTTAAAACTACAGTTGATACATATTCACATTTCAGCACCTGCAAGTTCACATATTGACCCTTTTCATGCACCCTGTAAACCTGATAACATGATAAGCTGTCCACAGTAGTAACCGCTGGGGTTATTTTTCTTTTTTCTTTAACACATTTAGGGGGCAGATTTTTTTTCTTCATTTAACCCACATTTTTTGTAGAATACGTACAATGCATGTTCATCAGCGTATTCTGAAGAATATTGTTTGCTTTGAAAATTAATCAAGGAGCCAACTGTGGTTGTGGGCCACAGTTGCACGTACCTGTACGATATTATTACACAGACTTGATAGATTGTCCTGATTTGAGGAAAAATCTACACATTTTATTTAGCTCTTTGCTGACATTTAAAGATAAATCTAGAGTTCTGGTGAAATTTAGAGTAAATTCCATGTCATCATTAAAGCAGTTTATATTAATACAAAGATTGCTCTGACACACTGACTGAGGACATTTTCAAATGATGCTTCATCGCGACAAAAGTCCAAGGCAATTAAATTTTTTAACATATAAATACTTTTGAAATAATGTTTTCATGACACAAATTCTCACCATTTCCCAGGCAGCAGGGTCATGTTTGAAGAGCGAGTGGGTGAGCTCCACTGACACTCTTTTCCTGTAGTCTGAGCTTTTGTCCTCTGAAATTCGAAATAGCACTGCTGCAGCGTAGGTGGCTGTGGAGCGATATCAAAGTTTAGATTAGCTCGGATGGAAAGTCAAGTTAACCACGCTGAAGAAGGGTCCTCTGAGAACTGGAAGATTGCAAGTTTCTTCTTTTTTTTTCCTCGCTAGATTTTGCGGAACTCCAAGAACAGACAGATTTGCTGCAAATATAAACTGATAGTCTCTTAAAAAATCATATGAACGACAATGCCATGCTTTGGTTAGGTAGTAAATGCTTAAGAAAATGTCATTGATGCATCAGAGCAGCAGGTTTATCAACAACAAGTTTGTCAATAAAAGAACAACAACATCATTTTTAAGTGATTCTTGCATGAAGGTCAAAAGAGGATGAATTAATTTGCAATTAAATTATGAATTCTGATGAATTTAGTGCATCATGAGCGTGTTTTCATATTATTTAGCTGTATACAGTATCTTGAAAAGCTGAGACAAATGAAAATAAGAAACCCTTTCTCGGTAGTGCCATGTTGGGGAATCCTAAAGTCAGTAAACATTTATTACAGACATACTATGGGTAACTGCATCCTATTTTCTTGCTAAAAGGGTTAGTTAACATTGACACACGTCACTGTTTTATCAGACATTCTAGCTCTTGAAATGATTTAGATAAATTTTATGTGGAAGTTGTCACAACATTTGTTTCGCCTGATATTTTTCCAATATAATCTTAACTAATGGATTGTGATGATCAATAATGATGGCGAATAATTGCAATATTTGTATATTGTTTGCTGCCCGGCCACTGCTGCAAAATTCAGTTCATGACATGCAATAACAAGCTATTATGTCTCTCTCTCTCTCACACACACACACACACGCACACACACACACACACACACACACACACACACACACACACACACACACACGCTCACACACACGATTTATTAATTTTTGGGGGTTCGTGTTTTTCTGCCTTATCGAGACATAAAGCAATTGCCTCATTCACGAATTGACCATATGAAAAGTAATTAACGGCACCATGTCTTGCTCACAAAAAACAACCTCTGGGGAGCTACAGATTAAAACACTGAGTTTTCAATCACTACTTGCCACAGAAAACTGCACGGCCAATATATGGTGGTAGCTAATTGGTTGCCGCACTATGTAACATCAGGTCAGATTCTTGTTGTATTGCTCTTTGACAACACGGCCGTGACATGACAGGTTGGTAAATATTATTCTACCAGTACTTTGACAGCACTCAAAAGTAGATTTTCAATCTCGGTTTGGGGGTCAAACACTATTTTGAAATCTATGGAAGCATGGAGCAGCCAATGTGAAGTAAAAATATTTTGACTGACAAATACGTTCAGGCCCCCTCCGTGAGCCGTCACCTTACCGTGGTGGAGGGGTTTGTGTGTCTCAATGATCCTAGAAGCTAAGTTGTCTGGGTCTTTATGCCCCTGGTAGGGTCACCCATGGCAAACAGGTTCGAGGTGAGGGATCAGACAAAACGCGGGTCAAGAACCCCTTATGACGACTAAAATAAATGGAACTCAGTTTCCCTTGCCCGGACGCGGGTCACCGGGCCCCCCCTCTGGAGCCAGGCCTGGAGGTGGGACTCGTTGGCGAGCGCCTGGTGGCCAGGCCTACACCAATTGAGCCCGACCGGGCTCAGCCCGAAGAGGCAACGTGGGTCCCCCTTCTCATGGGCTCACCACCCATGGGAGGGGCCAAAGGGGTCGGGTGCAATGTGAGCTGGGCGGCAGCCAAAGGCGGGGACCCTGGCGGTCCGATCCTCGGCTGCAGAAGCTAGCTCTAGGGACGTGGAATGTCACCTCTCTTGCAGGGAAGGAGCCGGAGCTGGTGTGCGAGGTAGAGAAGTTCCGACTGGATATAGTCGGACTTGCCTCCACACACAGCCTGGGTTCTGGTACCAGTTCTCTCGAGAGGGGTTGGACTCTCTTCCACTCTGGAGTTGCTCACGGTGAGAGGCGCAGAGCAGGTATGGGCATACTCATTGCCCCCCGGCTCAGTGCCTGTACATTGGGGATCACAGCGGTAGACGAGAGGGTTGCCTCCCTCCACCTTCGGGTGGGGGGACGGGTCCTGACTGTTGTCTGTGCATATGCACCAAACAGCAGCTCAGCTTACTCACCCTTTTTGGAGTCATTGGAGGGTGTGCTGGAGAGTACTCCTGCTGGGGACTCCCTTGTTCTGCTGGGGGACTTCAGTGTTTACGTGGGCAATGACAGTGAGACCTGGAAGGGCATGATTGGGAGGAACGGCCTGGCCCCCCCGATCAGAACTCGAGTGGTGTTTTGTTATTGGACTTCTGTGCTCGTCACGGATTGTCCATAACGAACACCTTGTTCAAACATAAGGGTGTCCATATGTGCACTTGGCACCAGGACACCCTAGGCCGCAGTTCGATGATTGACTTTGTGGTTGTATCATCGGATTTGCTGCCGCGTGTTTTGGACACTCAGGTGTAGAGAGGGGCGGAGCTGTCAACTGGTCACCACCTGGTGGTGAGTAGGCTGCGATGGTGGGGGAAGATGCCGGTCTGTCCTGGCAGACCCAAACATATTGTGAGGGTTTGTTGGGAGCGTCTGGTGGAATCCCCTGTCAGAAAGAGTTTCAACTCCCATATCCAGCAGAGCTTTTCCCATGTCCCGGGGGTTGCGGGGGACATTGAGTCCGAATGGACCATGTTCCGTGCCTCAATTGTTGAGGCGGCCAATCTGAGTTGTGCCGTAAGGTGGTTGGTGCCTGTCGTGGTGGCAACCCCCGTACTCGCTGGTGGACAACAGCAGAAAGGGATGCCGTCAAGCTGAAGAAGGAGTCCTATCGGGCCTTTATGGCCTGTGGGACCCCAGAGACAGCTGCTGTGTATCAACTGGCTAAGTGGAATGCAGCTTCGGTGGTCGCCGAGGGAAAAACCCGAGCATGGGAAGAGTTCGGTGAGGCCATGGAAGCCGACTTCCGGACGGCTTCGAGGAAATTCTGGTCCACCATCCGACATCTGAGGAGGGGAAGGCGTGCACCATTAACACTGTGTACAGTGGGGATGGGGCGCTGCTGACTTCGACTTGGGACGTTGTGAACCGGTGGGCAGAGTACTTCGAAGACCTCCTAAACTCCACCAACACGCCTTCCTTGGAGGAAGCAGAGTCTGAGGACCCTGAGGTGGGCTCTCCTATCTCTGTGGTTGAAGTCACCGATGTGGTTAAAAAGCTCCTCGGTGGCAAGGCCCCAGGGGTGGATGAGATACGCCCGGAGTTCCTCAAGGCTCTGGATGCTGTGGGGCTGTCCTAGTTGACACGCCTCTGCAGCATCGCGTGGTCATCGGGGGGAGTGCCTCTGGATTGGCAGACTGGGGTGGTGGTCCCTCTTTTTAAAAAGAGGGACCAGAGGGTGTGTTCCAACTACAGAGGGATCACACTCCTCAGCCTCTCTGGTAAGGTCTATTCAGGGGTGCTGGAGAGGAGGGTCCGTCAGGAAGTCGAGCCTCAGATTGAGGAGGAGCAGTGTGGTTTTCGTCCCGGCCGTGGAACTGTGGACCAGCTCTCCACCCTAAGCAGGGTCCTCGAGGGTACGTGGGAACTCGTCTACAACCAGTCTACATGTCTTTTGTGGACTTGGAGAAGGCGTTTGACCGTGTCCCTCGAGGAGTTCTGTGGAGGGTGCTTCGGGAGTATGGGGTACCGAACTCCCTGATACTGCCGATGTCAGAGTTTGGTTTGCATTGCCGGCAGTAAGTCAGAATCGTTTCCGGTGAGGGTAGCACTCCGCCAAGGCTGCCCTTTGTTGCCGATTCTGTTCATCACCTTTATGGACAGAATTTCTCGGCGCAGCTGAAGCATTGAGGGGTCCGTTCTGGTGGCCTCAGTCTTGCATCTCTGCTTTTTGCAGATGATGTGGTACTGTTGGCTCCTTCAAGCAGGGCTCTCCAACTCTCACTGGAGCATTTCACAGCCGAGTGTGAAGCGGTTGGGATGAAGATCAGCACCTCCAAATCTGAAACCATAGTCCTCAGTCGGAAAAGGGTGGCGTGCCCTCTCCGGGTCGGGGAGGAGATCTTGCCCAAAATGGAGGAGTTTAAGTATCTTGGGGTCTTGTTCATGAATGAGGGCAGGAGGGAGCGAGAGATCGACAGGCAGATCGGTGCAGCGTCTGCCATGATGCGGACTTTGTATCGGTCTGTCGTGGTAAAGAAGGAGCTGAGCCAAAGAGCGAAGCTCTCAATTTACCGGTCGATCTCCGTGCCAACCCTCATCTATGGTCACGAGCTATAGGTCGTGACCGAAAGAACGAGATCCGGATACAAGCGGCCGAAATGAGTTTTCGCCGCAGGGTGTCCGGGCTCTCCCTTAGAGATAAGGTGAGAAGCTTGGTCATCCGGGAGGGGCTCAGAGTAGTCGCTTCTCCTCCACATCGAGAGGAGCCAGATGAGGTGGCTCGGGCATCTGATTAGGATGCATCCTGGACGCCTCCCTGGTGAGGTGTTCCGGGCATGTCCCACCGGGAGGAGACCCAGAGGAAGTCCCAGGACACGCTGGAGAGACTATGTCACCCAGCTGGCCTGGGAACGCCTCGGGATCCGCGGGGGAGAGCTCGAAGAAGTGGCTGGGGAGAGGGAAGTCTGGGCTTCCCTTCTAAAGCTGCTGCCCCACGACCCGACCCCGGATAAGCGGTGGAAAATGGATGGATGGATGGATGGATGGAAATACGTTCAGGCAGCACGATGGTCGACTGGTTAGCATGTCGGCCTCACAGTGCAGAGGGGCAGGGTTCAATTCTGGCTCTGGCGTCCCTGTGTGGAGTTTGCATGTTCTCCTCATGCCTGCGTGGGTTTTCTCCGGGTACTCCGGTTTCCTCTGACATTCCAAAAAGAAGCATGGCAGGTTTATGGAACACTCTAAATTGTCCCTCGGTGTGATCATGAGCACGCATGGTTGTTTGTCTGCGTGTGCCCTGCGATTGGCTGGCAACAGGTTCAGGCTGATTGTTTTTCATGTGTGCTTAAAATAAAAAAAGAAAAAGAAAAAAAGAGCCTACCAATTCCTTCATTGTTGGAGTGCAGTAATTCCATGAGTGGTGCCGATGCGCCTTCTGCATCAATGAGTTCCGCAGACTGTTTGTCCAGCGCCAACTCACACAAAACTCCTGCAGCTACACGTTTCACATTCTCCACATACGAGTACAGCAGCTGGACACACAACACACAAATTTGCCACTTTATAATGATTGTTTCATAGGCTTCTTGGACAACTACATTTTCCATGTTTCCTTCAGTGTTTTTTTTCATTTTTCATTTTTTTTCCATTTCCATTTGGAAATGTAGTCAACAATGAAAAATCTTTGATATGGTCTTTGCCTCTGTCCTCTGAAACCAAGATGAAATTTGGATTTAACTTTTTGACATACAGTGACTGTTTAGTAAGTCTCATTCTTGCCGCATTCCAACGCCTTGCTGATATTCCTTCAACACCATGTCACATCCAGAGCAATCGAAAGAAATTCCACTGCTTTTGTAATCACACCTAACTTAATCCTGATTATATTCCAGGAATCACGAAGAAAGTATTCCCACCCTCGCATAGAGCAAGGGGAAGATAGGAGTAAGGAAGTCAATTTCCACCCTATCTGTATTTTATGAATTTTATTTTGTTCTTAGTACTGAATCAGAGTGTACCTGCACAAATAGTGGTATGGTCTGCATGCTCGCAATCTCTCCTCGGTTAATAGGATCCCTGGCCAGAATGTGAAGTGCTCCTGTGCAGCCCTCCACAATTTCCTCCATACGGACACCATCCTATTAAAATATTCAGAACAAGAGAATGCATCAAAAACAGAAATGAACATGGTGATCTAACATACTACAGTATGCTCTAGCTTGTAGTGTGTATGTGGCTATGTTTGTGGGATCTTCACACCTGATATGTCTGCTGGGAAGACGAGGCATGCCTCTGTGTGTCCTGGTGAGCTTTTAACAGTAGATTAACCAATCTTGGGATTGTCCCCGCATCCCTCAGAGGTGCTTGATTAACTGGGCACAGCGCAAGGTTCCGAATGAGGCCAACAGTAGCCTGGATGAATAAGTCAAATCAGATCAGAAACTAACCATCTTATCTACACACACACAAAGGTAACACACAAACAGATTTAAAAAACTGTCAGTGTAACAGTGTCACTCCAAAGTGTAATAGACACAAGAGATAGAAACCTGTATGCTAAAATTATTCAAATCATGAAAATAAAATGCATATTGAATGAGCAAAAACAGATTCCATGCAAATCTATGGACGTGTGGTGAGAAGGGCGTCACGCTTTTGTCACGTACTGTATGTTTCGTCAGTTGCCGGCAGTAAGTCGGAATCATTTCCAGTGAGGGTTGGACACCGCCAAGGCTGCCCTTTGTCGCCGATTCTGTTCATAACCTTTATGGACAGAATTTCTAGCCGCAGCCAAGGCGTTGAGGGGGTCTGTTTTGGTGGCCTCAGTATTGTATCTCTGCTTTTTGCAGGTTATGTGGTACTGTTAGTTCCTTCAAGCAGGGCTTTCCAACTCTCACTGGAGCGTTACGCAGCCGAGTGTGAAGTTGTTGGGATGAAAATCAGCACCCCCAAATCTAAAACAATGGTCCTCAGTTGGAAAAGGGTGGAGTCCCCTCTGTGGGTCGGGAAGGAGATCTTGCCCCAAATGGAGGAGTTTAAGTATCTTGGGGTCTTGTTCATGATTGTAGCGTCTGCTGTGAGGCGGACTTTGTATTGGTCTGTCGTGGTGGTGAAGAAGGAGCGGTGCCAAAAGGCCAAGCTCTCAATTTACCGTTGGATCTACGTTCCAACCCTCATTTATGGTCACGAGCTATGGGTTGTGACCAAAAGGACAAGATCCCGGTTTTCTCCGCTGGGTGTCCGGGTTCTCCCTTAGAGATAAAGTGAGAAGCTCGGTCATTCAGGATGGGCTCAGAGTCAAGACGCTTCTCCTCCACATCGAGAGGAGCCAGATGAGGTGGCTCGGGCATCTGATTAGGATGCCCCCTAAACGCCTCCCTGGTGAGGTGTTCCGGGCATGTGGAACCAGCAGGAGGCCCCGGGGACGACCCAGGACACGGAGAGACTATGTCACCCAGCTGGCCTGGGAACACCTCGAGATCCCCCAAGAAGACCTGGAAGAAGTGGCTGGGGAGTGGGAAGTCTGGGCTTCTCTGCTAAAGCTGCTGACCCCGCGACCCGCCCCGGGATAAGTGGTATAAAATGGATGGATGTATCGATGGATGGATGTTCCGTCAGCCATCCACAATTAGCGGCCCACAGGCCAAATCTGGCCCACAAGAGCAAAGCGTCCGGCCCGCAAGACGATCTCCCCGTGCCGATTCCCTGACGCTTGTCATAACCACACATGGATAAATTGTCACAAAAAGCTCAATGGGATGGGCCACCTTACCTCCAGTGGTAGTCGCAATATTGTGAGCAAATCATATAATCATCGCTCCCATTTGTGTGATGATCCAGTTTTTGTGTATCTCCAGCAGATGGCAGAGGAGGGACTTCCCTCCAGCGTGCACACCTGCTGCCAATGTATCATCACATTAGCCAGGTATTTAAGGACTGCCTTGTTGCGAAGTCTCCGTCGGATTATTGACCTTGTTTGCTGCTAATGCTCAAGTGCTGTTTTTTCGACCTCTGGTCATTGTTATTTTTGCTCTCTCATATGTCATGAGTAAGTATAGATATCTTGCCCCTGTTTTGTTGTCATGTAATTGGGCTCTTGTCATTTTGTTTGTATTTTCCACGTTACTATTACCGTGCTTTTTTGCAAGTGCTTTTTGTTTTTGCCTTGTTTTTCCTGACTTCTAATGACCAGCGATTTCTGTTTATATTTTGTCTGTGCGCTTTTCCTTTTCAATAAATATTTTTGTCTATGTTTGTGAAGTCCAACCAGCATTCAGTTCATCCACGAATTGTGTCAATTTGGGCCACAGGAGCTCATGTTAGCTTATGTTAACAAGTGATGAGCGAGTTGCTTGTCGCCTGGAAAGGGTAAGCCATTCAAACAAATTGCCTCATGTTGGCAATTAAAAGTGACTGAGGGAATTAATTGGGAAATGGTGATCGAAAATCACTGGAGGAATTATTTTAAATAACATTTACAAAGAAAAGTGTGAGCTGTCATAGACTACATTTAAATGATGTCAACATTCAGGTTAAGGTCAAATTTCTGATTTCTGAAACATGCGGTACAACTCATTTACATGCATGTTACTCCCGTATACGTACATGGTAATTACAGTAGCCCAATTTAAACGGCAACGCACAGACAACCCATTCAATATCAATCACCCCACTAATGCCGTCAGTTTCCCCCTCGCTCCAAAAGGGTGGTTCAGTGCTGTATCTGAATTCCGCCATGTTTGTGTATCTCTGTTAGTGTATTTCCAGTGTGTTCCGCGTCACATGTTGTGCATACAAGTACGTCCCGTGCTCAAAAAAAACAGATTGCTTGCGCATAGACCATGTGCTGAACACAAAACAAAGTTCCGTTGAAAGAAGGCAGTGTGATCGCGTTGATGTGACAAAATATTTGGGATAGAAAAGGGATACCCCATAGGTCTTATTCGGGTTTTGCGCATTTGCATGGCTTTTCAAAACATGAATTTTGCCAATATTTGAGTTTTGAAAGGGCTATTGACTGCATGTAAAAGTAGTCAAAGTCATGCTTAGTGCTGGTGTTTTATTATCGGGGGAGCTGACAGCGGACTCGCCAGCACATCTGCATCTCAGGTCAGTAAATGTTTTACTTTTCTCTGTCAAATCGCCACAGTGTTACCAATTAAAACCAATTTTATCAATCTAAAATGCTAAATTCATCACGGGGAATTGACATCATCTTTATCAAAAGAATTGTGTGTGCTATTTGTGTGTATATTCTGTCACGGTTCTGTTTATGTCCAACACGTGGAACTGTAGGTCTCCACCTGCAGCGGCACACCTGTTGGTCTTTATGTAATTAGTTGTTTAAAAGGACTCCCGGCACGACCACTCAGTGTCGGGTCATTGTTTGTTTGTTCCTGTCACGTTTGTTGTTGTTATGTTTCTGGTATTGTTAGTTTTGTGCTACAGTCATGGTTTTGGTTTGCTACTTTGGATTCCTTTTGTTCTTAGGACTTTGTTTTGGATTTAGTTTTCTGTGTTTTTATTAAATACAATTCATCAAGTTCACCCTGCTCCTCCCTCCTGCCTGCTTTTTGGGGCTCCACCACCACGACGCACCATGACATACTTGAGGTCATAGTTAACATGAAATGCAAAGGTTGTCTTCATTAGCTTAATTTTTTAGCTCATTTTTATTTTTCCTTTTCAGTGCTAATCACATGTAAGGTAATAAAACTTTATTAAGCTAGCAACTCAAATTGCTTTGGGTTGTTCCCCTTAAATATTCATAGGATAGAATATCCACCAAAGAATATTGTTGTTATTTTTTTGTTTTGTTTTGGTTGTTTTTACTTCAGGAAAGGTTAGAATGAGATGGACTAGCCAAGGCTCCAGCTCACTCACAACCTATTGAGGATAAGCAGTATAGAAAATGGATGGATACGATTGAGATTTGGATACACAAATGAAATTCAGAATACACATTTACAGTCCAAAAGATTTCACTTGTTGGGGACTGGAATTCGGGCCGCGACACACTGCGCGATGCTTCCATAGTGGCAATCGGCCACTCACCTCGACACATTGGGCTAGTCACTATACAGACTTTCTGGAATGTGAACCGTGCAAACCTGTATCGCGTTCTGAGGCTACCCATACAATATGTTATCTTGTATCACATACAGTAATCCATAAAAAGATAGAGTGTCAGTCAAGGATGACGCAGGTTCCGACAGAAAGATTGATGTAGGTGATAATAAACTGCAAAGTGTGAATATATTGGAAGCCTTGCTCCCGTTCACTTGAACGGAGCCGGTGAAGTATACACAGCTCACAAACGTTATATTTCGTCGACATATAGCCTACATAAGAAATTTTAAATATGGTTAAGTATTGTTGTGAAATCAAAATTAGGACTGCCACTATCAATTATTTTTGGATTATTGACCAGAGAATACTTACTGTTGAGTGGCTGAAATCAAAAGGATTTGGACAATTTTAAGTTGAACAATGGCTCAAAACAATTGCTCGCTCATTAAAATAGTTGTTGATTGATTTAATAATTGATTAGCTGTCGATTACATTTGGGAGCTCCAAACACAAAATATATGTACTTCATTGTATTTTTATGCATTGGTGTTGGCGGCTGTGTCTTGCTGGCTTAAAACGTGGAAAAGTATTTTTTACCTATGTGTAAATTTCTGTGCATTTTGATTGGCTATAATTTGCAACTCGACCACATGGGGCAACTGTGATTCGAAAACAATTGCTGGGACTCTGCGTCTCGTGAAATCTCCCCCAACCATAGCTGACAGTTGAAATGATGCAGTCAGCCCAAGAATTGTTCTCTTGACATTCAACAAACCAGACTCGTTTTCCGCAGTGACAAATGGAGAAATATCGTTTTAATCACTTCAGAGAATACATTTTCCGTCTTTGAAAGTTCAGTATCGTATCAGGTATCACACTTTATACCAGTCATCAGCGTCCTAGAAGATGTTGGACTTTCAGGTTATACACCCATTGCAAGTTTTCACACAGGGCAAACTTCCACCAATGCCATAGAAGGAGAAACCTTCCTCGATAATGTCCAAAATCCTACAGACAGCATGCCTTGACTCCCCCCAGTATATTCTGCGGTTGTCAGCTGAGCGGACAATCCCAAAGGCAAAATCTGAAAGATCCACTTCAACTCTGGAAACTTTGGAACTAATTACACATATAGACTCAAGTTTTGCCTGAACAGAAAATAGATGGGATTTACGGCAGAGAGACGTCAAAGACAAGATGTTCCAGGCTCTATGTCAGTTGTAAAGGTAGTTCTACATTTGGGTACTGCAGTTGGCACTTTTATTAGAACAACTCGCAACTCTCTGCCCTCAACTCTTGTATATGTAACAAGACTGTGATGCACAGTCTCATAGGTAACCTCAGCACTGCATTACCAGCAAAGTTCTAAGAACCCAGATTGGTCTTTTGAAGACCAATCTGGGTTCACACACACACACACACATATTCCTTTGAGTTTGAATATGGGGAAACTCGCAGAGAATGTTCTTGGAAAGGTCAAAACTGTCGGACAGTCCGTTTGGGTCGGTAATGGGTTTGGTTCTTCAGAACACCAAACTGTATTTGAGTTGAATAAGTTTCACAGGTTTTATTTGACTTGAATTTGTCTTTGAGATAAACTCAGTCATATGATGCATACACTTCCCCAATAATTATTGGAACCCCCAGTTAAGATGTGGTCTTTATCTTCTAATTCATTTTTTTCCCTAAATAATCCACCCATCCACTCATTTTCTAATCCTCTTATCCTCACAAGTGTCGCGGGTGTGCTGGAGCCTATCCCAGCTGTCTTCGGGCAGTAGGCGGGGTACATCCTTGAACTGGTCGCAGGGCACACAGAGACGAACGACCATCCGCGCTCACACTCACACCTAGGGACAATTTAAAGTGTTCCATCAACCTGCCATGCATGGTTTTGGAATGTGGGAGGAAACCGGAGTCCCAGAGAAAACCCACGCAGGCATGGGGAGACCATGCAAACTCCACACAGGAAGGCCGGAGCCGCAATCGAGCCCTGCACCTCTGCACTGTGAGGCAGTCAACCACTGTGCTGCCCTTCCTAAAAAATATATGACCAAAATATACAAATAAATAAATAATGAACAAGAAGAAAATCCAACCTTTAATCCAAGTGCACATATTCAGTGGGTAAAAATAAATAAATTACACATTAAGAAAGGCTTTAACCAGAGTTGACATTCATCCATCCATTTTCCGAACCGCTTGATCCTCACTAGGGTCGCAGGGGGTGCTGGAGCCTATCCCAGCTGTCTTCGGGCAGTAGGCGGGGGACACCCTGAATCGGTTGCCAGCCAATCGCAGGGCACACAGAGACAAACAACCATCCAGGCTCACATTCACACCTAGGGACAATTTTAGAGAGTTCAATCAGCCTGCCACGCATGTTTTTTTTTGGAATGTGGCAGGAAACCGGAGTACCCGGAGAAAACCCACGCAGGCCCGCGGAGAACATGCAAACTCCACACAAGGAGGCCGGAGCTGGAATTGAACCCGGTACCTCTGCACTGTGAAGTCGACGTGCTTCACTGGACTACCGGGCCGCCCCAGAGTTGACAATAATTACTATATGTGAGACTACAACATGGAAGTATCAGCTGAATGAGTACAAAATTACAAAACATAAATGATACTTGACTGAAAAAAAACACATCTGAAAACAAGATGTGTCCACTTGTGCATCTGTTAAAGCATTCTTTAACAGAAAAAGGAAGTTCACAAGTAAGCAATTCTTTGAATAAAACAAAAGCTTCCAGAAAAAGAAAGCTATATTTAAGAGACAATAATGTCAGCCTTGGCAGGTTGAGGTAATTGCTAGTTAAATGTAACCCACTCTGTGTATTATGTTGCCCAAGACTCACAAATGAAGCAATGAAGCCATCGAAACTGCTACACACATGCAACCAGCATTAAAATAGCATTAAAGCATGAAAATCCTTTGGAGTTTTTTTGATGGAAAAAAAAACCCATCACCCCAAGAAGGGACCAGCTTGTTGAATAGAATCAGTCACAGGGCTCTCCACATCCACATTAACTCAAGTATTTTACTGTAGTATAATTTCGACAAGAGGTGAGTTTTGTAATTTATATATATATTTCTTATATTGCTTGTTTACTTGACTTGAAATTAAATCAATATCAATAAATCAAGGGAAATTTAAATCAAGTCAATAGTAAGATAAAGATTTAAATTTCAGATCAACTCATCAAAAGATTTAGGCCTCACCTAGAGGAAAGATTGTTGGTTGTACTACAGAATGATTTATTCCTTGCATTTTTTGAAAAATCCTGAAAAAAAATCTTCCACCCAAAAAAATAATAATTGGAAAATGAATCTCATCGTGGTTTTGTTTTACCAACATTGCAAGATAAAACACAGTTACGATAAGATTATATTCCCAAATCACTCAGCCCTCATCCTGATTGATGACCAAGTAGTTTTAATTGGGCCTACATCATCAAAAGCTTGTTGGCTCCCCAATGACAAGGACCGGTTCAATCGCTAAATATTTCGCCACATGAGTGCTGTGCCTGAGAGCGGAGTAAAACCTAGATTTTTCAGTATTTTGTGGCATCATTTTATACCATCCATCCATCTATCCTCTACTGCTTATCTGACCCCGGTGGGGGCAACAGCTTTAGCAGGGAAGCCCAGACTTTCCTCTGCCCAGCCACATCTTTCAGCTCTTCCCGGGGGATCAGTAGCTGATCGACCGCCTCAACAATAGAGATGCGGAACATGGTCCACTCAGACGTAATGTTCCGCCCTGGAACGTGGCCGAAGCTCCACCAGAGCTCTTTCTGACATGGGAGTTTGCCTGACGCTCCCGTCAAACCTCTACAATACGTTTGGGTCTGCCAGGTCGGACCGGCAACTTCCCTCACCTTTGGAGCCAACTCACCACAACCTGGTCATCAGTTTACAGCCCCACCCATCTCTTCACCTGAGAGTCCAAAACATGCAGCCGCAAATGTTTAAATATGATGTTCAGACGATCCATAAGGAGCACAGAAGATCAATACCAGAACACCAATGCTGTTTGGTGAGTAGGCACAAACAACAGTCAGGTATCCGCCCCCCTCTCCCCCACCTGAAGGCGCAGGGAGGCTACCCTATCATCCATTGGTGTGAACCCCAATGTACAAGCACTGAGCGAGGGGACAATAAGTATGCCCACACCAGCTCTGCACCACTCATTGTGGGCAAGTCCAGACTGGAACAGAGTCCAACCCGTCTCGAAAGAACTGGCACCAGAGCCCAGGATGTGTGTGGAGCCAAGGTGGAGCTTCACTGCCTTGCCCAGCAGCTCAGATTCGTTCGCTGCCAGAGAGTTGACATTCCATGTACCAAGAGATACCTTCTCTAGCCGCGGATTGGACCGCCAAGGGTCGTGTCTTTGGCCACAGCCCAGCTCACAAAGCCCCCAACCTCTTGAGCCCCTCCCACAGGTAATGAGCCCATGGAAAGAGGTAGCCACTTCGGGCTAAGCCCATCCGGGCCCCACGGGTGTTCGAGCTCATTTTACACGTTGTGATTTTTTTAAATCATTGAATTATGGCATGGTTTTTAAACAACACTCTTTTCCATGGTGTGTCAACTTCACAAGACATATTTACTTTCACTTTACAGCAACTTTAATGAACCTCCAGGAATGCTTTCATTGTTTCAGTCAAGTTAAAATAACCAAAATGGTGACGCTGTCATGTAGCCCTCTCAGCATCTCTTCCCATCTCCTCTGAAAATAAAAACACAAATCCCTGATGCACTCAAAGTACATATCTCTCCAGGGACACCGTATGTCAGCAAGTGCTGTCAAAGTATGATGGGAAATGTGTGTTATGATTTTTTTTCTTATCTCTGGCCACTTCTCAAGCTCAATAGCTATTTGTATGCATGTCATTACATCTGAAAGGATACGCCTCAGTGAAAATGCCACCTTGCAGACTATCACTTTACTTTTACATTTGACAGCAAAGCTGTACAGTATTTCCATTTCCTTTCGTTTCCTATCTACAAAAAGCTAATAGTGCAGTGGTCGTTTTCTCACCTTTATAACAGGCCAGTAGTGTGGTTGTCCCAGCAGCTTGACCACAGCAGGGACACCATAATGCAGCCGCACAGCATTCTGGGCCAGCTCAGCATCGTGGTGGCGCGACGTGAGGTGACGCAAGGCGCAAACCGCCGGCTCTGCAACATCTTCTTTTTCACCAGCACGCAGTACAGCATGGATCAGTGCCTCCACACCGCCAAATTGAGTGACTCGAGTCTGAAGTGAAGCAAATTTTAAAAAATTAATTAAAATGTTTAACAGTTAAGGGATCATGACAGCAATACATACAACCAATCAAGATGAGGAATTGCTTTTATAAAACGATTACCTTGGGAGTTTTGAGCGTCATGTGTGTGAAGATATCAACAACAATTAAAGACCCTTAAAGGGAATTCGGAGATATTAAACATGTGAGAAGATAATTGCTGAAAACATGCACAAACGCTGAGAACTATACTTAAACATAGAGATAAATTTTCAGTGTTTTTCACCGTTTCAGTTTTCCTAATTTTTGAGCGTGGCTGAAATGGTGCTGAGTGACACAGTTTGTCCCCTCTCCCCAACTTCATAAGCACTTGAATGCCCTCGCATGCATCAGGTTTATCCTATCCGGTGCAATTGCAAGTTATACTTACTTGTCCCTTTTCCACCACTACAGTGTTCAGTTAACTACTGTAGCTAGTAATACCCCAAAATGCATCTTCTGGATGCCACAATTTAGAACAGCTTCATCCCATTATTTCAATTTCCAATGTATTCAAGGGGCTTCACTTGACTTGCAACCCAGCTGATACATAGCGCCTATCATCAAGGCATGGAAAACCTCATGACGACCCAATGAGATATATTCAAGCCGTCAGCTTTTAGGGACCATTTTCACAGTTAAAAAAAATATAGTAATGAGTAGGCATAAAGCTGTGTGGTATTTCATTGATATTTACAGTCATTTCCAGGGACCATAACAAAAGTACTCTCACACAGACACATAAAGAAGCGGGGCATTCATGTAATGTTAGGAATTAAAACAAGGTGCATCACATCTCAAAAGATTTGAGATGGTGTATTCCTTTTAGAATGTATTTCGAATTAAAATAGTAAAAACCAAATGCCCCCCATTTTCTGGACAAAGTATTTTACTTTACATGGCTTACCTTGTTGCGTGAGTTATTACAAGTGAGGTTGGACAAGATGCCTGTTGCACAGGTCAGCATATTGACATCATCCGAACCCAGCTGAGTGACTAATATCTGCAGCAGACCATCTAAACCTTCCTAGAGAGAGAGAAGTTCCACAAACGCATCATTAGAGCAAGCTCAGGTGCAGCACAGTCAGCACAAGACAAAGGGCGCAATTTAGGTCGACTTGCACCCATGCGCTTGGCGTAAAAAGTGGGATAACTTCATTTTTGTGCGAGCGCAAGTCTAGTCTGACACGTTTTGGGTTATGTTGCACCTCTCTGGTCGTTACCAGGCATGGGGTTGCTTCGCCACCGACTCACCTGATAATTTGATCATGGAAAGTAGACTTCTCCCCAACTACATAAGCCCGTGGATGCCCTCGAATGCATCAGCGGCTATCTGGCGCAATTGAAAGTTATAATTACTTGGCCCTTTTCCACCGTGACAGTGTGCAGTTCGCTACTGTAGCTAGGAATGCTTATACCCAAAATGAATCTTCTGGATGCTGCAATTTAGAACAGCTTCATCCCATTATTTAAATTTCCTATCTATTTTATGTCATGATAATAACTTTGATAATTCGGTCAAGGAAAGTTGACTGCGCTTGCCGTAAAACAGGCTTGTTTCAGATTCAGATTCAGAAAACTTTATTTATCCTCTGGGGCAATCCATTTTTGTGCCGGGGCAAGTCTAGTTTAGCTTGTCTGTGAATTTGGTAGATGCGCTTTGCTTCGCTGGGCGTTACAGGTGACAAGGCTGCCTCACACACGACACTGGTGCAAGGAGGTCTGCAATTTCGCACATCATACGCATAGCCGACTACATCACCCGCAAGAGGAGATTGTGCAGTTTACTTGCCGATGTTATGCATAGACTCCGAGTCTTTTTCTGTTTCCGCAATGTCAAGCCGGCAGTGCTGCCACCGCCCTGATTATAATGCAAATGAGGGATGCCGCTATGATTAGGCAGAAACAAATGCCCACTTATGCCCAAATCTAACTTCGCAAAGTATGGTCAAATGCGCCCCCCCCCCCCCAAAAAAAAGAAAATTACACCCATGTGGACATTTAGATTGCTTTGTGCCTGACTTGCACTGGGAATGAAGACAGGGCCCAAAGTGTGTGCTAATATTCTGACAGGAGCGATGACAGAGTGACCGTCAAGTCCGTGGTCACTTCCCCTTCCAGCTCAAGGAAAGAGTCCTGACACAGAAACTGCTTGGGGAAGGTCTTGAATCCTTGACATGTTTGTCTGTAATTTTCTTTCTATTCTTTCCATCATTTAGCTCTTATCGTGCTTCCCCCGGTCCAGCTCGTTTTATTTTGTCTTCACAGTTTATTGTACATTTGCGACAGTCTTTTGCTGACATAGTTAATTCGTTTATCTTTTGCTCCCTTTCACATGCTTCCTGTGGTTGAATAAATGTGTTTATTTGCATTGGTTCAATGAGATCAATTTAGGTTTTCACAGACAAGTGTGAGTAGGATTAACACAATTTTGTTAGCAGTGGTAATATTGAAAGCAAATAAGTTGAGTCATACATACTTGTTTAGTTGCAGCATCTGACAGGTTGCGAAGCGTCCATAGACAGTTCTGAATTAGACGCTGACTCGAACCCGTAAGATGCTGACCCAAAGCTTGCATACCTCCTGTGGACAGATGTAAATATAAATTGACACCTTCATCACCTGCCATTATTCCACATTACTGTTAAGTTCTTTATTTGTACCAGCTTCTACTATGGCGGGCTTGTTGCTGGGACACACAGACAGTACTTTGAGTACCCGACTGGTGGTCCAGAGAAGCTTCTCATAGTTATAGTTCCTCATGATGAACACCAGACCCTCTGGGCCCCCATTGGCGAGTATTATTAGCTATGAAAACCAGGAAGCACAAGGTGAGTAAGTACTGATTGCTGAAAAGAAACCTCAAGTTGAACATTCACACCTAACCGTATTCACCTTGCTCTCTTGGTTGGCGTAGGACAAGAGCTGTAGACAATCTGTGGTAATTGCAAGGAACTTAGGGTTACTCTTTTTGAGTAAGGGCACCATCCTCTGAAGGCCATCAGCAAGACGCACTGCCATCTTGGCTCCCTCTTGGTGCAACAGAAGGTTGTGAAGGGTGGTTATAGCGTAAAATAAAACCGTCTCCACAGGTGAACTGTGAGGAAATAAAATGACAGAGGATGGTGATTGAAATGTTATTCAGGAGTTTATTTCTGATTACATGAGTAGATCTTTCATCTCAACATTTTATGAATGCCATTTTTTTGTCCATCTGCAACCAGTGAGTTTTGCGAGAGATTTTAGGGCATCATTTTCGCTACGTAGTGACAACAGTGGGGAAACGATACCAACAGATGGAGGTGGCATCAACTAGTTTAAAAAAAAAAAAAAGAAAAGACAATAAAACTTGTTTGTCATTCCTTTTATACGGCCTTCTAGCATTTTTTATTTTTTTCAGAAAATACGTAAAATCAGGAGGACAGTCCTGTCTGATGAAAATGTTTTGTTTTACCCACAAACCTAAAATGATACAAGTGTAACAACAGACTTGGAAAATGGAACACAGAGAAAACAACTAATGCACAATAAGCGAAAAGAGAGTGCATTATGTAACGTTTCAAAGGTTGACTTCAGAGAGAACCCACAGAGACGGGGGAAAAAAATGTAGGACAGTAAGAAAAGGCAAAATTGTTCCTCGACTGTCATTTTTTTTGTATATATGTATATAATGTGTTCTTTTATTTTATGTGTATAAATGAATCCCTGAATTAATTATTTCCACAAATGATTCCTCTTTAGTTACATTGTGGTGGAGGAGATTAACTTTGAAAGCTTATTATGGTTGGAAAGTCCACATATTGAATAGGAGGCGTTTTCATCATCGATGTGGGACAACATAAACATTTCAAAACTTCAAAAATGCAATGAGGCGGCCCGGTGCTCCAGTGGTTAGCACGTCGACCTAACAGTGCAGAGGTCGTGGGTTCGATCCTGGCTCCGGCCTTCCTGTGTGGCGTTTGCATGTCCTCTGAACGCTCTAAAATTGTCCTTAGGTGTGACTGTGAGTACTAATGGTTGTATGTCTATGTGTGCCCTGCGATTGGCTGGCAACCAGTTCAGGATGTAGCCCACATAATACCCGAAGACAGCTGGGATAGGTTCCAGCACGGCGCATCACGGACAATCAATTACATCAGTGATTGGCAACCTTTTATGGCTTGTGTACTCACAAAACTTTCGGTCGTGCCATTGAATAACCCATCATTCATAAGTAGAATGTAACAACTGATTATTTCATGAAAATCACTTATTTTCTTTGATTTGTACATTTAACTACATTTACAGGTAACTCAAATTCAACATAAAAATAAATATGCTGCCTTGAAAACACTATTTTACCCCCAAAAAACGGAGCACCTTTCAATCAGTCATCGAAACTTAAAATATCAGGAGTAAAACACCGAACAAGAATCATATTCAGAACCACAAAAGTAGTTTGACTTTGATTTCATCGCTGTCTGAACTTTAATGTGACACTTGAGTGATTGGTTACTGATGTGTGAAATAAGTTATTCCACGACATACCCCCTGTAATGTGCTAAAGCAGGGGTCTACAAGTTTGATCTTTGTGAACCCCTATCCAGCCTGTTACCCTGATCCAGGCTTATCTTTGTCTTTGTTATACCTCTGAAATGTTTGTGTTCTCAAGTGTTTTATACAAATGAGTGTAACATCCATCCATTTTCTGATCCGCTTTATCCTCACAAGGGTCGCGGGGCATGCTGGAGCCTATCCCAGCTGTCTTTGGGCAGTAGGCAGGGGACACCCTGAACCGGTAGCCAGCCAATCGTAGGGCACACAGTGATGAACAAACAATCACGCTCACACCCACACCTAGGGTCAATTTAGAGTGTTCAATCAGCCTGCCATGCATGTTTGTGGAATGTGGGAGGAAACCGGAGTACCCGGTGAAAACCCACGCAGGCACGGGGTGAACATGCAAAAACTGACATATTAAAAAACAACAACTTGACATATAAAAATACATTTTTATCTCCTAAGTTATGTCGTAGGCATGATGGGCGACATCTGCCGAACAGTGCAGAGGTGCTGTATCCCCCGCCTACTGCCCAAAGACGGCTGGGATGGGCTCCAGCATGCCCTGCGACCCTTGTAAGGATTGGCGGATCAGAAAATGGATGGATGGAAGTTATGTTTTAAATTTAATTCCTCCTTTATGGTCTTTTGTTTTCAGATTATTGTTATTTGTACATGCATTATTTGTATATTTGTATATGATGTGACACTGTAAATTGCCTCAAGTGACTTCAAATGTCACAATTTGACACACTATAAACTACAATAGATGAGGATTGAATAAAACTTCAAAATACAGAAGACAAATATCCATTAATTTGTAAGGGCAAAAAAAGATCCTTTCAAATATGAACCTTTAGTAGTCCAGTTAAAATCATTCTACCTCAGCATGCGGACAAGCGCCGGTATCCCTCCGGACTTAAATATGGCCTGCAGTCCCTCACTCTGGTGTGACAAGCTGTGGAGGATGCTTGCAGTGCAACGAGCCGTCTCCATGTCAACTGCTGTTGTCATGGCACGAACCACAGCTCCAACCATGGTTGGAGATTGTACCAGAACCCGGCGACTGGCCTCCTTACGAGTGAGCTGGTTGACAATCATGGCTGCCTTGTTCACCACTACCTAGTAAACAGAGCAAGATCATTGATAAGGATCAGTTTGGTCAAACAGTGAAAAGTGATTCTTTGGTTTCAGTTCAAAGGTTTAATGAGGACACTCACATCAAATACATGCAATATAGAGGGCATGTATCAAAAATATATAAATCTAGAGTTCATACTTTCATACAATTGGCTAATTAATGCATGATGTACAGTATATAATCATAACCTTTATCCAAACACAAACGTGAACTTCAGTGCAGTTACCGTCGTATAATTTATTTTCAAACCTTACGTGTAGTACTGTGGAAATATCTGTTCGAGAATTTCAATTAATTTTTGTTCATGTTTCGAATACATTTTTCGTCTGCTGATGTGCCGCTCATGAATAAAGATTGCAAATGTGTCCCCAAATTAGAGCGAAAATAAGATACTGCAGCATATAATTACATTGTCATGTCGATGAAGTCATAAATTCATTGTTGGAGATATAATGTAAAGTATTTTCAGTAAAGCCACGTGTGGCAAAATTAAGCTTGAATGATATAAATACTATGCTATATTTGTAACTCATATCTGAGTGAAGAAATCCATGGGAAAAATTATTTAACAAAGTACCGGATCATCATCTGCAAGGAGCTTGGTGAGCTCCGGCACTGCTCTTGTGGCCAGCTCGGCATCATCCTGGTAATTTATCAGATGAACTATGGCTGTCTTTAGTAACTGTGAGGGCTCGGCCAGTCTTTGAACGTTGCTCTGTTGTGTGGGATCTGCTTGAACCGGGATGGCTGCCTCTCCCTCCACTAGTGTCTCAGGAAACATGGCTGCCCTGACACGCTGGGCCCGGGTTAATGAGTACTGAGCGTCTAAATCTGTGGAGGAAAATTGAAACAGAGAGAGGATGAAGTCACATTATTCATCTCGGAGAGTAATACCCTAAATTGGAAATCACTTTTACATAATAGTTTTTGTGAGGGAAAAACAATGACGCAATAAAAATGAAGTATATCCAAACAAATGAGGAACAGTCTCCAGACACTCGTGGCTTGGTGCGTTACTTTAAACCACATCATGTATTTTAAATGCAGTATTATTTCAAATCAAATACTCTTGAGTCAATGCAAGAGTGTGATTACATAACCAAGCTATCGACACATTATCTTTCTGTGGTCGTGTCACTGGGGCAGCAGCTGAAGCAGGGATGCCCAGACTTCCCTCTCCCATCATACTGTATGAATGTCATGGTGTTGGTCGGATCAATACTGAAATATCAGTTCTTCAGTACCATGCAACCTTTACTAATACTATGAATGAAATACAATTCAAACCACATAACAAATTGTCATCGACATTTTCATGATAAAAATCATTAAAGTGGTGAAGCAATGAGATTGAATTTAAATAATGGAGTGATGCTTTTGATTTTGTTGTTCTAATACAGCCATCTGCGGAGTTTTTAAAATGACTGCAAACCAAAGCAAAGAGGATGATGGGGAGCGATAACATATCAAGGAATTCATTCATAAAGTAGAAATAGATATGTTTTAGTAATTCAAAGAGCAGTTCTGCACCAGTGTCTGAAATTGGCAGTATAGCTTATTTGCTGATGTGGTTTGGACCTGAATGAACAGCATTCCCTTTAAATGGATGCAGCGATTTGTGCGGGACGGCGCATTACCAGGGTGGCAACAGACAATGTCAGTGGATACGCTCAACAAATACAGAATGGGCTGGTGATAACCGCTGGTGACTTAAATGTGTCTGCGAACCTCATGTTTATATCCTCATTCCTGATTGTTTGTATGGCTAGTATGTGGATGTTTTGTGGGTGTATGTGCAATGAAAACCCTTAAAAGGGTTGTTTATTGAACAAAAACTGAACAATATCATAAATGGCATGGCAATATCCACTGGTGCAAAGCAGGCAAATGCTTTCAAATCCAAACACAGAACTACCACGGTGTCGTTACTTTTGAGGGGACAAAAAAAATAAAGTCAAGAGAGAATGATCAGTCTCCCAATGTTACTTTGTCTCATCAATTGTCTCGAAATATGTTGTCCATTAAACTAGTATGCTATATTGTTTTAAAAAACATAACCTTCGGATTTTATTCAATTTTTCATGGAATGACAGTCAGACAGTGAGGGAATTTCCATGCATTTTTGGTTTTCTCTCTGGCAAGCTTTGTAGTGATGGTGGTAGGGAAATGGCACTGTCTTGCAAAATAAAGGTCAGCTTTCATGTTATTCCTGTATAAGAACTGTACCACATTATATGGTTTTCAAAATACCGTTTAGTATCGTCAGACAGCTACTGAACACAGTCTCAAGGTGAGGTAGATAAAGTTTGCCCTGCTGCCTCATTAATCTCCAAATAAGCAAGAAATACTACCAATTAAATAACTAAATGCACTAATTTACTCCATCAGCTGTCAAACTTGGGAGACAGTTTGAACATTACAACAATAGATGTTTGATGTTTTTCCTCAGTGATGGAGCAGTTGGCAGGGTGCAACATTTTTTTTTCTTTCTTGCAAGGAAGTGTCACAGTACAGTGAATTCTAAACTGGTGATTAAAATGTTGAGATGTAATATGAAGACAATATCAACATTTCTAATTACTATTTGTATTTAGTACTATTGATTCTTTGCTGAAAGTAGCTGTAGCTACTGGGGTGGCAAAATGGGGTAATGCCTGCCACCCCTCAGACGTGCCAGTGGTAACAACAATAATCGAGCGACAATCATTGGTAAATTTGTAGTAAAGTGGAACCCCAACATTCAAACCTCCTTAAAGTCACACAATTCGGAAACTACGCAACATCATAAGAAGAAGCAAAAATGAAGACTACATTGAAGTTGGGAAATGAAAAGAATACAGTACACTGTATAGAAGAAAAAGCCTTTATAGAAACCAGTGGGAGGGGAAAAATATTTACAAACAGCTCAATGAACTTATAAAAGCTTATCTCCATGTGTGTTTTTCTTCTATCATTGTTTTTGTGTATCTATGCATCTCTGTATTATTGAATTGAATTTGAATTGAATACAACTTTATAAACAACGGAATACTGTATGTTATTGTATTATTCTGTCTGTGCGAAAACAGAAATAGGACAACGGCTAGAACCTAATATCTGTGTGTGTGTGTTTATATATATACCTGTATATATTAAAAAAAAATTCCTTGTCTCACCCCCCCTCGGGTGGTGTCCATCCCTCATTCAGCTCGGGTCCTCGATCCAGAGGCCAGGAAGCATGAGGGTTCTGCGCAGTATCCTTGCTGTTCCCAGCACTGCACATTTCTGGACTGAGATGTCCGATGTTGTTCCCGGGATCTGGTGCAACCACTCATCTAGTTTGGGGGTCACTGCCCCGAGTGCTCCGACCACCACAGGCACGACTGTCACCTTTACCTTCCAGGCTCTCTCCAGCTCCTCTCTGAGCCCTTGGTATTTCTCGAGTTTCTCGTGTTCCTTCTTTCTGATGTTTCCATCACTTGGGACCGCTACATCCACTACAACGGCTTTCCTCTGCCCTTTATCTATGATCACGATATCTGGTTGGTTTGCCATTACCATCTTGTCAGTTTGGATTTGGAAGTCCCACAGGATCTTCGCTCTGTCATTCTCCACCACCTTCGGAGGTGTTTCCCATTTTGACCTTGGGGTTTCCAGTCCATACTCCGCACAGATGTTTCGGTAGACTATGGCAGCCACCTGGTGATGGTGTTCCATGTAGGCTTTCCCTGCCAGCATCTTACACCCTGCAGTTATGTGTTGGATCGTCTCAGGTGCCTCTTTGCACAACCTACACCTTGGGTCTTGTCTGGTGTGCTATATCTGGGCCTCAATGGCTCTGGTGCTCAGGGCCTGCTCCTGAGCAGCCAGGATGAGTGCCTCTGTGCTGTCCTTCAGGCCAGCCCTCTCTAGCCACTGATAGGACTTCTTGAGATCGGCCACTTCAGTTATGGTCCGGTGGTACATCCCGTGTAGGGGCTTGTCCTCCCATGATGGTCCCTCTTCCAGCGCCTCATCTTCTGTTCGCCATTGTCTGAGACATTCTCTGAGTACGTCATCCGTTGGAGCCTTCTCCTTGATGTATTCATGGAGCTTGGATGTTTCATCCTGGACAGTGCCTCTCACACTCACTAGTCCCCCTCGGCCTCCTTCCTTTCGGCTTGCGTACAGTCTCAGGTTGCTGGATTTGGGATGGAACCCTCCATGCATGGTTAGGAGCTTTCGGGTCTTAACGTCCGTGGTCTGAATCTCTTCCTTTGGCCACCTTATTATTCCTGCATGGGTATCTGATCACTGGCAGGGCATAGCTGTTTATTGCCCGGGTCTTATTCTTGCCATTGAGCTGGCTTCTTAGGACTTGCCTCACTCGCTGGAGGTATTTGGCCGTAGCCGCTTTCCTTGTTGCCAGTTCGAGGTTGCCATTGGCTTGTGGTATACCGAGGTACTTGTAGCTGTCCTCAATGTCTGCTATTGTTCCTTCAGGGAGTGAGACCCCTTCAGTGCGGACTACCTTTCCTCTCTTAGTCACCATCCGACTACATTTCTCAAGCCCGAATGACATCCCGATGTCGCTGCTGTAGATCCTGGTTGTGTGGATCAGGGAGTCTATGTCCCTTTCGCTCTTAGCATACAGCTTTATGTCATCCATGTAGAGGAGGTGACTGATTGTAGCTCCATTTCTGAGGCGGTATCCATAGCCTGTCTTGGTGATTACTTGGCTTAGGGGGTTCAGTCCTATGCAGAACAGCAGTGGGGAGAGTGCATCACCTTGGTATATGCCACATTTGATGGACACTTGGGTAAGTGGCTTATCATTGGCTTCAAGTGTGGTTTTCCACATCCTCATCGAGTTCGCAACGAAGGCTCTTAGGGTCCTGTTCACCTTATACAACTCCAAGCATTCAGTGATCCATGTATGTGGCATCGAGTCATAGGCTTTCTTGTAATCAATCCAGGCTGTGCACAGGTTGGTACGTCGGGACCTGTAGTCTTGTGCGACTGTTCTGTCAACCAGGAGCTGATGTTTGGCTCCTCTGGTATCTCTACCAATGCCCTTCTGTGCTTCGCTCATGTATTGATCCATGTGTCCACTTATCTTAGCCGCAATGATGCCTGACATGAGCTTCCATGTTGTGGAGAGACAGGTTATTGGCCGATAGTTGGATGGGACTGCACCCTTTGAGGGATCCTTCATGATCAGGATCGTTCGCCCTTCGGTTAGCCATCCTGGGTGAGTCCCATCCCTCAGCAGCTGGTTCATTTGTGCTGCTCGGCGCTCATGGAGTGCTGTGAGTTTCTTTAGCCAGTAGGTGTGGACCATGTCCGGGCCTGGTGCTGTCCAGTTCTTCATATCTGAGACTCTTTCCTGTATGTCTGCCACTGTTATGGTAACTGGGTTCTGTTCAGGGAGGTTGCTGTGCTCCTCTCTCAGGGTCACCAGCCATTGTGCACTGCTGTTATGTGCAACCTCCTTCTCCCATATGCCTTTCCAGTACCTTTCAGTTTCCAGTCTTGGTGGGTCAGCTCTGTTATTAGGACCCTGCCACTGAGCGTACACTTTCGCAGGTTGTGTTGCAAACAGCCTGTTTATTCGTCTGGCCTCATTCTCTTTCGTGTACCGCTTTAGGCGGCTGGACAAGGCTTGGAGCCTTTGTTTGGCAGTTTAGAGTGCTTTAGGTATGGTCATCTGGATGTACCTCTCGGGTATCGGCCTTTTCATCACACCTCTCTGGGCCTCCGTCAATTGACTCACATCTTTCCGAGCCGCCTTGATCTTAGCCTCCAACTGTCTTTTCCATGGTGGGTAACATATCTCATGGCTTCCATGGTTGCTCTTATAGCCAAGCATCTCAAGGATCACTGATGCTGAAGCGTATATCAGCTCATTGGTTTCCGTGATCGTTACGGTAGGGATCGCCCTCAGTGCTGCATTCACACTTTCCATGAGACTTTCAGGTGGTACTTCACATAGCCGTTGTAATCGGTTTCTAGGTTGCCCAGCTTTCATTCTCGCCATGATCTTAGCTTTCAGGTCAGTTGCTGCCTCGCTCAGCATTTCATTCAATGGGGCTGGCCTCCCAATCTCATCATCTGCATTCATTGGGGCTTGCCTCCCAATCGCTGGTATGACCTCCTCCTCTGATCTGGCAGCCTGGGGCCCTTCACCATGGAACCTGCGTTGTACCTCATCAATTTCAAGTTGTGACAGCAGTTGCCGTTTGTGGATGTTGGAACACTGAGCTACTAGTTGTTTCGTGGTCAACCGTGACTGTGGGTTTCGAAGTAACCATTTAGCCCACATTCTCTGCATGTAACCCTCTGACTAGGGTTGCTTGAGTCGTAGCATTCCAACAGAGCCATGTTATCGCATCTCGCCCATCTCCGCTTTGTTCCAGTAGCCCATTTTTCATCAAGGTGCTCTGGTTCCCCAGCACCTGACGCAGACCTTGTTTGGCCGGGCGACGTCATTGACGTCAATGAAATGTCATTCATTTTATTGTCTCTCATCATTGTATGAGGTAGGCATTAGCGTGAAGGATCTTGCCCAAGGACCCACACTGGATGGTGTTATGTGCTCATTTTTTGCCCCAAGCGGGATTCGAACCACTGTCTCCCGTATGCCAAACCGATGCCTTACCAACTGAGCTATCCATATATGTGTGTATGTGTGTGTGTGTGTATATATATATATATATATGTGTGTGTGTGTGTGTGTGTGTGTGTGTGTGTGTGTGTGTGTGTGTGTGTGTGTGTGTGTCGAGAAACTCGAGAAATACCAAGGGCTCAGAGAGGAGCTGGAGAGAGCCTGGAAGGTAAAGGTGACAGTCGTGCCTGTGGTGGTCAGAGCACTCGGGGCAGTGACCCCCAAACTAGATGAGTGGTTGCACCAGATCCCAGGAACAACATCGGACATCTCAGTCCAGAAATGTGCAGTGCTGGGAACAGCAAGGATACTGCGCAGAACCCTCAAGCTTCCTGGCCTCTGGTAGAGGACCCGAGCTGAATGAGGGACGGACACCACCCGAGGGGTGAGACGAGGATTTTTTTTTAAATTTTTTTTTATGTGTATAAAAAAATCAAATAAATGGAAAAAAGTTTCAAAGGCAGAAAAGCATGCACTTCCTTTCAGGGTAGGTTAACCATAGATTTAAGAAACAGTGAGAGAAAATGCTTGGTGCAGACTGGCAATTTTGTTTTTGGAACTATTCAATTTATTAATCTCATCACACTTAATCAGCTCTCATACTGTGTGTGTGTGTGTGTGTGTGTGTGTGTGTGTGTGTGTGTGTGTGTGTGTGTGTGTGTGTGTGTGTCACATCAACATGGAACTCAGGGGAGTCACTTGAGTTTATGACGAATCGAAACTTCAGCATAAAGCAGGCTTAACAGACCTGAAAATGAACACGGCGGCTGTAAGGTATGCGGATCAATTGCTTTCAGTGCATGCTTGTTCAGGTGTGAAGCTCCAATCAGTCCAAAGTAGTGATGCAAAGGGCATCGTAGCTGACACAATAAACAAGTCGACAAAAGGTTTTCTATTTGTGGTTTGTCTCACCTTGGCCACACTGTGCCTTCACATGCAGCAAGTTTCATAAATATTGTTAGCTTTAAGCAAGTCTGTGACTTTATTTAATGAATAGGACGATTTTGTTTTGACCGGGGGGGGGGGGGGGGGTGCAAACATAAATTGTGATAAAAGTATTTAATGAAATCAACTCAAGAGGATGGAAATAAGCAATGGGTGGCTTCTTTTTATGAAATGCCACTGGATGTGACTGCTTTTAGCCTTCGTTGGCTTTAGCACATTAATGAAGGAAAAAGAAGTGATATAAGCCATTAACTATGAAGCCTCAACCTACCTTGATTTTTTTTTCCATGGATTGAACCTACATAAAATGTGGTACTGTATGTTGCCTTTGTTTGACCAAAAACAACAAAACGACTTGATAAGAAATTTGAAAATTTTATGATTATCAGTAAGCATAATTTACAATATGCACCAAAATTGAGCAGGTACTATTTTTTTCACTCATTGCCTTCTGTTAAATCTGTGACACAATGATGGAATCACCCATCCGTCCATCCATCTATCCGTCCATTTTCTGATCCGCTTATGCTCTCAACGGTTGCGTGCTGGAGCCGATCCCAGCCGTCTTTGGGCAGTAGGCGGGTTACACCCTGAACTGGTTGCCAGCCAATCACAGGGCACACATAGATGAACAACCCTTCGCGCTCACACTCACAGTCACACCTAGGGACAATATAGAGTGTTCCATTAACCTGCCACGCATGTTTTTGGAATGTGGGACGAAACAGGAGTCCCCAAAGAAAACCCACGCAGGCACAAGGAGGGCATGCAAACTCCATACAGGAGTGCCAGAGCTGGAATCGTACCCTGCATATTTGCACTGTGAGGCCGACGCGCTAACCAGTCGACCACCGGACCGCCTGATGGAGTCATAATCAAGATCATAAAAGACATATCAAAATGGAAACAAACAAAATCCCAACTGCCCGCAATAATGTTTTGGTCGATGGCAACCAGATGGCAGTCACCTAGGGAATTTAATTGAGTGAAACGGTAGGAAATAAATAAGTGGACTACTGATGTTACAGTAATTTGCTCTGGATAAAAGGCAAGAAGATCCAAGCGACAACGTCCAGGTTGAGGGACCACCACTCCATACATCCTGACCCAGATCAGGCCACTGACAAGCATGCAATGATTAAAAAGCTGTAATGTTGAATGTAGGAAATGTAACTATCACCCCGATAGTTCACACGGCACACATTTGCATCGCTGCTGCATCAATGTATTTTGTTGCGATATATCTTACACTGGTGTAAGTTTTATGGAGCGTTCACACGTATAAAGCTGCTTCCTAAAGTGAAGCATGTTAACCCCGGTGCAGCCCCACTTGCGTTCACGCGGCGGTTTCTGCAGCCGTGCAATACAATAAAAATAAAACATGTGCATGTGTAAAGTGTACTTCCTTTTCCCCGCCTTGTTTGTGACATATCGAAAAACCATGTTTTAATACTTCTCCAGACAAATCAACGCTGTGGTCTATCAGACACCGTAAAAGGATGAGAGAGAGAATGAGAGAGAGAAAGGAAAGAAGTGCAAAATACCCAGGATGCAAGTTATGCAATACCCGGATGTAATCAACTCTTCTGATGCGTAGCAAATCTACCCCTGTAGTGTTCACACGTCCCATTTTATATCGGTGCTGCCCCACAAACTAGAATTTACTCTGGAATAATTTTTAAACCACCTCCTGAGCAGGGTTAAATTTGCTGCGGTTTAAGCTGTTTTCAGGGGCTACACTGGTATGACTTTGTACGTGTGAACGTTCTACAGGGGGCAGCCCCTGTGCTACACCGGAGTAAAAGTGAACACCCCTTATGGCTTTTGGAAATGTTGCGGCTCACAGCTGGCATGTAATTCAACTCAAAACCCCAACCGTGCATGCCTCCTAACAGATGAAAGATGGATTGATGGAGACTAAACTGAGGGACAATTGGGCTCACCTGTGGGGCTTTCTTGTTCACCGGCTGCTCCTGTTCCAGCGCTGGTTGTTGCAGGTGCAGTACTTGTACTGCCTGTATACTTTTTACTGCCACTGCACCCAGTAGTGCTGTCATCATCACGCACTGTGGTGGCTGCTGATTGGATGCCAGAATCTGAAGCATAGTAGGTCTGCTGCCACTCAGCCACTTTTACTACACTGTCCGCCTCATTCACTGCACAAAAAAAAAAAAAAACACGATAAATTCTTTGCTCATCACCATGCATGCCAGCACCTGCTCTTTCCGTTCCAGCAGTTTTATTAGCCTCTTTTTCTCAGAGTCTGCACTACCTTTTGTTGCTCATCTTTTCATTTTTCTGCCTCAAACTATCTGAACACTCTCCAACAAACAATAAAACCCAGCTTGAATACTCAAAAATCGTTTTTTAAAAAGTCACTGGAGGATACAAGACATTATCATGGTTTTTAGCCTGTCATGAACCTCTTGTGATGCAGTCTGAGTGGGCACTAAGTTGAGCTAGTTGAAAGGGGGAGAACGGATTGCCTTTGAATTGGTAAATTTGAACAGAAAGGCACACATTGTGTCGCAGCAGCCAATTGACATGAGAATGTACTGACTACAGCACACACATGGCATCCTGTGCAAGTATCGTGGAGTAACTGAAAGACAAAATAATTATTGCAGTCTGTGGACACCAGGAGGTGAACAACACTGCCAGTCTCCAATGCCGGGCAAAAAGAAGCAAGCTTAGAAAATGGGGAGCAAGGAAGTTGGCGTATGTGGTAGAGTGATTCGTGCCTGCATGTCATTGTCGATCAGGCATTATGGCATAAGGAAGTTACTACCAAGGACGTGCTTCCCGCTGTTGAACTGTGAGCCAAACTTTTAACAGAACCCTTCTGCAATGATCCTGTTCTTTTGTGTCTCCAACAGGTGGCAGACTAGAGCCATCCCTTCAGTGTGCACACCTGCCGCCAATCATTAGCCATGTTTTTAAGGACTGACAAACTGCTTGACGTTTGTTGGATTATTTTGACCTTTTTGCTGCTCTTGCTCAAGTGATTGTTTTCGAGACCACTTGCTCTCGTCACAGTCAATTTTGTTCCTTTAGTTAGGGGTGGGCAAACTTTTTGGAGGGGCCACATTGATTTCTAAATTTGACAGGTGGGCCGGGTCAGCACAAGATACGGTTCATATAACTGACTTTGACTTTGAAGTCAAGATGGCGCCCGAGTAGGCAGCCGTCAGCAAGTGCTCTCATGAGCCTTGCTTTTTTTTGTTGTTTTTGTGTTTGTTTTGTCACTTTGTGTTGTTTACGTCGTGTGGACCTGATGTGGACTTTTTTCAGCATTTTTTGGCCACGACATTCATCAAGGAGGAGACTCTGTGCTCGGTGGTTGCGCCTTCTCGGCAGCATGGGTATACCAGCACTGTTTTTGACTGGGAGGAATGTCGGCGCCATTTGACTGTCGTTGCTGGACAGTCCGGGGCGCTTGTGTCTTGCCCCTGTAATGGGCAGCATTTTTCACAGCCCCGCTTTGTTCAGCGGAGAGATCGGTGCTGTTGAACGGTCTGCGGCTGGATGGATGTAAGGCTTGAGGAGCCGACGATGAGAAGAAAGGAGCGTTAGCGCGGAGCGCCGATGCGGATTTGGAACTGGGAGTCGCGGCTTGGCGTTTGAAGCGGATTACGTGGGAAAGGAGAAGTGAACTAATCTCTTTTCGTCAATGGACGCTACAGCTTCGTGTTTGCTTTCAAAACTTAGCTTGTAGCAGACGTGTGCACATTTTCAGCATGACGTCTCTGATCCACTGGTGAAAGGACACTTTGATCCTCTCCTCTTTCATCTAGAACTGCTTCAGACAACAAAGTGTATGCAGAAAAGTGGTGAAGATTGCACGACTGTCTGTGCCCTATGTGTTGTGTTGTGTTATTTTTGTTATTTTGACTTCAAAATGGCGCCGCAAGAGTGGCTGCCTTTCCAGCAGCTCCTATATTTTGTTGTTCTACTTCTTCCTTTCATAACTTTGCTGCTGTGAATCGGGAATTTCTCCATTGCGAGACTAATAAAGGTTTTCTTATCTTAACAGTTCCGTGTGTCCAGGGAGTCATTCCTCTACATCTGCGATCGTCATGATAACCCCACCTCCTACCCGCTGACGTAGTAGGTGCCAGAGTCTGGCTCAACAAATAATTGGGGCCTGCTTAAGCACCAGAGCTAGAGCGCGAGCCAATTTCGGTGGCTGCCTTTCCAGCAGCTCCTATATTTTGTTGTTCTACTTCTTCCTTTCATAACTTTGCTGCTGTGAATTGGGAATTTCTCCATTGCGAGACGAATAAAGGTTTTCTTATCTTATCTTATATAAAAAACTGTATATGTTGACAGTCCATACCAAACATCAACAGAACAAAAGCATTAAAGTATTACCTTTTTTTTTTTTTTTAAATGAGAACAGTGAAACAACTGTGGCATATGTCCTGTATGAACGTCCAAGTATGTTAACAACATACATGTGTGACAACACAAGCAACAAAGTGCAACAATATATTGCCCCAAAACTGCAGCATACAGTACAGGTAGGTGACAAAATATAACAAAGTTAAGACTATTTGCTACAAAATGACACGAGTAAAAGACCTGGTGGTTCCTTTCCACTCACTCACTGTCTCGAATTTGACCTCTCCTCGATCACCACACAAGACAGCGTTGCTCAGCTGATGTCGTGCAATGAATTTTTGATGCCAGCCACGGGACGCTTTGAAGTCTTCGATGCCCATAGTTAGTGTTATGGAATTCACTTTCTCTCTTATTAGCGGTCCAGTTTGTGTAAAGTTTTTAGCACGATAACAGTCAAGCCATACCAGGAAACGCGTATTTACTCGACTGTCCGTCGAGCCGCAAGCAATTCACTCTGAGCATGGAAATAGCCAGAATCGGACTGAGCAAGAATCGCTTCCTCGTTTTTCAAAGTCTTGTAGATTTGAGACTTTCCGACTCCAAACGTCTCCTGAATGTTTCGTACTTTGTAACCTGCTTCGTTTAATCAGATACACTTCACCTTCTCTTCCGCGGCCATTACAGTTCCTCTTCGTTTGGATGCCATGATCTACAGGACATAAAAATATTCGCAATTCCAGTAAAACTCACTGCAATAAAGAGTCTCTTGCATAGCGCTGTTTTGGATCCAATGATAGAAATATCCAGTGAGCAGCAGTTCTGTGGGCGGAAATGCCTTGTTGATGCCAGAGGTCAGAGGAGAATGGCCAGACTGGTTCAAGCTGATAGAAAGGCAATAGTGACTCAAATAACCACCCGTTACAACCAAGGTAGGCAGAAGAGCATCTCTGAACGCACAGTCCGTCGAACTTTGAGGCAGATGGGCTACAGCAGCAGAAGACCATGCCGGGTACCACTCCTTTCAGCTACGAACAGGAAACTGAGGCTACAATTTGCACAAGCTCATCGAAATTGGACAATAGAAGATTGGAAAAACGTTGCCTGTTCTGATGAGTCTCAATTTCTGCTGCGACATTCGGATGGTAGGGTCAGAATTTGGCGTCAACAACATGAAAGCATGGATCCATCCTGCCTTGTATCAACAGTTCAGGCTTGTGATGGCGGTGTAATGGTGTGGGGAATATTTTCTTGGTGGGCCCCTTGGTACCAATTGAGCATCGTTGCAACGTCACAGCCTACCTGAGTATTGTTGCTGACCATGTCCATCTCTTTATGACCAAAATGTACCCAACTTCTGATGGCTACTTTCAGCAGGATAATGTGCCATGTCATAAAGCTGGAATCATCTCAAACTAGTTTCTTGAACATGACAATGAGTTCACTGTACTAAAATGGCCTCCACAGTCACCAGATCTCAATCCAAGAGAGCATCTTTGGGATGTGGTGGAACGGGAGATTCGCATCATGGATGTGCAGCCGACAAATCTGCGCCAACTGTGTGATGCCATCATGTCAATATGTACCAAACCCTCTTCCAGCACCTTGTTGAATCTATGCCACGAAGAATTGAGGCAGTTCTGAAGGCAAAAGGGGGTCCAACCCGTGACTAGCATGGTGTACCTAATAAAGTGGCCGTACCGTTTTTTTTTTTGTTTTTTGCTTTATTCTGCTGTCTGCAGACAGGTCAGATTACAAGTAAGATTTTTTTTTCTCTCAGTTGGTTTACCTGGATAAATAAAGGTTAAATAAATGAAATATCATTCAAGTGCACTGCCACTTGAATATAACATTTTTCAATGCACTTGCCAGGGCAGCAGAAGTCCATCCTGCAGCACATACACGATGAATTGGTTGATCGACGACGCGCTGCACTCAGTGCAGTATAAAATGACCTTCACTATTGTTAGGGAGGGGCCAGCCAGGCAGCCTCCTCAGCCAGGGTGCTCTGCACCTCACACCTGAGACTCGTCAGCTCATCACCCACCTGTTGCCTATCTGCTCGTTTGGACTGGAACAAATTGACTCACAGACCATTCCTCAGTGCAAGTTCGTGCCGTCACCACACCAGTGGACTCTGTTGTCATCTCCTGCAGCTTCTTGTTCCTTGTGTGGACATTTCCTTGTGGACTCCTCGTGCTTCTCCCTGAGTGACTTTGTGAAGACTCTTCAATAAACTACGCCAAGTGTTGGCTTCAACGATATCTGCCTGTTGTCGTGCTATTGGGGTCACATCCAAACCCTAACAACTATGTCACCTTGGATATTAGAGTCCAGATTAGACTCCAGGTAGCGGTGACCAAAACAATGTCAATCGTCATTGAAACTGGATGAATGAACACCCACAATTATCATTAAACACATGACTGCAATACAGGAAGTTGTTAGCATCAGATTACCAGCATTAACCTAAGAACACATCAGGAACAGGAAGACTCAGGAGGCAGGCATGGTTTTCTTTCTTGCAAGAGAGAGTGCACTAAAACATGTCTCGGTTCACAATCTCGGAGCAGCTCTCCAGCTGGCTCTGCCATGTAAACCATTACAGGTTCCGGGGCAACTCTGAAGAGACCGCGTTTGTCACCTTGCATTTATTGGAAGGATGTCCCTGATACACGATCTTCTAATGGGTGTGGGAGTCTGTGCGGCCCGGTACCAAATGGCCCACGGACCGGTACCGGGGGTTGGGGACCTCTGATCTAAGGTGTACCCAGCAGCATATGTCCCAGAGGGGAAAGAAGGGTCCCCACCGCCTGCTCTTTTCGTCAAAAACATTCTATCCATAGTGATGAAAGTCCAGCGGACTAATTCCATGATTCGGTTTGCTTTTTCGGAAAAAAAATATACCGAGGCTATGTCAGGACAGAGGACAGCACGTTAGACAAAGTCAGCAAAACAGAGGAGTAAAGGGGGGGGGGGGGGGGGGGGGTCAGCAAAAAGCGTCCGCCTTCGTCGAGAGCCAAGCAGAAGATGAATAAAGGATCGGCACAGTTTGCATTTAGTTGCATTTTGTGCAGAAAATATCATCATAACTGGGATCCAGACATCACCCAGAAGACAGAATACTGTATATCCACTCGCTCATTACACTTTCTGAGGTTCCTGCATATTTTTTCCGTTTGTTTTTAATGAAAGGCATTTTTCATATTTCGCTCTTCTGATGAATCTCAATATGAGAAATGTCTCTGCACAAATTTGCCTCAGACTTCTGTTTCACTAGAACTCAGCTACAAATGTGGAGCCAGGTGATTGTACATGATAAGCCATTAATTTAGGCAATATTGAATTACATTGTTGTGTGTCGGCCAGTAAGTGTAATATATGTGCAAAAACCTAAATATTTATTCATACTTAACTAGGGACGGGAATCGGGAAAACCGGTTCCTGTTGAGAACCGGTTCCCGCAGTTTCAATACCTTGGCATCGTTTGCCATTTTTCTAAACAATTCCCTTATAAATTCCAGTCGGGATGAATGACGTCACCATGCTTGTTACGTGGCAACCTTATCTACTCGCACAGCTAGTAAGAAACATGGCGCAGAATGCTTGAAAGTTGGTTTCCATTTTCACAAAAGGATAACAACAAGGCAACTTACATTACCCGCATATTATATGAATATTTCATGAAAGGGAGGAATCACTACCAATATACAAAAGCTTTTGCAGCAGTGATGTGTTCCTCGAGCCGGTCCTCGAGGCCAAGGACCGGCTCGAGGACCGGAGGTCTGTCCTTGATCCTTGGCCTTGGCCTCGGAGTCAAGTCCTTGGCCTTGGGTTGCCGGTCCTCGGACACAACAAAGGATTTGAGCCTCTAATCCTTCGTCCGCAGATATAAAGTGGGCCCGGGGACCGCAAAAAATCATGAAGAAATCAAACAAAATCCACCCAGAGAAACCCATGTTGATGACTTCATTTGGCCCTTTAAGAGGGGTGGGGCTGCCACTGACAGGTGACAGTCAGTACAACGTGTAAAGAGCGGCATCACAGTTAGTTTCAATCACAGTTCGTTCCGTTCGCGATCGGCAGTTTAAATAGCGTGTAAAGCCTTTCTGTAACAGTGGTGTCTTTTATTTAGTTATTTTTGCACAGTCGTCACGTTTGTGTGGTCGCACTAGAATGTTTGTTTCAACCAAGTAATTTGCGTTACAGCCGGAGTCAATAATGCCGGCACTTCACTTTCAGGTTTGGCCGTTGGGATTTGGAGTCCTTTTGCTCGATTCCAGTTATGTTTGCTGAATGCTTTCTCATGTTTGAAATAATGAATATTGATAATACATAGTTTAAAATCATGGTTGATTTAATTATTTTTTATTATTATTGTGAAGGGCGGCCCGGTAGTCGAGTGGTTAGCACGTCGACTTCACAGTGCAGAGGTAGCGGGTTCGATTCCAGCTCCGGCCTCCCTGTGTGGAGTTTGCATGTTCTCCCCGTGCTTGCGTGGGTTTTCTCCGGGTCCTCCGGTTTCCTCCCACATTCCAAAAACATGCATGGCAGGCTGATTGAACACTCCAAATTGTCCCTAGGTGTGGGTGTGGGCGCGAATGGTTGTTCGTTTCTGTGTGCCCTGCAATTGGCTGGCAACTGGTTCAGGGTGTCTCCCGCCTACTGCCCGAAGACGGCTGGGATAGGCTCCAGCACCCCCCGCAGCCCTAGTGAGGATAAAAGCGGTTCGGAAAATGAATGAATGAATGAATATTATTGTGAAGTTGAATGTATTAAATTAATTAATGTAGTATTAGTGGGAGTGGTAATAATAGTAGTACTCAGAGAATGTTTAGAGATCAGCCATCTCGTTACCTCTGCGTCCCGCGTCCCAGACGCAAAATTAACCCACGGGACGCACAGTTCCAAACAATGTGCGTTTTTGGGACGCAAGGAAATTTCTCAGTCAAAACAAACAAACAAACAAAAAAACTACGGCAAGTCTGAGGATTTCACAGTAACAATCGTTACCGGTAGCGTGTCGTTTCCGTGGCGTCATTTTCACGGTACCGAAAAATAGTTTAACTATAAAAGTCACCGTACTTGAGTTGACTGTGTGATCAACGCGATTTCACTGCTTCTGTATGTGTGTTTGTAATGTGGTGTGGTGTGTGTGTGTTTCTTCTAATTTACTTTCGTTTTGTTTTGTTTTCAGTGTTGGGGGGGACGCAACAGATGACGTTATGTGCGCATGCGAGTTGTTATTTTAGTCCGCAAACTAAGGAATCGCGCGGATGAAAGTTTTAGATGGCGGCGAAAAAAACTCACCAAGGTCTACTAATTACGATATTTAAGAAATGGGAATGCTCGTCTTATTTTTTGTTTGGATCGTCCAAACTCACCTGTGACGTATGCACAGAACGCGAGAGCGAGATCCGACGCGAGGCACGATTACGAGGCAAGTTGGTCATTAGATTTCTAGGCTAATCACTGTGAAAAATATTATGAAACAGTATTGGTTATTCTATAATTTACTGGTTGTAGCATGGTAACCTTATGAATAAAACATTCGTCACAAGGTGTAGTAATGCTAATGTTAACTGTTGGTAGAACTAATGATGACGTGTGTTAAATTCTTTCGTCAAATTTATCGTAGATTACACATGCATCGTCTTGGGAAGAGGATGTCAAGCCACATCAATACTTACCTGTATTAATCATTACCAGTCAATTAATCTTTGCAGTGTGAGATTGGAAAAAATACTCTGATGATGCCACATGAGTACACCAGTTTTTGATCCATTTATTTTTTGGAATAAACGTGGAGTACACAGCTGCTGATGTAATGTTCATTGTTAATGCATAGTTTTCAAACATTGACCCTTGAAACATTATACTTTTGAGTTTCGGAATTCTTGATTATCAATATCAGTCAAAATAGAAAAATGGGTTCCCATGATGAACGTTTACGGAACCTAACATTTGTTATCGTGGTTTCCCATTGGGTAATCCGACGGAACCGAAAAACGGTTACCATGAATTTCCGAAATCCTCAGGCCTGCTCCTGAATTATTTAAATTTTTGCAGCATTTGTTTATCATTGTATGTACTGTATATGTTGTTTGTGTTATTATCATATGCAATTGAATAAGTAGACCCTTTCAGAATTCGACATTTGGGACTCTCTCAATGCATAATGGGACTCATACTTTTCTGATCAGCGAGTCCCTGAGACTCGCTGCCGGTAAACTGTAAAATTATCACTGAGAGATTACCGCTTTTTCTGCAGTCAGTGATATACTTCTATGCAAAGTCATTTCTCAACTTGTGTTCCGTGCCATGTCATGGCTGTTGAGTGTTGATTTACTTCATATTAAGAAACTACTGCACTGAAACATTAATTCATAAATGTATTCCATGTGATTTTGTTTTTTTCTCAGTATAAATAACACGTACCCTGACTGTTCTACTCTTTGAATAAAAACACTTCATTCAAGCGTTAGGGAGTGCAAAGGGTTATGATGGAGGGGTGTTGCAAATCATGAGGACCTGCCAAGTGGTATGATAGCATTGTTGTATACATGTCCTCGGCTAGGCCTCAGCTTCAAAATCAGTCCTTGGTCCTTGGCCTTGGCCTCGGAGGCAAGTCCTTGGTCCGTGGCCTTGGCCTCGGAAAATTTCTCAAGTCCTTGGCCTTGGCCTTGCCTCGGAAAATTTTCCAAGTCCTTGGCCTTGGCCTTGGCCTCGGAGTCAAGTCCTTGGCCTTGGCCTCGGGTTGCCGGTCCTTGGACACAACACTGTTTTGCAGACGCAGCATGCAATCATTTTGAGATAACGGCCGCGCTTTTGAACCGATCCGGAGTGTTCAGCAGCGGCAGCCGAACTCGGGAACGACCTCTAAGCGGTGTTGGGTGTGCCTTTGGGCTACGAACAGTTCCCAGTCAACGGCCGGCAACTGGGTCTGCAGGTACTCGGGTCGCTGCGGCTTTAGGAGCCGTTTTGGGACCCAGTTGGAGGTTGCTCAACAGCAACAGCAGCAGCAGTGGCAATGTCGCCATGTCCTCTACTGTCAGATGCAACTCAGACATAAAACAAAGTACAGTAGATGCTAATCTATTCTTTTAGTCCCCCCCCCCCCCCCAAAAAAAAAGTATCAATAATAGAATAGATATAGAATTGAATCATTTAAAAGAATCGATAATGGAATTTGAAGCATAAAAAACTTTATCAATTCCCATCCGTATACTACGACTACTTTCTTCTACTTTGTGTTGTGATGAACAGCCCCCAAAGTCCCTTTTAGGGTTTAGTAAATGTAAATTATATGCCAATTTTGCTATCCTGAGCTCCAGCTTGTGAGTGTTCAAGTAAAAATGTTATGTTGTCATATTACTGCAAGTGTTCCAATCTGGCAGGAATCTATTTAGCAAGCAGCTTAATTCCACCGAGGCCACTTGTTCCAGACAGCCATGATTAGACACTCTTGTGGCACCAGGCTGCACTGAGCAGATTGAGCGAGGCAGAAAAATACAGCAAGGTCCGGAATGAACCTTCATATTTCCTGAAAAAAAAAGATTCCAACACAGTATATAAAACATGACAGACAACAACAGGCTGAACAGGCAGGTGTAATCATATGGAAAAACAATCAGGCAACCAATTTATTCTGGAATTAGTATGAATGAAGAAAAATCCAAATAAATCACAGACTTGAAAGATTTTTTTTTGTTTTCTGGGGGAAAAATATGATTAAAAATGACTCAAGATGATTGTGACAAGCAATAGATTTCTCTACCCTGAATATTTACAAAGGTCACTCCACCTTATCTTGATAACAGTGGAGCCTTGTGTAACCTCATCAAAGCTCAGATTGTAAGTGGCAAATGCATAATAACATAATACAAGCTTAACAGACCATACTTGTTTTGTTTGAATCCTTTCTGGAGTTTTTAATGCTCTCTGTCATCTTCTGTTCTTGTGTATCTACAACCGGTGGCAGAGGAGGGCCTCTCCTCCGGGTCGCACACCTGCTGCTCACATAATCAAGCCAACTATTGCACAGGTGTCAAACTCCGGTCCTGGAGGGCCGCTGTCCTGCATGTTTTCCAAGTCTCCCTGTTGCAACACACCTGATTCAAATGATCAGATCATCAGCAAGCTCTGCGGAAGCCTGATATTGAACCTATTCATTTGAATCAGGTGTGTTGCAACAGGGAAACTTGGAAAACATGAAGGACAGCAGCCCTCCAGGACCCGAGTTTGACTCCTATGATTAAGGAGTTCTTTGTCTTCATGTCTCTGTCGGAAAATTCGCCTTGCTCACAGGTCTGCTTCCAGGACACAAATTCTTCTAGACCTCACAAGCGTTCATGTTCTCCATTTTCTGATTCCGCCTAGTTGTCTTTGCTTACCTTGGAAAGTTATTTTGTTGTTGTTATTATTCATCACGGGTTTGGTGTTGTACTTTTTTCTGGATTTTTCTTACATATTTTCTCACAAGTTTTTTTCCTGTTTATATTTTGTTTCTTGCCCTTGCCAGTGTTTTTGGTTCACTCATTATTCTGGTGTTGTACCAGCAACTTTTGTTTGATTACTTTGTTGGTCTTGTGACCTGATTTTTTCTCTAATAAATATTTTTGTTCATTCTTTCCAAATTCACGTTTCTGGAGTCCAATTCTATTCTGTCCAGAACTTCCAGAAGTGTGATATCCTCATGCTTGTATGGGTTTTACTACTGTACTCCAACTTTTTCCCACATTCCAAAATCATGCATTTTAAGTATATTGATAACTCTAAATTGTCCTTGATCTTAAATGAGAGTACATGACTGTTTGTCTATATGTGCCTTGTGGTTGAATGACGACCAACTCAAGGTGTACACTGCCTCTCACCCATAAGCAACAGCTAACCATGACCAGTGGTTTTAGTGGAAAAAAAAAAGTGACAGAATTCACCTTACTTGACTGTTGCCAAGTCAATGATGTGGTTGGTAACAGTATATAATTAACTAACTAAATAAACAACAGATTAAAGATAGTTAATAAATAAACACATCTTGGCTGGCAACCAGTTCAGGGTGTCCCCTGCCGACTGCCTGAAGATGGCTGGGATAGGCTCCAGCACACACCGCGACCCTTGTGAGGATAAAGCGGAACAGAAAATGGATGGATGGATGGATATATAAATGTATACTGTATATATATATATATATATGTATATATATATATATATATAGATAGATAGATAGATAGATAGATAGATAGATAGATAGATATAATTTTTTGTTGTTGTTGTTTTTTTGTTTTATTATTAACAAAAAAACTATTACAGAATTCCCTATTACAGAATGTATTGTATAATAATTGTAAAAAATAAAGCTGACGACTTCCTTCCCGGATTTCACCTGTCACGGGTTCCTTTTGGAACATAACTCCCATGATACGAGGGTTCACTGTACTTTCTAATGACATTGCTTTTAGGCCACACACAGTAAATGAAGTGCAAATGAGGGTTCGAAATGCCATGTGCCCTCTAGGCTTTCGTGAAATCTACAGTATATCCACTGAATTCATGTAAAATGAAAGGTTTATGCATCAGATTAACTGTCAATGACAAACACAGGGCGGATGCGCTATAGATCTCGTTTGTTTTTATTAGTTTTGTAAACACTAAATATCGTTTCAGTCAGTGAGCCTTTTTTTCAACACCTGTTTCTATTTTATTTTATTTGCGAGATTTTATTTTCAATGTTAATTTATGTTTCTTCCTTTGTGTTGCCTCTTAGACACATTGCACATATTTGTACAGTACATCAGACAATGATTGCATCTGGCGGCGATCCAATTTTGGTGTGTAAATAATGTACAGTGAGAGAAAACAGTGCAAGGATAAATCCACTCTATATACAATAAATGGCAACATCGATATATTGCCCCACCTCAAGCACTACCACAAAAAAATATTAGAAGAGTAAAACTGTTGAACTGTTTGCTCTGTTTTCCGCCCTTCTTGCAGGGCCCCTCCCTCCAATCACATTTCTATTTCATTTCTTACAGGAAATTAAACTCAGAAACACAATTCATGGTGAAAACAATTGCTGGTCAAAAGAAAAACAATTGATGCAGCAAAAAAATATGTCACAAAGATGGAATCAGTCCGCTGACCAGCTCTCCATACCAGATGGTCAACCGGGTGACTACTTGTGAGGCAGCTCAACACAGCCCACTGCTTGAATCTTTCCCAAAGCAGATGGTCAAGGTGACTTACAAGCACACACCTGGTGTAACTGAACTCATTCGGACAATAACAACTAGAACATAAACGAAAATGTTATGGAACATCAACATAAGAAGATGTAACTGTTTCAACTCAATTTCATTCATTTTATGTGATATTTATAGCGAGTCATGTACGACTTATTCCGATGGAAGAAATTTCGTCTGTGCTGTATGTTACACATACAGTACATTTGACAATAAGGTTTATCCAATCCAATCCAATCCAAATGGAAAAACCACAGTTGAAGTCTGGTTAAATGTTCACAATTCGGAAATGTTACTTGGAGCACTTATTTTCCTTTGACAACTTTTTTATTATACTTAAACCGAATAAAACTAATTATGAAATGATTAATTTTTTACTCCAGCAGGATTAGACACGGGAATATGCCAACCCAGTGATCCCAAATGAAACTCCATCCTGATTCATCCTATGATGTGTGATATGGAGGGGGTTTTTTTTCATTCCATTTGCTCATTTGGTTTCATTCTAATTGGATTACAAGGCTGCATGCTACCATGAATAGTGATTACCTCTGTGTGTAATCATTTGCAAACCGGTTCAGGGTGTCCCCCGCCTACTGCCCGAAGATGGCTGGGATAGGCTCCAGCACCCCCCGCGACCCTAGTGAGGATTAAGCGGTTCGGAAAATGGATGGATGGATGAATTTACTTGGGGAAAACAATGATCCACATTTTCACCCAAGTTACAGACCAACACGACAACTGAATCTGAATCTGTTCTCAATTTGAAGCAATGTCCTGTTTTTCAAGAACAAAGGGATTGAAATTGAATAAATGGTAATTTCTGGAACAGCATGAAATACTGTAATTTACGGATTAAAGAGCTGATTATAAGCCGCCCACACTACATTTTTAAAGGAAAGAAATATACAAGCCACATCTGTCTATAAGTTGCAGGTGCCCAAGGTGTAACATGAGATATTTGCAAAGAAAGACGGTACACAGAAATGGGTTTCAATGTTTAATAACATACCTTAACTTTTCTTTCCAAATAGTGCCTGTAAAGCAGCAGCACGGTGGCAGTAAAACAACACTCACACGGCTGTTTTCTTTTTAAAAAAAGGCACTGTTCCCTGTCAAGTAATGCTTTGTTTTAAAATGAAAAAATCCTCGCTTGCCGAAACACTGGGTCAACCATTCCTTCATTTGGCTTTCTACCATCCACGCTTTCGTGTCAGCTTTCACGACAATATCTTTCGGGGGGTGTTTCTTTTGGTATATGTAACCAGGTGAACAATATTATGACTGTTGTAGTGAATGCTGCCTCATTTCACAAATGGAGCACTGTCACTTTAAAAGGAGCGTTGGATAATCTCATGAGAAATCTTGTGAGACTTAGACCACAAAGTGAAGTGAGATAAAGGCTGAGCTGTGCTTATTCAGACCTGATGGATCTGCAATCGGCATTGTAACACGGCTGATATTAAGAGTAAAATATTGTCATTTGGGAGTTTGAACGGTGTCACGCGGTGTGTTAGGTGCACACCGTGAAGCAGGGGAAATTAGTTGTTTTCCACGTGTTTCGGGCACATACAACATTCCGGCAAGTGCTCACAAGCCACTACTGTTGTCTATTTTTATATACTTTTCTATTTGTTAATCCGATATGACATATCTCAGTCTTTTATTTTATTAATGCTGTACATTTTCTATGTTCAGTCGTGAATGAAGCCTTCATAAAAATTATTTTGTGTTTAGTTAAATCTGTCATAGACCCAGCCACACAGGTTTCGGTTTGCAGTCCAGCTCAAAACGCAGATGAAATGCACCCTCTCATGCCCGGTTGTTTTCACTGTGACACATGACAGCGTCTCATTGTTACCTTTTCTGCTGGAGCGCTCCCTGGCGGATGTTGGAAAAATCTTTCAATAGATCATTAAATAATCCGCATGGGTTGTAAGTAGCAGTTTATAGTCTGGAAATTACAGTTACAGTGTTCCCTCACTTATCGCGGTTAATGGGGACCGGGACCGTGCCACGATTAATGAAAAACCGCGATGGAGCGTTGGCTCCGCCCCCTAGAAATTTTCATGTATGTGGGTACCAGCATGTTTAAAATATGTAAACAGTATTTATACTTTACATCCTTGAGAAAAAGATTACAGCTGTACCAGCCATCTCGTTACCTCTGTGTCCCGCGTCCTAGACGCATCATTTTCCCGCGGGACGCACAGTTCCAAATAATGTGCGTTTTTGGGATGCAAGGAAATTTCTCCGTCAAAACAACAACAACAACAAAACCTACAGCAGGCCTGAGGATTTCACGGTAACGATCGTTACCGGGAGCGTGTCGTTTCCGTGGCGTCGTTTGACTGTACCGAAAAATCCTTTCACCATAAAAGCCACCGCAGACGAGTTGACTGTACGCGATCAAGTCTCTCCTGTGTAATCAACGTGATCTCACTGTGTCTGTATGGGTGTTTGTGGTGTGGTGTGTGAGTGTGTTTCTTCAAATTTACTTTCCTTTTGTTTTGAGTGTTTGGGGGGGATGGGGCAGACAGATAACGTTATGTGCGCATGCGGGTTGCTATTTTAGTCCGCAAACGGAGGAATCGCGCGGATGAAAGTTTGAGATGGCGGCGAAAAAAACTCACAAAGGTCTACTAATTACAACATTTAAGAAATGGGAATGCTAGTCAGATTTTTCGTATGAATCGTCCGATGGGCGTATCACTAAACTCACCTGTGACGTATGCACAGAACGTGAGAGTGAGATATGACATGAGGCACGATTACTAGGCAAGTTGGTCATTAGATCTATAGGCTAATCGCTATGAAAATATTATGAAACAATATTGGTTATTGTGAGTGTGTGAGTGGAGGAAGAGTCACCTGGTACCAATTTATAAGAAGGGCGATGTACAGAGTTGTAGCAACTACAGGGGGATAAAGTTGATGAGCCATACGATGAAGGTTTGGGAAAGAGTAGTTGAAGCCAGGTTGAGACAGGAAGTGGAGATTTGTGAACAGCAGTATGGTTTCATGCCGAGGAAGAGCACCACAGATGCAATATTTGCCCTGAGGATGCTGATGGAGAAGTACGGGGAAGGTAGGAAGGAGCTGCACTGTGTATTTGTAGATTTAGAGAAGGCTTATGACAGGGTGCCAAGAGAGGAATTGTGGTTCTGTATGAGGAAGTCAAGGGTTGCAGAAAAGTACGTTAGATTGGTTCAGGACATGTATGAGAATAGTACAACAGTGGTGAGGTGTGCAGTTGGAAGGACAGAAGACTTCAAAGTGGAGGCAGGACTGCATCAAGGATCGGCCCTGAGCCCCTTCTTGTTTGCGATGGTGATGGATAGATTGACAGATGAGGTCAGACAGGAGTCGCCTTGGACTATGATGTTTACAGATGATATTGTGATCTGTAGTGAGAGTAGGCAGCAGCTACAAGAAAACCTAGAAAGGTGGAGGTTTGCACTAGAGAGAAGAGGAATGAAGGTCAGTCGTAGTAAGACAGATTACATGTGCATAAATGAAAGGGAGACCAGTGGAACGGTGAGGTTACAGGGAGCAGAGGTGGCGAAGGTACAGGAATTTAAGTACCTAGGATCAACAGTGCAGAGCAGCGGAGACTGTGGAAGAGAAGTGAAGAATAGAATGCCGGCAGGATGGAACAGCTGGAGAAAAGTGTCAGGAGTGATTTGTGATAGAAGGGTGTCAGCTAAGGTGAAGGGAAAAGTTTACAGAACAGTTGTGAGACCAGCCATGATGTACGGTCTAGAGACACTAGCAATTGGCAAAAGACAGTAGGCAGAGTTAGAGGTGGCTGAGTTAAAGATGCTGAGATTCTCCTTAGGAGTGACAAGGATGGACGGGATCAGAAATGAGGTCATTAGAGGGACAACTCAGACAGGAAAGTTTGAAGAAAAAGTTAGAGAGGCCAGACTGAGATGGTTTGGACATGTACAGAGGAGGGACAGTGGATACATTGGTAGGAGAATGTTAGAGATGGAGCTACCAGGTAGGAGACAGAGAGGAAGGCCAAAGAGGAGATTCATGGATGCCGTGAGGGAAGATTGGAAGGTCGTTGGAATCAGAGTAGAGGATGCAGAGAACAGGGAAAGATGGAAATTAATGACTTGCTGTGGCAACCCCTGAAAAGGGACAAGCCGAAAGGAGAAGAAGATTGGTTATTATATAATTTACTGGTTGTAGCATGGTAACTTTAGGAATAAAACATTCGTCACAAGGTGTAGTAATGCTAATGTTAACTGTTGGTAGAAATAATGATGACGTGTGTTTGATTCTTTCGTCAAATTGACAGTAGATTACACATGCATCGTTTTGGGAAGAGGATGTCTTCTTCATCTTTGCAGTGTGAGATTGGAAAAAATACTCACATTTTGTGGTATGCTGTATTCATGATGCCATATGTGTACACCATATTTGAATAAACCTGTAGTACACAGCTGCTGATGTAATGTTCATTGTTCATGGATAGTTTTCAAACATTTACCCTTGAAACATTATTCTTTTGAGTTTCAGAATTCTTGATTATGAATATCAGTCAAAATAGAAAAATGGGTTCCCATGATGAATGTTTACGGAACCCAGAATGAGTAATCCGACGGAACCGAAAAACGGTTACCGTGAATTTCCAAAATCCTCAGGCCTACGACTGAATTATTTAAAATTTTGCAGCATTTTTTTGTAACTGTATGTATATGTTGCTGTTTGTGTTATTATCATATGCAATTGAATAAGTAGACCATTTCAGAATTTGACATTTGGGACTCTCTAAATGCATAATGGGACTCATACTTTTCTGATCAGCGAGTCCCTGGGACTCGCTGGGGGTAAATGTAAAATTATCACTGCTGTATGCGTATTTACTTGAAATCTTTCATTATAAAACCTTATACAGTAATTAACATTCATCAGCATTGCCTTCTGAGAGAGACAAAGAGACTTGTGTTACTCTCACTTACGACACTCTGACAGTGTAGCCGCCGTTGGCCTCGAGCTAGCTGCTGGCCAGCTATCCCCCGCGCAGCCAATGCTTTGGATTGGATTGGATACAACTTTATTGTCAAATGTGCTGTATACATACAGCACAAATGAAATTTCTTCCCTCTCAACATAAAACAAGAGTGTTTATGATAAGACAATTCATCGGTATTGGAGGAGACGGAGAGACGTGCTGTGTTTTTCGGACAAGCCCAATCACCCACTCTCTGGGCGGGGCATCTTACCAAACAGCTCAAGGGATAAATCCACTCGTGCTGTCATTGGTTGATATTGGTGCCAGGAACCAATCATGCGTACAGCCATGTACAAAACCTCTGAGATATTCAGCATTTTTTTCTGAGTACTTTGGAAAAAAAAAACGTGATGTAATGAAGCCGCGATAAATGAAGCACAATATAGCAAGGGATCACTGAACTTACTTTGCATGGACATCATGTCCCTCCACTTGGACTTCTGCTTTCACTGACCTCTGACCTGCAAGTAAAAACATAAATCATGATTGGACTCAATAATAAAGTATTTTTTGCAATGTACAGTATGTGTTAATTTATTCACTGCCAGTCATTTTCAAAGCAGAATTTACCATATTGCCACCCATTTTAAAGCATTATGACCGAGTTGTGTTTTGTAACAATACAAACATCGAACCAACAAAATGAGAGAGTAGAATATCTTTTCCCATCAGGAGAAATGTTTGTTTCTACATCTTTTCCTTCTTTAGTAATCATCAGTATCAGGTGTGCTGTAGCCTATCCAAGCTGTTTTAGGGCAGGGGACACCCTGAACTGGTTGCCAGCCAATTGCAGGGCACACATCTACATACAACCATCTGCGCTCACACGAGGGACAAGTTCGAGTGTTCACTCAGCTGACCATGTATGTTTTTGAACTGTGGGAGGAAACCCACGCAGGCACGGGGAGAACATTCAAATTCCACATAGGAAGGCCGGAGCCGGAATCGAACCCTGCACCTCTGTACTGTGAGACGGACGTGCTAACCAGTCTAACAACCATGCCGCAATGAGGCTTTCTACGGGTGCATATTTGTGAGGAAATTGCTTCATTGGATCCTGGACCTATCACTCCCTGCCATCTATCCATCCACCCATTTTCTAATCCGTTTATCCTCACAAGGGTCACGGGCGTGCTGGAGCCTATGCCAGCTGTCTTTGGTCAGTAGGCGGGGGACACCCTGAACTGGTTCACAGCCAATCGCAGATCAACCTTCCTGATACCACAATTGCTGTTCCAAACGTCTTCCTGGGTGATGCATCATTCCCCTTCCTCCACAACCTAATCCAAAATTTTCCTTGTGTGTTATTCATTTGAGTGAGCTAATTTCTTTTTTTTCTTTTTTTTAAATAAAAATGTAATCGCCCTGAACTGCATTGCAGGCAAAAATCTTGATGAATTTACAACTATCACCACTCAAGCGGCAGGAGATTGATAGAAAACACCGCTGGCATCCTGGCAGCGCGATGACGAGTCCTTAGACGACAAATTTAATTCCAATCTGATGAGGCTGTTAAAGTCGTGAAGGCCTGTGTTGCTCTTCACAATTCCCTCTGCAGCACAGATGCTGCCAACACCTACAACATACATTACATCCCACCCAGGTTTTCTGATTCTTTCACATCTGCACCTGCCTCTGTCTATGGAAGATGGAGGACAGTAGTCGAGGGACAGCAGCTTCTTGGACACCGGACAGCTCAGCAGAGGGTGACCAACTCGGTCTGCAGTCTTGGCAAGACAGAACTTCACATCATTCTTTATGTCACCACAAGTTCTTGTCCCTCAGCAGTACTGTGTGCTTCGAAAAGGGATTTTGGACTGAAGGCTAATATAAATACAGCAATACAGTGTTTTGACAGATTGTAATGGATGTTTGTCATGATGAACTTTGGGATTGAGTTTGTATTATAAATGACATTAAAAATAGGTATACGTACATAATTTACATCTATCTATGCATATCATATTTCAAAACGACAAATCTAACATCTGGTGAGCTGATGACGGACCTCTGGGAAGAAATATCCCGTAAAATACTGGATACATCCAAAAACATACTGGGCAACCTGAGAAAACGTCACAGAGACTGGTTCGACGAGAACAGAGAAGATATACGCTTACTCCTGGATCAGAAAAACGAAGCACAAGCCCGAGTATTGAGATGTCCCACAGTCGCTAATAGAGAAACACTGTCGCAGATCAAGAGCACTTTACAGAGGGAACTGAGAGTAATGCAGAATGACTGGTGGGAAAGCCTGGCAAGAGAAACTCAGGGATATGCAGACACCGGAAACCAACAGCAATTTTACTTTGCACTTAAAGCTGCGTACGGACCTAAAAAGGGAGCGCAATACCCTGTCAGGAGTGCAAATGGTGAGATCTTGTACATGGAGAAATCTGAGATACTGCAGAGATGGGCTGAGCACTACAGTAACCTCCTTAACCAAACTGCACCTGTGGACTGGGAAATTGTGAGGGAGCTTCCTCAGTTACCCATCATGAACACTCTTGATGAGGAACCAACATATATCGAAGTGAAAAGAGCTGTGGACTCCCTCAAACTCAACAGGGCTGCCGGACCAGACGGGTTGCCCGCTGATTTGCTGCGTCTTGGAGGAGATGCTGTGGTTGGTATTATGCATTTCATTGTAAGAGCCAGGCGGCCCGGTAGTCCAGTGGTTAGCACGTCGGCTTCACAGTGCAGAGGTACCGGGTTCGATTCCAGCTCCGGCCTCCCTGTGTGGAGTTTGCATGTTCTCCCCGGGCCTGCGGGGGTTTTCTCCGGGTGCTCCGGTTTCCTCCCACATTCCAAAAACATGCATGTCAGGCTGATTGGACGCTCTAAATTGTCCCTAGGTGTGAGTGTGGGCGTGGATGGTTGTTCGTCTCTGTGTGCCCTGCGATTGGCTGGCAACTGATTCAGGGTGTCCCCCGCCTACTGCCCGGAGATGGCTGGGATAGGCTCCAGCACCCCCCGCGACCCTAGTGAGGATCAAGCGGTTCGGAAAATGGATGGATGGATTGTAAGAGCCATCTGGAGGGAAAGAAAAATGCCTCAGCAATGGAAGGATGCAGACATGGTTAACATATACAAAAAGAAGGGAGACCGTTCGGTCTGTGACAATAGTAGGGGGATCTCCCTCCTGGCATCCGGCGGAAAAGTGCTTGCTAGAGTTCTTCTGCTCAGGCTCGTTGATAATATATCTGAAGATGTGCTTCCAGAGAGTCAGTGTGGATTTAGGAAGGACTGTGGCACTGTTGACATGATCTTTGTGGCTCGCCAACTGCAGGAAAAATGCATAGAGCAGCATCGAGGTCTTGCCATGGTGTTCATCGACCTGGCAAAGGCCTTTGATACTGTGAATAGGCCCCTCCTGTGGGAGGTTTTACAAAAGTTTGGGTGCCCACCTACGTTTTTGACAGTGGTGAAGGAGCTCCACGAAGGTGCTATGGCTCGTGTCCTTGGATCTGGAGAGAAATCTGACCCTTTCCCAGTTTGCTCTGGTGTTCGACAGGGATGTGTCATTGCACCGGTTGTGTTTAACTTATTCCTCGCAGCCATACTAACAGTGGCCCGGCGAAACATTGGCCCGGAGGACAGAATCACTATGAACTACAGACTGGACGGCAATTTATTCAATTTGCGACGCCTGAAGGCTCGAACTAAAATATCACAAGACTCCATGGTGGAATTGCTGTATGCGGATGATGCAGCTATTGTTGGGGCCAACACCATAAATCTACAGAACAATCTCTCTGCCATAGAGGAAGCTTATACCAGAGCTGGCCTAACAATAAATGTCAACAAGACTGAAGCGATGTACAGTGGCCAGGAGGGTGACGATGCTCCCACCTTCCTTGTACGAAATGAACCACTGAAAAACGTACCGAGTTTCGTATACCTCGGCTCAGTGTTGAACACTACTGGTGATATAACTGGAGATGTTCATCGCCGGATTGGATTGGCCTCATCTGCATTTGGCGGGCTGTCGCAGAGGGTCTTTCTCAACAAGAACTTGAGAATCAAAACCAAGGTTGCAGTCTATAAGGCCATCTGTCTCTCAATTCTACTTTACGCATCGGAAACCTGGGTTCTGTACAGAAAGCATCTGAAGCTGTTGGAGAGATTTCACATACAATGTCTACAGCGCATCCTTGGGCTGAAATGGTGGGATAAGGTGACCCATATTGAAATACGCAGGCGTGCCGGTGTCGAGCCCATGGAGACTATGCTGGTGAGGAGGCAGCTGCGATGGGCGGGACATGTGAGAAGAATGCCGGAGAATAGACTTCCTCGACGTATGTTTTATGGTGAACTGGCCGGAGGCGGACGCAGGGCGGGGGGACAGAAGAAGAGATACAAGAATCTGCTGGCTGCCAACATGAGGGCCTGTAACATGGAGCCTCAACATTTTGAAGCACTTGAAGATAACAGGGATAATTGGAGGGATGCATGCGAGATGGGGGCAATCAATCATGCCAATCATGTGAGATTTGAGGTTGCAGCAAGAAGACGCCGAGAGCGCCGACACCGAGTGAGGACCCCGCCATCTGGACAGAGACGAATTAGACTTCGATGCGATGTCTGTGGCAGGACATGCGCGTCAAGAATTGGCCTCTACAGCCACCGCCGTACCCACCTGTGATTACTTCCTGAAGGAGGAAGTGATGTCATCGTCGGCAACGACGGACAGCATTAAGCAGTAAGCAAGCATTTCAAAACCACAGCCGTGCCTATATTCTGCAGTGTGAGTTTTTTCTTGACAAACTGCTGCATATACTTGGGCAGCTGGAGCCAAAAGCTTCTGCTTCTCCATTTTGTAGGCTTCTACCAAGAGCATGAGCATAGTGACGCTGCAAAATCCACAGTCATTCTAAAATCTCATCTGAGTCAAGGCTGGGACAAAAAACTCGTGTTTAAATGTGGCCATGTGTGTGATGATAGTCTTTCAAGGGTCTTTTTCAAATCTTTTCGAGGTCTTCAGATGTATGGGTAGGATTAGATGCTAAATGGTAATAAACAAGCTTTGCTCTGTATATTTGAACATAATTAATTCCAGAACTGGTATGCGATAACATTGATTCAGAGTTCATTTACCGTCAAGTGCAAAATAGTTTATTACGTACTCATAGCAATATAACAAAATGTCCAGGTGCAGCTGCGCATGAACCCCATGCTGGAGCACAGTGTGGCGCTCTCACACCAGTCAAACAATCAGGACTTGACTGCTTGTGTTATCGTGTACACCAGTTGAAATACTGTTTCTCGGCCTCAAAAGTTTCAGACACAAATGAAATGCAAATCTTTAGTTCGATATTGATTTTTGAAGAGCTCAATCAATCTTACTCCAAACACAATAAATACTTTGACTGCCAACATTTATTTAAAAAGGGCAGGCCAGATAAAGTCAAGAATATTATAACAAATATGAAACAACAACTCATGAGTAACAATTCCAGGAATCTATTCTGTGCATTGTTTTATGGGATTAAGCAATCTGGATTATTATTACATGTCATAAATTCTGATTGTGGAATGGACACCCAATTTGCAGGTTGAAGAGGCCAGCTGGGGAGACAAAACTATCCATTTGACTCATTAGATCTCTTTGTCAGCGTCATGTGTGCCTGTGATAACCTACAAAGGATAGAAATTCACCCGGGATGCGTATCTTTAAGTCAGTGGTGAGAGTATGACGCTTAAAAGACACGATGGGTCAAAGGGCAGTTGAGACACGACGTTGAGACACATCTCCTCGTATCATTATTTTCCACATCTCCGCATGCCAACACTTTTCTGTCATCATCAGTTTACGTAACAAAGATTCAAAATGTTGATGCAAATAATTGAGAGCTGTGGCACTTCATCACTACCAGAAGAATCAGACAATTCAAAAGCAGTCCTAAATTTCCTGCAACACAACAGAAAAGAATACCAATGGACAACTTTTTTTTTTGTCATGATTCGGTTTGGGGACCAACAGGTGGCACTGTAGGGCTCCCCCGGCAGCTGCACACCTGTTGGTCATAGGTAATTAGGGCTTTAAAAGGACTCCCAGCCCGAACACTCAGTGTCTGGTCATTGTTTGCTCTTGCTGCTGTCATGTTTGCTGTTGCTTTTTGCTGCTGTCATGTTTGTTTGTTTCAGTCATGTTTTGGTCATGTTTTTGTTATTGAGAGTTTTTAGTTTCTGCCATGGTTTTTGTTTGTTACTTTGGATTCGTTTTGTTTTCATGACTTTGTTTTGGATTTAGTTTTCTGTGTTTTATCAATACACTTCTTCAAATACACCCTGCTCCTCCCTCCTGTCTGCTTTTTGGGGTCCACCACCACCTTGCTACGTGACAGAATGACCCGACCACCTGGACCCCGCAGGTACTAAGGACTGGTCCCTATTCCACCATGTGCCTGACGGAGCGCGTCTGCGGCCGACACCCCTTTCCCTATCAGGCAGCGCTGGTGATGCGGCTGTCCTGTTTTCGTCTCGTCAAGCCGCATCTACGGTGGGTCGAGCCCCGTCCGCGTCCACGTTGAGCCGAGGCTCGTCACGTGTCTGTTGGAGCTGAGTCACATTCACGTCGACGACGAGCCGTGCCACGCCCACGTCAGGCCGAGCCCCTGTTCACGTCCGGCTGTTCCATGTCCCCCGTTACGTCGAGCTCCGTCCACGTCAGGCCACGCCCAGCCAAAGGATTGCTGTCGCTTTTGTTCCTGTTCCCTGGCGAGGTGAAGGTCACCGTCGCTTTTGTTCCTGTTCTCTGGCGAGGCAAGGGTTGCCGTCGCTTCTTGTTCCTGTATTTTGGTGAGGCGAAGGTCGCCTTCGCTTTTGTTCCTGTTCCCCGGCGAGGCAAGCCTTTTGGACAACTTTGGGACGTCTGGGATCCGTCCCTTGAGGGAGGGTACTGTCATGATTTGTTTTAGGGACCAACAGGTGGCACTGTAGGGCTCCCCCGGCAGCTGCACACCTGTTGGTCATAGGTAATTAGGGCTTTAAAGGACTCCCAGCCTGAACACTCGGTGTCGGGTCATTGTTTGCTCTTGCTAGTGTCATGTTTGTTTGTTTGCTGCTGTCATGTTTGTTTCAGTTATGTTTTTGTTATTGAGAGTTTTTAGTTTCTGCCATGGTTTTTGTTTGTTGCTATGGATTTGTTTTGTTTTCATGACTTTGTTTTGGATTTAGTTTTCTGTGTTTTATCAATACACTTCTTCAAATACACCCTGCTTTTTGGGGTCCACCACCACCTTGCTACGTGACATTTTTCTGGATTTGAACTATGGATATATTTTTTCTAATGGTTGTGGACGCGAAGAAAAAGCCATGCGATTAATTACAAGTTCTTAAATGACAGAATGGCATTAGGCAAATATAATTACATCTACTGTACATTCAGTCTGAGTCATTCTGACCTGCCTTTTTACAACACAACGTAGTCCGACACAAAGGGTGACTTCAACAGACTTGCCCATATCCTGTCAAAAAAAAAAAGATCACAAACAATCTGAGATTTAAAAAAAAAAAGGGCAAAAGATGGACCATAACCTCGATGAGGTTCACTGTATAAGCAAGACATACTTTAGTCTTAAATGTGTTTGTTTGTTTTAGGATTTGGGAGACTACATATCTCGCCACTATCACCTTTTAGCTCCCAAAACTCTAGTCCTTACAGATTAGGGTTAAACTTTTGGATTTTGATGAGTTTTTATTTTGGGTTTTTTTGTTTGACATTTCATGATACTTTTTTTTGTTTTTTTTTTCATTTTTAGTTTTTATTTGCCCCAAATCTTTCATTTGTTTTTTAGTTTTCTTTTTAGTCGCTGATAGTGTAGTTGTACACTTGTGTGCGGGCAGCGTAGGATCGGTTCCCCTTCAGTGATGGTGTGAATGGTTGTTCGTTGGTTTATTGGCTGTCGTCAGATGACAACACATTGACGCGAAATACTCTACAGTATGAGGACCGCACCTATCGGATAACTTGACAATTTGTCTTGCAGCAAGCAGCAAAACAGAATAAAATTAATTCCAAGCTCAGCTTAAAGATGAAAAAAATAAATGCATGTTTGCAATAATTATACTTTTCATTAGTTTTGTGAACGTAAAATGATGTTTCAGTTTTTTTTTATTTTGAGACAAACATTTTTATCTAGTCTAATGAATGAAAATGTTTTTTTCTGTTTTAGTGTTTTCGTTGTTTAGTTCATTTTCATTAACTATAAAAACCTTGTTACAGATGAGCTATAAATAACTTTCCAGTCACACATTATTTCCTCAACATGTCTTCTCATCCACACAGCAAGCCCATTCACGGTAATGTATGATGTGGCCTCCTGAGAAGCCTGGTGGAGTGGTGCAAATTGCTTGGCAGGTCCATTTGTGCCTCTGTACACCCGAGCCCCAACCTCATTAAACATGAACAGATGCGGGATTTCAAATGTCATGGAAATTTTGTGCCCAATTGCTTAGTGGTGCAATTCCGTTTCTGGTGTTAAAGCCCCAGTCCCAATGGCTGACAATCAGATTGTTGGTAAAGAAAAAGGTCAGGTCAAAAATGACAAAGCCTTATGCAGGAGCTGTGCATTATCCCACCCTGGCTCTTCATGTCCCTTAAGCATTTGAAACTGAGGTACACTTGAGCAAAGCACCTGACTTCCCGAATAAGTCGCCCACTGCTCCTGTGTCACTAATTGACTGTGCTTGCTCTGGTTTTGTTAAGATCGACCCAAGAAACTAGGATGTAAAATGGCTCACCCACTCTCCCGAAAGGCAAGTGTCACAAAAGCGGCAAGTACACAGGAGGATTTCTTTTGATTTCAGAGGGAAAAATGTCAACACAACAACCATCCATCCATCCATTTTCTGGTCCGCTTTATCCTCACAAGGTTCGTGGGGCGTGCTGTAGCCTCTCCCAGCTGTCATCGGGAAGTAGGCGGGGGACACCCTGAACTGGTCCCCAGGGCACACACAGACGAACAACCATTTATGCTCACACTCACACCTCAGGACAATTTTGAGTGTTAAATCAGCCTGCCATGCATCTTTTTGGAATATGGGAGGAAACTGGAATACCCAGAGAAAAACCACCCACGCAAGGGGAGAACACGAAAACTCCACACAGGAAGGCCAGAGCCTGGAATCGAACCCTGCACCTCTGTACTGTGAGGCCGACGCATTAACCTGTCGGGCACCGGGCCGCTCGACACAACAAATAACATTTTCTAAATTAATCCTAAATTGAAAACCTTGCCAGCAAAACCAAAATATAAATATCTAACCTAACATCTAAATCCATATAAAGAGGAGAAAAGCATTAATTAAAGAAAAAAGGCCGCTCCTTCCTGTGTTTCTGAACAAGAAATATAATATTTTAATAATTATAATTTTTCCTGTTCTTCAGAGCGCACACAAAAAAAAAAAACCCCACTGAATCACACATTGGACTTCAGACGATTCAACATGATGTGCAGCAAAACCTATGGGGGCCGTTAAGCAGACCAAAGTACCAGAAAGTTCTCTTGTTTGCTGCTTGCGCAACAGGTTTTGGATTCATGTGTTCACACTTGACCAAACCCTCAAAATAATTTCCCTAGAGCAAGTTTTGAAATTTAAGTTTGAGCAACAGTCTAAATACCAATAGCTGCAAGTGCAATCTGTCAGCCCTGTGAGTGACTAGTGATCATTCCAGTGTCACCTGCATGTAGATATAAATGAGCTGGGATAGGCTCCATCCCTGGCTAAGCAGAAGTGCTTTTATACCTTTAAGATTGTCAAAGAATTATTATAAATGATTGTTTCTTTCAGGATGCCCCCTGAGCGCCTCCCTGGTGAGGTGTTCCGGGCATGTCCCACCGTGAGGAGACCCCGAGGAAGACCCAGGACACGCTGGAGAGACTATTTCACCCAGCTGGCCTGGGAACGTCTCGGGATCCCCCGGGGAGAGCTGGAAGAAGTAGCTAGGGAGAGGGAAGTCTGGGCTTCCCTGCTAAAGCTGTTGCCCCCGCGACCCGGCCCCGGATAAGCGGTAGATGATGGATGGATGTTTCTTTCACAAAATGATGTGCAACTTAATGTAACCTGCCATGACAGGGGAAATAAATGACTCATTTGTTAACAGGGTGTCTCTGCATCGTGAGAAAGTTTTGGATTAGTATCTTTTCCAGATATACGTTGACTGAATAACAACTAGGGGATCAAACTGGAGAATGCTTATTTGTTTTATTTTTTAGGGGATTTGGGAAAATGAACTTCGGGTGGTAGATAAAGAGTGAACCGCATATTTGGTTGGACACATTTATAACCATATTAAATAATTTGCTTTTGAGAGATCGAAAGGAGTTGATGAACAACAATGTATTCAATGAAGAGTCAAGGTCCGTTCACCTTTTAATTTTCTACAGCATTTATCCTGTTCAGGGTGACGGGAGCTGTGGCCCATCACGGCTGATTTAAGGCAAAAAGGCCGACAACTACCTGAACTGTTCGCCTTTCAGTTACAAGGCACAAACACATACAACCTTCTACAATCTACACCAACATTCATACAGAATTCAGCCAAGAAAACCATGATACCTTCCGTGAAGGTCCAGTCAACTTCAAATTGGTAACGTTTGATGGGCAGCACAAATATTGCTGTGTGTGTGTGTGTGTGTCATGAGTTTGTTTCTGTGTCTCCAGCAGGTGGCAAAGGAGGCTCTTTTCCTCCAGCTGCGCACCTGTCATCCGGCATAATCAGCCAAGTGTATAAGGAGGTCTTGTTTATTTATTTATTTTCTCTCGCAATGTTTTGTTTTTGCTTTTGTTCGTAGTTTTTTGTTATATTCTTAGTCCCGGTTAGTATTATTTGCATTTTGGGTCATTTTTGTCTTTTGGCGACAAGCAATTTCCGTTTGTATTCATCCTTATCCTTGTATACATGTATATCTTGATCTAAAATCAGTCAATATACTGGTTAAGTATGCTGCTGCAAATTTGTAGGATTCATGAATCATTGTGAGATGAGGAGAGTGGAGGTGAATATCGAAACTCAATGCACATCTGCAGTTTCTGACACAGCTGAATGAACAGAGTGGCAGTGTTTGACAGCCTGTTCAATTGCAACAACTTTTTTGTCAGTCTAAATAACCACAATTTTCAACCAAATTCTCATTCTAAAGTTGAATTTTTGGCTTTCCCATTGATTCATTCATTTTGTATAGCCTTTGTCCTCATTGGGAAAGGAAGAGAGGAAGAACATGCAAACTCCACACAGATGGGCCTGATGGCCAATAGTTTTGTGGTACACCTGTGACAATAAAAAAAAAAAAAAAAAAAAAGCTTAATTCTGGTGTACTTTGAGAGTCACCTCATGGCCATGGATGGAAATGAGGTGATCTTAATTATTCTTATATATTTTAAATTTTTTCATACATCTGCAAAATTTTGCAATATTATGTGGCAATATTTTACAATGAAGTCCATATTATATCCGTACTGTAAAAGATGATTTCAATGATATATTTGGGGGGGGGGATATTTCTAAGAAATTATTTAATCCAGTTTCTTCAAAATGAGCGATATGAGCAAAGTTTCATGTGTAGTATGCAAGGGTCTATCTCCTCCTCCTCCTCCTACTATGACTACTGCAGCAGTCAGAATGAAAAAAAATGTTTATTTGATATCTGGTGATATGTGCCACATATGTTCCCCTGGAATTGGAGATTTGTGGATTTGTCGAAGGTCCTGTACACAGACGGTAATAAACAAGAACCACTGTTCAGAAACACTTTCTATCCAGAATTGTTCTGTGAAGCAAGTGCAGATTCACATTATTTTGCCATGTTTTGGTTTGTGACCAACAGGTGGCACTGTGGGGCTTTTCCCTGCAGCTGCACACCTGTTGGTCGATAGACTCCCAGCCCGAACACTCAGTGTCGGGTCATTGTTTGCTCTTGGCTTCTGTCATGTTTGTTTCAGTCATGTTTAGTTCATTGTTATGTTTTGGTCATGTTTTTGTTATTGAGGGTTTTTAGTTTCTGCCATGGTGTTTCTTTGTTACTTTGGATTCGTTTTGTTTTCATGACTTTGTTTTGGATTTAGTTTTCTGTGTTTTATCAATACACTTCTTCAAATACACCCTGCTCCTCCCTCCTGCCTGCTTTTTGGGGTCCACCACCACCTTGCTACGTGACATATTTTTTTAATATCGACAAAAGAATTTTTGGTAAAAATATCAAGCTATTTTTATAGCCCTTATCATCCACCAGTGTACTTCAACCAGCGGTGGCTGATTCTATTCCAACAAATATTTCTAGTATTAAGTATGACAGTAACGAAACAGTGGAGCGCCATTGTGTTTATTCTTCAATCAATAAAGTTGTTAGCACACAGTTGGCAATGAAATTTGCTTTGTACCACACAGCGCCCCTGTTCCTTGCTTGTTCTGAACTTCAAGTAGCCTTCAGCTAACGTCTTGACTCTGCTAGCTTCCACTGCAGTGGAATCACGGATGGCAGTGAGTGGAATGGAGTGCGAAGCGATGCATTATTGCATTGGAGTTACCATTTGCAGCATTGTCAAACATGGTAGATCTCAATTATCTATATCGTATTTTTGTTCATTTTCAACCTGTTTGAACAATGCGGTACATGATTTTTCAGACACCAGTTGAGCAATTTGCGTCACAAAATGGGGACAATCTGTAACAGTTGGCAGCTCTGCAACTTTGGACAACATGGAACAACTGGGAGCTTTGGGAAGAGGGTCTTAATTTTTTTAAATTTCATTTTACGGTCAAATAAAAGTAAAATGACTATAATTCTAACTTTCCCTCACTGTAGGGACAACTGTAACCAAGTCGAAATGTGAATTGTCTTTTATAGGAGGAATAAAATAAAGTGTCATATCTTGGGACTGTGACCGGACTTGAGGTGACACAAACACCTTTTCATAAGATATCCTTTATTTGTCCCGCAATGGGGAAATTACAATCAGAATTCAGAAAGGAAAACGCTGGGTAGGGAGAGGGGAAAAAAAAAAAAACCACGCTCGAACGATCCTCTTCTGAGGATAATTTAAGTCCAGGATAAAAAAAGACCCTAGCACATAAATAAGCATATGACAGTTACAACAAGTCACAAGACATAACATGTAATAAAGGGGAGGATGAATGGGAAGGGGGGGGGGGGGGGGGTGACCGCGACGCGGCAGTCCTGACCAGCTGCACGGACACACGTGCGCTCTGCAGATCGAACCACGTCACGGGGGAAAAGAATCGGAGCGATGAAGACGGTGATAACAAGGATGTGTATGCGCGTGTGGTTGTCCAGTTGTGTATGTGTATGCGTGTACAGGTCATAGCTGCTTCGTCGAGGTCTGCTCATCATGAAGACAGTCCCGGCTTATCAGTCCATGGCCGAGAAGGAGGGGGGTGATGGTGGGGGCCCTAGATTCCATGCGTACTTCCATCCAGGGGAAAGGGCCAGATAGCGTTGTTTGTTTTGGAGGGACGGCCGCCAACAATTTCAGACAGCCTTGAGTCCGTGGTCTGTATCTCTTCACTGGCGCCGATGAGCCGAATCCGAAAAACCCTTTCCGCAGCGCGGATTCCAACTTCTCCATGTTGTTGTCGATCGCGCGGAGTCGCTCCAAAACCGCAACAATATTGCGGTTGAGCTCAGTCCCCGCTTGAGACTGAGTGTTGGACATTCGCGCCAAACCATCCAGAATGACCGACAGCTTCTTCACTTCCAATAAAGCCGCTCCCGTCGGTTGAATTTTGCGATAGAACAGAAAGCTGCCAACACCAAACAGCAGCATACCTGTAATCAAAAGGCCAATAATGTAGATGTCTTCCACATCCTCCACGGACAGTATTGCCAGGCACACCGGTCTCCACTTTCTCCATGGATCCAGGGCGTATCCGGCAGCAAATGTCCCCGGAGGGCAAGCAGGCTCCCCACTGCCTGCTCTTTCCGTCGAAAAAATGTTGCCAATTGCATCGAGAGACCAGCCAACTAATTCCATGGTTAGTTCTTCGGATGAAAATACGGTAGGAGGCTAGGAAAAAGTTAGACAAAGACAGCACAAAGACTAAGTGGCGAGCAGGGAGAGGGTGGGGGTGAGGGCAGGAGCTGTGCAAAAAGTGTCCGCCTTCGTCGAGAGCCAAGCAGAAAGGCATATCATCATAAAGAAATACAGAAGAAATACTTTGTAAGATTCACATATCATGAGTTGAGAAATCGAAACATTTTGCGTGTACATTTCACATAGTATGAATTCAGACATTTTTGAGTTGTACTACTCTGAATTGAGAAACATAAAAACATTTATTTAACATACAATGAGTTGAGATTTTTTTTTTGGTGTTTATATTTCACACACTGAGTTGGGAGTACTTTGAGTATATTTTGTATTTTTCACAAATTATAAGTTGTAGAATTGTTTTTAAGTCGATATTAAGAAAATGTCATTTCACGTCAACGAACACCACTCAAATATTTTTTTCTAATGTGTTACAAAAAAAGAGTTCTGTGAATGTGTAAGGATTTACAGGGTGCATTATGTAAACTAAGCAAAAGTTGGGTTGCAAGACAACATAATTTCATTCGGGATTCACAAAATATTTACCGAAACTAATGTATTGGGTTGCATGTCACTTGAAACAAGAGCATTTCCCTCTTTTGAATTTGGGAGAGCGGCCCAGTGGTTAGCGCGTCGACCTCACAGTGCAGAGGTCGTGGGTTTGATCCCGGCTCCGGCCTTCCTGTGTAGAGTTTGCATGTTCTCCATGTGCCTGTGTGGGTTTTCTCTGGGTACTCCGGTCCCCCCCCCCCCCCCACATTCCAAAATCATGCATGGCAGGCTGATTGAACACTCCAAATTGTCCCTAGGTGTGATTGTGAGCGCGAATGGTTGTTCATCTCTATGTGCCCTGCGACTAGCTGGCAAACGGTTCAGGGTGTCTCCCGCCTACTGCCCGAAGACAGCTGGGATAAATAGGCTCCAGCACCCCACGCGACCCTAGTGAGATTAAAGCGGATCGGAAAATGGATGGACGGGTGGATGTATGGTCGGAGATAAAGTGTTGTTCAAATCTTTCCTGCAAATGGCTCAATGCAGATGGCTGGAATTATCAAAACTTGAGCCAGCAATGACATGTGTCATCAAATGTCCTTCTTGCATGCTGCTCAAAGTCAAAATACTTTGCATTCCGACCTCTTTCCCAAGACGGACAGGAGGGAATTTTACAGCAAAGAAATAGATGAGCTAACGAGAGATATGGCTTGTCACTTGCCAATGACCCTGTCAGCATCACGGTACAACTGTGTGCAGCTATTGTGTGTTTGTGTCTTTGTGAGTCATCTGCAGAATTCCAGACCGTTAAATGTCAATTCTTGAAAGGAAAACAACGACATGCATATAGAAGCATATTTTGGGTGAATCAAATGGTTTAATACTCTATCTGCGTGCATGCGTGCTAATAGCTGGCAGTAAATACAAAACTTTTTACCTCTCACTGACAGCTATTCAATTACAAGAAGGTAAGAAATATACAGACAAACGCTCAAGGAAAACAGTTTTTGAACAAACTCAATTCCAATTAAGTTGAAGCATTGTATCAAAAATAAAAACAGAAGACATGGCTTTGTAAATGTTATTCAACCTATATTCAATCGAATACACTACATAGACAAGACATTTAATGTTCGGAGCAGAAATTACTGCGAGGTCCCTATTGTTTCTGTATAAATACTCCATCAAATATGCACTTATTTTGAATTTGATACCTGGGAGAGATGCATGTTTACCATTGGGTTACACCACTTTTCTTTTCAATAAGTTTTTAGGGAACTGAGGACAAGAAGTGCTGAAGCTTTCAAGGTGGATTTTTTTTCCCCCCATTCTTGGTTGATGTACAACTTCAGTTGCTCAACAGGCCAGGGTCTTCGTTGTCATACTTTGTGCATCATACCATGCCACGCATTCTCAATGGAAGACAGGTCTGGACTGCTGGCACGGTAGTCTCGTATTTGCACTCTTTTGCTATGAAGCCATACTGTTGTAACTGTTGAAGAATGTGACTTGGCTTTGTTTTGCTGAAATGATGCATGGACTCCCCTTCTTGGATGCCAGCATATACTGTATTGTTTCAAATCCTGGATGTACCTTTCAACATTAATAATGCTTTCACAGATGAGAAAGTAACCCTCATGGCATGGGCACTGACACACCCCCATGACAGAATCCCAAACAAACACAAACAGTGTTGTGGAATTTTTTAAATGTGGAACAATATAATGAATGCTGTCTGTGGGAGCAAGCAGGATAAACACAGCCAACTTCCAATAGTGGCTGGGACTGAGCCAAAAAGGAGCAGGCTTGAAGAATTAGGAAGTTGCCGTATCTGTTGAGGGCACCGGCTTTTATAAGACTGTTGAACTGTCAAACAAGATAGCATTTTGCAACCAAAGTACACAACCACCAGTCACCAGAATCACTAACCATGTTCAAGTTATTTTTTTCCTGTAGGAGAAGAAGAAGGAGCCCCTACTCTTCTTCTCTGCTTGAAGCAAACCCTTGTAGTTCCCCCGTGAACAAACACACATGAGACAGGCGGTGGGATGCGATAGTTTGTGTTTGGATTTTGTCACTTTTGAACAACAACAAATTTTATTATTTTAGAAACAGTTTGGACCACTTTCAACAAAAGCTAATTCTTCTACCATTACTGCTTCTTTTCCCCAAAGTACCCCTCGTCTCAATGACGGACTGACGGACTGCCCACCACTGATTTTTCCACAATGTCTCAACTTCATTTGAATCGAGCTTTGTAATTGCTCCATCTTCTGCTTCAATTAAGATTTGTTCCCTGACCATTTTATTGTTTTTGTGGGAAAATGAAAGTGACAGTACAATATGAAGACGTACAGAAGTATGTTTGGCTGAGGCAGCAGATCCCTTGAATTAATTGCTACACTTTTTCAAGCACTTTGAACAGGTCATGCAAAGAGCTACTAAATTCAGTTTAAAATAAACATGCAATTTCTCATTAAACTCAACTGCATATTTTATCAACACGTGATTGAGCAAGTTAAACCAAACAAAACAGAACCAAATATGGCCCAGGTGCAATGCCACATAATACGGCCTGCTCAGTTTTTTTTTTTCAAGAAACAATATTGTTAGAATAAATGTTCATATTTTATCCCATATTTACTTGTACAGTATTGGAGTTACAAAGAGTTTGCTCAAGACTGTGACTCTGCAGAAATCTCATTTACAATAGGAAGGGGGGTTTTGACAGTCAAGGAGTGACCAAAAGGGTCCTGCACTCGACTGTGAAGATTAAAATTAAGACAATATCAAAAGAGCAAGACGTTGATGGGATACAATAACAGCTGGGGACACAGGCGACCGACACACCGCATGACCTCTCCAACCACCCCAGGAGTGCACCGGTGTTCCGACTGATTGTCTCCTGTCTGCAGACACTTCATTTGCGGACTCTCTGTCATGTCACACCCTGTCTCTTTGGAGATTTGCATATTTATGACTTCCTTAATAAATTAAATACAAGAGAGACACTGCAACTTTAGAGTTGCCCCGGAACCTGTAATGGTTTACATGGCAGAGCCAGCTGGAGAGCTGCTCCAAGATTGTGAACCGAGACATGTTTTGTTTAGCGCACTCTCTCTTGCAAGAAAGACAACCATACCTCCCTCCTTAGTCTTCATTATGTATTCTTAACATCTGATTACCAGCAAAAAACTAACAAATATGTGCTTCTATCATTGTTGCTATTAACCGTTTCATGGGCGCACGGTGCGCAAGGCGGCCAACTTTAGTATGATGTCAAGGGGTGCGGCAGCACACGGGGAGAGGCGGAGTATTAGCGAGGCAGATGTCTTACTTCCAGGTTAGAAAAATAGTCACAAAATAACTCATATTTCATAAGAAATTAGACTGTCATTGTGCCAAAGCTACCGGTGATACCTAATCACCATTAGTTAGCTGTGGAAAGATTAAAATAGAATGATACAGGCCCTCTAATGTGTTTATGTGCCTGTGTGTGGGCACTCCAGGCACGTCAGAGCAAGAGTAAAAACAGGACATTTTACCAACATTCGGATTTCCTGCAACTCCGTGATTATGAAGACTGAAACTTTGTTAAGACATTCTTGCACCCAGTATGACGAAGGCCAACTTGGAGATCTTGACAGTAAAAATCCAAGTGACCAAAGGCACCACAGCATCAGTTCCAGCCAGTTGGACTATGATGATCAAAGGAAGAGAAATGTTCAGAGGAGATGAATGCGCTGAGGGTTCGTGCCTTGCTGATGGAATTCATCCATGCTCTCAATCGGACTGACCTGAGAGATTTGAAATACACCTTTGATATCTTTCAAAAGTGTTCATGGAATAAGACGATGAGAAAAACTCACCAAAAGTCACATATGTGAAGCAAAATTCTTTTTAACCCCAAACCACTGAACATCAAACATTGATCTCACTTGGACTGTAACAGACTTGCTGTTCCCCCCCATATTTTTCAGTGATGCTGCCTTGGTGATGTTGCAGTAAAGTGCCCTAACTTAGGTGTCTGATAAATTCATACTTTCTGCAGATGTGCACGCGTTCCCATTCAATTATTTACGGTGTTTTGCACAAACAAAGAAAAACATTTTTTTAATGGGTCATTCTGTATAAAACAACCCAGAACATTGGGTCACAAATTGGAACGACAGAGAGTCGTTCCAATTTTTGAGCAAAACAGGGTTGTTGTTTTTTTCACCCAGCGGTTTTAAGAGTGCATTAATTACATTAAAAACCCAACATTTCAATTTACATCCTCATCACTCAATCTGAGAGTATTTTCACGTCCACTCTTCTACTTCAATACTCTTGCCATCTTCACCATGGTAAAACAATTTGAAGCATGCTGCTAAAACTTCAAGCCTTCTTGGTGCTTGATTTTGTTTCCCGTGAATAAATAAAATAAAACACAATTCTAAACAAGCTAAGTGTGAAAGCATTATAGTATTTGAATGGGCTTCTTTGGGTGGAAAAGCCTCAAAATTCCTTTTTAGTTTTCTATCAAGCGAGAACACTTCCACATGAAAAAAATATATATATTTTGACTGACCGATGAACACAGCCAGTAATCTTTTTTTTTTTTTCATTTGAACCAAAGCTGGAATATGTTAAATTGTGCTTTGATCCATTTGCTTTTAGATTTCACAAGGTTTGAAGCTGTGCTAAAGTGAGAAAGAATAGACCGGAGTCAGAAAGGGAACAAATAAATAAGAGGGTACATTGTAAAAGCAGAGACTTCAACAAACATAATTTCCCAAAACCATTATGACGAGGAAAATAATACCTTAGGCTGGGAAGCACGGTCGACAAAAGACACCATATTGGCAAGAAGAAATTAGCCAAGAGCATGAAGAAAGATTTTAAAGACATTGTCACTTGGAGCATGAGAAAAATTTCCAAAAAAAGGCAATTGCGAAAATTGGGTAGATAATTTAAAGAGGCATTTTCAGCAAGAGTTTAGTGGATATAAAATGTTGGCTTACCCCAACTCAATTGGCAGTTTTTTGTGATGTTAAAGATAAATAATTTGGAAAAAAATAAAACCTAAAACTTGTACAACTCAAGTCATTTAAAAAAAAAAAAAAACTTTTCAAGAAGGAAAGTCAGAATGGGAAAATGGTATGCTTTCTTTCCGTCCGTTTGCTAGATCGCTTATCCTGTTCAGCTGATTTCAGACCACAATTCCGATCGGTCGCCAATAGATCATTTGTATCATCACTGTTGTGACTAATTGTGACACAAGTTTGAGTTTTATTTTGTCATGTACAAGTGGATGCCAGAAAATTTGAATATTGAGGGTACGTCCATTTATTCCAATAATTTGTTTCCATAAAATGAAACTTTTGTTCACCACAAACAAAGTGAAATGTTTAAAACCTTAATTTCAATTTTTGTAATAATAGTCCCCCCCCCCCAAAAAAATTCCAGTGTTTCAAAAATTCGAATATCATGCCCACATTGAACATTGTAGGCCTCCTGTGTCCCAATCTTGTCAGCTAGTTCACGCAAAACAACTGCAAAGGTTTTTCTCAGTCTGGCTTGGTAGGCTTCGGAAACACGGAAAACACTGCTGAATTTATGGTTGTGCATAAAACCGTCACTGACACTCTCCATTAGGAGAAAAAGTCGCACAAAGAATGCTCACAGAGTGCTGTGTCAAAGTACGTGTACAGATTGTTAAGAGGAAGGGGAAAACATGGCCGGCAAAAGTGCACAAGTGGCAAGGATGACCACAGCATTGAGATGATTGTCAACCAATGTTGGTTCATAAATCTGCCGGAGCTGCACAAGGCTGAGGCAGATGTCAGTGCATCAAGAATCACCAGATACATACATCAGTCTGCATGACACGTGCTACAGCTGTAGAATTGCATCACTTAAGCAACACCTGAAACCCAAAGCAACACCATAGGTATCTGTGCTGGGCTAAGGAGGAACAGTTGTCTGTTGTCTTCTCTTCAGATGGAGGTAAATTTAGCATTTCATTTGGAAATCAAGGTCCCGCAGTTTGAAGAAGCAAAAAAGTCAAACTGCTTAAAACCCAGTGGTTCCGCAGTCAGTCATGGTTTGGGGCAGGGGTGCCCAACCGAAGAACTACTCTTCAAGCAAACCAACCTTCCGCACGTGCAGACATGCGCACGAAACCGTCCATGCACAAGCGCGTATACGCACGCACATACACACATATGCCATGATGAGCAGCAGCCATAACGGACCGTAACATGAACAAAACAGAAAAATTGATAGGAGAGTTTGTGAGTTTGTGAAAAGGAAATCAGTACCTACCTTTCAATACATCTTTATTTATGTAGCGCTTTCCCAAAAGTTACCGCTGTAACAAAGCACTTTACAAAACATAAAATAACAGAGGAAATTGCATTTTTTCCCCGTGCCTGTGTGGGTTGTCTCTGGGTAATCTCGTTTCCTCCCACATTCCAAAAACCCGCACGGCATCTCAATGGAACGTTCGAAATCAGTGGTCCCCAAACTTTTTCCTGTGAGGGCCACATAACATAAATTTTCGTTTCTCTGATGGGGGGGGGTCAGTTTGGAACAGAAAACGTGTGACTGCAAGAGTACCTAAATGTAAAAATGTATTGTTTTCCAGAAACCCACACAATTCAAATAACCTTTTCTGGATTCTTCACAGAACAAAAGTCAGGAAATAAATAATAACTAGTGTTATTATTATTATTATTATTATTATTATTTATTTTATTAATAAATAACCCTCACCGGGTTCTTCACAGAATAAAAAAACAGGAAATAAATTACACCTTCTATGAAATAAATAATAATCAACTCTGCTCTGATGAAGTTTATACATGACCACAACCTTAATGACAGCACAGTGCTAGCCGGTGAATTAGGCAGTGAATTTGAAACCCTGTTCTTCCATCTCCCAGTTCATGCATCTTATTGGACCCCCGAGACGCGCCCACCATACTCGGAGCCCCATCAGTTGTGTTGCTGTCCAGCCTTGACCAGTCCAGGTCTAACTCTTCCATTGTTTGTCCCAAGGTGTGAGTGTGAGCGTGGATGGTTGTTCGTCTGTGTGCCCTGCGATTGGCTGGCAATCATTTCAGGGTGTCCCCGCCTACTGCCCGAAGACAGCTGGGATAGACTTCAGCACACCCCGCAACCCTTGTGGGGATAAGTGCATCAGAAGATGGATGGATGGATGGATGGATCTAATGAGACCTGCTACACAGTATGTTATAATACATGGATTACCAAGGGGGTGCCGGTGAGAGCCAGGTACACATTACGTTCTAGGAATATTGTAAAAGTGATCATTTGAAAGTCTAAAAACTGGCAGAGGGACGTATAAATAAATTGTTATATTTATCTGTTTTGCTATTGTGAGATATCATTAACAAGACTGTGTCTTCACATAAATGAATATCATTAATTATGAATAATGCAAGATAAAAATCATTTGAGCAAATTAATGATTTCAGACGTTTCTATCAAACTGTTCGCAAACCTTTTGCATTTATCGGTAGCTCTGTTGGTTGGTCAGCCCTGCTGTAATGTATAATAGCAACAACAGTAAGCAGTGCCTCATTAACAAAGGGAAGCATCGGTGTATGAATCGTTGACTAATGTCTCTCAGTATTTAAGCACCCAGTTGCACAGCGATATGTTGTCAGAACCTGTTAGAGTAATCTATGAGCAAAATTGTATCGTGTTTAAAGTTTCATTTATTTGGGCACATCGAAGCGTTTGGGTGCGTATCCAGCACCCCCAAATGCCTGCACACAAAGGCGCCGGCCATCTGGCCGGGGGACTGTTGAAGTCCACAATTAGCACGTCAATACAGGTGGACAACCACAGGGGAGAAGGCGACACTCGGTCACAAAAGGGGAATGAATAATTCGGGAACAGCGGTTGAGCAACAAAAGACGAGTTGAGAACACCCGTCGCGCCCAGACGACATTGGCCATCCGCAAAGTCTGCAACATGTTAATTCAATGTAGACCAGACAGAAAAGGCGCCAACGTACTGGTGGTTCAATGTTTAAAACAGGTAACCAATCACTACCGAGGGGCCGGACCGTGGGTGCGGTATGCAAATATCGGGGGCAGTGTTTTCCTTGTATGTTACAATAAAAGTCTGAACTGGCGGGAAGGGAGCTCGAGTGTGATCGCGGAGCAACTAACCATCGTTCGCTCTCAGAGATCCGCTTCCGCCGATATTGAAGACAATTTTCCTGTGTGCCGAGTCATTTCTTTAACTTTGTCCGAGAAAATCTCTGACAGAACCTCAAGCTTTCATCCATGCCTTCTGCATCCAGCCTTGCTCTCCATTGTTACTTTGTATTTGTTTGGATATAAAGAATTTTTGCTTTGCCATTTCCATGTCCTGTCTGTATCTGGGTCCAAATTCTGTTTCTCTTGTCACAGATCAGAGAACACTGCCGCAGCACCAAACCTGCCCGCTCTTCCCTCGTACTGCTGCTGCTCCTCGACTGGTTGCCTGCCTGTTCACAAGCCCCAAGACACCAGCTTCCAAGAACCAATGCAACTCGGCAGAATCCGTGTCTCCCAGGAGGAACTCCACGGGTTGAGCGGGGGCTTTGCACTTTTTGTGGAAACTGCAGGCATTTTATCAGCCAGTGCCCACTCCAACCTAAGAGTCCCTGCTCGACCAAAGGAGGCAGTCTCAGGACTCGCCCCAATCCGTAAGTGCCTTTAATGAAAGCCCCCTTGAGACAATGACACATTTACACTGTTTCCCTTTTCCTGTGGCCGCCAACCCTTTGAGCTCTTCCATTAGTTGAAAAGGTAGTAAGCCGGCCCATATTTAAGCATTACCAAGATATGCTTGCCACTTCTAACGCGAGCATGACACTTTTTAAGGATTTCATGACCAGCATATATCAAATAAAAACAAACGATTCCGAATCTAACTCACCATTGCCACCATTCGAAAGTGACACACTTAAGTCATTTATTCTCTTCGTTCTTGCAGTAAAACAGTTTGGATACCAGACACATCTAGGACTAATGTATGAAAGCCTGTCGCCAATTGAAATGTTTCCACCAAGTGAAAGCTATAGTATTTTCTTTGCTTATGCAAAAAGGAAGACAAGCTTTCAAAGTAGCTCACATTTCATTCAGGGTTGATGTACTGGCCAAAATCAAAGTGGGCAACATTAATGAAATGACTGAAAGGAACACAAGTATAGAACAAAATGAAAAGAAGTGAAACAGACAGTAAGCTGTAAAGGGAATTTTTCCCCCAATATGAAATTGGCATATTTTTCTCCTCACACTGCTGATCCCTTTCAGCAGTGTTTCAGGATTTCCTTCATCCCTCTATTCATTATAGTTTATCTTAGCTTTCCTCTTTCTGCAAACCTTGATCCCCTTCGGGTATTATCTGTTCCGTTCCTTTCCCCTACCAAAATGTGAGGACGACTGTTTTCTGATCATCAAAGCCTTCTTCCCATGATCAAAGTGAAAGATAGCAGCTAGAAAATGTTTTGAAAGATAGATTGGGGAATAGAATGACTAATTTAAGCGAAATAGTCATGCAAGAATAAAAACCTTAGTGTAATTAAAGGGACGGAATATGTACAAAAGGCTGTGGGTGTGTGTGCATCACTTAATGTACAGTATGGCGTATATTCTCCCGTTCACACTTAAGTCAATTCCTCATGCACCTTCAGGGTGCGGCGATTCTCCCGTCTAAGCTTCTGACACATCCACCTGTGTAACTGGTGAAAACTCGAGCAGGCACCAAGGAGATATGACCCACTGAATTCAGAGGATGCTGGCAAGTCCCGGATTGTGGAGTTTTCCTGAGATATGTGAATTCCATTGAGATCCATTTGGGTAAGCAATACATAACGTGTAAGGACCAATAAGGAGTATAAATGTATAACCATTTTTTGAACATAGTAAAATGAACGCCCCCCCCCCCAAAAAAAAACGAAGTGGGGTAAACTTCACTGACTCATTACGCTTTCTATTATAGGAAATCTAAAATACAGATTCAAATAAAACAGAGCAGAAAGAGTAAAGGGGGGCACAGAAGTCGAATTTAAACAAACATTATGTATTGCTTACTCAGTCTAGGGTCTAAGGTTATTTTAAATTGGGCTACTCTCGGGTAATATCAGATGTATAAAGGAATTGTATGCTTTCTTCTTTCATTGACTGATCCATTTGGGATATATTTCACACTGTAAATGTATAATTGATTCGTTATGGATCCAGAAGTGATTGTCCCTTCTGAAAATGAGCAGCTCATCTAATCGTCTAATTTGAAGGAGCATGTGGACCGTATTTTACAGATTATAAATCACAGTTTTTTTTTCATAGTTTGGCCAGGGGTGTGATTTATACTCTGGAGCAATTTGTGTGAAATGATTAACACATTACATAATTTTACATGTTATTTCCACATTAAACCGCAATAGGGTGGTCTATGCCTGTTTTGATACTTTCCCCATTGGTGGTAACTGATAAAAACAACTGACGATGACTCTGATGTAAGCGACGAAGAAGAGGAAGCGCCGCGTCTTGTACCTCTGGAGTTGGCAGGGTTGTTTCAAAGTGACACCAAAGATTCCGTTGATTTTGTGATTTGGAACGACACTAATGGTTCGAGAAACTGGTTAGCATTTTATTTATGTTGTAGTTGTCAGAATAACTATGAATATGTTATGTGAACATACAAGGCACATTCTCAGTTTGTTGTTAATGGGTTATGTAACGTTAGCATATGTACACTTATTCAGCGTGCTGTATTTTATTTTTATTTGCCTTTCAAGATGACATGTCTGTTCTTGGTGATGGATTTAATCTAATTAATTTCCCCCAAAAATACGACTTATACTCCAATTTGACTTATATATGGGGGTTTTTTCTTCTTTATTATGCATTTTATGGCTGGTGCAACTTATACTCAGGAGCAACTTAAGTCCAGAAAATACGGTATGCACATTCTGTATTGAATAAAGACAATAAAAGAATTTTAATCAGAGGACTGTGCTCATGACTGAACGTACATTTGGAGCTGGTGCATTAGAATGACTGCAGTTGTTGTGAGCTGCACTTCCAGACGAACTCCAAAGCCACCACCAAGAGTCCTCAGCTGCTCGGTCACGCTGCTGTCATCAGTGGAGCGCCAAAGCAGTTAATTGAATCAAAATGTGCAATTCAATGTTTCTACTTGAAGAGGCGCTACTACTTAGTCCAGCCTCCTGAGTGCGCAACAGGAAAGATGCTTAAGTCTCTTGGGAGAACACGCTCACCGTTAGATTTGACAATGGGATGCCTTCATTTAAACTTCCCTCCATCCAGAGTGCGAACATCTCATGAAGGCACTCATGTGACACACTTAAGTTCATGGGAGAATGTGTGCAGCCAAAAATGTTCTTAGCAAAGTGCCTTTTCTTACTTAAGCACACAGGAAAATAGGAGCCGATGTGCACTTACAGATGATCAATGGCGGTCAATCCAGGTCACTCCCTGGCCATTCCCAAGGCCTGTTTTGTGAAAATAAATGTCCTCCCAAAATGTGACTTACACTCCAGACAGAGCAATTTATAAATGTGATTTTCTACATGATGTCTTTTTTGACTGGCATAACTTATACTCCAGAGCGTCATGTAGTCTAAAAATTTGGTTCATGACTTTCAGGAACATTCATTGCAATTGCCTCTTGCATTAATTCAGGTCAAATGCTGCGGACAGGGCGACCCTGGAAAAATTAATTGTTAATTAATAACTAATACTTAAAATTAATCCCCAAGTAATTTGTCTTATGTTTGATGATGTCTCAGTGAAAAGCCTGCATTCTGAAGCCCAAAATATGAGATATCCTGTATTATTTCCCAGAGAGGGAATTCAAGTGTGACAGCAGCAAAAATAAAATTCAGCGACAATGAAAATATTCCTCTTTCAAGTAAATTGCAGTATTATACATTCATTCATTCATTTTCCGATCCGCTTTATCCTCACAAGGGTTGTGGGGGGTGCTGGAGCCTATTCCAGCTGTCTTGTCTGGCAGTAGGCGGGGGACACCCTGAACCGGTTGCCAGCCAATCGCAGGGCACACAGAGACGAACAAAACATCCACGCTCACACCGAGGGACTATTTGGAGTGTTCAATCAGCCTTCCATGCATGTTTTTGGAAAGTGGGAGGAAACCGGAGTACCTGAAGAAAACCCACGCAGGCCCGAGGAGAACATGCAAACTCCATACAGGGAGGCCGGAGCTGGAATTGAACCCGGGACCTCTGCACTGTGAGGTCAAGGCGTTAACCACTGGTTCACCGTGCCGCACATTCCTGTATTAGTCATTTGTTGTAGAAAATATTTGTCTTTATAAGTGACTGATATGGGAATAAAAATGCTTCACAAACTTGAACAAACATACGTTGAAGTGTAAGCAGCCTGGCAAGCTTAACGTGATTTTTTTTTCATTGATTTATTTGTCGGCAAGCATCTTTACTCAACCGCAGGTGTAAATAACAGTATTGGTAATTTACATCATACTGCTCTTGGCACTATCATGTCCAATTAGAGGGTCCTTGCAGTGGAAAATCAAAATGATCAGGCAATCGTGTCAGCATGCCAGTATGCAGAGCTTGTGCTTGCATGTTGGCACACGGAACTTCCTGGCCATTTAACTGGAGAAAAACTAGTTTGGAACAACACCAGCTAGCACAATAAATCACAAAAAAAATTATAATAGGCTTCAACATTAAATTACCCTTTGCAAGGGTGAGGTGAATCAAGAGTTTTAAAAGGGAAATATTATGGATATTTTTCTTGTTATTGGATGTATACAAGTAATTGGATCTCTGGTGTTCCTGCCCACCCACCAAGTGTGAAATTAAACAACCAATTAAATTTTCAGTTCTGTGCCCCTTTCTTGAAATGCATCTGAACGAGCCAGTCTACATTGTTGCGAAGTTCACATAATAACCAAATCTATGGGTTTTTCAGCCAATGACAGGATCAATTAGGTTGGAAAACATTCCAAAGGACCACTTTGATGCCGTGGCCAAATTTGCTGTGGATTAGCAGATTAATGTTAGCACACAGTAACCATGAGTAACATTAGCTTCTGAAAATAATAATAATAATGGCTAAATTGTTGGGCACAGCTACATCAGTCTGGTGACGTAATTTTCCACATCATTACATTTATTGACACGTGTAGTTCGACTTGGTGATAAAATGTTTCCTTTACGAATGCGATGGAATCTCTGTCACAGGGGTCACCAACGCTGGCACCAGGTCGCCCTCCATAAAGGACCTGATGAGCAGCCCATGTCCTTTTTAAAACTGCATCAAAGATCACCAGTGATGGGACATTGTGATATTCCACGAATGTTGTGATCATTTGAAAATGTGAACATGAGGAAACATTTATCACATTCATCTGTTTCCTCATTATTATGAGAAATAATGAACATGATCAGTGTCTTCTTGTAAATTAATAAGATTATTAGAGGTCATTTGAGCAAATAGATTATTTCAGAAGAGTGCATCGAACTTTTAGCCCTTTGCATTAAGTAGCTCTCAGCTTCAAAAAGATTGGTGACCCCGCTCTATGGGTAGTCACTTTGAAGAGCCGATCCCAATTACACTCCTCAACCCTAAGTTTTGTGCGCTCATAAGAAAAAAGGGGTGTGCATGTCCTCAAACGAAGACAACCCGGAAGCTTACTTGAAATCTGATGCTATTAGACGGTGGAAAGATCAAAGAATCAAATACTGTTATTCTGCCCCCAGTAATTGTATTACAGTGTAGTGCAGTGCCCCTAGTGATGAAAGTATTGCATTACAGTTCGGTACAGTGCCTCTAGTGGTGGAAGTAGTTAGAACCACCCATAAAGTCAGTGGGGTAGCCAATTTAATTCATAAGAGTGAAACAGTGGAGAGGTGTGATGACCACTTCCATCCTCCTTCTTTTGACACATTCAGGCACAATCTTTTTACAAGAAAGACTCCATAAAAATACCAAACGGTGGATTCTCATCTTCATGTTTTTATTGGAGGATTGTTTAGCTCGCCGTCTACGCCATGCTCTCATCTCAAACGCATGGTTAGGGCAGAAGAACTGTACTTAAACGCAACTAATTAACGCAACTCTGATTGGTTAATCACGGACGCTAAGAGGAAGTACGGCGAAGTTGGTTCGTGTTCTAAAGTGGAAGTGGTTGGCGTTTTCGAAATTTTCTCCAATGTAATTGTTTCAGTTGAGTTTCTGTTTTTGTGTCTTGCGTGATATTGAAAAGGATCTACTCGACAAAGTCGCATGACATTGACTGCATTTCTGAGTGCAAAACAACGTCATTTTTCTCCACTAAGAATACAATTAAAAACAATGACGCCTACCAAGGCTTCCAAGAAGGCTTTTGCTTCACCATCCAGGATAAAAAATAAAATGCGCAACACCTCCTCTTTCTTCATGGTCTCATTGAAGGCCAAAAACAAAGCCCTAGCTCTCGCCCTACAGGCCAAGAAGCAGAGGTCCATGCTGCTAGAGACGGAGAACCTGCACCTGAGAAGGGAAGCACAGTCTGCACGATTTGATTTGGCCACCAAGAAGCAGGAGCACATGGAACTGCTCCTCGTCTTCAAAAACCTTTATCGTCATAATCTCCCAAAACATGAAGTCACTCGCTGAATTATTCCCTGACAGCGCTCTCTTTGAAACATTTGAGGACGGCAATGTCCTCCCAACTGATCCTGACAACCCTTCAATTGAAAATGTGGCACCAGATGCTCCGGAGGTTACAAAGGATTCAGCGGAACTCAGTCCAGAAATGCGACCAGGCAGTCTTCAAAACAACATGCCTGCAGTCTTATCCACCCTGAGTAGAAATGTGTCTACTGGCAACGCAAAAACGGATGACGAGAAAAGGGATTCAAACCAGCAGACACTCCAGATGGAGTCAGCGCACCAGTCCAACAACTTAAGGGAGGAAGTGAATAGGCTGTCAGCTAGGTTCTCTCGGTCTGGTTACGACAGTAACTCTTTGCCGTGTCGACTGAGCAGCCCAACATCTTCAGCTTTGACTAGTGCTGAAACACCGTCTCCCTCTGCTGGAGTCAACGCTCCTTGTGAACATATGGAAGTTGTGCCAGACCATACCGTGATCCTCAATACACCCATGGAGCTGACTCCAACTCATGATTTGGAATTTGTCATTCATCATGGTGGATATGAACCACAGGTCAACGCTGAGTCTTCCCCAACCTCTCAAGGACATCCCATCTCAAGGTGCACAAAGACATGTTTCATATCTGTGGATCATCCTGCACGTGTCAAAGAACCAGAACTTTTGTCAAAAGATCAAGAGTCCCACCACGATGCAGAAGAATCCTGCGCAACCACAGGTTCTGTCGCACCAAAGCCAAGCTCCTGCAAGCGTCCTTGGGAGTCCACTCAGAATGACTCTAGTGATCGGGCAAACAACAAAGAACAACGCCATGACAAAGGTGTTTGTCCTGAGGAGGATGTGGTTCATCGTACGGGTCCCCGTGACTCCTCTTTCCGTAATGTGTTTGCATTCTGGGAAGATCTTTCTGCACACAGACATAAAGACGTGCGTACGTCAAAGTCCTGGGCTCTAACTGTTAGTCCTCAACAACGCGCCTCAAAGGGGCAACAAGTGGTGGAGGAGATTGCCTTGATCGCGGCTGTCTTTTCTCCAGCAAGTAGTGCCTCAATGACCAAGACCATTGCTAACCCGAAGAAAGATTACCAAGGGAGACCCAGGAAATGCAAGAATGTCATTAGTTACAAGGAGCCATCCCTGAACAGAAAACTATTCCGTGGAGATAGATTTATGGACACCACTTTTCTATACTCTCCAATTTTTAAAGACCAGAAGAAGAAGAAGAAAAATAAGTCTTCGTAGCAAGTGCCAATTGGCAGCATGGATGATTTTTGCTTCTTCTATTTGATGTTGTTAGGTGTCCTTGAGTTTTTAGAAAGGCGCCCACAAATAAAATGTATTATGATGATGATTATTATTATAATAAAGCGCAATAATTAATTTTCATATCATTGACAGTCGTGGTTTAATCGGATATTCAATCCTTTGTTTCACACAGGTAAATATGAGCAACATTTTGAATTATTGGTAAATGGCTCCATCTAATGACCTCGCTAATTGCGACGTTAGCCTGAGGTGATAAACTCACAGCAACTAAATTTAACTCTGATGTATTGCATTTTATGAACAAACTGAATTATTAGACAGCAAAGTTACATTCAGATGCGACGTTAGCTTATGTAGCGTTAATCATGATGTCGCTTCTAACTCAGGACTATGACTTTCACTTTCCATAGAATTTGGCTGTATGATAACTCATGTATTTCATCGTAGTGAAGCTGTGAATACCTTCATCAGACATATGCTTACTTTGTTAAAAACACACCTCACGCGAGCTAAATAACTATACACTAGCATACAAGTCACAACACTAGAACTGTGAGGTGCATGTGCTAACCAGTCGGCCACCATTCAGCTCAAAATGGAGATACAGTATTTAAATTTATGTTCACAAGATTATTTGTCTTTCATACGTATGTTTGATACATGTTCTATTCATTTGAAATATTTTTTCATTTGATTTTTGAGACATTTTTTGTCATACGAATGTTCAATTTTAGATGTTTTGTGGAGGTTGTTGGTATTATTTACTGTCTGACATAGGACAATCAATGTCAGTTTGTCAAAATGTGTTTCTCTAAAAAGGCGTTCTTGGTAAGGAAAAAAAAAAAATTTAGAAATGTCTGCACATTAAGATGCGGTCTGGAACATTTATGATAAACTATTTAAAAATAGAAGTCTTTAGAAACTGCATTTACTCATAAACTGCCAGACAAATATAACGGGCTTATCGCTTAGCCTATTTTAGTGAGGCTGCAGCCCACCCTTATAAAGAAAAACAAAACATATATATATACACACACACAATATAATTAGTCTACAACGAAACCTACATGTGCGAAAATACCCCCGAGTGTGAAAAAATCTTCATGCATGAAAGCCATTCCCCGTTTTCTGCTTCCCCCTACACCGAAAAGTCCCCCTGTTGCGGAATACGAAATCCTTTTCCAGTGATAATCTTACAGTTTAATCCCAGCGAGTCCCAGGAACTCACTGATCTGGAAAGTATGAGTCCCATTACGCATTTAGAGAGACCCAAATTTCGTGTATGTTTTAAAAAGAACCAACACGACAGCTCTTTGTTTTCGTTTTGCACCGCTGCAGAAACTGCCGTGTGAACGCAAGTGGGGCTGCACGGGTGTTAACATGCTTCTCTAGTCAGCGGCTTTGTAAATGTGAATGCTCCACAAAATTTGCTCCGGTGTAAGATATATCGCAACAAAATACATCGGTGCAGCACCGAAGCAAATGTGTGCCGTGTGTACACCCCGATAGGTTATTTCATCCCATGGTTCAGTCTTTGAGTTCATAAATTCTCCTCTCTTTATTCTGCTTTCAATGATGCAAGACTTTCTCAAAGTCAACTTATCGCGAAAAACTATCCAACTTTAGCTGCTTCCTCTGTGATATCTCCGCAATAAACTTTCCCAACACTTGTTTTAACGTTACACAACTTGGCAATCGTCTGCTTTCCACGAGGTTGAAGGCCGATCTCGCCAATCTCATCACGCGGGAACAGAAATCTCGTCATGTGAGATTACTTAACGAGAGATCAAAACAACAATGGCAGCGATTGTCGAACTGCGACAAAGCGTTGCTGGAAAGAAAGATGTATCGTAGTTTTTTTTTGTTTCGTTTTGTTTTGACAGAGAAATTTCCTTGCGTCCCAAAAACGCACATTATTTGGAACTGTGCGTCCCGTGGGAAAATTATGTGTCTAGGACGCAGGATGCAGAGGTAACGAGATGACTGCTTTTCTCCACCCTTGCCTCGCAATGAGGTTCACGACAACGAAAACAAGCCGACCGCAAAAGTCTAATCCAACCTCACCCTGCCGCAGCCACTGCTACTGCTTAGCTAGGAAACGGCAATAGCAACCACCACACTGGCTTATCCATGCGCAGTACAGGAAGTATTTGTTATTGTTAGCATGTGGTTGGAAATTTCACTAGTGTTAAACAAAATCAAATAAGTGTATGCTCATACTTATGCACTATTGGAATAAAAATAAAGACTACACATATACGTGTGTGTGTGTGTGTGTGTGTGTGTGTGTGTGTGTGTGTTTACGTCTGGGATAAAATTTGCTATACACTGAAACACCTCTACAACAAAATCATGTTTGGAGCAATAAATTTTTCACAACAGGGGACTTTTCACTTCACCAAATTTATCTCAGATGTAACTCTTTATTTTTATTCCAATAGTGCATAAGTATGAGCATATGCTTATTTGACACTTCATATAGCCAGCATAGAAAGAAAAAATTGCACAATTTACAATCAGCATTCACTTTCACTTACATAAATTTCTTGAATAATGTTTACCCTGTCTTCAAGCGTTAAAGCTTTTCTTTTCGTCACTCCTTGGTCTGCAAAGGTCCGTTTTTGTAGCCATTTTTGCAATGCAACGTTCATGCTACGTCTGAAACTAACAATAACAAATTCTTCCTGTACTACTGCGCATGTGTAAGCCACTGTGGTGTTTGCTGTTGCCGTTTACGAACTAACCAGGAGTTGCTGTAGGCTGCTGTTGAATTAGACTTTTGCGGAAGGCTTGTTTTCGTTGTCGTGAATCTCGTTGCGAGGCAAGGGCAGAGAAAAAGACTTTGTATTACGCAACAAGGGAATTTTTCTTTGTAGAGGGGAGCAGAAAAGTGGAAATGGTTTTAATGCATGAAGATTTTTTCACACTAGGGGTATTTTCGCCCATGTAGGTTTCGTTGTAGAGGAGTATCACTGTCGTGAAAAGTCCCCTGTTGTGAAAAATTTCTTGCTGCAAACATGATTTCATTATAGAGGAGTTGTACTGTAACTCCCAAATCAAAATATCAAAACTGGTTTCAAAGAAGGCGGGAGCAATGTCAGATGGTGGTGTCTGCAAGAAACGACTTTGGGAGCCAATTTTCATTCAGGAAAAAAAAAAACACAATATAAGACATTTTGTTTTATTCACCAAGGCTTCCTTGTTCATCAGTCAGGTCATTTCCTGACTGACTGTCCAGTCAGGAGAACCGGATTAGAAAATCAATGACTGGAAAATCTGCGCTATTTGACTGTCGTCGCTTGACAGCCCGCGGCCCTTATGTTTTTTTGCGCCTGTAAAGGGCAGCATTGTTCTTGTTTCATGGAGATGTCGGCGCTGTTGGACAGTCTGCGCTGTTCGAGCCGAGAATGAGGAGAAAGGTGTACTGTATTTGGAACTGAAAGTCGACGCTTGAAATTGAAGCCGATCTAAAATTGACAGGAGAAGTAAACCAATTTCTTTTATTATCAATGGACGCTACAGCTTCTTGTTTACTTTAAAATTTAGCTTGTAGCAGACGTGTGGAACATCATGCAGGTTTTGAGGATGCCATCTCTGATATACTGGCGAAAAGCGACTTTGAATATCTCCTCTTTCATCTATCATCACCTCAAACAACAAGGCATATGAAATAAAAGTTTTTTCGATTGTATGACTGTCTGATTTATTTTATGTATTCTGTCATATTATTTTGTTTCATTAACTGTTTAGTGAGTGTGAGTGCGGATGGTTGTTCGTCTCTGTGTGCCCGCGATTGGCTGGCAACCGGTTCAGGGTGTCCCCGCCTACTGTCCAAAGACAGCTGGGATAGGCTCCAGCACCCCCAAGACCCTTGTGAGGATAAAGCGGAACAAAAAATGGATGGATGGATGAGTACATTTGACAATAAAGTTTATCCAATCCAATCCAATAACTGTTCAGTAAAGTGCTTTGTTGCAGCTGCAGCTGTTGTGAAAGCGCAATATTAATTAAGATGCATTGTATTGTATTGTTTCAAGTGATTTCAGAGTAGTTCGATTTAACCAGACACTTGATGATTTTTGTTGTCGATACTGAACACACAATTTAAGATTTTCAACCCTGACCCATTTTGGACCCGATTATCAGGATAAATTCAGTCACACCATGGACCAAATGAAATCTCATAGAACAATCTTATAAAATGATTGTTGGATTTTGAGGTCCTTTGTTGGGAAGGGGCAAAATAGGGTCAAAAACAGGCCGATTGCCTTTATGTGTAGACCCGGCATAAGTCAATCGCTCATCCCACAACAGCAAAACATAAAGGCAGTCATGTGTGATGCTATTTCAGCTCCACAAAAAGCCAAGATGCACTTTGTGATATGAGTCAGGAGTCGCAACACAACAATCCTTGTGAAACACCTCAGGTTAAACAACAAAAAAGAATATGAGGCAGTTATGATGAGGCAGGCAAAAAGGAGAGCACAGTGCCAGTTGCTGCTGTTGCTGCAGCTGGGGCACAACTCAAATGGTGTCCTTCCATGCTGCAGGCAGGCACTACCCAGGCCGAGATTGAACCTGGACAGTGAGGTCGATGCGCTAACCACTGGACCACCGGGCCTCCTATACTGAGAACATTTCAAAGGCAAAAAAAGTCTAGATTTTTTTTCAGGTCCGGTTTCCTATGATCATTTAAAGATGACAGATGATGTGTCATTAAATTAAACAGAGCAATTGCAATAAAACAGCAATGGTGAATTTAAAAAAAATACATCGTAGAAAAGAGTTAAAGAAAAACAATTTTTATCTATTAACTATATCCATTTTTATTACATGATTTTTTCATTTGCTTTAAATTTCCAATGAATATTTGAAAATATGTGTACTGATAAATGTGTGCAATTGTTTTATTTACCCCCATTTATTTCAAAATGTTGTGGTTATTTCCAGTTTTATTCGTGCATTTTGTTGAAGGTAGTTGAGAACAGATTCTTCTTTGCTGGTAGCAAACAAAATTTGAAGTCACCTACAGTTTTTTTTTCAGGATTTTTTCAAACATATTCATAATAAATAAATAAATAAATAGTTCATATACATGGAGTATAGTACTCTATACTGTATGTTGCTCTATGTGACTCGCTGTTGTTTTGCAGCTTCTCACGGACTGTTTGCGGACTTTTTGCAGACTTAAAAAAAATATATATCTATATATTATATAGATATATTTTTTACCTGTATATGTTAATTGGTCGCTACTTCACGGATTTTCGTTTATCGCGGGTGGTTTTGGTCCCCATTAACCGCGATAAACGAGGGATTACTGTATTCTCCCTCTGCAGGATGAGTCAACCAGTGTTGTAAAATAGCAAACGTGCGCCTGTAATCATGTGATAAAAATCTAAATAAATTACTTTGATGTCTTGCATTCTTCATGACATTTGATTTGAAATGCACCTTTTTTTGTTTTTTTAAATCTTTTTCCTTGGCTTTACCAGACACTTTACCATCCATTTTCCGACTACCATGCACAAAATCAAATTATATAATTATATATATCAAATAGGTGATAACCAGGTTCAATTTTATTCATAAGGTAATTGTGGTTTTGAGGCAGCACTGCAGACCTTTAACCTTGCGCTTTCGTCTGTTTCAGTACTTATTGAGGTCGTAGGTCCTTTTTTTCTCATCATCAATGCAACACTGATTGCGGGTGTCAAATTCCATGTTTCTGCTCAGTCTTGGTTTTCTTTATTATGGACTGATGCTTGTCTCGCTCTTGAAATAGTTCAACAGGCCAGATTGACTGTGCTGGATTAACTGGAGTCATCTGTGTTGCATGATTTGTGGTATGACGCTTTCACTTTGAGAGTAGGTCAGCTGATTGGGGACAGAGTATTGTCACTTTGTTCGTAGGAAATTTTCATTTTCAGCCCTTCCATTTTTAATGCTATTTTCTCATCTTGCATTGCTTCTCTACATTTCAAGCACAGCTTTTCATTTTGTGCGAGTGACTGGTTAGTTTATCGTGCTGGTTCTGGTAATCCCACATGTACACGGGCGGACTCACACAGACACAACTGGTGAATATGGAAGACATATTTAACATATTTGCGATACAGACAGATGGACACACACACACCGGTATAATAGCTGGCTAAAGAAATACGGGAGTGAAATGTGTAAGAGAGCGACAATAATAAGAATTCTTCAAACCGCAAAACATTCATCCATTTTCACTCGCACTTTACCTCCTCGAGGTCAAGACTTTACCAGAAGACTGCCGGAGAAAGGCGGTCCATACTCTGGAAGGGTTGCCAATCAGTCACAGCGCACAGACAACCATTCAGTTGGGCTCCCTCATTTCCATAGTCATTGAGTTGGAAATGAATCCACGCTGCCTGCACCAAAGTCAGGCAAATTTACCGCTACACCATTAGCGACAAGATAAAACCATGTTACAGAACATGCAGCTATTCCATGTGAACCCTGACTACTCTCACACAAAACTGTAAGGAGATGAGAGCTTCCTTTGAAAAACTAGACTGTGCATTGTAACCCTTGTCCCCTTTTTTAATGGATATGTGGGGTATATCACTTCTTCAGTTGATTCCATGTTTCCTCACCACTGGCCTAGCAACAGACCCGTAATTACTAGCAGTTCAGGCCCATGAAGATTGATCAGAGTAGTTTTGACTAGAGCTGTCAGACGATTAAAATATTTAATCTAATTAAAAACGCAACTGTCATAACTAACTCAAAATGAATCGTAATTACTCACACATTTTTTATCGTTTCTGAATTTCCTTTTATATTTTTTTGTCCTATTTTCCCCCATTTTAATGCTCTCATCAACGTAGAATCATGAATCAGTTTTCGATGTGCAAAATGAAATGCACATCGAGGTATGCAGTGTGCATACCTGTCAACTCATACGGTTTAGCCATAGTTCATACGGATTTTGTGGTGAATCTTACGTATATGGCCGTATCGCACAAATCATACGGATTCTGAAAATTTCAGTTGTATTATGGAGATCTACAATAAATATCATTGAAAATTTCGTGGGTTTTTTTCTGTGCCGTTATTTTGACATAAAATGCTTTGGTATGTTATAAGGATTTTTTTGGTACTTTATACAGGTTGGCGCTCCGAAAAGTTGACATGTATGAGTGTGGTATATCTTAACAACTTGTCTCAATTCAATATGCCAGCAGCAGTAGTCAAACTATGACCCTTCCATACCAAAGACCATTTTTTGTCAGTGATGTTGCAATTTTCTATTGAACTAGACCAGTGGTTCTCAATTACTTTCTGTCATGCGCCCCTAAAGAAGAAGAAAACATCTCGCGCCCCCCCCCCCCTCGTGACTATAATTACCTGTAGTATCATTTGTCTATAAAATTGTTATAAGTATCTCTTATATCCACCTCTGCATAACACTGTATCCTTATTAATGTATAAGAGAATAAAAAAAGAAATATGGACCAACTTACAACAAAGAATAGCTTTATTAACTGTAACAGAAAAGAGTTAAAGTGCATCTGAAATTCAAAAGTAAAATTAAATCCCTAATTTAACTATAAACATTTTTTGACGGACCATGTCAAACCATACGATCCTGAAAAATAAAATTACCAGTAAATAAAATCAATAATGCATTCAAACTGATCACCAACATGAACTCAGGAGCACAATCTTAAAAAACCTTTAACCTGCAAAACAAAAACATATAAAATAATTTGTGCAGATATTTTTTTTAATCAAAGATGATGTCTGGATTAATACAAGTAGCAGTCACAAAACGGGATGATTGTTGGCAATATTCGGCACGTTTTCACTGAAAAAAAAACTCTTATCAACGGAATTGGGGTGTAATGTCTTTAAGTGATGCCTTAATTCATTTGGCTTCATGCTGTCCACTGTCTTTCCTCCCACCGTAGTCACAGTGAAACCAAGCGCTACATACGCTGCGTCATATTTGACTCGTCTCGCTTTCGGTAGACCTCTTTTCTCCGTCTCTCTCTCTCTCTGTCGACTTCGTGTCAACACTTCCTACTCATACTCTGTGCCGTGTGCAAAGCGCGCATGCTCAGTGCGAACAAAACACCGAGCAAATGCTCCCTGCCCACTCTGCCAAGGTGAGCGACACTGCCCCCTAATGTAGTCGAGGTGCAATTGCACTTTATTCTAGGACATTAAAAAAAAAAATCTAAATAAAAAAAAGCATGTTCCCCGAGGCCAAACGCGCCCCACTATTTGAGAACCACTGAACTAGACTAAAGCACTGCGATTGGCTGGCAACCAGTTCAGGGTGTCGCCCGACTCCTGCCCGAAGACAGCTGGGATAGACTCCAGCACCCCCTATGACCCTTGTGAGTGTAAGCGCGTCAGAAAATGGATGGATGAATGGATAGACCAGTGGTCGGCAACCCAACATGTTGAAAAAGCCATATTGGACCAAAAAAACGAAAAACAGTGTCATGATTCGGTTTGGGACCAACAGATGGCACTGTAGTGCTCCCCCTGCAGCTGCACACCTGTTGGTCATTAGGTAATTAGTGGCATAAAAGGACTCCCGCCCGACCATTCATTGTCGGGTCATTGGTGCTCTTTGCTGCTGTCATGTTTGTTTGTTATGTTTAGTTTATGTTTTTGGTCATATTTCTGTTATTGATAGTTTTGAGCTTCAGTCATGGTTTTTGTTTGATACTTTGGACTTTGTTTGTTTAGGATTTAGTTTTCTGTGTTTTATTAATACACTTCTTCAAATACATAGTGATGGCCAAATGAAGCCCCATGAAGCAATGAAGCTTTGCAGCCAATTGGTTTGCACATACAATACAATACAATACAACACATGCTGATTTATATAGCGCTTTCACAACAGCGGCAGCTGTAACAAAGCGCTTAACAAAAAGTAAAATAATAAACACAACACATAACATAAAACACGGACAGTTCTAACCACTTTTCCATCACACGCTTTGTTGTTTGAAGCAGTTTGAGATGAAAGAGGAGAGAATCAAAGTGTCCTTTAACCAGTGGATCAGAGACGTCATGCTCAAAACGTGCACACGTCGGCTACAAGCTAGGTTTCAAAGTCAACAAGAAGCTGTAGCATCCATTGACGAAAAAAGAGATTGGTTCACTTCTCCTGTCCCATGGAAATCACATGTAGCAAAGCTTCACGGTGCATTATACTCTATGGCGCCATCAAGTGGTCCAGAAGCCCAATAGGTCAACAGTGTTAAGAATTCAACGGCTATTTGCCTAAGACAAAGATATGAATGTGCTTTTGTTAGTAATTTAGTATGTTAAGAAAATACAACAAGTGCTAAGGAGAATTTGTTATTCATTTTTATTTCGAAATAATAGCTTTCCCACAGTGGCTGGCCTTAAACGGTTTCTTTTTTTGGACAATATTTCACCAGCTTTAGAAAATATTCTTTCACAAGGCACAGATGAAGCTTTCCGGGGTTTGCCAAAATGAAGCGCGCCTCAATACAAGCTCCGTGGAAACGCCCCTCCCATTACTCGACACAAGCTTCGGAGCCTCGACCCATTTGTCCCATCACTACAAATACACCCTGCTCCTCCCTCTTGCCTGCTTTTTGGGGTCCACCACCACCTCGCTACGTGACAGAATGACCCGACCACCAAATGGACCCTGCAGGTACTGCCAGTCTTGGTTTGACCAGTCTTGATTTGATAGACTGGTCTCTATTCCACCATGTGCCTGGCGGAGCACGTCTGCGGCCGACACCCTTTTTCCCTTCAGGCAGCGCTGGTGATGCGGCTGTCCCATGTTCTCGTCTCGTCAAGCCGTGTCTACGGTGGGCCGAGCCCCATCCACGTCCACATTGAGCCGAGGCTCGTCACGTGTCTGTTCAAACCGAGTCACGTCCACGACGAGCCGTGCCACGTCAGGCCGAGCCCCTGTTCACGTCCGGCTGTCCCATGTCGCCCGCTACGTCGAGGTCCGTCCACGTCAGGCCAAGCCCAGCCAAAGGGTTGCCGTCACTTCTTGTTCCTGTTCCTTGGCGAGGCGAAGGTCGCCGTCGCTTTTGTTCCTTTTCTTTGGCGAGGCAAGCCTTTGGACAACTTTGGGATGTCTGGGATTCGTCCCTTGAGGGAGGGGTACTGTCATGATTCGGTTTGGGACCAACAGGTGGCACTGTAGGGCTCCCCCTGCAGCTGCACACCTGTTGGTCATTAGGTAATTAGTGGCATAAAAGGACTCCCGCCTGACCATTCATTGTCGGGTCATTGGTGCTCTTTGCTGCTGTCATGTTTGTTATCTTTAGTTTATGTTTTTGGTCATGTTTCTGTTAGATAGTTTTGAGCTTCAGTCATGGTTTTTGTTTGATACTTTGGACTTTGTTTGTTTAGGGTTTAGTTTTCTGTGTTTTATCAATACACTTCTTCAAATACACCCTGCTCCTCCCTCTTGCCTGCTTTTTGGGGTCCACCACCACCTCGCTACGTGACAATATTTGATTTGAGTAATCGAAATTAACACATTTCCATCTCGTTATTCTTCAAATATAGGACACAATTTCAAATATACATATATAAAGAAAAAAAATATTAGTAAAGGTATGAGCTGCGGTTGATCAGTTTTTGTTATTGGCAATGAATGGTTTGTATGGTTTTTTTTGTTTGTTTTTTTGGGGCACGAAACAAAAAAAAAAATTGCACAATTTAGCCCTTCTTCGAATGAGAGGTCGGGAAAACCTTGATCTGGTCACCAGCCGGTCACAGGGCACATTGATATCAACAGCCATTCACACTCACACTCACACCTTCGGACATTTTAGAGTCTTCGATGAACGTAAGATGCACTTTTTGGAAAGTGAGAGGATGTCCGAATACCTGGAGAGAAACAGCAAACTCCACACAGAGCGCAAATTCAATCCCCCAACCTTCCAGCTATGAAGGATTGTCCAAACCACTCGATCACATGCCCCTGGAATGATTCATGTAAACATTTATTGAGTGTTTCATATACCTGAGCAGGGCAGGAAGCGATGGAAGAGATAGATTGATTGGCAAATGAGTATGGCAGATAGAGGTGGGAAGAATAGACAGTTATGTGATCTGATTTCAATCGCTGTGGTTTTTGCTTTGCTGTCGAACAATAATTCCCAGACTATTAAAGATAGGCTGCAAGTGGTGCCGCCGTTCAGTTCAGTAGCGCTCTGTGCATTTGCACTGGCAGACTTGAAGAGAATAATACTTAAGTCTATCTGCTGACATAACTGCAGATAGAATTGGGCATGTGTTCCATTAAAATAATCTTAAACACTTCCAAAAACAGATTGCAGCTAAGATTACAATGGTCCCTCGCCAGAAAAAAATCATCTCTCTTGTGTTCAGCTGTTTTCCTTATGTCCCTTTTCTCTCTTTCTGCTTTCCCACTTTGCCTCTCTTCAGTCTCTTTGCTGCCAATTTCATTTTCCATCTCTCTCTCTCTCTGTCTCTCTTTAGAAGTTGTGTCCATATTTCATCAAGCAAAGGCTGCGTTTGAGCTGCCATGTGTTTTCTAGTTGATGATCCTCCTGTGGGGCTTGGTGACCTCACATAAAAACCAACCCTATTAAGTTGGGTACACACTGAACAATTTTGCATTGTTTTATATATTCAGACTCACACCGTCCAAGTAAATAAGCTGTGACTGATAGTCGGTAACACACATTTCAGCAGCCTCACTGTCAAAACAATTCAGGAAGAAGAAATTTCCACGATGGGCAAACCTAATTTCTTTATTTGCAACCAGGGTTGTAATAGTTGAGCATTTTTTTAATGATAATTCGTTTTTATTTAGTTTTGATGTTTGTTTTTTTTAATTTAGCAAATTTTAATAAGTACATTCAAAATGAATCCTGATGTTCATTGACAAAGATGAAAACCAAGAACGTTTTTGCTATATATTGAGTTTCAGTTAATTTTATAAAAATAAGATGTAATTTCAGGAAAAAAAATTCTGAGCATTTTTGTTTCTCATTATGGCATGCGTGTGTAAGTGTGTGCGTATGCGCACGTCTGCGGTAACGGGTCAATCGCGGGAGGTTGGTTGATCGAAAAGTAGATTTTAGGTCAAAAAAGGTTGGGCACCCCTGCTCTGCAGGATGCGCTGCAGGGAGTGGGGAGGGGGGGGGGGGGGACTTTTAATCATGAAGGTTTGTTGTGTTTGTAGCCAACTTAGTCATTTTAATTGTACGCTAATATAACTAATATAGACACATACAGCATGTGTTGCCTTCATTGTAAGACATAAGGCTTTTAATTTTTTGCGGCTCCAGACTGTTTGTCACGTTACGAGGTGGTGGTGGACCCCAAAAAGCAGGCACGAGAGTGGAGCAGGTTGTACTTGAAGGAGTGTATTGATAAAACACAGAAAACTAAATCCTAAATAAACAAAGTCCAAAGTATCAAACAAAAACCATGACTGAGGCTCAAAACTATCAATAACAGAAACATGACCAAAAACATGACCTAAGCAAGACAAACAAACATGACAGCAGCAAAGAGCAACAAACAATGACCCGACAATGAGTGCTAGGCCTAGGAGTCCTTTTAAAGCACTAATTACATAACAACCAACAGGTGTGCAGCTGCAGGGAGAGCCCCACAGTGCCACCTGTTGGTCCCAAACCGAATCATGACAAATATAATCTTCAAATAATGCAACTAAGACACTTAATATGGTTATTGTTTCATGAAATGTAGACCTTTCTTGTAAATGTAGCCTTAAAATATATTCTAATAACTTGAGCAAAGCTATTTTTTTAATGAAAAATTCACTACCATCTAAAATAACGCCATATTGAACACCCACGAAAACTGAGCAAGTGAGCAAACAGTCGTGCCACAAAGATGGGCAAAGGCAGATGGAAAGACGACAAAGACAGCGAGAAAAGACCGACAGAGAATGGCGAATGAATGAGATAATTAGTCATTTTGTCTGGCTGCTCTTTTTATCTTTCCATGACAATGTACCATTTAACATCTTTTCTCTTACTCAGCCACACACGTCAACACGCGCACACGCAGACACACAAATCCACACGAGGAAGCACAGAGGGAAATGCAGCCCTTTTCATTTTCACTCCGCATAATATTGCAATGTTTGTACGGCTGGGAAAGAGTCCTGAAGAAAAACACTGCATTGCTATCCCTGTTTTTCGCATTGTTGTCACACGCTTCTGTTTGCGTTTGCGTAAATGGATGGATGGTGCATATGCTGTCGAAATGAATTTGAAGATGATTGCATAGTTTGAATATGACTTCATAAACAACAGAAAAAAACCTGCATGAGTTTTTTGTTAGTTTTTTTTTCCAGATTAGTCAGTAACACAGCACTGTTTTTGATTAGGAGGAATGTCGGTGCCATTTGACTGTCATTGCTGGACAGCTCCTTGTGGGGTTTTTTTGCACCTGTAATGGGCAGCATTTTTCACAGGCCCGCTTTGTTCAGCGGAGAGGTCGGTGCTGTTGGACGGTCTGCAGCTGGATTGATGCATGTCTTGAGAAGCCGACAATGAGAAGAAAGGAGCATCAGCGCAGAGCGCAGATGCGTATGTGGAACTGGGAGTCGCCGCTTGGAAGTGAAGCGGATTTAAACGGGACAGGAGATGTGAGCCAATCTCTTTACGTCAATGGACGCTACAGCTTCGTGTTTGCTTTCAAAACTTAGCTTGTAGCAGACGTGTGCACATTTTCAGCATGACGTCTCTGATCCACTGGTGGAAGGACACTTTGATCCTCTCCTCTTTCATCTATAACTGCTTCAGAGAACAAAGTGTATGCAGAAAAGTGGTGAAGATTGCACGACTGTCTGTGTCCTATGTGTTGTGTTGTGTTATTTTTGTTATTTTGACTTCAAAAATGGCGCCGCGTGAGTGGCTGCCTTTCCAGCAGCTCCTATATTTTGTTGTTCTACTTCTTCCTTTCATAACTTTGCTGCTGTGAATCTGGAATTTCTCCATTGCGAGACTAATAAAGGTTTTCTTATCTTTCTTATCTTATCTGATCACTGGCAGGGCATAGCTGTTTATTGCCCGGGTCTTAATCTTGCCATTGAGCTGGCTTCTTAGGACTTGCCTCACTCGCTGGAGGTATTTGGCCATAGCCGCTTTCCTTGTTGCCAGTTCGAGGTTGCCATTGGCTTGTGGTATACCGAGGTCCTTGTAGCTGTCCTCAATGTCTGCTATTGTTCCTTCAGGGAGTGAGACCCCTTCAGTGCGAACTACTTTTCCTCCCTTAGTCACCATCCGACTACATTTCTCAAGCCCGAATGACATCCCGATGTCGCTGCTGTAGATCCTGGTTGTGTGGATCAGGGAGTCTATGTCCCTTTCGCTCTTAGCATACAGCTTTATGTCATCCATGAAGAGGAGGTGACTGATCATAGCTCCATTTCTGAGGCGCTTTCCATAGCCTGTCTTGGTGATTACTTGGCTTAGGGGGTTCAGTCCTATGCAGAACAGCAGTGGGGAGAGTGCATCACCTTGGTATATGCCACATTTGATGGCTTGCCATTGGCTTCAAGTGTGGTTTTCCACATCCTCATCGAGTTCGCAACGAAGGCTCTTAGGGTCCTGTTCACCTTATACAACTCCAAGCATTCAGTGATCCATGTATGTGGCATCGAGTCATGGGCTTTCTTGTAATCAATCCAGGCTGGGCACAGGTTGGTATGTCGGGACCTGCAGTCTTGTGCGACTGTTCTGTCAACCAGGAGCTGATGTTTGGCTCCTCTGGTATCTCTACCAATGCCCTTCTGTGCTTCGCTCATGTATTGATCCATGTGTCCACTTATCTTAGCCGCAATGATGCCTGACATGAGCTTCCATGTTGTGGAGAGACAGGTTATTGGCCGATAGTTGGATGGGACTGCACCCTTTGAGGGATCCTTCATGATCAGGATCGTTCGCCCTTCGGTTAGCCATCCTGGGTGAGTCCCATCCCTCAGCAGCTGGTTCATTTGTGCTGCTCGGCGCTCATGGAGTGCTGTGAGTTTCTTTAGCCAGTAGGTGTGGACCATGTCCGGGCCTGGTGCTGTCCAGTTCTTCATATCTGAGACTCTTTCCTGTATGCCTGCCACTGTTATGGTATCTGGGTTCTGTTCAGGGAGGTTGCTGTGCTCCTCTCTCAGGGTCACCAGCCATTGTGCACTGCTGTTATAAGATAAGATAAGATAAGATAAGATAAGATATCCTTTATTTGTCCCGCAATGGGGCAATTACAATCAGAATTCAGAAAGGAAAAACGCTGGGTAGGGAGAGGGAAAAAAAAAACACGCTCAAACTATCCTCTTCCGAGGATAATTTAAGTCCAGGATAAAAAAGACCCTAGCACATGAATAAGCATTAGACAGTTACAACAAGTCACAAGACATAACATGTATAAGGGGGGGGGGGGGGGGGGGGATGAATGGGAAGGGGGGGATCAATCCTCAATTCCTTTTCGAAGCGAAAATTCCAACGTCTCCATGGTATTATCGATCGCGCGGAGTCGCTCCAAACCGCAACAATATTGCGGTTGAGCTCAGTCACCGCTTGAGTCTGAGTGTTGGACATTCGCGCCAAGCCATCCAGAGTGACCGGCAGCTTCTTCACTTCCAATAGAGCTGCTCCCGTCGGTTGAATTTTGCGATAGAACAGCAAGCTGCCAACACCAAACAGCAGCATACCTGTTATCAAAAGGCCAATAATGTAGATGTCTTCCACGTCCTCCACGGACAGTACTGTCAGGCACACCGGTCTCCACTTTCTCCATGGATCCAGGGCGTATCCGGCAGCAAGTGTCCCCGGAGGGCAAGCAGGCTCCCCACTGCCCGCTCTTTCCGTCGAAATTTTTTTATCACTTACATCGAGAGACCAGCCAACTAATTCCATGGTTAGTTCTTCGGATGAAAACACGGTAGGAGGCTAGGGAAAAAAGTTGGACAAAAAGACAGCACAAGAAGACTAAGTGGCGAGCAGGGAAAAAAAAAAGGTGGGGGGGGGCAGGGAGCAGAGCAGAAGCGTCCGTCTTCGTCGAGAGCCAAGCAGAAAGTGGTTATGTGCAACCTCTTTCTCCCATATGCCTTTCCAGTACCTTTCAGTTTCCAGTCTTGGTGGGTCAGCTCTGTTGTTAGGACCCTGCCAATGAGCGTACACTTTCGCAGGTTGTGTTGCGAAGAGCCTGTTTATTCGTCTGGCCTCATTATCTTTTGTGTACCGCTTTATGCGGCTGGACAAGGCATGGAGCCTTTGTTTGGCAGTTTCGAGCGCTTCAGGTATGGTCATCTGGATGTACCTCTCGGGTATCGGCCTTTTCATCACACCTCTCTGGGCCTCCGTCAATTGACTCACATCTTTCTGAGCCGTCTTGATCTTAGCCTCCAACCGTCTTTTCCATGGTGGGTAACGTATCTCATGGCTTCCATGGTTGCTCTTATAGCCAAGCATCTCTAGGATCACTGATGCTGAAGCGTATATCAGCTCATTGGTTTCCGTGATCGTTACGGTAGGGATCGCGCTCAGTGCTGCATTCACACTTTCCATGAGACTTTCAGGTGGTACTTCACATAGCCGTTGTAATCGGTTTCTAGGTTGGCCAGCTTTCATTCTCGCCATGATCTTAGCTTTCAGGTCAGTTGCTGCCTCGCTCAGCATTTCATTCATTGGGGCTGGCCTCCCAATCTCATCATCTGCATTCATTGGGGCTTGCCTCCCAATCTCTGGTATGACCTCCTCCTCTGATCTGGCAGCCTGGGGCCCTTCACCATGGAACCTGCGTTGTACCTCATCAATCTCAAGTTGTGACAGCAGTTGCCGTTTGTGGATGTTGGAACACTGAGCAACTAGTTGTTTCGTGGTCAACCGTGACTGTGGGTTTCGAAATAACCATTTAGCCCACATTTTCTGCATGTAACCCCTCTGACTAGGGTTGCTTGAGTAGTAGCATTCCAACAGAGCCATGTTATCGCATCTCGCCCATCTCCGCTTTGTTCCAGTAGCCTATTTTTCATCAAGCACCTGACGCAGACCTTGTTTGGCCGGGCGACGTCTGAACATGTCATTCGTTTTATTGTCTCTCATCATTGTATGAGGTAGGCATTAGCGTGAAGGATCTTGCCCAAGGACCCACACTGGATGGTGTTATGTGCTCATTTTTTGCCCCAAGTGGGATTCGAACCACCGTCTCCCGTACGCCAAACCGATGCCTTACCAACTGAGCTATAGTTCAACTGTGTCCGCTATATCTATCCAGCCGCTATATATATATATATATATATATATATATATATATATATATATATATATATATATATATATATATATACTGTTATATATATATATATATAACAGTATAACAATTCTCTCACACAATATTACTGTCCATCAACAACAGTGAAAAAAATATTTTGTCACACAACAGCTGCTTTAACAGCTCTTTTTATGGAATCAAAACAGAGCAATATAAAATTATAAAGTGCACATCTAAGGTAAACTAGTACTCAGCCTATAGTGGATTTAAGCCATGGTTGCTTTGAACACAGCAGTCAGGCTATGTTGATTCTGTTGGTCCTTCTTGCGCTGAAGTCTCTCTACGGTTTTGTGTTGACATAATTTCGGATGACGACACTTGGTTCGATGACAACACTGGAGACGTTTTATTTTCAGTGTGTTCACTAGGTCGCTACCACTGCACCGCTGAACTCTCGACGTGCCTCAGCGCACCGTCACTGTCAGACGAACACAGAGAAGCTCCACCCGCTTTATTTATATGGACAAGGAACACTGTAACCTTCCACACAAAATAGTTCTAAACAAGTAACATTCGCCTCTGCTCTTTATTCACCAGAGGCTCATCAACCTAGTCTCTTATTTCTCTCCTGAAACAGTGTCGTCTCCCGCTTGGTGTACCTCAGCCTTCTCCGCGACGTACAATCTCTGTACACAGCTTGTAATGAAGGCTCTCGCTGGCAATCCGTCGTGGAGTCGTTAGACGCAATGCGAATGATTTCAGCTTGAGTCGAGCTGTGGACAATGTTGACAGGCTTGCATGCAGTCGCCATACATTTAGCTATGGCTTCAGCAAATTTTTTTCTTCGACGTGTTATTCATTTTCTTTGCTTTGAAATGATCTTAGCCATTAAGTGGTATTTCAGACTCGACGTGCTATGATGATAGCTCAGTTTACGACTGCAAAACATACAGGTAACTTTGGTCTTGTCAGTGGAACAATCTGGCAACTTTTTAAAAGTAAACTTTCCATTCATAAACTCTTTAAGTATCCGTTTTCGGTGTCTCGCGCTGCCGTGGCTGGCAAAACAAACGTGTGTGGACCTGTGCAGCGCGCTTGTTGATTTGTTTCTGGTTTATTTATAGAGCAACGTAACATCCGCTGTGATGTGTGCCGCGTTAATTTCGCGAGAAAAAATGTAATCCCGTTAAAATTCATTTAAATGAATGCCAATAAAAACGCGCTAAACTGACAGCTCGAATATATATACAGGTGATGTCTCGATCAGAACTCGAGTGATGTTTTGTTGTTGGACTTCTGTGCTCATGACGGATTGTCCATAACGAACGACTTGTTCAAACATAAGGGTGTCCATATGTGCACTTGGCACCAGGACACCCTAGGCCGCAGTTCGATAATTGACTTTGTGGTTGTATCATCGGATTTGACCTCGACTCAGGATGTGAGTCGATGTGCAGAGTACTTCGAAGACCTCCTCAACTCCACCAACACGCCTCCCTTGGAGGAAGCAGAGTCTGATGACTCTGAGGTGGGCTCTCCTATCTCTGTGGTTGCCACCGATGTGGTTAAAAAGCTCCTCGGTGGCAACGCCCCAGGGGTGGATGAGATCTGCCCGGAGTTCATCAAGGCTCTGGATGTTTTGGGGCTGTTCTGATTGACACGCCTCTGCAACATCGCGTGGTCATCGGGGAGAGTGCCTCTGGATTGGCAGGCCGGGGTGGTGGTCCCTCTTTTTAAAAAGGGGGACCGGAGGGTGTGTTCCAACTACAGAGGAATCACACTCCTCAGCCTCCCTGATAATGTATATTCAGGGGTGCTGGAGAGGAGGGTCCGTCGGGAAGTCCAGCCTCAGATTGTGGAGGAGCAGTGTGGTTTTTGTCCCGGCCATGGAACAGTGGACCAGCTCTACACCCTTGGCAGGGTCCTCGAGGGTACATGGGAACTCGCCCAACGAGTCTACATTGCCTTGTGGATTTGGAGAAGGCATTTGACTGTGTCCCTCGGGGAGCTTTGTGGGGGGTGCTTTGGGAGTATGCGGTACCAAACCCCCTGATACGGGCAGTTTGGTCCCTACACCACCGATGTCAGAGTTTGGTTCACATTGCCGGCAGTAAATCAGAATCGTTTCCAGTGAGGGTTGGACTCCGTCAAGGCTGCCCTTTGTCGCCGATTCTGTTCATAACTTTTATGGCGAGCATTTCTTGGTGCAGCCGAAGCGTTGAGGGGGTCCGTTTTGGTGCCCTCAGTATTGCACCTCTGCTTTTTGCAGATGATGTGGTACTGTTGGCTCCTTCAAGCAGGGCTCTCCAACTCTCACTGGAGCAGCCGAGTGTGAAGCGGTTGGGATGAAAGTCAGCACTTCCAAATCTGAAACAATGGGCCTCAGTTGGAAAAGGGTGGAGTGCCCTCTCAGGGAGTAGATCTTGCCCCAAGTGGAGGAGTTTAAGTATCTTGGAGTCTTGTTCACGAGTGAGGGCAGGAGGGAGCGAGAGAATGACAGGTGGATCGGTGCATCATCTGCTGTGATGCGGACTTTGTATCAGTCTGTCGTGGTGACGAAGGAGCTGAGCCAAAAGGCGAAGCTCTCAATTTACTGGTCGATCTACATTCCAGCCCTCATCTTTGGTCAGGAGATATGGGTCATGACTGAAAGAATGAGATCCCGGATACAAGCGGCCAAAATGAGTTTTCTCCTCAGGGTGTCCGGGCTCTCCCTTAGAGATAAGGTGAGAAGGTCGGTCATCCGGGAGGGGCTCAGAGTCGAGCCGCTTCTCCTCCAAGTCGAAAGGAGCCAGAATAGGTGGCTCGGGCATTTGCTTAGGATGCCTCCTGAACACCTTCCTGGTGAGGTGTTCCGGGCATGTTTCACCCGCAAGGGGCCCTTGGGACGCCCCAGGACGCGCTGGAAAGACTGTCACCCAGCTGACCTGGGAACGCCTCGGGATCCCCGGGAAGAGCTAGAAGTGGCTGGGGAGAGGGAAGTCTGGGCTTCCCTGCTAAAGGTGCTGCCCCCGCGACCCGACCCCGGATAAGAGGTTGAAAATGGCTGGATGGTACATGAATGTTGAATTGGGGTAAGAGCTCAAGATCCTGTATTCCATTTCTCTCTTGTCTTTCTGTACTCAGGTTTTTAAGTCCGTTTGCTCAGCTGAACATAAATGACATGACATAAATCTCTTTTCCTTTTTCCTTTCATCCCCTTCCACCCCCTCTTCCTCTGTGTGGTTTTCTTCATCTTTGCGTTAATCTGCTGTGGCTTTCTTTCACTTCTCTCCTTCTCCACCACATTCATTTCCCACCACCTAATTTCTCTACATTGGTCGAGACAAGTTATGTTAGAAGATTATTTTTAGATTTTTAATTCTTCCTGTTTACAGGGTGTACAGTGTAGGGATAGCTTTTCTGCCATCACATTATTTATTTTTTCATGTCTTCTTTTTTTAATACAGATTAAAATACAAACCACCATATGAGACGGATGAAGGCTACAATGCAGGTGTAGTGTTGGAAGTGTTTTTTTTTTTTTTAATTAATGTAGAAAGCAAGAGCGGGTGATGAATATTGTCAAGGAGAAAATGCCAATGTGGTTAAGCAAGGGCAAAAGGAGAGAGAAGGGTTGAGTAAGAAATGCATTTATTTAGTTTTGGTCGGATATAAAAGGGTCGACGTTAGCACGTCCGCTTCACAGTGCAGAGGTGGAGGGTTCGATGCCACGCCCCGGCCTTACTGTGTGGAGTATGCATATTCTCCCCGTGCCTGTGTGGGTTTTCTTGGGTTATTCCGGTTTCCTCCCATTTCCAAAAACATGCATGGCGGGTTAATGGAGCACTCTAAATTGACCCGAGGTGTGATTGTGAGCATGAATGTTTGTTTGTCTATGTGTGCATTGTGATTGGCTGGCAACCAGTTCAGGGTGTCCCCCGTCTCCTGCCCGAAGACTGCTCAGATAGGCTCAAGCATGCCCACGACCCTCATGAGGAGAAATGGATCAGAAAATGGATGGTGGATGGTCTGATACAAGTTGCCAAATATACTGTATTTCTACCCATTTCTAGTTTTGCTCTAGCTCTCATACTGAAATGTTTTATACATCTTACGACTCTTAATCCAATAACTCCACCAGTAAATTGTAAAAGAATAGACACACTTGAGTACTGCTCTAGTACAAGGTGCATCATTGGCAGGCAACTTTTAAGGGTCCCGAATCAGTGCTTCATTTTCATCTCAAGAAGAAGGGACTTCCATTCGAGAAAAACAAGGTTCAAATTCTGGATAGGAAGGAACAAGAAAAGCTGTCTCCAAACACAGGAGGTTTGAAGCATCACCCTCTCACATCATTCAACGGAAGTGTGGCCATCAGCTGTTTCGCTCCAAGACAAGTGAACGACTGACTGGTATGCAGGACAGTCGTTTTACTCACCACATCAACCCCCTATTGTTCACCACCTGCATGAAACACGCCCACCGAGGCATACCTGGAGGTACGCAAGCCCTAAAATTTACAACTGAGGAAGCTTTTTAGAGTGTAGGTGAAACTTTAGTCACTCACTTACTTTTTTGTCTTCAACAAACAAGAACTGTTCAGTTTGCTTGATTCAACTTTTGCAAATTACCAAGACATAGGTGACTAATATACAGACAAACCACGGTGCTGACTTTTCCCCAAGATAAGCCCTTTGAGGAACACAGGGCGGGAAACAAATGACAAAAATTACTGAGTGGGAATGGGTACAGCATGCAATTGTGAGAGTGAAAAGATAATTATGTATGCTTTACATTCCTGGTGCTAAAGCTACCAAGTCACCGTCATTTGTTGTGAGTTTTTATGAAATACTTAAACATGCGTTTTTAACCCTTTCAGGGACAGCGGTCACTTCAGTGGACACCTTATCATGGTATCAGGTTACAGGTTCTCATCACTGGTGCATGAACTGAAACAAAGTGGTAATGTGGCATACGGTATTGTCACTAAAAAGCTGCAAAAATAAATCAATCAGACCCTAAAACACAAACAAAAATATCCACAGGTTTGTGACATACATACGTTTTTTATATGTTGTACTTGTGGTTTTAAAAATGAATTCATCTATTAATTTGCAATTGAAGACAGGATCATGAAAATTGGGGAATGTTGAATGTAGCAGACATCCTCTAAAAGTTGTTCCTTCTCTCACTGACAGCCCCATTAGCCTCCGGGGATTCTGCTGCACTCCATTCTGTCTGAGGTGACAAACAATCTTCTTGTGACTCAGATTTAGAAATTCGCTGACAACTTCTGTCAGCTCCTGTTACTCTCTGCAACCTCAGTTTTTCAAAGATAGAAATACCAAAGCATTAATTTCTCTTCCTGACTTACCTCAACCTTTAAATGAACCATAACTTTGCCTGAGCATATGAGCAGGAACGAGTAAGATGTTTTAGTCTGTTACCCTTTTTCCACCCCCCCAAAAAAAACTCGGTGCTCGTACGGTGCCAGGGCCAGTGCTGTACTTCACAAGTTCTTACAAAGAACCTGTTTGTTTTCCACCGGCAAAGAGCCAAGTAGGAGCTATGTCATTACATCATCGTAAAGCGTCCGAACACCACTGTTTACATCAACATTTACCCAAGAGTGCTTGTGCTAATAATAATAATAATAACAATAATAATAATAATGTACTGCAAGCATCTGCTATTATACCGGGACACTCTGAACCGGTTGCCAGCCAATTGCAGGGCACACAGAGACGAACAACCATCCACGCTCACACTCACACCTCGGGACAATTTGGAGTGTTCAATCAGCCTTTCATGCATGTTTTTGGAATGTGGGAGGAAACCGGAGTACCGGGAGAAAACCCACGCAGGCCCAGGGAGAACATGCAAACTCCACACAGGAAGGCCGGGGCCTGGCATCGAACCCTCCACCTCTGCACTGTGAAGCGGACGTGCTAACCAGTCGACCCTTTTATATTCGCTGATCGACGCGCTAACCACTTGACCATCAGGCCGCCGCAAACACTTATATTTTTCTTTATCATTGGAGATGATCACGAGGCTGGCTGTGAGTGGGAGATCAAATGCTATTTGGGCCAATCCGCGATCACTCTTCTGGTAGGACGCAATTGTGCTTGAGTTTGCCGCTCATTTGACTGTCGTTGCTGGACAGTCCGGGGCGCTTGTGTCTTACGCCTGTAATGGGCAGCATTTTTCACAGCCCCGCTTTGTTCTGCGGAGAGATCGGTGCTGTTGAACGGTCTGCGGCTGGATGGATGTAAGTCTTGAGGAGCCGACGATGAGAAGAAAGGAGCGTTAGCGCGGAGCGCCGATGCGGATTTAGAACTGGGAGTCGCGGCTTGGAGTTTGAAGCGGATTCCGTGGGACAGGAGAAGTGAACTCATCTCTTTTCGTCAATGGACGCTACAGCTTCGTGTTTGCTTTCAAAACTTAGCTTGTAGCAGACGTGTGCACATTTTCAGCATGACGTCTCTGATCCACTGGTGGAAGGACACTTTGATCCTCTCCTCTTTCATCTAGAACTGCTTCAGACAACAAAGTGTATGCAGAAAAGTGGTGAAGATTGCACGACTGTCTGTGTCCTATGTGTTGTGTTGTGTTATTTTTGTTATTTTGACTTCAAAATGGCGCCGCGAGAGTGGCTGCCTTTCCAGCAGCTCCTATATTTTGTTGTTCTACTTCTTCCTTTCATAACTTTGCTGCTGTGAATCGGGAATTTCTCCATTGCGAGACTAATAAAGGTTTTCTTATCTTATCTTAACAGTTCCGTGTGTCCACGTGTCATTCCTCTACATCTGCGATCGTCATGATAACCCCACCTCCTACCCGCTGACGTAGTAGGTGCCAGAGTCTGGCTCAACAAATAATTGGGGCCTGCTTAAGCACCAGAGCTAGAGCGCGAGCCAATTTCGGTGGTGGGAAAAGAAAGAATTGGTGCTAACCTGGGCACTGGCCCAGAATTAGCTTGAGCACAAGCATGGTGGAAAAGGGCCATGTGAAGCTACTTTAGAGCCACAGTGGTAAAACACAAATTGAGGGCAGGAAACATGCATTTGTTGATGAACAAACACATGATAAGAAGTCACTTTTAGATTGTAAAAATACTTTTTAAAAAAACAGCAGGAAAAAAATGGGATGCAGTCGGTGAGTGTCACCATCCTAATAATTTTGACTGATTTCATGCAAACCTCAACAATGGCACAACTCCTGGCTGCATTCATCCATTAAAATAATACTAGTCTGCCATTTGGATTTGAACCACCAACTTCAAAGCACTATTTGTCAGCGTTCATCCCGTTCTCCTCTCTGATTCACAATGGCCTTTTCCTATCCATTCCTTTATTTTCTATGCTGCTTGGGTCACGAGTGAGCTGGGCCGGTACCAGCTGACCGGACTAGAGTGGTACATCCTGAACTGGTCGACAGCCAATCGCAAGGCACGTGCAACCCTTCACATCAATGAGCAGAGTACTGAATTTATAATATATTGTCTAATCGTGTTTTATATCCAGCTTATTTTTTCAAGTGTACTTCATATCATAAACCTGTCTGTGTCATTCGCATGTAAAGGATTCACCGTATTTTCCGCATTATAAGGCACTTCGGAGTAGAAGGCACACCTGCAATGAGTGGCCTATTTTAAAACTGTTTTCATATATAGGGAGCACCGCATGACAAGGTGCGTCGAATAGAAGCTACAATAGTGGCTGAGGTTGAGTTATGGATCCACTAGATGGTGCTACGCTAAAGGGAATACAATACAGCTTTACTTATATAGCGCTTTCACAACCACTGCAGCTGTAACAAAGCACTTTACACAACAGATAAAATACTTCGTCAAAGAAATCAGAATATCCATCCATCCATTTTCCGAACCACTTGATCCTCACTAGGGTCGCGGGGGGTGCTGGAGCCTATCCCAGCCGTCTTCGGGCAGTAGGCGGGGGACACCCTGAATCAGTTGCCAGCCAATCGCAGGGCACACAGAGACGAACAACCATCCACGCTCACATTCACACCTAGGGACAATTTAGAGTGTTCAATCAGCCTGCCATGCATGTTTTTGGAATGTGGGAGGAAACCGGAGTACCAGGAGAAAACCCACGCAGGCCCGGGGAGAACATGCAAACTCCACACAGGGAGGCCGGAGCTGGAATCGAACCCGGTACCTCTGCACTGTGAAGCCGACGTGCTAACCACTGGACTACCGGGCCGCCCGAAATCAGAATATTGATCCATAAATAAGGCCCATCGGATTATTAGGCGCACTGTCGGCTTTTGAGGAAATTGAATGCTTTTAGTGCGCCTTATAGTGCGGAAAATACATAGAAAAAATAATTAATGAAAAAACACCTCTACTTGCAACAGTAGAGGTCAAAATAACCAGCGGATTGGGGAGGTTTGGTCGAGGGAGAAAGAGGTGATATATAGGAGGAAAAGAAAGAGCTGAAGAGAAATGAGGCAGAAAGTGGAAGACGAAGCAAGTGTGATGTTAAAAGGAGGAGACAGGCTTTTCATTCCTCCTACATACCCATCAAAGCTGCACCCTCCCCCCGCCCCCCCCACACACACACGCCTACAAATACAGTTTTTTTAAAGCCCATTCTTTGCGATTCGCTCTCACATTATACAACATCACTGCCTCTCTGTTTCCCTCCCCTATCTATCCTCCAAACATCTAATCGTGTCCCTCTCCATCAATCTCCTCATCCTCCCAGCCTTGTGCGCTCCTTCTCGAGCTTTGTGTGCCACGTCGTTGACGCTGTTGTACATTCTGAAAAGTGCAGCCTGAAGCCTGTTTGAGCCACTCAGTGGTAGCGTATTCCTTTATGTATGACTGGTTGCTCGACAATCTTCGTTTTTAACTCAGCACTTGAAATAAACTAGTTTTCACCATGTCTATTTTCCAAGTACTTCAAGTGGAATGCACAAATCACTAAAATTCCTAAAAGCTAAGAGATGAATGAAGAAAATGAGTTGACATGTGAGCACAATGATCGCCTGATGAGCAGGCCCGCTTCACAGTGCAGAGGTCATGGGTTCGATCACGGCTCCGGCCTTCCTGCGTGGAGTTTGCAGGTTCTCCCCGTGGCATTGTGGGTTTTCGCTGGGAACTCTGGTTTCCTCCCACCTTCCAAAAACATGCACGGTAGGTTAATTCAGTGTTTTTCAAACCCTGTGCCGTGGCACAGATATTGTCAGGTGAGCCCTAGGAAATTAGACAAAATGTATGCCTGTGTGGTCGATCGCCTGGAAGAGTCATCATTGTAGTACTCTTCAATACCGGTAGGGAGCAGCAGCAGCTAGGAAATTGCCTTCGCCTGTCTCGGAAACTTCGAGACAAGTGACGTTTCCAACTCGAGGCAATACAATGAAAGGTATCCATACCTGTCAACTTTTCGGAGCGCCAACCTGTATAAACTACCAAAAAAATCCTTATAAAGAGCAAAAAATCCTTATAACATACCAAAGCATTTTATATGTCAAAATAACGGCAGAAAAAAACCCACGGAATTTTCAATGATATTTGTTGTAGATCTCCATAATACAATGTCTGGTTAATGTCTAATCATCATTCTACTTAGTAGCATTACTGTGTTCAGAGTTGTATTCCTGCGTTACTTTTTTGGAAAGTTGCCGGAAATGAAAGCATTCGAGTAGACTAGCACCATTCTGGGCAAAAGCAAACGGAACTACCTGTTAGGGGAAGAAAAAAAAATGGAAAATTTCAGAATCCGTATGATTTGTGCGATACGGCCATATACGTAAGATTCACCACAAAATCCGTATGAACTATGGCTAAACCGTATGAGTTGACAGGTATGGGTATCTATCATTTAGATTTACGTTTACTGGAGATGCAACGGCACCAATGGTCGTACACTCTCAGCGCACAAGAAAACCTATCCAGTGCAGTGAACGCACTGCAAATTAATTAGATATATAACTTTTTTTTCTGTATCAATTTGTTTTGTAATTCAGTGAGTGACAGGTGTCCAGCCAATCACACGATACGATGCAATGACGCTATGCAGCCAATCACGGCATTGACAGTACTAACGCATGTTCTCTTACATAACAATAACAGTGCGGCGGCAATAAGTGACACTAAAGCTAACCCCTGATCATGGCGAAACGACCGGGCAGTGAATGTGATCTGTCAACTTCCCAAACCAAAATAAGAATGAACTGTGGTTCTTTTAAGTTGGAATGGCTGTCGCAGTATGTGCAAATAGAAGAACAAACAGTGAAACTGGGTGACATATTTTCTTTTTCGAGTGAGAAAGGTCTGTTCTGCAAAACATGCAACAAAGCTTAAGCTGTAAGCAAATTTTCCGATGGAAAAATATACATGGACTGAATGGAAGCTGGATGACCTCAAGCGACACATTCAGCAGAAAAGTCATTTGAATGATGTTGGAATTATACAAAGACTCAAGATGGGAAAAGGGATTGGTATATTGCGGGAGAGCCCAAACGACCGGGAGAAAAAGAACCGGCTGTCACACAGAAAAAAAAAAAACTGAGCAAGTTAAAGTTGTAATTCATGATATTTTACTTACTTAAAAAAAAAAACGCTTATAGTAACAATATAACACTTAATTGTTAAAATAAGCTTTTTTCACATTTTCAGGTTTTCAGGTGTGGGTTTTCTCTGCGTACGCCAGTTTTCCTCCCACATTCCAAAAAGTATAGCAGGTTGATGGAACACTCTAAATTGTCCTGAGGTGTGAGTGAGAGCACGGATGGTTGTTCCTCTGTGTGCCCTGCAATTGACTGGCAACCAATTCAGGGTGCACCCCGCCGACTGCCCGAAGACAGCTGGGATAGGATCCGGCACACCTGCGACCCTTGTGAGGAAAAGCGGATTAGAAAATGGGTGGTCGGATGGATAGATGTTTTGAAATTCACAAATGGCTGGACAGTGCTCAGATTTTAAGATTGGTCACACTTTCGTGAATAGTGTACAGAACGCTTCGGCCGCGCCTAGAAATTCTGTCCATAAAGGTTATGAACGGAATCGGCAACAAAGGGCAGCCTTGGCGGAGTCCTACCCTCACTGGAAACGATTCCGACTTACTGCCGGCAATGTGAACCAAACTCTGACATCAGTGGTATAGTGACCAAACAGCCCATATCAGGGGGTTCGGTACCCCCTACCCACGAAGCACCCCCCACAGAACTCCCCGAGGGGCACGGTCAAACACCTTCTCCAAGTCCACAAAACACATGTAGACTCGTTGGGCAAATTCCCACATACTCTCGAGGACCCTGCTAAGGGTAAAGAGCTGGTCCACTGTTCCACGGCCGGGACGAAAACCACACTGCTCCTCCTCAATCTGAGGCTGGACTTCCTGACAGACCCTCCTCTCCAGCACCCCTGAATAGACCTTATCAGGGAGGCTGAGGAGTGTGATCCCTCTGTAGTTGGAACACACCCTCCGGTCCCCCTTTTTAAAAAGAGGGACCACCACCCCGGTCTGCGAATCCAGAGGCACTCTCCCCGATGACCACGCGATGTTGCAGAAGCGTGTCAACCAGGACAGCCGCACAACATCCAGAGCCTTGAGGAACTCCGGGGGGATCTCATTCACCCCTGGGGCCTTGCCACCAAGGAGCTTTTTAACCACATCGGTGACTTCAACCACAGAGATAGGAGAGCCCACCTCAGAGTCCCCAGACTCTGCTTCCTCCAAGGAAGGCGTGCCAGTGGAGTTGAAGAGGTCTTTGAAGTACTCCGCCCGCCGGCTCACAACGTCCCGAGTCGAGGTCAACAGCGTCCCATCCCCACTGTACAAAATGTTAGTGGTGCACTGTTTCCCCCTCCTGAGACGTCGGATGGTGGACCAGAATTTCCTCGAAGCCGTTTGGAAGTCGGCTTCCATGGCCTCACCAAACTCTTCCCATGCCCGAGTTTTTACCCGTCAGCTGCCTCTGGGGTCCCACAGGCCATAAAGGCCCGATAGGACTCCTTCTTCAGCTTGACGGCATCCCTTACTGCTGGTGTCCACCAGAGAGTATGGGGGTTGCCGCCACGACAGGCACCAACCACCTTACGTCCACAACTCAGATTGGCCGCCTCAACAATAGAGGCGCGGAACATGGTCCACTCGGACTCAATGTCCCCTGCCTCCCCCGGGATATGGGAAAAGCTCTGTCGGAGGTGGGAGTTGAAACTCCTTCTGACAGGGGATTCCGCCAGACGCTCCCAACAAACCCTCACAATACGTTTGGGTCTGCCAGGACGGACTGGCATCTTCCCCCACCATCGGAGCCTACTCACCACCAGGTGGTAATCATTTGACAGCTCCGCCCCTCTCTTCACCCGAGTGTCAAAAACATGCGGCCGCAAATCCGATGACATAACCACAAAGTCAATCATCGAAATGCGGCCAAGCACTTCACTGCTGAACTCTCGACGTGCCTCAGCGCACCGTCGCTGTCAGACGAACACAGAGAAGCTCCACCCCCATTATTTATATGGACGCGGAACACGGTAACCTTCCACACAAAATAGTTCCAAACAGGCATAAATCGAACTCAACAGAATGCCTGCTCTTTATTCACCAGAGGCTCATCAACCTAGTCTCTTATTTCTCTCCCGACACAGTGTCTTCTGCCGCTTGGTGTACCTTAGCCTTCTCCGCTACGTACAATTTCTGTTCAAAGCTTGTAATGGAGGCTCTCGCTGGCAATCCGTAGTGGAGTCGTTCGATGCAATGCGAATGATTTCAGCTCGAGTCTAGCTGTGGACAATGTTGACAGGCTTGCATGCAGTAGCCATACATTTAGCTCTGGCTTCAGCAAATTTATTCTTCGTCATGTTATCCATTTTCTTCGCTTTGAAATGATCCATAGCTGTCTGTCTTAGACGAGGGGACGGAGTACTCACACCAGCTGTGTGCTTGGCCATTAAGTGGTATTTCAGACTCGACAATGCAATGATGATAGCTCAGTTTACGACTGCAAAACATCCAGGTAACTTTGGTCTTGTCAGTGGAGCAATCTGGCAACTTTTTAAAAGTAAACTTTCCATTCATAAACTCTTTAAGTATCCGTTTTCGGTGTCTCGCGCTGCCGTGGCTGGCAAAACAGACATGGGCGTGGACTTCTGCAGCGCGCTTGTTGTTTTGTTTCTGGTGTATTTATAGAGCAACGTAACATCCGCTTGTGACGTGTGCCGCGTTAATCTCGCGAGAAAAAATTTAATCCCGTTAAAATTCGCGGGATTATATATATATATATATTAGAGCTGTCAGTTTAGCGCGTTATTATCGGCATTAATTTAAATGAATTTTTTCTTCTCTCTCTGTGTATCATACAGGTATACGATGTACGCCACTGACGCGATGGTTACTTGTTTGGAACTATTTTGTGTGGAAGGTTACAGCGTTCCGTGTCCATATAAATAGAGCGGGTGGAGCTTCTCTGTGTTCGTCTGACAGTGACAGTGCGCTGCTGTGGTAGCGACCTTGTGAAAATCAAACGTCTCCAGTGTTGTCATCGAACCAAGTGTAGTCATCCGAAATGAGGTATACACAAAAACCGTAGAGAGACTTCCGCGCAAGAAGGACCAACACAATCAACATAGCCTGACTGTGTTAGGGGGAGTGAAACCCCCCTCTTTCAGAATGGTTTGCCCCAGCAGCATGGAGGACGCTTGTTTGTACGGCCAGCAGTTTTGAATACAGCGGCACATAACGAACACTGGTGTCCGGTGTCTCGTTATTCTCCAACAAACATACAGAAACAGACTGCTGTGTTCAAAGCAAACTTGAGAAAAACGAAGTATGCAACCATGGTTTAAATCCACTATAGGCTGAGTACTAGTTTACCTTAGATGTGCACTTTATAATGTTATATTGCTCTGTTTTGATTTCACAAAAAAAAGCTGTTAAAGCAGCTGTTGTGTGACAAAATATTTTTTTCACTGTTGTTGATGGACAGTAATATTGTGTGAGAGATTATGTGTGAACAACTGCTCTAAGTGAAAAATGTTCATGTAAAATTGAAAATCGAAATTGTTATTTCAGTAAATATTTGCATTTGGCACATAGAAAACTGATTCATGATTCCAAGTTGATGAGAGCATTAAAATGGGGAAAAATAGGACAAAAAATGTAAAAGGAAATTCAGAAACGATAAAAAATGTGTGAGTAATCATGATTAATTTTTTAGTTCATTTGAGTTAATTATGACAGTTGCATTTTTAATTCGATTAAATATTTTAATCGTTTGACAGCTCTAATATATATATATATATATATATATATATTATATTTATTCATAACTCAATCATTTATTCTTTATTTATAGACTGAACCCATTGAACCAAGTGATGGCAGCCAGACTTGACTTTCAAGAAAGGAAATTTATTCTAAAATGCTACTGGAAGTATGAAAAACACAGTAGAAGTGCAAAGACAATTTAGGAGGGAGTTTAACAAAGAACCACCAACACGAGTTACCATCACTCGAATTAGAGATACGTTTGAAGCTGATGGAACTGTTCAGGACGTCCATAAGAAGCGTTCCAGAAGACCACGTACATCGACAAGCCCCACAAAGGAAGATTACTGGAAACGTTTCAATGAAGTCCAAGAAAGTCTTTGCGGCAAGCTAGTCGTGAGGTAGCCATGATGTGTGCCATTCCATCGCTTCGCGTTGTCAGCAGTGTTTGGAGCAGAACGGACATCAGTTTGAGAACATGAGATAACGAGACAATAGAATGATATTTGTAAATTATTTTATCTGTTGAAAATTATTCGAATTATAATAAAACCCAAATTTACAATTATTTAAGGTGTGTATACATTTTTTGGGACATCCTGTATGTGTGTATGTACTGTATATATTTATATCCACTTTTGTTCTTCTACTTCTCTCTTTCATAATTCTGCTGCTGTAAATTGGGAATTTCTCCATTGTGAGACAAATAAAGGTTTTCTTATCTTAATCAAAAGCTGTAGCCCAAAATACAGTATACATACAGACATACTCAAAATAATGAAATTGCTGGGGCGGAAGCATGCTGATTGGGGGCCAAACAGATTCCTGACGGTGCTATATTTAATTCTGGAGCCACAGTGTAGCACTGTGCAACTGACAACAGTGAGACTATTTTCTGACTTGTACAATTATTTACTGCAGATGATGTATCGAGACATTCATACCATATTGCATTCCTTAATATTCCAAATCGACGCTAATCATGTCTGCAATGTACGCTGGAATCATTTAAAATGGCACGTGCGGTGAAATTTCAGATTGCATTTGCAATTATCGATTAACAATTACCATTGCTTCGTGAAGAATGAATAAATTGCCACACAGTATGGAGAAAATGAAAAATTCATGATCAGTGTTAAAACATCAGCATATTTATGCATAGCAAGGGAGCTAAAAGAGGAGTAAAATATGATCGAAACACTGCTCATAGTGACGGACCAGAAGAGAAAGACTGACACTGCAGCTCTTGTCATCTTGAATGAAATGTATTTTGAGTTTCAGCCCATTGTTTGCTGTCCATTTGCAATGTCCGCTTCTTTTGCCCCCCCCCCCCCCCCATAAACACATTTTTTTGAATCCCCAACAGGCAGAGGTCCAAAGAAAACCAAACTAGTACATTAAATTGCAGTGAAGGTATAGCGGTGACTTTGTGGCTCTTGTCAGACTTTTAAATTCATGTTGATTCCAAATTCTGACTTGACTTTTTAAAAAAACGTTCATACACCCATTGTGACTTGAAAACAAACTCCATTTGGACAAACACTTCGATCAGTTGAACATGGGGATTCGTCTCTGTGGTGGAAAGATTTCTGAACCTATCTAGCAAACTTTAGTAGCTGTCTCTATTAAATGAGGAGATCGAGGAGCATTGGCTCATATGCCCAAAATATTTCAACCTCCTCCTGGCTCAGAGCTCTGGTGATATGAGATGATAAAATGAGCCGCTACACGCAGGCCCAGTTTTTCTTCCATAAACAGTGCACCACGTAATTTTTTTTGGGTACATGGCACCCGACGTCATGCTATGTGCCCATGCTTGCTATCAGCGACAGAGTAGCCAAGAATACTTTAATAGTGTCATGATCCTGTTTTGCCTTATATTTTGTTTCAGTCTCCAGCTGCAGAATCGATGTTCACTGACGAGTCGCACCTGTCCTAAATCTGGCCTCGTTACCTCTCTGTTTTAAATGCCATGCCACGCCGACTGGCTGTCAGATTATTAAGCCTTGCTCACGACTCTGTCCTCAAGTGCGTCGACTCTCGAGACATTCTCTGCATTTTCTTTTCCTCATAGCCTTTGCCTAGTAATTCAAAGTATTTTGTTCTGTAAGTATTCTTGTTATGTATTCTCTGTTTACCTTCTTTGTGTGTTGGATTCGCTTGTCGTGTGTTTCTTGCTCCTTGCCTTTTGCAAAAGCTTTTGGTTCATTCTCATCTTTTTGTCGTTCTTTGTTACCAGCGTCCTTCACTGTACTTTGTCGGTCTTGCGTTTTTATAAATAAATACATCTATTTCTCTTCAAAGCCTCCTATCTTTGTCTACGCTTGGGGAATCCTTGTTCTGTCCGGAATCCGTCCGGCTACCTGACAAATAGATGATGCAAATAAAAGTAGAACGCCAGATAATTGTAATATAATACAAATATGCAAATACAAATATTACTGTGCAATACAATCTTAACCAAACAGGATGAAATCAAATATTTACAGTACATTATAATGCATTGAAATTCAATCATTGAGCCAAAAGAGAATTAAATTAACTTTATTATGCTTGTGAAATAATTTTTCCATTTATTCCGGTCAACTGCTAAGACCATAAATAGCTCCCTGCTTTTCTTCCGGCTCAGAGTGATGTCAATTTTTCCTTGGAGGCCCCTCAAAAGCTGTATTTATTTGTTTCTTTTGTTTTTAATGGTTGCTCTTTTATTTGTGTAAAAGTGAAATGTGCTGCAGCGACCAACCAAATTCCCTCACGGGATGATTAAAGTATTGAGCTAGTCAGCTTGTGGCAAGTAGCTCGTAGCAACATGCCACACCTTGTTGACCCCCCAAACGGAAAGGAACGTCACGTTTTCCGAGTGCATGCAAACTGCGACTTCAGAGAAGTGTGGAAAAAGTGGAGAGACCATAAGTAACCCAATTAATTTGTGAATGAAAACGCAGCAGCAGCCCAGTGACTGATTAGCGACTGCTGCACAGTCTGCAGAAAAAAAAGACAGTTGATAAACAGAGAAACCAGACAGATAATAGAATTAACATTTCATTGACTTTTAGTAATGGCCTTTGAGTAATGCTGATAATAAACCAACATAAAATTGGTTATGAAGGAAATTGAGACTGATTACCACACTGTATGACTAACTGAAACGTTACAAAATTCATCTCTTTTTAATCTTCGCTACGTCTATATTTAAAATGAAGCCCCTAAAAAAAGAAGTCACATCTCAAAGTTGAAAAAACCCTCAGTGACTTCAAGTGTTTATCGTGCGCGCTGAATGGGCAATAACACCCAGGGCGGCATGTCTTGTGTTCATCTGCCATCTGGTCAGACTCTTAAATGAAAACAATCCCGGCGGATACCCTGTCGCAGTCTTGTTATACAAAAATCCCCAAGAACCAATTCACACCGAATGGAACTGTGTATTTCATTCATGCTTGTCATTTTCAGGGGGATTTGACTCCCCCTTTCACAAGGAGACGATATAAAATGTATTTTCCTGCAAAGTGCTATGATCAAATATGCACTCATTCAAAAGTAAAATCGGTTAAATGTTGGGGGAGGGTGTAGTGACAAAGGCATTTTTTTTAAATCAGGACTCTGGAGAGTCAGCCATCTCA